>NC_140590.1:268609047-269209047 GCF_964204655.1 Triturus cristatus
ATGAGTAAGGGTCCTGGCATCACCCAAGATCGTCATTTTTCATATTCATTAGTTCAAGGGATAACGATTCCCCCAGGAGGTTGGAACCTTCACCGCGCATGCGAGAAATGAAAGAAACTCTCCGGACAAGAATCCGAAAGGATCACCAAATCTCCTTAAGAACCAATCCCAAGAGAGGGTGGTCAAGGAACATATTTGAGAAGAAACGCAAGATAAAAAACAACCATAAGCCCCTAAAAGGGGAAAAAGGCAACATCTGAAGAACAACCAGTTAAGTAGCTAAATGCTGGGGTTGGTATCGGAGGTGTCATGGAAACGTTTGCAACAAAGTACAAAAACATTTACCAAAAGTGAAAAGCAACAACAGCTTTGTGCATGGCAGAAACAGATTAAAAACAGTCCATGCAGTGGCATAGAAGAGAAAGAGTCGTTAGAGTAGCCCACCCATGCTAAGATCCGGACAAGGCACGTCCACAAGGAACCCTGAGAGTAACAGCAATGGTAAGAGTCCTTCTTGCCCGTGCATAGCAAGAGCTGGCACAAGAAGTGCTAACGTGTGAAAGAGACTAAAGAAGGAATACCACCTAGGCCAGAAAATGTCAATGTACCCTAGGCTACGAACTTTACCCTCTTCCCTTACCTCTGCTAGAGGAAACAAGTAACTCAGCTCCACTGCGATCTGAATCCGCAATCTGCAGGTTAGGGAGAACAGAGGCTTATAACCAGGGCCACTGGAATTGTGCATTTCTGTAGTCACAGTGTTTCTGCCTAATTATGGATTTGCCATAAACATTAAATGCTGTATAATTGCACATTTTAACAACAACAAAAATGTTCTAGCACTAATGGATCGAAAGTTACTTGAAATACAGTGAAATGTGTTCCCGCATGGCGCAAGGCCCTTTGTAAAGGTTGACTGAACATCCTTCAACTGCCGATTGCTATATTTGGGTGTTAAATTGGCACCAATTAGGTGAAATCTTTTTACACATGTTGACGCTGGGCAAACAACAAAATAATTAATACTATCACAAAATGTGCATCATTAAGCTGATTATTCTGACTTTTCTTGTTGCATAATTTAGCCATCCCTACAGCATAAACTGGTCCTCAGCTAGCGCAAATGTCAGTTGTCTGTCATCCTGCCTTACCGAACAATACACACAAAGTATTGTAATAATCGACGCATGGTGGTTTCTCATTATTCACTGGGTGGCTTTATCAATTTTTGCTGCTAGCGTGGATCATAATTGAGGCTGCCTGTTTTCTGTTTTTACAGATAAATACAGACAGAATACATACATTTTCTTGTCTAGATTTTTTTGATCACGTGGATAAGAACAGAAATTGGGTTGCTTTTTGGGTAATTCTAAATACTGTCTGTCATGACTGCCAGGCCAATAGATGTTTGGTTTGATAGAAAAGAGGGTTAAAAAAGAAAGGAACTTTAGTAAAGAGGCTTTAAACAGCAGTAGAAATGCACAAGGGTGATGCAGAAATTTGTATATTTTCATATAAGTGCACTGATTTTTCTTCTGCTGGTGTTCACAACACTGAAACCTGGCAGACATTCAAGCATGAGCGCATATTTATCGGTTAAAATAAATATGGAAATATACTTTTTTCAGCTTAATTTCTCCACACAACCCAAAATAAATATGGATAAATACAGACAGAAATGGCAAAAAAATAAATACCATAAAACCGGCAGCACTAATCATAATGTAGTCTGCGGAAGGTCTCTATCTTTGAGCAGGATATGCGATTGTTTTGACAAAGCCAGCCGTAGCACATATGTGTTGCAGCTTAACACATTCCCCCCAGCCTTCAGGTCCCTGCTGCTCAGCCAGTGTGTGAGGTCAAATAGGATGTAGAGAGTATTTGTGGGATTGTAAGTTGGAGATATGGGCTGAGCAGCATTTGCTCCTGGCGGGGCTTTACCTGTTTTACCTTATTTACTTATAACCTGATCAGAACTTACATAAACCTACATCTTTTCTACACTACGGCCTTTGAAGTTGGATTACAACAATATCCTCTTAGGAAGGGAGCAACACATAGTTGGAAAGTCTTTTCACCTCACTGAAATACTTTCAGCCAGTCCTGTTTACTCAACAGAAACAGCGTTCTGTGGCCCATAGTCCAACTCTTGAGAAATGGGAACTACAAGTAGTAGTATTTTCCATGTTGTAGTTTGAAAATCCATGGCCAATTGAGATTAAAACAGTTAGCTGAATAGGGCACGGGGCGCATAGAAGCAGTGACCTTCTCTTGGCTACTTCCCATGTTTCCTAGTAGAGTCATTACGCGACCGACAGCCCCTTCTGTCATCGTGTTCTGTGACATCACGACATTTTAAATAACATTGGCAACAGAGAAAGATGCTTCAATGAGTTTGGATCAGAACTGCGATACCTGGAGGAAACGTTGTGACGACAAAGGTCAGCGATCGGGGAGAAAGCATTGCCTTACGAACCTGTTAACCCTTATTAATGGACCGGAGCAGTGACTGGGGGAATCTCTGGTTAAGTGAGGAAACACTTATACGTGGTCGTGGTGCGATCTCTACAAACCGCTCAGTCAGAATATACTTCGGGATGGGACAACACCAAACAACCCCTGAAAAACCAACAACTCACATCAACCTGCTGGCCGCTTCCGTGGACGGTGCTGGATCCGGGTCTTGTGCTGATGAGGATATGATTAAAGGTTCAGCACGACAAGCACAGCTCAGCTAAGCAGTGGTTGGCCGAAGTCTAGTCCGTCTCGATGACGCATGTAAACAAGCCCGGCGGTCGGCGGAGCGTGGCGCGCGCTTGGGGGCGTGTGCGTCTGCGCTTCTCAGAAGCGCGTCCACAGACCCCCGATCGCTGCGCGTGCCCCGGTCTGTCTCCCTTGAGAGGCATCGCAGCGACAATAGTTCTCGTTGGCTGCAGCGCTTCGCGCTGCAACGCCAGCGAGACCTAAAAAACCACCACAAGCACTCGTGAAGGTGTACTACCACAGTCTGTCACTAGATGTCCCTTAAGACCTCTTTTGGCGACATATGGTACTGCATCCTGCAATGTGGCTAGGCAAAGGATACAGCACAGCGGTGAGAGCTGCTGACTGGTGATCTATGTTTGCCGTCTGCTGTCGGCTCAACATCCTCTGATAATGGGCTGAGTGTTTAATGTCCCCAAGTATATGGCTATGTGCGCTATATAAATTAAAGCGTTTAATGTAAAATAACAAGAATTCAATGTAGCAGCTATAGGGGTGGGTGTAGACGGCAAAAGGATATCAAAACAAGGGCACTGCATTGCAAATTATGCGCAAAGTAATCAAAAACAGCAGTGGCCTCGGAGGGCTGGTGGGGGCATGCGAGCAGCGTTGTGGAAGAGGTGAGAGGGAGGCACAGAGAGATTAAGGGACAGCAAGCGAATGATGCAGCAGAAGTTTCATTGAACAAGTAAACAGAAGAGTTGACCAGCCAATTAAAACCAGCATTAAAAACGCAATAGGTCTCGCCTTTTATTAAGTTAAAGCCATTTGCTTTGCTATACAATACCATTAGCAAAGCTAATGGCTTTAACGTAATCAAAGGCGAGACCTATTGCATTGTGAATGCTTTTTTTTTTTTTCTTCAACTGGGAAACAGGGGGACTGTTTTCTATGCTTGCTGGAGGGTCCGTGGCACACTTGCCCCACTACTAGTCCTCAGTGTGACATTTGATAAGTCGAATACTATACTCGGGGCCATTGGAATTTAGCAGGAGGTGAAAACCAAATTGTGGCCGGGCTGACAATTATACAACAAGAACAAAAACAAATTATGTGGCCTAATGCATGACATTCTGTTAGTATTTCCTCATTATTTTGAAATTGTTACATATGCTAACACTATCTGGGCAAAGGCGTTCTCATTAGTACCACGTCGACAGCCAAAAACAGATATAAGCAACAGAAAGGTGAACAGTCCACCTTTGTAAATGTCCTTTCTCTGCGTGGCAAGAAGTGTCACCACTTTTTAGCCGCTTTTGAACTGTTTGAGGTTGAAACAAAATTGTTTATTCTGGAAAACTGCAGATTAGTGATTATGTGGCAAATGCGCAAAACAATTATGCGAAATATGCGACAGCCGCAAAATCGCATAATTCCAGTGGCCCCGATGGAGAAGCAACTTGAGCCATGCATGCAGCTGCCTTGGAGATACTCGCAGGAAGCAACAAGAGATAAAGCGCCTTGACTCATATCTTTCTTGACTCCCCACCCCTACCCCCAGAAAAACGTGTGAATGCATCGGTCAAACCTTGCTTATACTTTGAGAACTGAGAATGAATTGTAAGAGGAGCCACTGACTGAGAGAAGAGAAACGAAGGGTTTAGATTTGCATTTTTACCTCACCAGCGGGGCTTACTGCAGCCTCAGGCCACACCCATGGGAGATGATGAAATAATTGAACATATTGAGAACGATTTCAAGAGCACCCCGTTTTCAACTTTTAATCACTCATATTTATTTATTAACACTTTCATACAGCGCAAATCAGACACAGAGCATGCCAGGTGCTTTATATAGGGACACGCTGTATATATAATAGACAACAGAACAAATGGATGTATGAAACAGAGCTTTTCCATGATTTCTGAGCAAAGATGAAAAATTGACCACCCCTCTGCTCCTTCGATTTGACTCTGGTACTTGCATTAGGAGGCGCTTTAAAGATGGTAGGACATGTGAGGGGAGGGGGCGGTGGTGGGGGGGGGGGGGGGGGGGAGGGGGGGTGCCTAGTGTACAATGCCTTTCACTTAATACGTAAGAGGACAGAGGTCTATGCTTGAAAAAGCAAGGCATGCAATAGGATACTATGTTGTCTGCCGTTTGTATAGCTGATGTGCTCTAGTGTCGCTCTCACTGTCCGAAGTGACTGCAGCTAGACCTGCATGTTTGGTTGTAGAAGAGTGTGCTAGTCGTATGACCTGCTGGAGAAGAGTTGGGGGAAGAGCTGGCAGGATGTATTTGTGCTGCGGTGAATGTGGCACGGCTCGTGTGCTGTGATTCTGAGAGGGCATCTGAGGGGGACAGGACGCACGCTGTGCAGCTATATGCAACTGTTGATTCACTCTTTAGAGGCGGAACCAGGGAGTCATTCATGTCTACCATAAAACATAACTTTTTTGTGCCATTTGCTGTCCTTGCCATTCAGGCAGGGCGGCAGTGACAGCGGCTTCGTAATGCACCGTGGATTTTACAATCACTCCCACAGCACCGTTTTGCTGTTCAACCAACATGAGCGGCAGCAGCTAGCAAAGCAGACAGGTCTGGTTTCAATGTGTTAAGACATGGAAACACTGGCATGCAGGGGAACTGTATAAACAGTGTGCCCATCCGCATGCATGTGCTTACATGCTTTATTACACGAAAGCCAGACCAATTGCCTTTGCATAATGTACGAGAATTATGAGGTTAGATGAAGCAGGTAGATATAACTGAGCCACACAAACATCACAGAAGAAAAGAAGTTATATTTACAACTGCAGTGCAAATTAATATCATGAGTGGTATTGATGGCACTCTGGGGTTCTCCTCAGAAAATACTTTGAAGTTTATCTTTGTCCGTTTTCTACATTTGCAATATCAGATCAGAAAGTACTTCTGTAAATAATCTGGGGTTTTTGCGATGTTGTATTACATTTCTGAGTGTCTGTGGGATATAGTAGAAACTCCCCCAGGACCCTCCCCAGGGAGCGTTTCTTTACACTTGAGGCCAGTCAGAGTCAAAGTTTAAAATCATAGTCACACATTTGTTTTACACTTAGTTTAGGTTACGAGACCACTTTTGTTTCTGGCGCTTTGCGGCAGCTGTAAATTCTCCTTACAAGTTCTGGTTGCTCTAATGGGTGACATTTCTGATATTTATATGTTTTACCTGATCTTCTTGCTTGATTTTGCTCGTGAGCAAAGTGTCACTCATAATAGATGAATATCACTCATAATTTCACTGAAATTATGAAAATGTCACACAAACAATCTGAAATGCTTGGCAGCTATGATTATGGGGTTATGGTAAACAAAGGCACTTCAGAGCAGTAACGTCCCGTCGTGCACCACTGTCGTGCACACTGAGAATCTGATAACTACGAGAGGAATGCCACTGGACCATGCTGGGGCAGAGGGGCACAGGTCGAGAAAGTGCACAGACCGGTGTTCTTTGCCACGAGCCTTTTTTACTCACTGCACCCAGCTCTGCAGTACTTTCACTTAAACACAAAGTTGGCAGTTGGGGCACCAGTGTGTTTGCGAAGAGTAAACAGTTTAAGAAAACCCAAACAGCGCAATCCTTTTTAAGCATGTTACAAACAAATCCATTTTAAGTAGAAAGTTTGAGCATTGGCACAAACTCACAGAAAAAAGCCCAACTAAGGGAGTGATGCTCCGTAGTTCCTGCTGCCCCAACCCTCTCACTCACTCAGCTCTGAGGGAAAAGGCACTTACTGCTGCACTCCACGTAGTGCTGCAGGTCCGAGAACCTCTGGTCACAGAGTCCTTCTTCTTGCCCAGGCCTGGACAGCAGCAGAGCAGTGCAGCCAGGAGGCATAGGAGGCGCCGGCTACAGCCATCTTGCCAGCAGCGCCGGCTGGAGCGTGTATGTGTGGAAGGAGCCGACCTCCGGTCCACAGAGTCATTCTTCTTGCCCAGGACAGCAGCAGAGCAGTGCAGCCAGGAGGCAGAGGAGGCGCCGGCTGCAGCCATCTTTGCGCAGATTTAAAACAGTTTAAGAAAATCCAAGTGGATGGAACAGGGAGACAGGCATACTTGCCGAGGGGTAGACATGTCAGCAGGACACAGCAGAGCACAAATAGCATTGAAAGTGAAAGTGCGCGCTGAATATAAACAAAGTGTGTTTGCGAACAGTAAACAGTTAAAGAAAATCCAAGTGGATGGAGACATGCATACGTGGCGAGGGGCAGACACGTCAGCAGGACACAGCAGAGCACGGATAGCATTGAAAGTGAAAGTGCGCACAGCGCGCTGAATATAAACAAAGCACGTTGCACGCAAAAAAAAAGCAAGTCACATTTAAAACAAGCGCTTGCATGGGGATCTCTTGCCTTTATGGGGCATGTGTTTGAAACACATGGCCCCATAAAGATAAGAAACCTTTTGCAAGTGGGCCGTCTGAAAAATGGAACAGTCTACGTCACAAAGTGCTTTTTCCCAATGGCTGGCCACTGTTTAGCATAAACGGGGACGCCAGCCAAAGGGAAAGAGGGGCGGGGCTTGAAGCTCTTCACAGAATTGCCTCAGAATCATTAAGTCTCGCCGAGCGAGCAGCGCATGTGCGTAGCCACGCTAGCCGAGACCTAAAAAAAAGACTCTTCTCTAAGCATAAATAACCTGAACACTAAGAACACATGTAAGAGGGCCAGTCATCATGGAAGGATACAAAATTCCAAAAGGAGGGACTCCCAAGTATTCACCAATGAAAAGCCAGCATTTCTAAAGGACAGCAACAGGAACTAATGATAAAGATGGCCGTGTTTTCAAGCCCATATCCTAGATACAACAGGTCTCAAAGAGACAGCGCAAGCACTGCCTAGGCAAGGCCTAAAAAGCAGGAAAATTATTTTAAAAATTCCATGCCACTGGTCCTTCACTACACACAGGAACAAAAACAAGGATGTATGTATGGCAATGGAGCCATCTTTTATTGAGCAAAGTGGATGGTAGACTGGGCAGCATTACAAAGGGATTTCATGAATGTATATATAGCTTGATACATGAATGCTAGACAACAGTTAACCATGCCTCAAACTGTCTTTTGATGCTAAATAACTAGTCTTACATCACAAAAGGCTTTAGCGGATGCTGCGCTTCCACAAATGTGGGTCCTATTTGCTTTTCAAATGCTTGTTGCACTTTGCTGTTAATCAGATAACTAATGCCTATATTCATGACACAAATAAGCCGATCCGATGGACTGTTTCCATACCAGAAAAAATAAACCTAACCTCAATATTCAAAACTTTGCTGTTCACATGCTACAATCTAAAGCGGTTTATTAGGCACAAAAAGATGAAGAATTTCAATACATTGATTGTTTAGACCTAGCAGCTTCACTGATTCACCCAAGAGAAAAACATTAATTAACTTTAACCAATTGATTGCAGCATGCGTTGTATATTCACAAGCTGTGCACTATCCTGCCACATAGTGTTGGGTTCATTATATTAAAAGTTGTTTATATTAAGATTTAAGTTTTGATTTTCAGCATGAATCTTGATCAAACAAGCAAAATTCACAATGCATCAGCACGTAGACTTCATCTTAGAATACTGTATTTTTACCCCACGGAATCAGTACATGGCCTTACTGAGCATTTCGTTTTATGCCCACAAACGAAAAACCACTCCATTTTCCATTCACATGGGAGGACGGTGGCGCATGAAAACCTACAGCACGACAAACAGCAAACAAATGTTTACAGGTACGTAACACTTTGTGTTTACAATACATTATGTATAATCACGCGCTGTGCACAGACTTAGAGGTAGTCCCCAAACCCATTAAAGCTGATGTGGACGGAAAGTAAAGGTAGTTGTAGTAAATACATTTTTTAAATTCTTTGCCTCACTTGAGATTTTCTCTCAGGATTGTTAACACAGTATTGTTTTGTGAATGCATAAGCAGAAGACCAAGGTGTTGACTTTCAAATATCCATTGAGTGAGATACTGGAGAGAAACATTGTGTTGACTCTTTTTTAGGTAACAATTGTGGGTGTGGAATGTCTGCAAGCTTTATTTTGTTTGTAAAAATAAGGCCTAGCATGCGTAGCACATGAGTTTCTTTGACATCTAGTGAATGCAGTGCCCCTTATGCCCTGTTTGAAGGAGTTCAAAAGGATGCTGGAAGTTCAATGGCTGGACACAAGTGAAAAGGTGATAAACCTTAGCAAGAAATTGCGGATGTGTAATGGTTGTTTTCCCCCCCGAATGAAAGGGTCTGCCACTGACAGCACTCGGATCTTTCATTACTATGAATAGTACCAGAAAAGCAATGTTCCCATAAGATTTATTATGACAGTGTTGCGATTCCGAGCTTGACCATGAGGTGCTCTAGTTGGGTAGTACTTAACGCTTCAAGAAATTCTTCAATGACCAGGATTTTTCAAACAGAAATGGACTGCCTGTTTTGCAAGTTGGTGGCTATTGCTGACAAGTGTACTCAAATGGAAGTGTAGGCCTGGCATGCTTTTTTAAGGGAATTACTGGAATCAACTAAAGTGATTAGAAGTACAGAGTTTTGCTCAAAGATTTGCTTAGTGCTTAAAGTGCTTCCACTTTGCACTATATAATGCAGGCACTGTAGGGTGGTGTGCTTTTTCTCAATAGGCATACACTGAAATATTAGGTTGAGGAATCCAAATTCTAAGTCTTCAGGATAGAAATAGATTAACTTGGTAAGGTAAATATGATCACATTCCATTGTCACGAAGTCTGGGCAAATTCAGAATTTTTAATGTGGTTGCATAGGCAAATCAAGCGCTGTATGAATGTCGGTGAAAATCCAATTTGTACAAAATGGTTCTGATGAATTTATTTAGTGAGCGCACTGTAGGCAAAATTTCCCTTTAGAAGGACTTTCACAAGGCTGACAAAACCAATCTGCTCAAAGCTATTGTTGAAGAAACATTGTTTCCAGTTTGATTTCAGTTTTGTGTGGCTTTTGATAGTTCCCTCCCTTAGCCCAGTCTTTTTTTAAGACCCTTTTCCTTGCCACTTTTAATACTTAACCTCCCCCCCCCTTTATGCCAGTTTTTTCCCCTAACTCCCTCTATCCCTTTCCTCCCAAAAGTTTGTTTTTCCCCCCACATACTCTTTAATCCCAGTCCTGCTTTATTTTTCTTTTTTTCCCCTTTTTATTTTCTTACACAAGCCACTGAATCTAGCTATGTCTGTCCTGTACACACACCTCTTTTTCCTTCTTACCTCTTTGGCTGGCTGTCCTTTTTTTCCTCTTAATTTACCTTTCCACGAAAACATTATATTTTTTCAAAAAGTTACGTTGTCGTTTTAACTTTTCTCAAAAACGAATTTTCATCAGACTGTTTATCAGGCTGACTTTCTTCATTTTAGGAATTTGTCAAAATGACAGATTATCAATTCTTACAACAGGGAGTACCATCTCGGTCTTGCATATGCTGGTGCTACTAAGACCAAGATCAAGGGTGCTTGCCACAATTAGTGTACCATTACAGAATCAAGTACCATCTCTGTCTTGCATATGCTGGTGCTACTAAGACCAAGATCAAGGGTGCTTGCCACAATTAGTGTACCATTACAGGAATCAATGTAAGGGGTGAAAAAAATGGTGCAAATATCCCAGACCAAACTAGCCATAGAGCACTCCATGAGAAGTAGCGGTGTGGGAACCCTGAAGCGAATTGTGGCATTTTTAGGTCAAGCATGTGCTGCTCTAGGAGATGACCTTTAGGAATCGGTCAGCTCCTTTCAAGCACTCGTGCTTGTGCTGGCATCCACCTTGCGGGAGCGAGCAGCAGTGCGCAGGGGCCATCCGATTCTAATTAGCGTGGCTGCGCGCGCCTGTTTTTAAAAGCAAATGGTGACAAATGGCACGTCATGCAGATGCTGCATGACGTGCCATTTGTAACCGTTTGCTTTTAAAAACAAGCGCGCGCAGCCACGCTAATTAGAGTGTATGTCTTGGAAAATAACATCAAGGCAGTATTTAAGGTTTGTGTAATTACTTCTTTTGTGGCGACGGGGTTCTAGGTGCGCGATTGTTTTACGTGCAAACCATATTAGCAGATGTGTACAGTACAACGTACTTTTATAGGCATAGCACAGGTATTTATTTACCTATCATGACACTGTATGAGATGTCACTGTTTCAAGTCACTGTCCAATATCGGCATGCTCCCAACACAAAACAGCGTGTTTCATTTGTGGGTTGGGGTTTTTGCTTCTTAAACTTATTCTTGACAAGACGAGCCATCCCGTCGTGAATTCCTTTCCCACTCTGACATTCTTCGTAAACTTCTAATAACGTAAGCTATGTGTATTTCTGTATGTAACAGAGTTAAAATCGAATTCAGGATTCCAACGTATGGATATTCAAACTTTACATTTCAGACTTCTTCCTTACGGTGCGCTCCTCCCCCTCACAAATTATACTGGTCATTATAGTCAAACCTGCCTCTGCTGCCATCTTCTTGGAGTGCTACCTTTCTGTAACAACCAGAACGTTCTGCAAGTATTCAATGAGCAATGATAGTCCCCACTGCCAGATATTTGCTTCTGTGGCCCTCGTTACCAATTGTGCGCCGACTCTCTCACTCTCGCCGACTCTCTCACTCTCGCCGACTCTCTCACTCTCGCCAACTCGCGCCTGACCTTCACCCTCCTGTTATTTATGTCCCCCATAACAAAAAAAAAAAACATAACAAGCAACCATTGGCACAGGTAGATAGAAGTTACCAGCATTGAAAGGACAAAAAAAAAAAAACCACACTCAAAACAATATTTATTGTTAATACTTTTTGAATATGGTCGTTCAGTTGTACATAATGCTTTCTTGGTCATATACAAGGTAACAAAAATGCTTCTGACACTTCTTTATTATTATAACTTTTCAGCATGCTGCAGACTTCTGTACTCCAATGAGACCTATGTGAGTTCCTCCTGTGTCCAGCCGGACAGAGGAGCATTTAATCTTGAATAGTCAAAGAAATGTAAGTAAAAATTGAAAAGGCTGATGAAACAAGGGCACAGTCCTGTACCGAATTTTCAACAGAGAGAGGAAAAGAAAAGCCAAGAAGTGAGAGGCAATTACAAATTGGTAACAGGCAAACACATTTTGGAGCGATCATGGGGGCTTACAATACAATGAGCGACTTCAGGTAAGCTCTAGCCAATAGTATCCACGATACATTTAAACAATTGCCATAATGTGGAACTATTATAACAAGTCGACGTAACGTTTCGATCCCTAGCTCCTAGTATACAGGGATCATCATCAGGACTAAAGGATATGTCAACAGAGTAATGCCTGGTAAAATTATAACGCCTAGGGGAGGGGCTTGGGTGGAATAGAAAGGTAGATTGTATCTCAAGGGAGGAGATATCCTTCTGGCTCCAGGTGCATGCAGCTCGTGTGGTCAGCCGCGTTGAGATATCTAGGGGAGGGGCTTGGATGGAATAGAAAGGTAGAGTGTATCTCAAAGGAGGTGATATCCTTCTGGCTCCAGGTACATGCAGCTCGTGTGGTCAGCCGCGTTGAGATATCGTCGAAAAAGGGGGAGACACGCTTTGGAGTCAGGAAATGAGGAGCGCGTCTGGATCTTGAAGCAGGGTGGCAGCTACTTGTGCTGTCCGTAGTATTTGAACCGCGTGATTAGGATGAAAAAGGCGGCACACGTGTGTTTCAGGGAAGACTGCTGAAGTGCGTCTATATCCAATATTCAACCGGCAGCTGCGATGGCTGTCCGCGTTCTCGTCTTGCTGCCGCAATGGGGAGTCCAAGACAGTCGGCAATGCAGACTGTCTTGGACTCCCCATTGCGGCAGCAAGACACGAACGAGAACGCGGACAGCCATCGCAGCTGCCGGTTGAATATTGGATATAGACGCACTTCAGAAGTCTTCCCTGAAACACACGTGTGCCGCCTTTTTCATCCTAATCACGCGGTTCAAATACTACGGACAGCACAAGTAGCTGCCACCCTGCTTCAAGATCCAGACGCGCTCCTCATTTCCTGACTCCAAAGCGTGTCTCCCCCTTTTTCGACGATATCTCAACGCGGCTGACCACACGAGCTGCATGCACCTGGAGCCAGAAGGATATCGCCTCCCTTGAGATACAATCTACCTTTCTATTCCACCCAAGCCCCTCCCCTAGGCGTTATAATTTTACCAGGCATTACTCTGTTGACATATCCTTTAGTCCTGATGATGATCCCTGTATACTAGGAGCTAGGGATCGAAACGTTACGTCGACTTGTTATAATAGTTCCACATTATGGCAATTGATTAAATGTACCGTGAATACTATTGGCTAGAGCTTACCTGAAGTCGCTCATTGTATTGTAAGCCCCCCATGATCGCTCCAAAATGTGTTTGCCTGTTACCAATTTGTAATTGCCTCTCACTTCTTGGCTTTTCTTTTCCTCTCTCTGTTGAAAATTCGGTACAGGACTGTGCCCTTGTTTCATCAGCCTTTTCAATTTTTACTTACATTTCTTTGACTATTCAAGATTAAATGCTCCTCTGTCCGGCTGGACACAGGAGGAACTCACATAGGTCTCATTGAAGTCTATGCAGAATCATTACTTCCTAACTAAAATTAAGCTAGGGACTTTTGTTAACAAAATAAGTTTGTACCCGTGGTCCTTAGCTACCTCTACCGGGTTCCCTTGTTACTTAGACTACTGCAGACTTCTGTACAGCACAGCTTAAAGACTTAGGCAAAGTCAATATCTCTGGCTAAACACTTAATAGGTCCCAAAGGCAAGACCCATCAGCTATGCCAATGCGTTTGTTCGGCTATGGCAACAAGTCTTGTTGTGCACCCCACTTTTAGTCATACTAGCTGAGAACATTTCAGATTCAGTTGCTACTCGTGTATGTCCCGATTGTATCTGTAAAGTATGTTTGCAGTTTTTTCTGTTCATTGAAGTTGTTCTGCCATGAAGAGGTCTGAGAGCCCAAGCCACGCCGTTATGTAATCTGAGACAGGAATAGGGGTGTCCTTTCCAGTTTCCAAGCATAACACATGGTTGTCATGTCTAGAATGACTCAGTGCTAGAAACACTGCTTTCAATTCCAACACATTAATGTGATGATGTTGGTGCCCCCTTTTCCTCGAACTGTGAAATGGGTTACATGGGCTCCTTATCCCCAAGGATAGGTATCCCTATAACAGTTAATGCTGTACCTCAGGGGAGAACCCGGAAATATACAACCAGGTGTTTTTTTTCTGTACGTTTTATATGACCCGAAGGTATCAGAGCGCTTTACATGAGCACCAGTTACGTTACATAAGGACATAATCAATTTTGTTAGGCACGGGGAAGATTACGGGATTTGCCTAGAATCACAGGATGTTGAGCGTCGCTGCAGAGACTGTAAACCAGTTCCCCAAATTGGAGGTTGACCGCCCTAGCGGTTAGGCTACATCCTCTCCCCAAAATGTTTGGCAAAATAAAAAGGATGTACGTGTTAATCTGAAGGAATGCTGTATCTGCTGTATACAGAGAGCATATTACATGTGTGTTTTAAATGTAACCCCTGTATCAATTTACTTCCCTCTCTTCTGATGTTATTCAGGAGGGTGTTGAAATAACTCTTCTATTTCTTTTCAATAGAAACAATCAAACCAGCCGAGGAGTGCCTTGGAGTTTGCAATGTGCCACAAGGTTTCAGTGTCCACTGTCAGCCACATAGAGATGTACACTCTCCTAGTCTGGGGTGGCCCTCAATGGCAATCTGATCAAGGGATCTTATTTGAAAAATATGACCACCACAGAGAGGAGGAATGACCTTTACTATAAAGCGGCTCAGGCGGTGCAGCATCACATTTACACACTTTACTGTCTACTAGATATTTGAAGTTCACAGCCAAGTTCTTTAGGGGTGGCATAAGTAAATACTGGACTGTTTCAAGGAGAAGCATTCTCTCACTCTACAGCTATGGTGACAGCATGCACTACTGCAGCCTGTTGAATTACTGCCGGCTATGCAGAGGTTTCATTTGAAAGTGATGCCCTCCTGGGGTTCTTGGTTAGCCAACTCTTCTAAACATTTGTTTCATGCATCTTCAGAATGTAAAATAATCTCCTTAAATGGTTGTGATTGCTCTTCGCCACATCTGTGCCCGTCTATGGTGGTGGCACAGATGGAGAAGATGGAGCCTTATCCTCTCGTGTTTGCTGGGCCAAAACATTCAGGAATGTGGCAATGGTGTCTACACAGTGAAACATCCATCTCAAATGTAGTTTTAAATTAAATACTAACCTTACCTGAAAGAGTTCGCTCTGATTGTAGGCGCTTAACAGCTTTCTTTGTTGTGATCCTAAGGAAGTCACAGATTACAAATCTGAGGCCGAAAATATTGTGTGGTAACCTCATATGCCATTTATGACAGACTCAAAATGCTATATTTTCCATTCTTTGCCACCGAGAATGCATCCTCAAACTGGAAGATGTGTGTAGGATTCAACGACCATCGACCTGTCTTTCAGTGTCCGTCGTGTAATAGAATTTGTCAAAGTGCTTTGGTATCCTATATTCTTGGTTGTTGTGCATAAATAGGGGGCCCCAGTTCCAAAAACAGAACATCCTACCTGGTCTCCAAACTTGATGGCGAACAAATATATTCTAAAGTAAGTCTGCATGTTAATCAAAAGTTTAAAGTACATGATCACATTCACTCTCAAAACCAAAACTTAGATCTCAAAGATGATAACTGTACGGCAGTAGATGTACAGATAGTGCACAACTTACAACAACGCATGTCGCAAAAATAAATAAATGCCACAAACAGAGTAAAGAAAAATTCCAAGAACTGCTGGTGGCAGGCAACATTTGTGTGCCAAAAGTCCAAACACCGTGGATGTCTCCTGTAACTAACAATCATGCCAAATACGTTCGCCTGATGGGAGATGGAGCCCTTCGGCATGCCCATCGCTGCTCACACTTTCAGATACCTGGGAGTCCGGGAGCACAAAGATTCGGAGGACGTTCACGAGGGCAACCTAAGCAGGGTGGTCACATCACTGCGCATCCTCGCTGTTCTGGTGGTCGCTGACACTGTCACCCATGTGTGGCTCTGGTGAAGATGATAACCCTGCTACGACTTTTGTACGTGTCTACCAATGAATGTACCACTGCCGCAAACGGAGTTTCAAGACCTGAACAGCTGGCTTTCGGATCTGGTTTGGGCCGTGGAATGACAGTGTGTGGCACTGGACAACTGTGCTTGCCCCCGACCGGTGGGAGGGATGCGAACGACTGAGCTCAACTATCTGGCATGTCAGCTGCAGTGGCTGAAAACATAGCAGTCCAGGAGGCGCCACTACCTCTGGCCCCAGAGGGAGAGGGACAACACCCTCAGAAGAGAATTTGGATAGCCATGCGCACGGAACGAACCACACTTTTGTTTCAAGTGGGCTGACATTGTTGGATGCGCCCAGGGGGCGGAATGTTCGCAGGATCTTTGGTACTTAGCAGCTTTTGCTAGGGCCGGAATCACGGTGCATCAAATGCCATGGGCCAGTTGTTTGCAGATGCAGACAGGACCACTGTCTTGTCTGAAGACCTCCGCAGTGTATATGAAATTCAGGCAGGACACTTTTAGACCCATGCGGTGCTTAAGCTAGCCTTAGCAGAGGTATGGGGGGGGGTCCGGACAACGAGCCAGAGGCAGACCCTGTATTGCAGGTACTGCTAACATGGAGCTTGAGCACCAACAAATAACCAACTTGTACAACTTGCGATGTGCCAGGCTGTGGGTCCGGCACTGCTCGACCCGAAGAATAGAAGGAGTCACACCTTACACACAGACTGGAATAAGTTCTTTGGGCACATACAATGGGTTTCGGGAAGCTGGCTTCAAGTTATTGAAATTCAATTACGAGCACCACACGTCTTACTTTCACATGACTCCACAGGATATTTCCAGCTGTATCTCATTCTCCAGATGCAGTACCGAGCAAACAAACTTCTATCACATGTACAACGTTGCACCCTTTTTGGACAGATGTGCATACATCACACTAGTAGCAAGCATGCAGGATATTAAAACACCCAAGACAGGTCTGCTAGGGTTGAAGAATCGCCCCAAGACAGACAAAGTAGGGAACAGACTTATAGACCTAGCGCAAGTGCTGGTGCCCCATGCGATAGCTGTGCACTGGAGGGCAACTTTAGCCCCGCCTGTGGAGGAGTGGAGAAGAGATAACAGGGAAAGAAAAAGAGCGGAGTATGACCCCCTGTATACTTTTCAAATTTTCTTGTAAAAACTCAAGAAAGACCTATTTTGATGAAGAAAAAGAAACACACAAACACCCCCTCCTCCCCCCAACAACAATCATGCCCAATGAAGGCACAGACGGTAAAACTCACAGATATCCAGATATGTGCCTGCCTATATGGTGGCAATGAACACATTTACCCATCTCAATGTACCAGACATTCTTAAAGCTATACGCTAAAAACAGCCATCAGCAGATTGTACTACACCACATTACTAGGCCGCTGATAAATTCAGCAACAGGGATGATGACATCCTTGATTTTGGTAAGTTGCACAAAGCTCAAGAGAAGCGATCCTTAAAAGTATGCCTCGCACCAAGAATGCAAATCTCCAGCTTAAGCTCGAGAAGTGAATGTGTTGCCCTTTTAATACAAGTGTTTTGGATAAGAGAATGAACACTCCCACAGACTTTAGCACAATATGATCCTTCCTTGGCTTATCGTACCAATTTAACAGATAAGTTGTGGAAAATTCCAAATACAGCACATCTATGCACAACCTACCAAAGCATAGATGTCCAATTGCATATTGCCCTATGTGCAAAGCAGAATACCAGGTGATCAAAAGAAAAGCATTAACTACTAGTCCTGTATGAAAGAGGCTAATCAAGGCTACTTGAGTTATGAAGCAGAGTTGCTATGCTGCATTAAAAGCCAAGTTATACAGCATAAAGCATCAAGTTTTAAAGTAGTATTACTTCATTATTCTGCCATTTTTTGGTATTGCCCAGCGCATGCGCTGTCTCTTCGAGACATGCTGTATCTACAATGTGGGCTTCAAGCACCTCCCATCTTTTTCATTGGTTCCTGTTACTGCCCTTCATAAATCCCTACTTTTGTTTGGTGCATATGCTTAATAGAACCTCCTTTTGGACTTTTGTAGCCCTCTATGAGGACTGCTCCTTTTACATGTGCTCCTACTCTGTTATTTATGATACTCTGAGCACTCTTTTTTTAGTTTGTACCCCTCTGCTCGTGTATTTGCCAGCTTGATGAAAAGTTTGCTGTGCTTGTTTATTTAATACTCAAGAACTTTAAAACTCTCAGCGCCGCCTACTACACCCCAACCCCACACACCCCCTGGCACTGGGTGTAGCCAAGTCACAATCTATCTCTTCACTCCACAAATGGTCTGCCGTCCAAGTGCTTCGCGGAGGGCTCTGCCATTATTTCAATTTAAAAAGCTTGTTTAAGAGACCTGAGATAAGTTCGAGAGGTAGCATACTATCAGGCTTGTCTTCATAGAAGGGTCTGTTTGTTTTGTTGCATAATTTAATTAGAAGTCATGGGAGGGAGTCAAAATTAATTTGATCATCACCGGGGGTTCGTGTTTAAAGGTTCTCTGCATGTTGCTTACGTTTGTCCCTGGGATAGCTCCCCTAATTGCCCGTATATTTTGGAAGATGGGAAGTGGCGTTTCGTTTTATATTGTATTAAGAGGCTATCAACAATAGTATAGTACCTTAAGGTTATTTAATTGGCGAGACCATGGTGAAGAAAAAAATTAACAGGGTTAACCTCTGCACAAAGCCCGGTGGCTGACAAAACCACAGCAAAAGACTGAATGCTAGAAGGAGCACTGGGGTGGTAAATGCAGACATTGAACTCTGAGAGAAGGCTCTCCTTGAAGCTTAGTTCAGGTCTACTCGATCATCCTGAAGGGGGCAACCTCCTGATAAATTCATCCAATACATTCAGTACACCGCCACTTCATGTAAATGATATGCCTCTCACGTCCGACATGGTTGGGAGTCCTAGTAAACAGGGTTCAGATTTAGACTGGAGCCTCGAAGTAGGAAAAAAGTCAGGGGTGCAGCTAGAGTCAAAACTAAACTCAATCCTAAAACTAAATAAATGCAAAGGGAAATCCTACAGGACCATATTTCAGCAGGTACTGGGGGGCAGGAAACAGACAATGGGATGGTATCTCAACCCATATCTGTAACTGCTTCTAAAGAACTTGCATTGTATCCGTTCCCCCAAGTTAATCTGGATCCCTTTAGTGATAAAGGTAAAGAACTCCTTAGGGATATCATTAGGCAGGAACTTGCCCCCCTTTTCCCATGTCTAGAAGACATGGCCAACCAAATAAAAGTTTCGAATAATCAGTTAAAAGAAGGGCAGAGAACATATAAATGTGCGCTTGAGAGCTTTACCCCCCCATTCACCTAACTGTAGAGGTAAACCATAAAAGGATAGAGAAACAGAGGAACCTAGGAGCCCAGAACACAGAAAAAAAAGCCAGGTGCTCTCAACTATATGGTTACGCATCGTTCACACTTAGTACCAGTATGTACAAACGATACCCTTAAAGACAACAAAGAGCAACAGGGAAAAGCAGATAGGAGGGACCAAAGCTATGCTAAAGGCTATCCCAACCTCCCTCTTGAGTGTACCTCATATATCGTTTTAAAGGATGCGCCAACACTTTTAAACGAGGGGAGCGAAGAGGACTTTACTTTTCAAAATAAAAATGTGTACTGGTTAATGTCAAATACAGGTTGGGTGGGGGACCTGGCATGGGAGACGATACATGTGAAGGAAACACCCTGGCTTGGAGCCTAATCAAAAGAAACACCATGAAATTGCATAATTGTTAGTTTTAGAACACCACACAGCATTGCAAATTTGACTGCTTAGCACAAAGGATGAAAAGTAAGATCGAAGCTCTCCACTTAGACCTCTTCGGCATAGTAGAATGAAAAACGTGGCTACATTTTGTTGTTGTTGCAGGGAGCAGTATTAGAACATGGGAAAATCAGCAGAGATGTCAGTGGCATCTCTACGCAAGCCCGATGCACCACTTACTATGTCAAACAGATACACTATTATTGCAGTTAGACAATCAGGACTGACCGAAACAGATCGTGCTGTCAGATTGAAGGTCTTAGGAACCCTATAGCTTAATAAAGAGCCATCAAAGGGGGGGTGGCAGCCCCTTTAGATTCCCCAAATCAACACTTAAAAATTAATTATTGGAATGTGGCAGGGGTAAGAACGAAATTACAAAACTCAGACTGGCTAAAGCTTGTAACATCTGATCGATTAACATGTTTATAGGACACCTTGAGCAAGGAGGACTTGCATATAGATATTTTGTATTCAATAATAACTCCTGCTACTCCTTCGGCAAATGGGCATGCAAAAAGAGGTTTGGCAACACTTATTTCTAATCAATTGCCTATCATTGTGAATAAAACTGACCACTTCCCCCATATTATCAGGTGATCTGCCTTTCAATAGAAAAAAGGTTTGAGGACATTAATACATTTTTAATAACTAATACAGGAGAATTATTACTGATTTGGGAAATGATTTGGATATCATCTTAGCTAAGCTGGATCTGAACCAGATTTTCTTTTAGGTAGGGGGATTTTAACATTGGAAAATGTCAAGCTAAAAGTAGGACTGTATGTGGTCTTCCGAGTTGTTTTGGGGCTGAAAAACCCCATTTTACACATGATTCCTATGGAGATGCCATAAATGAACTTATCTATAAATTGAATCTTAAAATTATAGACCAGGAGTTAGATGGAAACACTCCAGGCTTAACGACTTATATGGAAATGGCCACATGTCCATCAGTGATCACATTTTAGCGTGAGTTAAGAATTTACTTTTGATTAATTCTTTTAAAGTAATAAGCACTGTGCTAAGTGACCATGCTGTATTAACTTTCACGGTGAACATGATCCTCCACAAAAATAGCGAGTAAAGGAAAGTGGTGCGTTTAATGAATACATCAGGGAAAATGTGTTCGCCTTAAAATGGGCAGGGTCTAACCAGCCCAAAATACTTATGGCTATATCACAGAGCAATGGAACTTTTTCGTTAATTGCACGGAATGGGGGGGGGTTTGGACCACGATAGGGTGGTTAAAGCATTTCACTATATAACAATAGCAAATGCTTCAAATTTACATAGACCAGTTAAAAGTGGGGGGGGGGGGGGGGGGGGGAAATAGAAGATCTGCACAAGGGTGGTTTGATTCTTATTGTACCCAAGCTAATTAGGCCCTTCAAAGGGCTATACAAGAATCACCTAGAGATGGGGTGAAAATAAAGAAATTCTGGAAGGATTATAGGACCACGTTAGACAGAAGAAAAAGGGAATTACAGGAGCAGGCATGGTCAGATGTAGAACAGGCGGCTGAAACTGGAAATAACACTTCTGGAAAACTATAAATTCCCTCTTTCTGAAATGGAGCACTTTCACTACTATGGACTGGTTGGTTTCGCCCGATGCCTGGGTCACGCATTTTGTAAGTATTTTTAATCCAGACAATTTAGTAATTGGTGAGCCAGTGAGTTGCTCACACATAATCAAATCTGGGCCTTTAGAAGGCGTAACTTTGGAGGAGGTTAGTGAAGCCTTACACACGAGTGCCTAAAGAAAAGCACTGGGGCCCAATGGGGTCCCTGTGGATATTTATAAGACCCCATCTTCCTTATGGGTCTCAATATTGACCCACATTTTTAAAGCAGCAGCTCATGGTTATTTCCTGAAATCATTGATTGAAAGTGCGATTATCCCTATATTCAAAAAAGGGGATAGGGGTGACATTATGTGTTATGGCCATATATCCTTAAATGGATTCCACCGTGAGAACCATGGGTAGGGTGATCTTGGTGAGGCTGGAAGCCTGGGCTTAGGAAAAGAATATAATAACGGGCTTTCAATATGGTTTCAGAAAGGAAATAGGGACTGTTGAACAGGGAATTAACTTACATCTTTTTGATAGCAAGTACACCAAGGCCAGGGAAGGTCATGTTGATTTATGTTTTGCCGACTTGTCTAGCATCATCGACTTGGTGAATCATGCCAAGCTATGTCAGGTGCTTATAGACATGGGCACTCCAATTACTACCATAAGACATCTCTCCCACTTATATGCTTGCCTAACTGCCTGTGGGCGTTTGGGAAAAATGGGGGAAAGAACAAGTAGCTTTCGGGCAACCCAGTGAATTAGGCATCGGTGCGTACTCGCACCATTCTTATTTTCATTGTATATAAATGGTGTGGATAACTTTCTGCAAAACAATCGCAGATGCCCCTATGGTGGGCCCCCGGATCACTTTAATTCTACTTTACAGAGACAACGCAGTATTGATACCCAGGACGGTAACTGGCCTATAGCACCCAATAACACATTATCTTCATCGAGAGTAGACATCTAAAACTGAATTTAGATAAAACCTTTACCACATGGTATGTGGGAAAGTCAAAAAAGGGATTCAGTCACTACGCAAAGGGCCAAAAGTTTGAGGAGGTGAACACTTAGTTATTTGGGAATTGTTTTTCCCCCAGAAAGGTGATTGGCCCCGTTGGACTTCATTATTGTACCAGTAGTTACTGGTTGTGTTTTATGTTAATTACCTACTTGCTGATGGTTCTGACCGTGGCACGATTGGCCTGGTCCCGTATATAATCCCCTGTGAATATTGCCTAGTGCCAGTTGGCACACTGTTAATGTGCGATTATGTTTCTAATGTGTTTATGATAATAAAAAGGCTATTTTTGATATAACCTTGTGTGGAGTTTCTTTTGTAGTGTGCCTAGTTGATTTCTGCTGTGTGTGTGTGTGTGTGTGTGTTGCACAAACGCTTTACACATTGCCTCTGGTATAAGCCCGACTGCTCGTGCGAAGATACCAAGGGGGTGAAGCAGGGGTTATCTTCAACGTGTAACTCCCTTGCACTGCCTAGAGTGGTGGTTTCTGCCTGGCTTTGGCGCAAGCCTTAGCCAACCAGAAATCCCATTTCTAACATTGGTTGTCAGCGGTGAAGATAGGACTTGTGTTTGCGCAGTACCACAGCGACAACTGGTTGCACTACAAACTCTGCATTTTAGATAATCACGTGTTTGGGGATTATTTTTCCTGAGTTGTATTTTTCTCCTAAAAGTGTCATTTTTAAATTGTGTACTCTTGCTTCAGCTCAGACGCCTAGGTCTCTTGTGTTTTAAGTACCTTGCCAAAATGGAATCTACCTTTAACTACCATGATATGTTGAACTACAGTCTAGAGGAGTTAAGGGGGTACTGTGATGAGGTTTAGAAATGGAGAGGGCACTCAGGGAAACCTTGGGCGTGCCCTGATACACTGGCAACAGGAGAGGTGGAGACAGAGGGACATGGACCAGGCCCCACTCCAAGAGGGTGGTGGGTCTGAGGGTGACCCTGAAGAGTCTGAAGAAGAGGAAGAAAATGACAGGGCAGGGATGCCAGTAGATAACGAGGACCCCATAGATAGGGAGTCCCTTGCTGGGTCCAGTGTTGGGGGCAGTGCCCCATCCCTTTTGCTGTCCCCAGAGGAGTGGGTGGATAGGAAGGGAGCATCAGCTGGCTTTGGATTATCTCCAGTCGGAGTACGTCACAGAGATAGCGCGGTTGGGAGGAGAAAAAGGTCTTGTTGGCTCAGGAGCGGAGGTTCAAGGAGTTGGCCCACGAGTTAAGTCTCAGGACACTGGGCCTTGAGGAGCCTAAGCTAGAGACCGAGAGGGTCTTAGCTCAGGAGAGTATGGCGGAGGCAGAGAGGGCCTTCCCCAGAGAGAAACTAGCTCTGGAGGGTAGATTGTCCCATGAGAGTAGTTTTGGTGAAAAAGAAGGGGTAGTTAAGGCCCCGAAGAAAAGAGCCGCAACAGAACAACCTACCCTAAATGTCAAAAAGGCAAAGAAAATAGCAAAAACGGCTCGATCTCGCTTTTCAGGCGGAGATCATAACGATGCCTCGGGCATCACAGGGGGGCAACAGACAGCCCCACAATTCTCTATAAACGTTGATAGCGATCAACAAAATGAGGCAGAGATAGATCTGTCATGCTCATCACCTTTTGATTCGGACATTGAGGTCCAAGGTGACAATTCGATGGAAAAGTCTGAAGAGGCAAGTAAGGCCTCAGGATCAAAAATGATGCTTACTGACCCTTTCGGGGACGAAATGTTTGATCCATTGTTAATCAAACATACTCTATCTCCTGAATGGGTAGCAGCCCAGCATGTTGCAGATTATATTAGCTTCTGGCTAAGAAGGGAGATCCCGAAAGAAGTAAGATCCAGGTTAAGATCAGAATGCCCCCGCCCATCCCTTCCAGACAAAATCACTTTCACCCCTGAACTCGACCCTAAGGTAGTCACTTTTATAGCCAAGGTTGCAAAGGACCCAAGGATGGGCATAGACAAAGGATTTAGGTCATGTCAAGACAGTCTGCTCTATATAAATGGTCCCCTAACCAACATTTTTGATCTGGCCGAAAACGCCTATGTTGATGGTACTCCTATTGATCCCAAGGAGTTACGTGAGTGGGTCCAAAGATCCATCTGCCTTCTTGGCAATGCGAACACTGCCATATCAAACGAACAAAGGAAAGGGATACTCCTTAAACTAGATCCTAAGCGAATAGAATTGGCTAACAAAGAGGCAGGACCCAGCTCACAAGGACTCCTATTTGGAGAAGATTTTATCCGTGATATGGTCAAATTTGTAGGGGAGTTCAGCTCAATACAAAAATCTCAACGAGAAATTAAAAAGGTGTTCCAAGACAGAATTTTTGGAACGGCCGAGAGAATGCAGGGTCGATTCCCCGGCCGTGGCCAAACCACCTCAAGACCCTTTCTGGGACGAGGATCTAGGTTCCAACAGACATCATTCTACAGGAACCAAACCTTCTACCCTCAGAGGCAATGCAACAGGGGAAGACCATTTCAAGGCGAGAGGAGAAGCAGAGGTTTCTCAACAGGTAGGTGTATCAAAAGACCATTCAGATACCCCTGTAAAGGTGGGAGGGAGACTAGCCCTTTTCTCTGGCAACTGGACATTGATCACTCAAGACCCGTGGGTCCTACAAACCGTCAAAGGTTACAAAATAGACTTTATAGACGTTCCCTTCCAATCAAAAACACCTCGCAAGATAATGTTCTCCCAAGAACCGAAAAAACTAGTATCTCAGGAAGTCAAGGATCTCCTCGCCAACGGGGCTATAACAGAGAGCTCACAAACAGGTTTCATCAGCAATATTTTCTTGGTAGAAAAGACAAGACACAGAGACCTCTCAAACTTAAAAGGTCTGAACGGGTGGGTATCTTACCACCACTTCAAGATGGAAGGAATACACCTCCTCAGAGACGTCTTGATAAAAGGCGACTTTGCCAACACGCCTAGACTTAAAGGACACCTATTTGACCATCCCAATATGGCCCCCACACAGGAAGTTCCTCCAATTCACCTGGGAGGGAAAACTTTGGGAATTTTGCAGTCTTCCATTCGGACTATCCTCAGCCCCTTGGTGCTTCACCAAGGTCTTACGTCTGGTAGTAGCATGGCTGAGGGAAAGGGGTCTAAGACTAATAATCTATCTGGACGACATCCTTATAATGGGTCAGTCCAAGGCGACAATTTCTCACCACACGGACCTTGAAGTTACCAAGGGAAAAGATAAAGAAACTCAGAAAGGAGTTAAAGATACTTTCTCTGGAAATCTTCCCCTTGAGACTTTTATCCAGGATCCTGGGTCTCCTCTCCTCAACTATTCAGGCGATCTTTCCGGGCCCTCTCCACCACAGGGCCCTACAGAGGCTCAAAGCGAAAGCTTTTAAGTCGACTCTGTCTTACACCCAGATGACTTCCTTAGATGAAGATTTGAGGAAAGAACTATCTTGGTGGCTGAGAAATGCAGAAGCCTGGAATGGCAAAGCCATCTTCGGAAACCCCCAGATTTGATAATGGAGTCGGATGCGAGTCTAGAGGGTTGGGGTGCCACATGTGCCAACTTTTCCACCGGAGGGCGGTGGACACGCGAGGAGAAGAAACTACACATCAACTGCCTGGAACTTGTAGCTGGTTCCTTTGCGGTTCGAAGCTTTACCCAGAATTCGATGAAATGATGTATAATGCTGCGCATAGACAATGTCTCTGCGGTTAAAATACGTCAACAAGATGGGGGGGAACCATGTTCGAAGGGTCTGACCGAAATAGCGAAGGTTTTCTGGGATTATTGTTTGAACAAGGGACTGTCAGTCACGGCGGAACACATCCCCGGTTTGAGCAACGGTGTAGCGGACTGGTTCTCCAGAAATTTCAGGGATTCCAGCAACTGGAAGTTAAACAGGGGGACATTCTTGATTATTCAAGACCAATGGGGCCCCTTCGGGACGGACCTCTTCGCAGACAGATTGAACACTCAGTTGGAGGCCGGACCCTCAGGCATCAGGGGTGGATGCCTTACTCCAGAACTGGCAAGGCTTAAGACCATATGCCTTCCCACCGTTCGTAATGCTTCCGCGTCTTCTTACAGGCTCGCCGATACCTTCAGAGTATGGTAGTGATAACCCCCCTCTGGAGGTCTCAAGCATGGTTCCCGGTCATCTTGGAGATGACCATGGACTTCCCAATCCTAATTCCATCATTCAGTCGTCTACTCCTGGGACCTCAGGGCGAATCTCATCCCCTCCTAGACCAAGGCCTCTTAGTCCTGACGGCCTGGAAGATTTTGGGCGACAGTGACAGATCCCTGGCCTTTCGCACAATGCTTTCCGACTCATATCTGAATCTTGGGCATCTGGAACAAGGAAGGCATATCGATTGGCATGGAACAAATGGGTTCACTGGTGTCTTCAACGACATTACGATCCCGTTTCAGCGGATTTAGTTCACGTAGTCAATTTCCTACCGGAGCTCTTTGCTTCTGGCCTTAGCTACAGAACCGTTAAGGTCTATAGGTCAGAAATAGCTGCAGGTCATTCCCTAATCGATGGTGTGTCTGTTGGACAATGCCTTTTAAACAAAAAAAGATTATGAGAAGCATGCGGGTTCTCAATCCTCCAACTCCAAAATATACAGCCTTATGGGACGTGAGAAACATATTACAACTTATCTCCTCCTGGGGAGAGAACGCGATCCTCTCTCTCAAACGTATTTCTTATAAGCTTACTGTGTTACTTTGCTTGGTTTCCTTTAGACGAACATCAGATGTTAAGGCTTTAGATGTTACTGGCAGAGCTTATCAACCTGAGGGAGTTTGTTTTTATCATAGGAAAAGGACCAAGACTATATCTTCTATCCTTTCTTTCCTGAGAACGAAAGTTTGTGTGTTGTCAAATGTCTTAAAGAATATGAAAACAGAACTGTAAGTTTGAGAGGAACTGAAACTGCTGATCTCCCATAGATCTCCTCATAAGCCAGTTTCTTCTCCCACTCTTGCGAGATGGGTGAAAGAAGTGATGAGTGAATGTGGTGTCTATGTTTCTATTTTTGGTGCACACTCTCATAGGGGTGCATCAGCTTCTAAAGCTTTAATGATTGGTGGAGGGCTCCAAGATATTCTAAGAGCCGCCTACTGGTCTAATGAGAGTATGTTTAAAAAGTGTGATTTTAACCCAATCAATAACGTGATTGACAATGTTCTTAATTCACTTTAAACTTGCATAATGATGGCCTCCGTGTCATACCATAAAATTTAGATTTTTCACAGCATGCTGGGCAGAAAATCTGGATTTTATTAAGGACACAGAGGCTAATATTATCCCTCCACTAACTGACCCTCCCCAAGGGTTTTATCTTTAAACATTTTGTATCCCTTTCTTTTCAGAATAGAATATCTACGCCTGGTTAATGGAAATGACTTGTTCAACGTCATAATTGAAGTTTTCAGTTTGCAGACTTTATTCTTTTGGTTCGCAGCATTGGACAAAGAAGGATGATGGCTCTGTGCTCATGGACTATATACTATATCTAGAATGTTTAGAAGTTCTATATTCTCTTCATTGTTACTGCTGAGCTGTGGCAATAAAGGAGATTTGCAGAATATTAGCCTCCGTGTCCTTAATAAAATCCAGATTTTCTGCCCAGCAGGCGGTGTAAAATCTAAATTGTCCCATGAGAGTAGTTTTGGTTGTCTGGATTCACCAGTAAGGGTGGGGTCCAGTGGTGGCAGCAATATGGAGTTCAGTGCAGGAAGTCTCATTCCCAGAGTATGGTACCTGGTTCCCAGTTAGAGTGGTACAGGTTGAGATTCAGGGGCAGTAGTAAACTGTCTCACCAGTCTTGGGGGGAGTTTGTGGATGAATGTTGTGATGCACTGAAAGGATGGGTGATGAGTAGCACGGCAAATGATTTTCAAGGGCTGTTCCATCTGGTTGTCAGAGAGCACATGATCAGTAATTGTTTTCCGGGGTTACACCAACACCTGTTGGAGTGCGAGTTCTCTGATCCCAGGGAGCTTGCACGGGAGTCAGACCTCTGGCTGTGTGCCGAAGGGTCAGAAGAGGTATTGGGGAGTGATCCCAAATAAAGTGGCTCAGGTATCTTCCAGACCTGTGTGGGGGAAGAGGTTCAGAGTAGCCCAGCTAGGTCCCAGGGTAGTGGGAGGGGTGTAGGGGTTCAAGTCCTGTCTCAGTGGAGAAGTAGTGAGTGTGGGACTGTGTGTCCCAAGGTTCCCGAAACCCAGTCTTAGGGCCTGGAGGGTTCCCTAAGGGAACACCAGGTTGGGGGCCTAGGCTGTACTGGTAGACCATTTGAGGGGGGAGCTCCTAGTGTCAGGAGAACCTGGAGCGTTTGTAAATGGAGCTCCAGTGGTTCTGTTGTCTGGCGGTGCCGCTCCAGTTGGGAGAGTGCAGAAGTCCAGGTTGAGGGGTGAGAGGGGGATGTGTTCCCCAGTGGGAAAACCAGTGGGTCAGGGACCAGCCAGAAGGGCTGAGTCTCCTAGTAGTGACCATGGTGACACCACTTCTGTCCTGGGGGATCTTTGCGCACCGTAAAATGGACAGGGATCGGGAGAACTGCGCCAGGCAGACTGTCACACTACACATGAGTCATGTGTTACCCTCAGGGGGATACTGTGAGAGTCCCCAGAAGTCCTGGTGTGCCAGGCAAGTGTTCAACCGCAGGGGTTGGTAGGCCAGGTTCAGGTTTATCCTGACCTGGAGGGAAGGGCATCGATAGGTGGTTTCCTGACCAGGGGGGGGTGGGGGGGGGGGCGGGCAATACTGTGCGAATCCCCAGAAGTCCTAGATGCCAGGCAAGTGCTCAGCCGCAGGGTTCAGCCCCAGGGTTGGGAGGACAGGTTCAGGATCTGGCTGACCTGGAGGGAGAGACATCTGTAACCAGTGTCCTGACCGGTTTGGCTTCCAGGGGTACCGCTCCAGTTGGGAGAGTGCGGAACTCTGGAAGGGGGTGCAGAGGGAGGGAGTCCTCGCCTCTGACCTCAGTGCAACCTGAGGGTTTAGACCCTAGGTTGGGAGTCCAGTTGCTGGAGAGAGGTCCTGAACTGGTGGAAGAGTTGTGTTGAGGGTGCCTCTCAAAAGGAGGAGAGTGCGGAACCCTAGAAGGAGAGGTTGGGAGAGCCTCGCCTGTGACTTCTGGTCAGCCCGAGGGTGCAGACCCTAGGCTGGAGGATCAGTGGCAGTTTAGAACAGCCCTGATGAGGGGTAGAGTGGAGAATGGTCACTATGTGCCAGGGGTTACTGCCCCCCACTCTGTGAGATGGCAAGGACCAGATACATCTGGATGGCCTAGGGCCGGGTCCTGGCCGTGGACAACTAGGGAGTACCAGTGGGGTAGCTTAGTTGGTACTGGGAGCTTTTACAAAGGGAACCACATGGGTTCAGAGCGGCATAGAACTGGAGGGTGTCCCTGCAGTTGTGGGCCTGTGTCCGTGTTCCATCGCCAAAGGCAGGGAAGCCCATCAAGGTGGCGATTGGTCTACCCTGCGTTTTGGCTGGAAACGCTGTCCAGTGTAAAGTGCGTGCGCACTCTGTTAAATATGGTAAGAATGGTCTACACCTGTTTGGCCTATTTAATTTACCTGTCAGTCCCTTGTAAAGTGGTATCCCATATACCCAGGGCTGGTGAATTAAATACTACTGGTGGGCTTGCAGCGCTGATTGCGCCACCCACCAAAGTAGCCAATCAAACCTGTCTCAGGCCTCTGCCATTGCAGGGCCTGTGCGCCCAGTGTGACTGCCGCAGTGACATGGCGCCTAAAGTGTGTGCCATGACCGTGACCCCCCTTTTACTACATGTCAGTCACCCCTAAGGTAGGTCCTAGCTTGCCCTATGGGCAGGGTGCACTGTAGGTAAAAGATAGGACATGTCCCTTAAGTGTGTGACATGTCCTGGTAGTGACAAACAGCCATTTTGGTTTCTCACTACTGTGGGGCTGCCCTACCGTAGGAATGCATTGGGGATTCCCTGATAAGCGTTTCAGTGGTAATTCCTGATATGAGAGGAGTGGCGTGGTCAAATTTGGTATGTTTGGAATGGTGATAATAAACGCAACGCAATGGTATGCACAGATTTATTATAACTATTTTAGAAATGCCACTTTTAGAAGTTGGCATTTGTGTGCTTTGTGTCTGCCTGCCTGATATGAATTGCATGTCTGGCTTGTGAGTGACAGGGGCTGGGAGGTGTGTGGCTCCAGGAGGGGCAGGGTGAGACAGCACTAGGCTGAATGGGACATCTGTGCTGGGAGTAGTGGGAGGAGCTATCCCTGGCCTGTACAATGCTGGCTCTTTCCCCCTGTGGTGTGTCTGATGGCAGAGCACCATTTCTGAAAGGAGGGTGTGAGCATGTAAGCAAAGTGCTTCAACACCCCCCAGAACCAGTTGAAACTGCCCCCCTCACCCCCCAAGCCCTGTGCCAGGGCAGACAAAGAAAATGTTAGTATAAGTATTGGGGTTGTGACCCCGTGAGATGATGTTCTTGTGCTTACCTGGGCAGGGGGTGGGGGGGGGGGGGGGGGGGGGGGGGGGGGGGAAGAGGGAGAGCACTCTGCCAGGAAGAACCGCCGTGGGCTCCAGCTGCAGCTTCTTGGGGGACCCTGTGTGCTGGCCTGCCTGGCTGCACGCTGATTGGGTGCCCCCAACCTCCACCCCCCCCCCCCACCCGGACTCTGTTTCTTTGCCTGCTGGATTCCTTGCTCTGCCTTTGCCCTGGACGTTTTTGGGCATAGCGCCTCGAGTGCTGCACTTCCATTGCCCCAAAAGAGAGCGAGGAGCTGGCGGCGTGCAGTGCGCTGCTGCCGTAATCCGAGGGAATCCCGACGTGGGGATTCCCCCTCATTGCTGGAAAGGCGGGTGCCCACCCCGCATCGCGCTGTATTTTATTTTGGGATTGGCGGAAGCCTATCCCACTGTGCCTTTTGAATGGCGAGTGCCCACCCCGCGGTTTGAGAGAGCGAGCGGGTGCCCACCCTGCTTCATGCCTACTTACACGCGAGCGCCCACCCGGCATTAGTGCTTAGTTTACGGCAGGAGCCTACCCCGCACTTTGAGCCCAAGAAGGAGGGCTCCAGTGCCGCTCGAGCAACGCGACGCAGAAGACAGGCGTCAGTTTCCTGACTAGGGGCGGGGCTACCATGGAGGCCAATTGCAGCCCAGCGCCACAGGAATATAAGCAACCCTGGGCCAGATGTGAGGCGGGGCTCCCCTGTGGGCCGTACAAATGCATCTGAGGAGAGGAGCCAGGCGGGAGCCTACCCCGCGCTTGCGAATGCACCAAGACGACGGAGACTTCGGCCGGCGAGTGAGGCGGAAGGAGGAGCCCCACGGGCTCACCGGCCCCAGGGAGAAGAAGCCGGAGGCTTGCAGGCTCCAGGGCCTGAGTCGTGCTGGTGAGAGCCCCAGACCATAGAGACTGGGGGGAGTCCCCGGGCAGCAGCCCTGGTGAGTAGGACTGTACATGAGCACGAGGACACCGGAGAGGCCAGCCAGAGGAGTCCTGAGACGCCCCGGTGAGTGGGGCTGAAGCCTGCCTATTGTTGGCGCCTGCGGTGGCATCCAACCGTTTTGCCAAAGTTGGAGAAGCAGCCCCGGTGAGTGGGGCTGTGAGGGAGCATTCTGCTTCATGTGCGTGGGGTGCCCCGGTAAAGGGGGGGGCGCTTAGATGGTCAGAGCAGCCCCAGTGAGAGGGGACACGTGGAGCAGTATGGGCACTCCCCAGAGGCACGGTAGTGCCAGTGCCCATTTCTCTTTTGGGCAATATTGTTTCTGAGTCCCAGTGGGGGCTCAGAAGGCACAGTGGTGCCCGTGCCATTTCCAGCTGCCCTGCGAGAGCACAGGCAGCTGCACCATTTGGGGGCAATTTGTTGATGAGGAGGGGGGTGAGTTACACTCCCCCAAGCCCGGTGCATTGCTCACTTTTTGTCTGCTGCATTGGCAACCAGAGGGCCAGGAGGCCTGGGGGTCATTTAAGGATTTGTTTGGGGTATACTGTGTTTATGCTGGTGTTGCTTATCCCCTAATGTGATGTATACGCCGTGATTTATGCCGCAAATGTGATTTCTGCTTATGAGGTGATTACATGTGCTTATGCTGGTGAGGCCTAATGCGTAATGTGTTTAGGCTAATGAGGTTTGGGCCTAATGTGATAATGCGGAGGCCATTATTGTACCAGTAGTTACTGGTTGTGTTTTATGTTCATTACCTACTTTCTGATGGTTCTGACCGTGGCCCGACTGGCCTGGTCCTGAATATAAACCTGTTAGACCTGGCACCTTGGCGTGAGTTTCCCTTCCACTTTTTTGATGGTGTGCCACAAATGTTTTGCTGGTATTGTCCGCTCAGGGCACTGCGCCACGGCTAATCCGTGCCGCAGTGCAAGTGCTCCCTAGGTAAAGTGTACCTGTAATTGATGTTCATGATTGGTTTATTGGATTTACTGTCAGTCCCCAGTAAAGTGCACCAGGGGTGCCAGGGTTTGTGAATGCCAATGCTGCTGGTGGGCTTGCAGCGCTGGTTGCGCCACCCACAGAAAGCAGCCTTGTAAAATGTGTCTAGGGTCTGCCACTGCAGACCCTGCGTGCAGTCTGGGACTGTCGCGCTGACTGCGCAAGTGCCCCCACTTGCCAGTCCCTAAACCTTCCCTTACCTACATATTAGCCACCCCTCTGGTAGGCCCATGGGCAGGGTGCATTGTAGGCATAAGGTAGGACATGCCCTGATGTGTGTGGCATGTCTTAGTAGTGAATTACAGCCATTTTCGTTTTTCACTATTGAAGGCTACCTGCTCTCCATAGGCCAGAATGGGCTGCTGGAGTCGCTACACGCTGTGACCCCAGTGGACTCATAGAGCATGGTAGAATATCGCGTTTAGTATGCCTGAACTCAGAATAATAAAATACTTCTTGTAGTCAAGTTTATTTTAATATCCTGGGTTTGTAAATACTACTTTTAGAAAGTTAGTATTTACTGACCTGGCCATTTCAGTCCGCCTCTGCTGTGTGTGTGTGTTCTGCCTAGCAACAGTAAGGAGCAGGGTTGGGGAATCCCCAGAGACAGGTTGGCTGCCAGGTGGTGGGTAGAGAGATGACACCAGGATGGGTGGGAGGAGTACACCTTGACTCTTGAATAGACATATGCTCTGCCACCACAAAGCCGGCGCCGCCCCCTGTGGGGCGGCTGATGTCTCTGCCCTGCTGCTGAAAGGAAAGAGCAGAGTCACCATAACAAAGTGCTCCAGAACTGGACTGGGCCAGGCCCCCTGGCGCTAAGGAACAAAAGAATCACGGTATAAAAGTAGGAGCCTGGCTCCTAAGAAATCAGAATCCTGTTTACCACAAAGAACCTCTGCCCGACTAGGAGGAGAAGACGACGCTGGAAGGACTGGCCTGCTGCTTGCCTTGCTGAGAAAGGAGAGGAAAAGACTAGCTGAAAAGACTTTGCTGCTTTGTGCTTGAACATTCTCCAAGGGCTTGATCTGAGCTTGCCCCCTGAACTGAACCCCAGGACCAGTGGGTTCTCTGTGCTTTTGCTCGTCCTCCAATTCGAGCCGTGTGTGCATCCCGCTGGAAAGAGACTGCGCCCCTCATCGCCCCTCCTAGGGCCGTGACACTAAGGAGCTTGCCTGCCTCAACCCCGTGAGAGCCCCGCTCCGTCCGGAGCCGCTCTCTGCCGCTGGGCTAGGTTGCCTGCACCCCTGTCACCGCCTGCCACTGGAGCGCGCTGAAAGCGCTGTCACCCCTCCCGCCGGAATCCTTCCAACGATCGTGATCTCCGCCGGGTCACCAGCTGCACGGACCGTGCCCTGTGACCCCGCTTCGTGATCCTTGGAACACCCTCAGGCCGCGCCGCCCCCACTGTGGAGACCCCCCCCCTGCACCGCAGTGCTAAGGGTCGCTGGCCGCGCCTGCCTACCTGCCCACACCCGCTGTTTGAGGACCCAAGAGCTCTTCCCAAGCTGAGAGTCGCACCGACCTGTGCCGACTCTCCACATCACTAAAGGAGTTCCAGTATCGGGCTCGGGGCCCGCACCGCCTTATTTCCCCGTTAGCCTCACCGCACCGCACCGTCTCACCTCCCGCCGCCCCGGAGCTGCCAGGAAGAGCTGTGCACGGCGCAGGCGCGCCCACGACAGATGCGTGAGCCGCGATAGGCCTGAAGTAAGTCAAGACCGGAACCCCTCAAGTGACATTGAAAGACTAAAAGAAGTACCCGCTTAAAGAACTGCTGGCCTGCTTGATAATCTGGTGGCATCCAAACAACGTTACTAGTCTTGTGATAAGTCTGCATATTGAGATAACTATTTTTATATAAAGGAGCGTATTTTCACATACCTAAGCCTGGTGTCCGTTTCTGGGGGGATTAATGTGTTTACTGTGTGTGTGATTATAATTGCTTAACCAACAACGCCTGAAGAATTGCCTTGGCTGCTCACGCCACGCACCTAGAGGGTGAGCAAGGGTCATTCCAAAAGGGGTTATCCTTTGCCCTGGCGTAGAGGAGAGGGTCCCTGCTTGACACAAGGACATCCTTGCGCCAATCAGAGATCCCCGAGTCTAACAAAACCCCTGTAAATATTGCCTAGTGCCAATGTGTGATTATGTTTCTAATGTGTCTATGATCAGACAAGAGAGAGGAGGTGGGGTGGTGGCGGTGGTGTGTGTGGGTGTGTGTGTGTCTGTGTGTGTACACATTGCCTCCAGTACAAGCCTGACTGCTCGTGCCAAGCTACCAAGGGGGTGAGTGTTATGATGCGTTCATCGAAGAAGTACAGGAAACACTTCGTTGGATAAAGTAGTTTACTGGTAAAACAACCTGGCATCCAGCTACCTCCACGACCCAGCTGCAACTGCCAACAGTGGAGTGCTGTAAACCTTCCATTCTAAACACGAGGGCACAGAAAGCACAGAACACGAGCGCTCCACCCCCGGTAAGATTCCTTATACACCATACTGAGAATACACGCATTACACAATGTAAGTAACATCACAACACATCCTCTCCTCTTAACAATACCCAAACACAGGAAAAGAACCACATATTAACCACCCACCCTGAATTTTTTTTTAAAAAAACATACCCCCAAAATCCAGCATTTAAGACCTACGATAATCTTGAAGGTAACTAGGTGGTCTACGATTCCTAACCCCTAACTCCAGAGCAGAATTGAACCCTCCATTTTGTCCCTCACCCCCAAAACCCTGAATAGAGGGACACTGAACATTGAGATGAGAAACAAGTTCAGCAGAGTTGGAAGACAAACCATCTTTACCTACCCTGTCAGGCAAGAACATTGCACCAGAACAACTCTCCTCATCATGGGATATTTTCTGAACCGAACCTCCTTTCTAGTATAACGCCACTCTGCGCAAATTCCAACGCTCTCCACCCTCAACCACAACAAAATATTTCCCAACACTGATAACACGACAAGGTCCCTTAAACTTAGTAAGACCACCCTTAATCCTTGCAGATTTCAATTTCACCCAGTCACCTACTGAGATTTTTGAGGAAGAAACTTGAAAATCACGTTCACCTCCCGGCGACACCCAACCTTTCAACCAAGATGGAACAAGGTGAGAACCAGGATGACGGCCTCTCATAATCAAAAATGGGGACTTCAAAGTAACACTATGAGAAGTTGTACAATAAGCCCGCAGTGTGTCTTGGACAAGGCGACCCGGAGACAAACCATTAGCCAAGGCAAGTTGTAAGGTACCTTTGATAAGTCGATTCGCCCTTTCCACAATCCCATTGGATTGTAAAGGGAAGTACATGAATGTTTTACTCCACACCTTTCCCAAAAACCCCGCATTTCACCAGAGGTGAGTTGGGTCCCATTATCTGTCAGAAAAACTTGAGGAATGCCTTCACGCAAAAACAGATTTTCCAACACCGTAATTGTGGACTTTGTTGTGACATCCTTCAAAACTCAAGATGTATCCAACGCGAATGTACATCTACAACTACCACTGCAAACCTCATGTCCAATGACAATTCTGAAAGCGGCCCAATAAAGTCAAGACAAATAGTGTGCCATGGTAGCCCAGAATCTACAATATGACCCATAGAACTTTGTGGCCCAACCTTTAGTCTTTTCTCGCTCTCCTTGCATATAGTAAAATCAACCACCCACTCTCTGATCTGGTCATCCATAGCAGGCCACCAAAACTCTTGTTTTATGCGTCTGATGGTCATACCTTGGCCTAGATGACCCTCATGGGCAATTTTAAATATATGTGATCTAATGGCTTTCGGAGGAACAAACCTCTCCCCTCTCATAATCACATCCTTGCCACTCAAAGAAAGTTCATCTAACAATTTCCAATAAGGCCTAATGGAAATTGGAACCATACTCTCACGAGCGGAGCCTTTCTTAATGAGAATCAAGACTTCTTGTAATGTAAGATCTTCAACCATAGCTTCAGACCATTGTGCTTTGGAAAAAGAGCCTAAACTGCACTCACACACATCAAACACAAATGCAACAGCCTCTTCATTTTCAAGTTTTTTTACAATCTCTTTGTCCACTGTTTCCCAGTCAAGTGACATGCGTGATAAACAGTCAGCTTGTAAATTTTTCCAACCTTGGATAAACTCAATGTCATATAAAATATTCCTGTAGTCTCGCATCAAACCTAGCCAAGCGTGCTGATCCCTTCCCTGCACCACCTGCCGACAGAATTTTCATAAGCGGCTTGTGGTCAGTCCTCAGAACAAATCGTGACCCCCACAAATATACCCTGAAGTATTCCACACCCCAGGCTGCAGCAAGAGCTTCACGCTCTGTCACCGAGTAATTCCTTTCAGACTGGGTGAGAGTCCTCAATGCAAATGCAATGGTTCTCTCAACCCCCTTCTGAACCTGGGACAACACCACCCCAATTCCAGTGAGACTTGCATCCACCGTTAGCACCGATTTACACGAAGTGTTAAACGGCGCTAAAATCCCTGCATTACAAATCTCAATTTTGATCTCGGAAAATGCCTCCGACTGATCGCTCCCCCACACAAATTTACCTCCTTTACGCAAAAGTTTCCTAAGTGGTTCTGCCATGTCCGCAAATCCACGAACAAATTTTGAACAATACTCAACAAGACCAAGAAAGGATCTAAGTTGATCTTTGTCTCTTGGAGGAGGAGCATCTCTAATGGCATCCAACAATTTTTTTTTGGGAGCAATACCACCACTAGAAATTGAATACCCCAAGTAGTCAACCCGATCCGTAAGAAAACAACATTTATCTTTATTGACCGTGAGACCCCGATGTTCAAGTTTCCACAAAACTTGCTTAAGCGACACATTGTGTTCCAGAATAGATTTACCAGAGATCAGAATATCATCTTGAAAGTACACTACCCCCGGTAAACCTTTTAACAAGTTTGACATCATCCTTTGAAATACGCTTGCGGCGGAAGCCAAGCCAAATGGCATGTGAGTAAATTGGAAGATGCCTTCTGTAGTGATAAAGGCTGTCAGGCACTTAGAATCAGGATGCAATTTAATTTGATGGTAAGCACTTCTGAAGTCAATTTTTGAAAAGTACTTACCACCGCCAACAGACTGTAACAACTCGTTGATATTTGGAAGTGGAAAGGTTTCTGTGATTATATCCCGATTTAATGACCTAAGGTCTATACAAAAACGTAGCCGACCATCCGGCTTAAGTGTCAAAACCACCGGAGAAATCCAAGAAGACACCTCCACTGGCTCAATAACTCCAGATCTCAATAATTCATCTAACAAATCTTTAAGACCTTGTCTGACAGACAACGGTACTTTCCTCAGTTTGTGTTGTATGGGACATGCATTAGACTTGAGAATGATCTTGTGAAGATACCCCTTGACACACCCAAGCCTATCTTCAAACACCTTATGAGCATCACGAAGAATATCCTCCACCTGTACATCATCTTCCACTACCATAATCTGATCTGTAGCCCTAGGATTGATAATGATGTGTAGGGCATATTGATGCATCCAACCCAGGATTGGGGGACCCTCCTTAGCCACATAAATCTTACCATGGGTAGATCGTGACTTAAACGTGATCTGACCAGTCATGTACCCCACCACATCTATGGACGGACCTTGGTACCCTACTGGGTTTATATGCTTGTCCAAAAGAGATACCCCTTCCCAAGTGGCATAAAAAAGAGACTCCGGGATTATTGTGTACATTGACCCCGAGTCTACCATCAAGACTATGTCTTTGCCACAGACCCGGAAAACAGCTGTAGGTCTAGTTAATCTGGGAGACTCTTGGGTAGCGCCCACCATGGTTTGATCGTGCTCATCCCCCACTATCAAGATTTTGTTTACACACGATTTGTGGACATCACTATCATGAACCACACTTATTTTGGATTTAGACCTGTCCACAGAGTCAAATTACTTGCACATTCTAGCATAATGTCCTTTCCGCCCACATCGTCTACACATCTGGTCAATCGCAAAACATTTTTTAAAATCAGCTAAGTGATACTGACTACCACATCTCAAACACTCTTTGAACTTAGCTTTAGGTATAGCACCACTAGAGTTGCTAGTTTTAGCATTCCTTTTGTTAACTATATTGACTCTGCGTGTTCATCATTTACTTCAACATTTGCCACTTCATGAACAGGCTTATCTTTCTTACCCAACTCCTTAATACATCTCTGAGACTCTTCAATAACTTTTGCTAAGTCAATAGCCTCTTTCAAGGAAGGATCTTTGGCAGTCCAAAGCCTTTCCTGAATTTTCTTGTTATGGCATTGAACAATTAGCTGATCACGAATTAACTCATCGGTCATAATCCCAAAGCGACATTTGACCGAAAGTTCACGTAGTCTTGAAACAAAATCATCAATGGCCTCTTCTTCTAGTTGTGGTTGAGTATAAAACTTGTATCTAACTAGAACCAAATTAATTTCTTTTGCGAATCTTGTTTCAAGTCTCTTTATAGCCTCTTGAAAAGGATCATCCATAGGTTGTCCATTAGGTCCCATGGCCACAGGTAAGTACTTAGAAACACGTTGTCCCTCAGTGCCAAGTGTGCTTAATAATAAAGCTTTTTTCCTGTCAGGCGAGAAATTAATGGCATCAAGAGCCACAATATAATTATGAAGCATTTTCACCCAATCTTCCCATATGATCGGAGGAGGACCTGGATTAGCAAGGAACGTAGGTGGAACCAATATATTTGACGAATTAGAGGCCATGTTAACCCCTTCAGCGCTGGGCGAATTCCGCCGCGGTGCTGAAGGGTTCGAGCGCGGGCGGGCTCATGACGGAACGGTTCCGTCATGAGCACAGCTCAACCGTGGCTCATGACGGAACCGTTCCGTCATGAGCATGGAAGGGGTTAAACTATGAAAACAAAAAACAAAACGAAGAAAAACTAAAACTAAGGCTACACGTCAAAAATTGGAAATACAGAGTTGCAGCACACACCAGTTCGAAAACAGGCCACACGATGGCAGTATTGTTCAGTCAAATTTCTCCCAAACCGTGAAAAACTCCATAGTAAACTGTCACACACTGTGCCGAGAATCGTACCATATGCCAAAGTTAATTCTCACAGCTGTGTATAGCGAAAGATGTGCCACAAAGGAAAGTCTACAGCAAGGCGCAAAAACAGAAAAAACACCTCACCTCAAGGCATCCTGTGGTTGAAATGCGCTAAAATGCAAGTAGACACCTAGCAAATATGGCGGCACGTTACGCTGCGTTACGCATGAAGTAAGTGACACGCAGAGGCAGCCTAACGCAGAGCATGCGTTCCAATGACGGCGATGACGTGTCGAGCAGTCCCAACAGCTCGCGGCCTCACCAACAGTCACAGCACATCGGACAAAAACGCCAAAAAGTGCCCCAAATTCCTGACCCCAGCGCTGAAGAAGCAGACAGGCAGCCCGACGAGATGTGGAGGTTCCTTGAAGGCAGGCGAAGCGAATTTGAGGCAAAATCCATCCAAAGTGCAGTAAAACGATACCAGGTTGTAATCCACGTGTTCCAACATCGTCGCCAAAATTGTTATGATGCGTTCATCGAAGAAGTACAGGAAACACTTCGTGGGATAAAGTAGTTTACTGGTAAAACAACCTGGCATCCAGCTACCTCCACGACCCAGCTGCAACTGCCAACCGTGGAGTGCTGTGTACCTTCCATTCTAAACACGAGGGCACAGAACATGAGCGGTCCACCCCCGGTAAGATTCCTTATACACCATACTGAGAATACACGCATTACACAATGTAAGTAACATCACAACAGTGAGCAGCTGTTATCTTCAACGTGTAACTCCCTTGCCACAGTGGTGGTTTCTGCCTGGCTTTGGCAGAAGCCTAAGCCAACCAGAAATCCCATTTCTAACAGGTCCCATCACCTGAAATCAGCCAAATTAAAATTCATAAGGGCTATTTCAGCAGTATCCAGCTTTGCTATAAAAAAAAAAAAGTTGTAAATAAATCTTTGAGAGAAACCACTAAACTTTACATATCTAAATGTATCCCAGTGGCTCTTTACGGTTTCCCAGTATGGAGTGGAGAAAACAAACTCTTACAGCTGCAAGAAAATAACTAGTTACATACGCTTTTGTCGGCGCTTAAATCAACGTCAGCATTTACTACTCATAAAGACCTTGAAGTAGAGGTTATGGAGGATACCACTGACCATAATACATTAACAAAATGGTATAGTATTTGGTCAAAACGGGGTGTAAAGTTGAAAGGAAAATCATTAAGGATGGCTTGGGATTGGAAAACTCTAGAAAAATTCCTTGGCTTTTCAATACATAAGATTTTTGTAACTAGAGGTGGGTATAAATTTTAACCCCCTAGAAACAGACAGTATTTTGCCATTTAGTAAAAGAGAAATTAAATAAATTCTGTTGGAAAAAAGGGCAGCCCTTAGAGAATCACAGAGAAAAAGAAATCTACAGTGGCTAGATAGTCTCTAAATCAAGAGGGGATACAGGGTAATGTTACTGAGGTGAAGAACACCCATTACAGATTCTTGTTAATGAGACCCTACCTCGAGATGATCCATCATTTAGTGGGTTTCCCCAAGTCACTTGCATGGCACCAGAATTTACCTAGGTGCCTGTATAATGGACGGGCAAGACAGAACTATGCATTCTTCATTGTTTTGTAGATTTTATAATGATATTGCTCCCCCTCTTTCTATCTCCAGGTATTATCTATCATGAGGTGGCACTACCCTTTCTTAAAAAAAAAAAAACCTCTCAAACATAGATAAATGTGTCATTTTTGATTATATCAAAAAGGCCCTTCCGTAGACGACATTACTTAATCTACTTGGATGATTTGCGTTTTGAGGAAACCCATGATCTTTGAGAACTTTTCACGTGTTTTTTTTTTTTTACAAACAAAAGATACAGGTTGAAATCAAATGGGATCTTTACACATTTTTTTTTTTTTTAGAAATGTTATAAAGGGAGATGGACATGTGAGTTGATGCATTCTGAATTTTCGCTTAGCCAACCTATATCCTCGGATTAGTTCTTGAATGTGTAAATAAGTATGTTTTTAGACAAAAATGTGTATTTTATATTTTTACCAAATGTTTTAAATTATGAAATGATTAACTTTTTATTTTTGCTCCTTTATGGATTTGTTTATAAATCCGAAGAAAGAAGTGAAATCACTGTGGCTTTATAATCTAACCAACCTCACTCTGAACCACTACTACCTATAAAATCACTCTAGGCCTTAGAAACCTAGTAGCGACATTGCTCATGATCTCCACCCACGACATCACACCAGTCCACGGACCCCCATCCACAACATCACCCGGGCCATAGGCTCCTCACTTGCAAGACAAATCCCCAAATAACAATCGAAAATCAATTAATCACTTCTTGTCGCAGCACACAAGTAACAATGATGAACTTACCAAACTTCACGGATATCATTCCCTGCCCCAACGACTACCAGAAAATCGGTTCAGGGACCGGTAACCATCAGTCATTGCTTCTTGGCCCAAGCTCCCCACGACCTGAATGCCTCGCAAAAACACCACCCTTAACACCCCGAAACAGCAAGAGATTTACAGCATTATATGTCAACTTCTAATTTCATTGAATTAAATCTTCCTAATCCTTTGAATCTTTTCCTGAACTAGACCATTGGATCACCCCTCTTTCTTTCTACGTGTTTGCTCCGGACAACTCACACTACTAGAACTTAAGAAAGGACATACGTTATTTCTTTCCTTCTGGCACAATACTTACTGTCCCTATTAAATTAGTCCAAATCACCCATGCCATTGAATTCTAGCATAGAGTCAGTGGAATCCATTATTTAACCACAGAGAACGGCATCTCTACCTGGTGCAAACAAAATGTCATGACTATTCGTCCCACCCGGCATTCCACCCCTTGCATCCCATGAAACGCACAATCTCAAATGGACTTCTTTCTTTACAGAACCATCAGACCTACTGCCCAAATCCAATAAAATCCCTAATTGCCACAAACCCTCGCGGTGACATTGCTTGCAAAACAGACCAACCGTTTCACTTTTTGCCCGAGTTACATTCCTGCAATAACTTCCTGCCACCAAACCACCACAACACTTCTTTCTTAAAGCAGACTACGCCCCCCTTACAGTCCTTTCTCCTCCAGATGTACATACCATTTATGTGTCCAAACCGCGATATGCTAGCGCTCCGTTTCAGGAATTGTGATGACATCAATTCAAAATATCACAGCTAAAGATACTTACCTCCACCCCCCCCCCCGCCCCGCCCCGCCCCGCCCCGCCATGCCCACTATTGTATCCCTCCCTGTTCTAAATTATAACCGCACATCCCTTCTTGCCCGAAATTCACCCAGGACAACTTCTAGGTTCAAGAGACGGTCCTATTGTTTATCTGCCCAAAAAACTCATAGAACCAAGTTTAGCCTATCTGTGTATGACGTTGCTTCCGGTCCACTCACCTGCGTTGCTGCTTCGTCTTCTAGTGGGACCATCACCCCCTTGTCCCCCACCTTTTGCTCCGGTTTCCTCCGGTGGCCGTTGAGGCCAGTCTTCTCCCGCGCCCCGATCAGCCATCGCTGTGCCGGGAGAAACACTGCAACTTCGTCTGCTTCCTGCTTCCGCCAAAGGTTAAAAAAAAGCGGCTACGTCACGTATCAAAGAGCGAGAGCCGTGGGCAATACCGGCACCTGAGAAACCCTGGTGTCAAGGAAGAACCGCTCGGAGCAGAAAATCACGTGACCTACCAGACTAGCCCTTTTATTGGAGCTCGTGTGCTGATGACAACTGCTAAAAATATTTAACAAATAACATAGAAGAAGTACTATTTTAAGAACGTTGTAGACAGAGAAGAAAGATTAATTCTTAACTGCGAGTAAAAATAATTCAAGCAGACCAGCACAGAATTTCAATTCTTTTGAGGACACGGAGACAATAATTATACTTATCGATATTTACTGCAGCTTTAACAGCACAGCAGCCAGTGAAAAAAGATTAAAAACAAAAACTAAATTTCCTGTGAACATATGTAACTTGTTATAGATCACATGCCTATGTATGCCAATGAATAGACCATATTTCAGCGTGACACTCCCTATTTTTATGCTAAAATGGCTTTATTTTGTTTCCCCGACAGAAATTGCCTTTGCTTCAACAGAAGTCAATGGAGAAAGTACATTCTGCTGATTTGTAGGTCGTAGGCATCCAGGCAGCCCAGCTGTTTGGTTTGCTACATTTATTTATTTATTTTAAGGCAGACTTATATAGCGCAAACTCGACCCAGAAGGTATTGGAGCGGTTTACATGAGCACCAGTTACGTTACACAAGGACACATTCAGGCACAGGGAGATTAAGTGATTTGCCCAGAATCACAGGATGTGGACGTGACCCAGAGACTCGAAGCTTGGTTTCCAGCACCAAAGTCGGCAATCTAGCCATCAGACCACATGGGTTACAGCTGGTTACACATAACTGCCACGTTTTCACAATGGTTATGATGGAGCAGGGTTTTCGCGAAAGAAACCTGCTCAATCGAACACCCCTATAACATGTACTAACAGTCAGTAATGGTAAACAGATTAACGCGCACAAATACACTACACATGGGAGGCTTGCTTTGCAAAATGCATGAACTAACCAAAAAATGTAATACGTAAATAACCGGAAATTTAATAAACTTATGTATAGTATGAATTAAGAAGGTTTTTGCATGACAGGGCTGCATGTATATGTAGTAAAATGCATGACATGTGCTGCTTTATTCTAATAAATAATGCTACTTTCCTGCTTATGCTATGCTAGGAAAACCGATAACGTGAAGTAGAGCTAAGGTGGGTGGTAAACAGTGAAAAATATATTATCACATAATTAATAAATCTCTGTTTTCCGTTTTCAGTAATGGACGAATCCTCCATCTTTTTAAAGTTGACCACATAGTGGGTGGGCGGAGATGTGTGCGTGAGGGAACCATGTGACCACATGACTGATCTGTTGAACAAGCTGAGAAAGCGTGACCTGGTGAAGGACAGACCATTTGTCAAGCAGCCAACGCCAGTGTCTTTGTGGGAACGGAAACCAAGTTGTTGAATTTATTAGTTGAATATTAAAATGTTGCATATGTACCCGTGAGAGAGAAGCTGAAATTGATGACTATATAGAAAATGTTTAGAACTATAGTGTAGTCAAGAGTAGAATGATTTCACCATGGGGTGACATCGCCCCCCCCCCCCCCAGAACTCAACCAATCCCTTAGCTTGTGGGACGAACATGTCCTTGATCCCTGACTCTTGGTCCAGGGGTCCCCACCGCTACCTAGGCCTGGGTGGTGGTTTTCCCTTACAGATCCATTGGGTTTGTATTTGATCTAATCTAGCATTGTCGAATAATTTTGCAGTCAAATTTCTTGTCTCTGTGCCTCATGTCTCTTCAATCTATCCCTCCAAATTGACATTTAAATCGATATATCTTGCCTGCAATCTGATGTCTCTTCATCTGTCCGCTCTTTTGCAACATATATTTTGAAATGACAGTTTGGTTATTATGTTGATAAGGTTTGCTCTCTCTCTCACGAGGTTTCCAGCATTTAATTTTATGTAATAATCGATATGAGAAATTTAAATTACTAGATAAACATTAAATCCCATCGAGAGTCTCTAATTATTTTAGTCAGTTTATTGATTTGATGTTTCCTTTAATTTCCATTACCATCAACTCTTCAACTAGTTGGTCCATCGACCAAGTAGATGAAAAGTTGATTATGAGGAATTCAGATTGCACAAATAATACAAATGTGTAAAGTTTAACCTGAACAGCGAGAGTAAAACTTGAGACAAGTTAACAAACTTGACCCCAGTGCATCAGGGATCTGGGTGTATGTGTATGGGCCAATGTATATGATTTATTGAATATTTATCCCTGATCAAATTATTGGGTTCGCGCTGGATCAGTTTCTTGGCAGCAGAGGATGGTTTTATCTCTATTGATTAGTGTGCTAGTTGTTATTGAATATTAATTATTTGTCTTAACATGAAGAATTAGTGTCTTGTTTTATGTTGTCTAGAAGTTTAGGTACGGAGTTGCCTGAGGAATACTGGGAAGGAATTAGCCTGAAGTAGCCAGAAGAAGAGTGTGGTAAAGAAACACACAGTAGAAGTACTTTGTTGGAAATAATACTGAAAAGCTACATAGGGTTGTCAGTGTTATAATTAGGGACATTTTCTTGTGTAAGGAGAGTGTCTGTGGTAGCGAAGGATCCCTTTTGAAACTCTGGCAGTATCTCAGAGAGAAGTAACAGGACACCCTTTTTGTATGTTAAAAGGTCCTCTTGTGAAACCTCGTTTTTATCCCTAGAGGAGTAATAGGTCTCCCCGGAGCTTGTTAGAGAAGTGAGATAACGCTGGTCGTTATTGTTGCTTGCAGTATAAGACTCTCTGGAAAAGTGCAAACTATCTCTTTATTTAAAGGAGCAGACAAATTAGCATTGTCTTTTTATGTTGTCCCTAACAGATTTTTGAATTAAGAAAAACTCAGAAAGATATTGTAGTAAGATTTTGTAAAGGAGGGCTCAGTAGAAGGAGTGATACTGACATCACAAAGTGCCGCACTTGTATTGGACAAAGCAGCGGGCGTGTATCGAGAGCAGATTGTAAACGGAGGGTCAGTAGAAGGAGAAATACTGACGTCACACAAAGGCCGCACTGGCATTGGTCAGATAGCGGGTGTGAAAAGAGCTGTGATTGGGTAGTAGGAGCGAGACACGCTGACATTGGTTAAGACTATAGTTATGTAGTGAGCTGTAATTGGTTTGTTGGTGTGAGTCGCGCTGGTATAGGATGGAATTTAGCAAATAAAGGCAAGAGAGTTACAGGAAAGTTTGTTATTCTGTCTGTTGAGAAATTCTAAGAGAAGAGTCTAAAAATGGGTCTGATTAAGACAATAAAGAATTTCCTTAAGAAAGACAAACCAATTGTGACTAGAGAGGGAATTCCAATTCCACCCCCAAAAACGCCTGCATCTTACATGATGATGGAGCGAGGTTATCATACGTGTGTGTGGTTATAAAACTGGATGAAATATACGAAGGATGATGGGATGAAAGCTTTTCCTGAGCATGGTACATTTAATGTAAGAATTTTACAGAATTTCAGAGCAAGAATGAACTCGCTAGAGCCAAACCCAAGACTTACTCAGTATGAAGCGTTAGAGGAATGGGAGGTAGAAGCGTACGAGCGAGAAAAAGACCGAAGTGGTTGAAGATACAGAGACTTTATGCCTAGATTTCCAATTGAGAAAAGAGAAGATCAAATGAAAAGATGTACAAGAGCAGTTGTAACCAAGGGTCTATATCCAGTTTTGACAGTAGGGAATCAGACAGGTACAAAGTGTAAGGAGAAGAATAATGATATGGAAACGGCGGGAGAAGACTTGGATGAATCTGATGATGAATTGTTGGAAGATATAATGACTAAAAGACCTCCGCCATATAAATAAATTCAAGGGAGATGATTCCAAGCTCCCCACAAATGGTTACTCCATTAACTCCCCAAGTTACCGAAATAACTAGAATAGTGTGAGAAATTGAAGTGAGTTTGTTAAATAAGGCTAGAATGGAACTGGTTCAGAAAAGAAATCAGCTAAATCTGAATGCCGAAGCTTTGACGGTGTCAGTGACAGTTGGTCCTGAGGTACCATTATTTGGAGAAAAATCGACTTTGCCAAAAGTGCACAATTGCCAGTTCCAGGAAGTAGTGTAACGAGTGAAGTAGTGTCAGTAACAAATGAGAATAGATAGGATGACCAGAATAACACATTGTTAGACCTACCGGTTGGTGACTTGTTAACAGAAACACAGAGAAGAAGAATTCAATTAGACCCAAGGAAAATAGGGGAGAATTTTACTCCAATAGCAGGGAGTTCAGCAGGTCCGTCCCCAGCAGACTTAACTAATTGGATAAAATAAATGACTAAGCCAAAAGTTCAACCACAGAGTTTAAATGTGAGCCAATTGAAAGTAGATTTAGAAGTGATGATTATTGGTACAGTAAGCCCAGATTGACTTGGGACATACAGTGATGAAGAGCTATTGTTTTTGTGTAAAAGTATTACTTGGATGTTATATCCTGATAATGTCAATCCAATGTTATTCAATCACAAGTGGAATGTTAATGTGATGATGCTATCAGAATGTTTGGGAGTCTGTCAGAGAGAGACAGTTGACTGGGCTGAGCTGCCTGCTGGCTGCTCCTGGTGGGGTCTTTATCTGATCTAGACTTGGTCTTGATTTTATCTACTTGTACCATCTTGAAATAAACCTCCTTTAATCATCCGAACTGAGTGGACGTGATCACTACAGAATTTTAGCGACGATTTGAACTTAAAGAACCTGTTACTTCAACCTCATCAATCTTCAATCAACTCAAGCTGGCACCACTCTCATCTCTCATTCTAGACCCCACCAGTGACCTCCCATCGGTCGCCCTCAATGCTAAGTGCCAGTTCAAGTCTATTAGCAATCTTCAAATCAAAGTGCCTGTTCCAGTCTACACAGCACAGAGTGCCTTCAACTCAATGTACCAGTTCCTGTCTGCACAGCACAGAGTGCCTTCAACTCAATGTACCAGTTCCTGTCTGCACAGCACAGAGTGCCTTCAACTCTTTCTGTCTGCATAGCGCATAGTGCCTTCAAATCAAAGTGCTTGTTCCAGTCTACACAGCACAGAGTGCCTTCAAACTCAATGTACCAGTTCCTGTCTGCACAGCACAGAGTGCCTTCAACTCAATGTACCAGTTCCTGTCTGCACGGCACAGAGTGCCTTCAACTCTTTCTGTCTGCACAGCGCAGAGTGCCTTCAAATCAAAGTGCCTGTTCCAGTCTACACAGCACAGAGTGCCTTCAACTCAATGTACCAGTTCCTGTCTGCACAGCACAGAGTGCCGTCTAATCAAAGTGCCAGTTTATAAGCAACTCCTGCCTCTACAGTTGGACAAGTAACCACAGGATGACATTTGCACAAGTCCTCATGATGAGAAGAAGCCACGGGTTTACTTGCCAAGTCACCATAGAAATGACGCAATTATAAGCACACTAAAGGCAACTTATGAGGAGACTCAAGAGGCACCAACGCAACACAGGATGTCACAAGCAACAAAAGAAATTGGCACACCACCCTCCACAGCCCCACCAGTGTCCTGTTCTACTGTTGTGGGCGCTACTTTGGAGGTGCCTGATGAATCTCTTCATGTGCTGTGTGTGTGTGTGTGTGTTTTTAAAACTTATACACAGATCACTACTTGTGATTTTCCATAACATCGAGGACTCTTTTCAACATGCAGCTAGCCGTGGATGTTGTTCTACTTTCAATTCCCACAGGAGGTGCACAGAAACAGTCGCTTCAATTTATGGAGTTAGAGATAAGCCGTAAACATTTTGGGTAATGTAGTGGACAGCGTGTGGGAGCCGCTTTTGCAGAGATCCTGTTCCCGGCTTACCATTTTACTTTTGGCTTGTTTGGACGGGTCGGGGTAAGTTTTTAAAAAAAAGTTAATGTTGGGCCCCATGCATCCCCACACCATGGCAGTTTAACCACTTTTGCCATCTTTTAAATAGTAGCTCGAGTTCACACAGAGCCTGCTTGCGCTCTTACCGTCATTCCTGCTGCCTCTTGCCTTCATGTCTCTGTGACGATTATCCTAAGCGTCACTGCAGCTGCTTGGGAATTTTTGGTGCACCTTTCTGCCGTGAGCCATCCTTCCTTACGTCAATTTACGTGCCGCCATTTTGTGCCTCCACCGGAACTTTGCACTGCTTCAACTCTGTCTCAGCTTACACCATTCTTCTGCCAACCATGCCAACCACGTTTTTGGTCAGTTGAAACGTTTTTCAATTCAGTAAATTGAAGCTCTATCCTTCCTGAGTGCCGTAGTGGGATCAAGTTTTACACATTTTTTGTCTGTTTTGCTGCTTTTTGTCACCAGTTGAGTCACAAGGTACTTTTCTTCTTAACACGATCTGCAGCATTTAATCTACGTTCTCCAGGTCAATTTCTTGTTTGGATGAGTAAATCTTTGAGGTTGATCATTTGCTCATAACATGGGCAGTGACTCGTTTTTCGAGGTGGCATTCTTTTCACGAGTGCAGCTTAGGTTTGTTCTAATGTGTGAAATATTCTTTTCAAGCTTTTCTGTATACACTGCCATGTGTTGTGCTGCCATCTACTGCCAAAATGAAATATGACGTTTATGTATTTGAAATGAATTTATTTTTATCCACGGTCTCTTTCCTACATCAAGCATGTTTGGATGAGAGATTTCTACAGTAATGTATTTGTTTTGCTAGTACTATGTATTTAATGTTTAGTATCCATGCTTGATGGATTTACGCTTTCGAATGTACCTGCTTACAGGGTGCGACTATGCAAGGGTTACAGTCCTTTCTATGGTTGTTCTCACATTGCTCTTCTTTTGATGGATGTTCTTTTATTGTTGTTCCTTTTGTTTTGTATAATCATTCTGTTTTCACTTTGTTGTAAATAACCCCAGGAATGCAGAGATAGTTAGAGGTTATGGTTTATTCGATAGGATCCTCCAGCGCCAGGGTTTTCTGATATTTCTAGTTTTTTTTGTTTCCCGTTTAAGAAAGGGAGATATGTTATATCCTGCTAATGTCAATCCAATGTTATTCAATCACAAGTGGAATGTTAATGTGATGATGCTATCAGAATGTTGGGGAGTCTGTCAGAGAGAGACAGTTGACTGGGCTGAGCTGCCTGCTGGCTGCTCCTGGTGGGGTCTTTATCTGATCTAGACTTGGTCTTGATTTTATCTACTTGTACCATCTTGAAATAAACCTCCTTTAATCATCTGAACTGAGTGGACGTGATCACTACATTGGAGAGCGAAGAACTTTCATGAAAATTTATCGGAGGTTGCGAGTAAATTTGGGGTAGATGTAGAAAAGTCCAAAATGTTGCAGAGAACTTACAGAATGGCTTTCACTGACAAGGATTTAGAGAGTTTGAATATGTCAGGGAAGATTGCAGATAAAGGAATTAATGAATATCTTGAAGAAATGGGGAACTGTAGAGTGGTGGAGGAGTAAATGGATGGAAAAGAAAGAAGAGACTACTGGTAAAAGAAGTTCCATGTTTCCGTTAAAGGAAACAGAGCAAGTTGAAAGGGCATGTCCCAGGAGAGAAGTTCCAGGTGGTGGATCTGTTCATGTGCCTAGGATATATTGTCATTCACAAATGATTTCCCCAGATTACGAGAGAAACCTGTTTAATGGTATAAACAAGTGGACAGATTTGTAAAAGTTTCAAAGGTATTGTTAAAAGATTAAGATGGTCTTTTTGAAATAGTGGTTCTGGCAGATTTGTGGACAGAATGTAAAATTAATGTCGACTGGCAAAAAGAGGAATATCCCAAAGATGCAAAAACAGGAGCACCTTCTGACGAGGTGATGAAAAAGTATCATCAGGTCTTCACATTTTTTAAAGGAAAGATTTCCACTAAGGAAATGGATTGGGTTAAGACTGACAGAACGACCCAAGAGCCCAAAGAGTCAGTGCACACATATTATGAGAGATTGCTACAGGTGTTTAAACAATGCAGTGGCTTTGAGAATATTGGAGATAAAGATATGGAACATTTTGTGTACCAATTCATATATCGATTGGAACCAGAGATTAGTGCCATGATGCAGTAACATATGCTTTGCTGGCAGAGTAAGTCGATAGACGAAATTGTGAGGTATGCAAAATATTGTAGTGATGACATTGAGTCAAGGCTTAAAAGGTTAAAAGAGAAAATGAAGTGGGCACAAGTGAAAATGGCAGAACAGGAAAACAGTAATGTACAACAAAGTCAGAATCAGGCTGGTCAGGTAAACTGTGGAGGTATGGAAAAGTTTTAGATGAATAAGGAGGAAGCTAAAAATAAATTTCCTTGTCATGAGTGCGGAAAGTTTGGACATTGGAAGAACAAGTGTAGATCTGGAAAAAAGGATAACGAAACAAATCAAAATTTAAATCCACAGATGCAGAATGAGGTGGTTGGGAATCAGAAGCAGCAGCAGCAGGTAGTTACTCCACAGTTACAGGTGCCACAACCACCTATCCCCTGTAACCTGAATTCTCATATGCAGATGTACAGTGCAAGTTCTGGATTCCGAGGAGAAGAGCAGTTTGGTAAGAATCCACTGGTTTCACGGTATTTGGTGCGTTGCAATGAGAGTGATTCAGAAGCATCTCAATGACGATTCCTGGGTGGGGGGGGGGGGGGGGGAGTGCGTACTTGACGCATCTTTAGCGGTAGATCAGTCAGGTCCATTTGTTGATGGAATGGTAGAAGGTAACGATATCACCTTCTTGTTGGACACTGGTGCTACCCATTCTACAGTGGGAGCAGCAGAAATTCCAAACCTACCCCTCTCGGGAGAAACTATCCATGTTGTAGGCATTGCAAATAAACACATCCGAACCCCTGTCACAGCCCCCATAGAGGTCCACATTGGAAATTTCAAAGACATGCATAAGTTTGTGGTATGTGATATCTGTCCCGTGAATCTCTTGGGCAGAGACCTTTTGTGCAAAATGAATTGCACTATTTATTGCACCATGGATGGTGTTGCCTTTATGACACCTGATGAAGATGTTGAATACAAAGTATTGATGGTGCAACGAGAGTCAGAAGTGAGTGAATTGTATTCAATGCTAACCGAGGAAGATTTGCCTGAAGAGTTAAAAGGTACAGTGAGAGCAGATGTATGGGACTTTTCAGGAAAAGAGATTAGATTAATGAAGAATGTAGATCCAATCCAGATTACAGTGAAAGATGGTGCTGTATATCCCAATACCCCACAATACAAAATGAGGCCTGAAGTAATTGCTATAGTCACACATGTGATTGATCAAATTATAGAACAGGGAATTCTAAAAGAAATAATGAGCAGTCCCTGTAACTCACCCATTATTGGAATCAAGAAGCCTAGTGGAAATTATAGAATAGTCCAGGACCTGAGAAAGGTGAATAAAATTGTAGTGCCATTTTGTCCAGTAGTCCCAAATCCAGCAGTAATTCTTTACCAAATTTCCTGTGATGCTGAGTGGTACACTGTCATTGATTTGGATCAGGCATTTTTCTCCATTCCTTTACACCCGGAAAGTCAATATTTATTTGCCTTCCGATTCGGACACCGTGTCTTGGCATGGTGCCGAGTTCCTCAAGGGTACACTGAGAGTCCCTCAATGTTTAATCAGATTCTGAAAAAATGTTTGGAAACCTTAGTTATGCCATGAAATTCTGTACTGGTCCAGTACATTGATGACTTACTGGTGGCATCAAAAACACGAGAGGCATGTGTGTCAGACACAATTGCTTTATTGAACCATTTGGAAGAAGGAGGACATAAAGTGTCACCATCCAAATTGCAATACTGTAGACAGGAAGTTCAGTATCTAGGTCACAAGATTGAAAAAGGGGTCAGAAAGGTGACACCAGAGAGAATCAGTGTGATCAAGAAAATTAATCCACACAGGAATCAAAAGGAAGTGATAATGTTCTTGGGAATGGTTGAATACTGCGGACAGTGGATCTGTGTTTTCTCGTTGATTGCAAAACCTCTACAGAGGTTGACAGAAAAGGATGTGAAAGATCCAATTGTGTTGGACAAAGAGAGCATGGACTCTTTCTCTAGATTGCGAAACAGTCTTTGTTAAGCGCCTGCTTTAGGAATGCCAGCTTACTCTAAAGAATTTGCATTGTACTGTTAGAGAGTTGAATGTGCACTTGCAGTTTTAATTCAGAAACACCGGATGGCGAGACGTCCAGTGGCATATTTTTCTACCACACTGGATTCAGTGGCTGCAGCATTGCCAGGCTGTTGAACAGCAGTACCTAGCGGCAATCACATAAAAAGGCCAAAGTGAATAAATAGTGCTATGTAGAAATTAGTAAATAATTGTACTGATAAAATAGTGAGGTATGGCCTCTCATTGGATGTGTCTATAAAATTGACCTTTTATCCTGAGTTTTTGTGTTGAATTGTTTATAGCAAACACAAACAGATGATGGACGGAGTGCTGAAACTTTTCAGACACTCACCCCACAGTCACAAATCTGGGTTGAATCCATCATCGTTCATTAGCTCACTTTGCCACCTCAGTTCAGACCCAGCCATATGCAAATCAGTCTTGACCCTGTGCCTCATGGGAACAGTCCAGCCCGAACTGCCAAGCCAGGTCTTCCCTGAACTGGAAACAAGCATCCTAGGACCGGTTTCGGGCTAACAGCCCTCATCAGCCAGGCTAGCTTGAATCCAGTGGCAAAGTTCGGGCTGGACTGTTCCCATAAGGCACAGGGTCAAGACTAATTTGCATATAGCTGTGTCAGAACTGGGGTGGCAAAGTGAGCTAATGAATGATGATGGATTCAACCCAGATCTGTGACTGGGGGTGAGTGTTTGAAAAGTTTCAGCACACCGTCCATCATCTCCTTGTGTTTGCTTTATTCCATGATAAAGTCAGGACTACAAATCCCAGAATTCGAAGCAAAAACCTGTACTGAGCAATTCATTACGCATGGACCTGGGAAAGTTGGCACCTATGTCTTTAGAGTTTTAAAAAGTGCTCTATTCACCCCAGGGTATCTTGGCATTAAAAACTACACACTCAACGTATGGATAGCCCAGACAATAATAGAAGCCCACCACTGCCTAGAAAGGGAAAAGCCACGTTTTTAATTTTTAGAAAAACGTTAGCAAATTAGGTTTTCCCTAATATTAAGAGGGATGGTATGACCTAGTAGTTGTAGTCATAGAGAACGCCCTGCCCGATGGAAGAATATTTGTTTTTAGCACCTGAAGAAGAAATTGATTATCTGATCTTTATAAGATACCTCAACTTTCACTCATGGCAAAAATCACAAATTTGATTTTCACGGTTTAGGTTTTCACAGAAAGCAAGCTAAATGTCACTCCAGGTGAGAAGACCTAGCACTTTTTGGAGGTCTGCTGTTTGTGTTGCCCCTCCTGGGAGAGCTGTACAGGCTTCAGGAAGTGTTCCCATCAAAGGGCAATGTACCTACAAACCCCTTCATTTGATGGGGAGGAGCCAGTGTGGATATACTGCAGTGCTGCTCCACTGTCTGGATTGACAGCTTTAGCTGACCGGCAAGCTCTTGTATTCACATCATGTATGCATGTAGAGGGGCTTTGGCCTTTAGCTATTGCTCTGTTGGAGTGCAATTCAAACATTAAGTCAGCCATCAGTAAAACATAGATACAGTAGGGAATGGCTCAGCCCTCTTCAGCTATTGGTTTGTTGGGATTGTTAATCACATTTCGGACTTGCTCATAGGTCGGCCATTCAATAGTTGGCTTGACAGCAATGTGAGTGACAACATTCTACCCTATCACTGCCAGACCAAACATTTAATCTGTGATACTGATCTCCTTTGAGTGGTGTAAGCAGCCCACAAATGTATACCGGCTATCTAAATTAGGTGTGAGGAATTAAACGTCTGCTTCCGATGGCTTACTCCAAAGGGGGTTTATTTACTGCAGAGACGGAGTTTTCTCTGGCGTGATTAAACCAAAGGTCCAACCAGGTGGGTGGACCACAGTCTTGAGGGTATGGAGCAGAGCTTAATTTGTGATTAAAAAATAAAAAATACATATGCGCCAGGGCTTTTGCCGGGAGGCCACTACCATGCTGCCAATGATAGTAACACAACTGCTAAACCATCACACTCCTACAAGTGTGGCAATTCGGACTATTCCAGGAGCCCAAAGATATAAGAATGGCTTGGGCTGCAGGTAATAGTCATTTTTAATGTAGTTTGAATTAATAAGTACCTGTTGCTGTGGTCATTCATTCCGCTAATCAGGACTATAATTCTTAACACCGGCAGTGCTTTATATTACAGTCTACCACGTGGTGGCGCTGTCTGCCTATTTTCAGTAGAGCACATTGTAGTATTGTGTTGCTGTTCTATTAAATTCATGTGCTTTAATTGTTCTGTATGCCTTTAATGTTTAGAATGTTCTTTTATGATAGTTCTATTGGAACCTTCCTACAGCAGCAATTCTTTCTGTGTCAGTAAACCTGTGGCCGGCGTGAGGAGGATCACGTTTTTTCTGGCTAAATTCATTAAATGCATTAAAGCCTTTCTGTGCATTGTGGTTGTTTCATTGCAAGTTGTGAAGTTTGAGCCCATGGCAGTGCACCCGGATGGGGTCCGCCAATAATCACGGGAGACGAACGCATTTTTCACGTCATACTGAAGTGTCCGAATGCGCCTCTAAATGAGCAGAGTTGACAGCAAGCGAGTGATCCCAATTCAGAGTCCTTGCTGAAACAGAGGGCTTTGTTTGTCCAGCAGCCCTGCCGGCCCTCTCCCTGCAGGCAAGTCCCAGAAGGCCTTGTAAGAGAGTAGCCGGGGCTGGCTTCGAGTTTCACACATAGCAACGGTTCACTTAGTGACAATGTGCTAGGAGGACTAGAAAGCCTGGCTGGACGATGCCTAGGGTTGCCACCTTTCTAAAAGAAAAACACCAGCCGTTTGTTCTAGTTTTAAGAGTGTGCAAACGCCTGGACGTGATACTGAATGGGCTTATAAACAACACAGAATGTATCCATTTCTAACATAACTTTCCTGTCTGTGTTTACTTTAATTATGAGGCAGGAAACATTAACGCGGCTCTAGAACTTGTTTAAAAGTATTTTCTATTTAATGTTTGAAGTGTGTTCAGATAAGGGCTAAAAATACCGGTTTTAGGTGATTTAGCTTTTTTTGTACTGGCCGGGACAGTAACATATCGGTAGTGCTGGAAGAAAACCGGCCAGGTGGGAACCCTAACTATGCCCTTAGAATTGGGGTAAAAGAGGTGAAGTGAATTGTTTACAGGGTGCTAGGCATAGGGCAGGAAGCTAGCATCTCCTTTGTTTACAGAGCCAGGAACCCAACATAGGTCCCCGCAGCAAGATGCTAGGTTGTGGGCACTTGTGTTACAATGAGCACTCCAATAACTAGATTGGATGCAGGGGGTGATGGGGAACGATGCAATATGGTACTAGGAGTAATGCGGACTCTGCTGTAAAAGCTCTGAGTCTTGTGGGCTACTGGCAGTGGGGGGGGGGGGGGGAGGGGGGAGGGGCTCTGCAGTTGAGCCCCTAAAGTTCTTGGAACATAGACCACTAAAGAGGTGGCTATAGGGCATATGTATTAAAAAACCGTTTTGCAAGTCCTTAATAGCGAATTTTAGCGAATCGCTATTAAGGACTCGCAAAATTAAATGTATGTAGGTTTCACAATATTAATTGTGATTCCTACGTATTCATTAATTGCTAATCGCAAATTGCGATTCGCAATTAAGGAATACCTACCCATTCATTCCTATGGGCCTAGAGGCCCATAGGAATGAATGAGAAGACAATCGCAATTTGTGATTACCCATTAGGTACTCGCTAATTGCGAATGCAATTTCAAGGGTGCACGGGTGTCAAAAGGGCACGCTGTTGCACCCCTGAAATATGCATGTGTGCACATGTGGCCCAAGGGCATGTATGTGCGCCACATGGCACTTTGAAAAATGCAAAAAAGTGAATTTTTCTAGGAAATCGCAAATTACCACCAACTTCAAGTTGGTGGTAATTTGCGATTTCTTAAGGCAAATTCGCACAACTTGGATGTTTCCAGAATTGCATTTAAGGCATCGCAATTTGTGATTCCTTAAATGCATTCGCCAAATAGGGATTCGCAAATTTAGCGATTCCCTATTTTGCGATGGCCTTTTGGGATGATACATCCCAAACAGCTTTTTCCCATTCGCAAACGGGCTGATTCTGAGAATCGGCCCGTTTGCGAATGGGAAAAAGGCTTGATACATATGCCCCCATGAGGGGTGTTGAGGAATATGAAGAGTGTGAGGTGCTGTCATGTATTAATTGTTTTTAGATACACATCAGATATATGCAAAAACTATTAGGTCCATTTAAATGCCAGCGATAAAATGTCACTCCATATGTCACACATGATGAAAATCTCACACATAAGCAAATCTCAAATGTAGATATGTCATACATATGCAAACTGTAAACTTGCCAGTCCTGGCTGGGGCCTCTCTCATCCTGTTTGATCCCTCAGTGCCCTTCCATTTCTGGCGCTTTAAGATCCTCTTAGAGTTTCTTGGTGCTCAAATGGGTGTAATTTTTGATATTTATGTTTCCCTTGTCTTCATTGCTTGATTTTGCTCGCGATAAAGTATCACTCATAGTCGTTGAATGTCACTCATAATTACACTGAAAATTTGAAATTGTCACACATAAGCAGTCTGAAACCTTGGCAGCTATGAGCAGAGCTACAGCACGGTGGCGGCCCAGGCAGATGCAAACTGCCTGCAGCAGCGCTGCAAAGGGCACCATCATTAAATATGCAGAGTTGCCTTACTTAAACTCCCATCTCGAGCAGCAGGATGTGACGTCCCCTGCGGCGCCGGCAGCATGTAGTAGTAAGTCATTGGACACTACTCGATAACGTCAGGCTGTCAGTCAGAGCAGTGCCTTCCCATAAGGAATGATTAAAATTATCATGTAATAAAACATTATACATTTTAGCAGTTAAATGTGACTGTGATCCTGCCAGAACTGCCTTAGCTCACAATCACCGCAAGCCCCAAGCCTACAGGATCAGAGCAGGCTCGTCGGCAGCACGCTGCCTCACTTTTAGCCAGCTTTCAGTGACAACTTGGGGACACAACTTGCATAGGCGTGACAATGAATTTCAGTGCAGTAATGCGGAGTAGCACACTGAAATGCGTTAGTCCAGCGCCTGATGCGTGGTACTTGGGAGGACTGCAGAGGCAATCTGGATCTTAGTGTGCAGTGGTTGAGGTACGTTGAATTAAAAACATGTTGGAAAAGAGGCAGATAGACATTTTCAACGGAAACTTCACTCAGTCGAGTCACAAGAGAAACTATGGGAAGTTTTCAAGGCCTACATGCAGGGAAGAATAATTAGAAAAATATCAGAATATAATAGGTATCAAATAGAAGAAATATATTGTCTAGAAGCCACTCCAGGGCACGTTGAGACCCAATGCATAGGCTTGCCGAAGTCTGGGCTCCCCGGAAACACAGAACACCATCGAACCTAACTCACACAAACTCTCATGGGGAATCAAAGTGGCCTGGAGGCAACCCAAAGCCGGGTGTACCAATAGGTTGATTAGGTCAGTAAGTTGCTTACAAAACTGGTTGTGACAACGCAAAGACACATGGGGCGCACAAGCCACATCCAAGGCCTGGAACGGAGACAAATGTCAGGCGTCCGTCCTTCCTACTGAGCAGGCATTTGCAAACCTTCCACAATTTGTTTTAAAAAAGCGCCGCAGAACAGGACAAAGGTCGGGTGATATTTAAGACAGTTCTCAGTTAAAAGACTCATGAATGAGGACAAAGACTTACTGGATGAAACAATTGGAGAAGACGAACTGAGGGACGCTCTGAATCAGTTGGAGAACGGCAAGGTGGATGGGGCTCTTAGTTATACAGTAGAAGTTACCAAGCATTTGGTGAGTGTAGCCACAGGGCTGATGGGTGAAATGCTTCAAGAGGTGCTGATGAAGGTGAGCTTCCGCAGCCAAGATAGCTATCCACAAGCCACGCCCCCACAGGAGCTGTACTGTTTATCGCCTGATCTCCCCGGTCAACATTGATAATAAAATCTTGGCACGGCTCTGGAGATGAGATTAGGTCAAGAGACCAGATCCACAGTCCAACCGGATCAGTGTGGGGTCATGCCTCCAAGGTCCACCAATCCCAATATTAGGCAGTTGCACAAAGCGCTTCCATTGATAGGACAGCGACAGAGCCCGCTAGCACTGCTGATGGTGGACTTCTAGAAAGCACTTGATTCTGTGGGTTGGGAAGATGTGTCTGCGCTCTTAGAACAAGCTAACCCAAGACCCAGGTTCCGTGGCCACACCCGTCTCGTGCACACCAACTCGAGTAACAGTTTGAATATCCAAACCCTGAACGGAATCTCTCTCACTGCTTCCCTTCGCCATTGGCCCACTAACAGCATGGCTCAAGGTAAACGCAACGGTGAAAGAGTTTGAGTGGGCCCTGGGAGTGGGTAGAGAGCATCACTATGGCTTCTGGTGTATCTCTGGGATCCCTAGCAATTTGGACCTCCTGCGCTCCTTGTGCCCTGGATGTTTGTTTTTTAACATGTTTTTATATTATTTAAATTTTGCTCTGCAATTTACATTGTGTATATTTCAGCCCATCCACAAAACAAACATTAAAGTGTGTAGTTTTCATGTATATACAATGTGGCTAGTTAAGCACCGACCCACCTCCCTGACAATCATGAATCATCAAAACAGATAGAAAAAAAACAATAGTGCATTAACTCTATGAGTCAGTTATCCTCCCCATCTCTGTGTTACCCGTCTTTACTGACCACTGCCTCACGGTCCATGCTTTAGGCTAGCATCCCAGTCACCTTAGATTGTCCATCAAGGTTCACCGGGCCCATGTGAGGAGTTCAACCCCCATGTCAGAAGGTTGGACAACACACCTTAGCTAGCTTAGTCTCGAATACCTCCTTCCAAGGGCCTCCAAGAGGCTTTTTACATTCACGTCTGCAATCCTCCTCATGCAGCGCTACCTCCACCCCTGAGGGCCACCTCTCTCCTTCCTTCTTCCTTCTGCTATGTGGTAGATCACCCGTGCATTGCTAGGTCCCTACGAGCCACAACCAACGTCAGGCCCAGGAATCTATGCCCACTCATTTATGAGGCCCGTGCTCATAAAAGCCCAGCACTAAAATGCTCTAATAAAAAAAGTGCTGGTCTGTTGAGTGTTCATTCCATAGAGCATGTGGCCTTCTGCAAGTACAACATCAACACCGGGCAGCTCCAAACCACATGCAAAAACCCAACATTCACCAGTGCCCACCTGGGGCAGCCCATGTTGACTATCTGTGCTATGACGTTTATTTGGTGGGGAACGATGTTCCAATGGCCCCTCCCACTCTTTGTCCTAAAACTGTCACCTGGCCTCTTATCATCATTTATCACGCAACGACTGGAACCCCCCCAGTCACTACACCCAGCAATTTAGAGCACAGCCATGAGATCCGCTTTCTACCTCCACCGAAGGTCATTAGCCCCTATAAGAACTCCTGGGAGCCCACACCTCATAAGTGTCACATCGCCCATACATCAGGAATTGGGCGCTGGGTAAACTTTCCTCCTATAGTAATACCTGGAAAATCTCTGAACACACCTTCAGCGTAACAGTCCCCAATTGTCTCCAGTCTGGCAGCTCCCAGATCCAGCACCTGTCTCCTCGTGAAGATTCCCTATGGAGAAATCAAAAAAAAAAATATGTGGTGGCAGCCAAACAGACCTCCTCTGGAGAACTGTTAGCTGTGCAAATCCACAGTGGTGTGAAATATACGTTTTTTTGAGCCTTAAGTTTTCAAAAACTACTGAACGGACATCCATCAAATCACAAAAAGCGTGCTTTCTGGGACATGATCTTTCTTTCTGGCACATTTGGGTGCCAATTACGATCCGGCAAAAAACGGGTACGAACCGTCGGACGGAGGCTTTTTTCCGTCCGACTCGTACCCGGTCGTAAAACTTTACAAACATGCAAGTACGATTCGCACGGAAACACCATTTCCGTACGAGTCGTACAAAACACCGACCGACGAAAAGATACATACAAATGGGATCCGGGGAAAGAGCCGACGTGATGTCGGGACGCTCTCAGGCCGCGTTTCACGACCCAGGAAGTACGATTCGAACCGACAGCAGTCCGGACGGCAATATTTTTACGGCACCCAAAAAGTGCCGGAAAAGCGAAGTACGGCGCGAAACGACCAGAGTAGGTGGCCCGGTAAGCGCCGTACCCCCCCCCAGCCCCTGCATGTACGCGCCGTACCCCCCCCAGCCCCCGCATGTACGCGCCGTACCCCCCCCAGCCCCCGCATGTACGTGTCGAACCCCCCGTGTATGTACACCCGTGTACGTGTCGAACCCCCCCGTGTATGTGCACCCGTGTACGTTCGAGTCGTACCCCCACCCGTGTATGTACGGTGCGTACCCCCAGCTACGCGCTGGGGGTACGCACCGTACATACACGGGTGAGGGTACGACTCGAACGTACTCGGGTGTACATACACGGGGGGGTTCGACACGTACACGGGTGTACATACACGGGGGGTTCGACACGTACAGTTCGACACGTACTCGGGTGTACATACACGGGGGGTACGGCGCGTACATGCGGGGGCTGGGGGGGGGGTACGGCGCGTACCGGGCATCTGTTTGGACGTCTCCATGGTTGCTATTGGAGTTCGGTGCGGACGGTCTTTTAACCATACGGTTGTACATTCGGACGCCCGGGACGGATCGTGATTCCCCGGTCGGACTTCGCTTTTCACGTTTGTACGGTAAATCGTCCGAGGACGTGTCGGACACTTTTTCCGACCTGAGGACGTGTGGGGAATTATTCCCAATGCGACTCGTATGGGCTTTTTACCATGCGAATCGTGATTGCCAGTTTGTACGGCACTTGTACGATTCGTACGGTAAAAAGACCGGATACGAGTCGTACGGGAATTTTTTTTACCGGATCGTAATTGGCACCTTGGTGTATTTCCGTTCAGCCGTTTGGGGTGTAGCTGTCTAATTTTCCTATGGAAAAATGAATATGGAAAACATGTTGAGGGGCCCTTCCTTTTTTCGGTCCCTGCTTGATGGATCACCCCAAAACTTAACTGGAAGTAGCTAAGGTAGAAGAACATTTTTTGGGGAAGTTTTGTTAAGATTCTTTGAGCGGTGCCAAAGTTATAAGCAAACCAAAACATGCTTTTCCCATGGAGTGGGGTCCTAATTATAACTACCCAGTGATGACTGCTGCTTAGTAATATATATATGAAAGGAAATAGACAGGCAGGGGAACAATACAAACATACGATTCCTATGTGTATAGGACAGTGCATCTTCTACATTTTATTTTCTAGTCTTGCATCTTCCTCGGAACAGTTCAATACATCAGATAAGTAGAATTATGCTGGGGTTGCTCCCCAACCTTGCTCCCCTTCTCCATTCTCTTCTGCTTCTATAGATTAGGTGATTTAAACTGTCCCAGACTGGAAACATCAGCGGGAGCTCATCTCTGAGTCTGTCTATGAACACTTGGCATCCTCTTTGCAGACTTCTCTTTCAGAAGTCCTTTCCCTCAAAAAGATGTAGTCAACAACTCCATACAGCGAGAAGGTCACAACCCAGTTGGGGCTAGCAGCCGAGTCCACACGCCGCCAAAATGTTTTGACACTATATCAGGTTCACTGCATTCTGGCAAAGTAGCATGAAAGCAGAAGCACCTGGTCCTGCCTCCTCTGGCAGAGGCTGCTCTTGTTATCATGGTATGCTTTCAAGATGATGCCAGAGAACCTTGGGACGTACTCCCTTCTGGTCCTAATACCCATAGACCTATCGCTGTTCTTAATAACGCTCTATGCTGCCGATGCCTCCTTAATATTCCTCCAGGATCTTGCTGTTTCACTTCTGGGCCTCATGGAGACATTAGATACTTTCGGTGAGATTTCTGGAATACATGTGAACTGGGATAAGTCCTGTATATTCTCTCTTGTGCGCAAACTGCCTGCGGAACAGGAGGATCCCCCGGGGACCCATCTACAGTGGTGCTATGGCACCTTTAAATACCTAGGTATACAAATATACAATGCCGAGAAAGACCTCAAGGAGGGGAATCTGTACAGGGCCGTTGGCTCCATAGGTTGTTCCCTGCCTTTCTGGTGCTCGCTCCCACTGCCTCCGCCGGGTCAGGTGGCTAAATTTAAAATTTTAGTTCTCCCCAACTATTGTACTTCTTAGTAGCCCTCCCACTCCTGCTTCCTAGGAGCTTCTTTCGTGAGCTGAACGGATTGTTGCTGGAGTTTATATGGGGCTCGGGACATCGCCAGGTCACCTTAAATACAATATAATAACGCCCATTTAATGGTGGTGGCTTAGGGGCACCCCACTTTGAGCTCTACTATGCCGCCGCACAGCTGCAGTGGCGGATGGCATGGTTGTGCAATCCACATCATCCTGAAATTGTCCTAGTGCATGCAGTACTGAAGGACGTGAGTACGAAAAACCTGGCTTTCTGATTCAGCATTCGGTACACGATCAAGTTTAGACAGATGGCAGTGGTGCAAACTTTGCTAGACAGATATGTACACTTCAAAGGCTCCGCGCTTCCATATTCCCCGGCAATTTGTTATTTGGAATTTTCCTACACTACACAAGGCAAAAGGATCAAATGATGGATGAAATGCTGAACAATGCAAACATTTACAAATATCTGGGTTTAATCTATTGTTCTTTTGCTCACCACGACACCCCAGTTTGGACCCAGCCATATGCAAATCAGTCTTGAGCCTGTTCCTCATGGGAACAGTCCAGCCCAAACTGACAAGCCAGGTCCTCCCTGGACCGGAAACAAGCATCCTAGGACCGGTGTCGGGCATCACCCCTCATCAGCCAGGCAAGGTTGAATCCAGTGGCACAGTGAGCATGGGACCCACGTCTGGGCATACCCTTCCCACTTAGGGTGCCAAAAGCAAAAGGAACAAATGATGGATGGAATGCTGAACAATGCAAACATTCACTCCCAGTCACAAAGATCTGGGTTTAATCCATTGTTCTTTTGCTCACCACACCACTCAAGTATGGACCCAGCATATGCAAATCAGTCTTGACCCTGTTCCACATGGGAACAGTCTAATCCGAACTGCCAAGCCAGGTCCTCCCTGGACTGGAAACCAGGATCCTGGGACCAGTCTCAGGGCATCATCCTTCATCAGCCAAGCTAGCTTGAATCCAGTGGCGCAGGGTGGCACCACTTCTTGACTGGGCTCCTTGGAGCGAGGAGGAAGTCACACTGCTGGGTGACCTCTACAATGAGGGCACGCTCATGCCCTTTCAGTATCTGGTGGAATCATATGGCTTGAACAACGGACAGTTCCTGACACTCAGGGTTCTCCGGAACATTATCCAGGAGACATAGAATGCAGACAAATCCAAACCCCCCGTTTCCCCCGACGCTACACGTCCTCCTGTCTGCCACTTGCACCAGACACACCATTACGGCTTTATACAGACACTCCACACCCCACCAGTGGACCACCCAGTGAGGACACGTGCCCGGTGGGATGACATACTCCGTTAACCATTATCTGATGGGCCTGGTCTTGTGCCCTCCAGTTGGCTAAAACTGTGTCCCGTAATCCACGATTTCGTTATACACAATTCAATTTTATTCACTAAACTTATCTCTCCCTACACACCATCCAACACATGTTCCCAGCACTCACTCCAGAATGCCCCAGATGCCGACTGCGTAATGCAGACTTCTTCCACATGGTCTGGGCATGCCCCTCATTACAACATTCGTGGACGAAGACAACGGTGCTGGTTTCTGACATACCAGTGCACACTCTCACTCCCACACCCGAATCATGCCTACTGGGATTGCGTCCCCGAACAAGGGCGATAAACATATACACCATTTCATAGATCTGGCTTTTGTATTATTTAAACATAGCATAATCATGGCCATGGAAGTCTCCTGCACCCCCGGATACACATCAGTGGTTGCGTGACTTACTAACTTGGACTAGGGCCGAAACACACACACTGGTCTTGTGCCCTCCAGTTGGCTAAAACTGTGTCCCGTAATCCACGATTTCGTTATACACAATTCAATTTTATTCACTAAACTTATCTCTCCCTACACACCATCCAACACATGTTCCCAGCACTCACTCCAGAATGCCCCAGATGCCGACTGCGTAATGCAGACTTCTTCCACATGGTCTGGGCATGCCCCTCATTACAACATTCGTGGACGAAGACAACGGTGCTGGTTTCTGACATACCAGTGCACACTCTCACTCCCACACCCGAATCATGCCTACTGGGATTTCGTCCCCGAACAAGGGCGATAAACATATACACCATTTCATAGATCTGGCTTTTGTATTATTTAAACATAGCATAGTCATGGCCATGGAAGTCTCCTGCACCCCCGGATACACATCAGTGGTTGCGTGACTTACTAACTTGGACTAGGGCCGAAACACACACACTCAAGTAGCTTCCTATAATAGGTGATTTCCAGACAGGAAGTGAGTGCTGGGAAACCTTCCTGCTCACAGTGGAAGCCAAAACGAATGAACGACCCCGTTGAACAACAATCAGTTCTACCATTGATTAAGACTAGCCCGATGGGTGCTACACTGAACCGCTTTGCATGACTGCCCCGGAAAGTACCCTTCCAGTTGTCATCACATCTGGACACAAACTCTGAACACCTACAAGACACTTATTCCTCCTACCGCCTCCGGTGACGCACGGACAGGGTATTGTCCCTCCACACCCGCACCAACATGCTCCTGCCTTTAGAAATGGCACCCTCACATGACGTCAGCGATACACCTGGCATGGCGGGGTAGCATTGGAATACCAACATATCATGGATAGTTGATTAGGAACTAATGAGATCCTGCAATGTTTAATTGTTTATAGTTCATCACTTATTGTACTTAATGTTTTTATGACCTGCTTCCCTCGTGCAATGATGTAACACACACAGGGGCCATTGATATTGTCCCTACAGCTTGTTGCTAGAAGATTGTGATGGATTGCCCCGAAGGTCCCCTATTTCTGATGTAATAGTACTGAAACCAGGTGCCACTGATGATCACTGTATTGCAACAAAAAAACTGCCAATATAAATATTTGAGAAAAAAAAGTATCTCAAGGGGCTTAAATCCCTCCTCTCTGGTGGATGACGTAAATTACTCGGACAAGGAATCTGTTAATCTTTGCAAGCTAATGCTGCAACAGAGCTCTCCTAGCTCTTTTTGTCTCCACCTTTTCAGACTTAGCTGGGAAACTTCTCTTCCAAGCAACTGAACTTTAGCACCATAAGTCCAAGGGGAGATTGTTTATTCCTCATGTTGCCCAGTTCACCAACTACTATTGCACTGTAATTTAGGAATGAGCCCCAGATCCGTTCACCGGGCTGAATGCCAGAGATCTACAATTATGACAAAACCATGCTTTATCGCTGAACCCAATTTGGTGTCTTTCCTTTTGAGACTAGAGAGTGATCCTGGTAAGGGGACTGTCCTGCAGTGCTGCCAGCATCATCTGCTTGATGTAGGAGACTCCCAATCATGCTACTTTATATGCTGGAGCAAGTCGGCCCCAACCCCCTCACTGCCCATCTCGGCCTTCTTACTATAATGGGCTGCTCTTAAAGAACCTTGCCTCCTAGGCGATGCCAATGCTGCCATCACCGATCAGCACAGTAACTAGGTCTCCATGCGCAAGGACAACAACATAGTCAATGCCTATCTCAGCTGAGATGAATGCTTCTATTGACCTTCTCTTTGGGGACAGGTCTTCAAAAAATATCAAAATATTTCTCCACATTTACCCTTAAAAAGGCCCAGCCAAACAGGTGGTATTACATAAGAGATATGTTTTTTGGTGGGGCCAGCAACAACTGAGGGCGCTTTGCTAGGACGAAAGCCCTTCACGCCTGTGGTCATTTCCACACCTGTGGCCATGGAAGTAGTGGAGGCTCTAGTCCTCACACCAAACAGAGTATCTTTAACAGAAGAGTTGGTGCTTGAGGTGGACATGGCTGAGCCGCAATGTTCCCTGCTCCTTCTAACTCCCAAGCAAGTAAGCGTTTCGTTACTCACGTCCCCACTTGTGAAAGTGGCAGACCATGTGATACTTAATTTTATAAACTGGGACCCCTGGTCCTTTCAGACTGTAGGGGGTTAGCATAGACTTTTAAGAATGCCTGTGTAAAGCTGCAAACCCCCTTCTTAGCAAAAATGCCTTGGCAGATCATGAGGTGCCACAGCTACACAAGAAAGGTGCAATGGTACCCGCCTCACTTGTCAAAGGGTTTGCCAGTTCCTTTTTGCTTGTATGCAAGAAAGTCAATTGTTTCTGCCCTGTCATCAGCCTGAAATCCGCATGGACCTAAAACTTGTGTAATTTTTAATTCCAGTTCTCTAAGCTCATCAGAAGTGCCTCAAGTTTCCAATAGGGCAGGCAGTGCATGGCGGTTTGCTGCCTTTCTTGCAGTCTGCCTTGGCTGTTTGCTGCATCTTCTAAGTGGTGTGCCATCTCCGCAGCCATGGTCTTCAGTTGTTGACTTATGTAGATGATATTCTAATGCCCAGTGCCTGGTACTACCTTGGTACCACCATCAGTACACTGTTCCTCTTCCATTGCTTGGGCTTCTTCGTGAATTTTGAGGTGCTTCACTTCTCAGGGCGTTCCTCTAGTTCCTGGTGGACCCCAGTCTTCGCAAGCTGAAGCACAGTTTAAAGAGAGAGAGCTCCATCAAATGCTCTACTGAAAACTGCTCCCTAAGTGACGTGGGCTGGCATTACATGCATTGTCGTATCACACATCAAGGCAGTCTTTCCTTGTCCTCTTCACTACTCAGTCACTCAACATTGGAAAATATTCAACTTTAGACAGGTTCATACAAAGCTAAAGGGCCAAATAGCGAAGAGGGCTGGGAAGCGTTGCTGGGCGGCTGATGTAAGGAAGCCTATAATGTGAGGCAAGTCTTCCAGGATTTCCTTGTTCATAATCCACCTAGTCCTAGTAAACCCTTCTGGCCTTCTGAAGCCTCGTTTCCCACCCTCATGGAGGGTGGCCTCTACTCTGCCACTGATCTATAACACCCCAAAGGAATTAACTAAGCTCTTGTCCGGCAAGGTCACCTTCCCCTGCATGCTGGCTTGGCTATTTTCAGGATTGGGGAAACATTCCCAGGTCTTTCATCAGAAGCTTTAAGGCTCAATGTCGAGTCTTGGGCTCCTGGCACTAGTACATCAAATCAGTCTGGTCTGCTGAATGAAAGACGGCTTGTGGGTCTCTCGGGTTCCACTCCCTCTCTGGTACCTGTTAGGATTCCATTCATGTCAACGGTCTAGTGTCCAAGAACATCAATGTGTACTGCTATCCAGTTTCTTTTGAACATCCGCTCTTGGGCTCAATTTTCATCGACAATAATCCTGTACTTTATAAGCTGATGAATGGCATTCGCCTCTCCTGTCCCTCTACCAAATGCTGGGTACTTGTTGACTTCAGATGTCAATATGGTTCTCTCTTTTTTGACCCATTGATCAACCAACATCAGGCTCTAAAGCACCTTTCTGCTACTGATTTGCCTTCTCTCTATAAAGAGGGTTTCAGAAGCCTCGGTCAGTTCCATTAAGGTCAGTTCATTTTATTCTGTGAGTGTAGTTTTTTGTATCTATGAAAGAACGTAAAACAGTTGCTGTTCCATTCTATACAATTATTCACCGACTGCTATAAATTTTGCTTGTATTGGCAATAGACTGGCCTGTGTGAAAGCAATAAACTACATTAGGTATGAACAATAATATTGATATGTTTTATATAGCGCACGAATGCCATGGGCGTCTTGGCGCGGTCTGCAACATAGGATAATAGAGGGTCAAGAACCTGCAATTTGCAATGCATGAAGTCCTAAAACTGATTAAATGTTTGAGAGAATAACCAAGTTTTAAGATGTTTCCTAAAGCTGGATAAGCTAGGATGACCTCTAAGCTGGTCAGGTATTCCAGAGTTGTGCTGTGGTATAGATGAAACTTCTGCCACCCCAATTCTTTCTTCTGACTTTAGGAACGTTGAAAGAATGCAAATTTCTTCTGGCGGAGTACCAAGAGAACTTTTCTTCAACTATACTGGGCCATCACCATACAGAGTCTTGTGTGCCATGCATAAGGTCTTAAACATCATTCTCTTTTTCACCGGGAGGCATTAAAGCTCTGATAAAGCCGTAGAGACCGGCTTAAACGTAGAATTCTTTTTAAGGTATGCCACAAGGGCGAATGATTGCTCTTTACCAGTGAGGAAAGAGCTAAACATCTCAAGGGCACAACTTCCAATACCTATTCAGCCAAACATTTTATCATGATTCACAGTATCAAAGGCAGCCAATAGAGCCAACAAGATCATTACCGCCTTCCCACCATTGTCTAAAATGGCTCTCAGCACCTCTGTAGGCACAACCAGAGCGGAGTTGGTACCATGATTTGGTCTAAATCTAAATTGCACAAGGTCTAGGATTTCGTTCTTCTCCAAAAATTTGGAAATATTAATGTTCATGTGCTTCTCAATGATTTTTGCTAGAAAGGGTAGGCGGGATATGAGGCAATATTTATTTTCCTCTTTTGGATCCAATGATGTTTTTTTTTTTTATAGCAGAAAGATAGCGGCCTTTTCTAAACTCGTTGGGAAAGGAGCCGGAGTCCATAATTGTATTCAAGAGCATTGTGAGGGGGAGAGCAACATTCTCTGCGAGAGCTTGAATAATTTTTGGAGGAAAGGGATCAGAAGGAGCCCTAGATTTTATTTGACCAATACGATGAATTTCTCTTTCTTCCGTGATGGGGGGAAACTTGCAAAATATATTTTTAGCATTGAAAACCTCAGAAGGTCTCACTGCCGGGGCTGAGGCTCTATTCCCCCAGATTGAGTTTACCATGAATAGTCTCCACTTTATTTTTTAAATGTTCAGCTAGCTTATCACAATAAAAGTTGACATGGGGATTCTGTAGAACTTGATGATAAGCTAGGGAGAAACTGAACTGTTTTAAAAAGTTCTCTTGTCAAATTCTTTGATGAATAGACTTTTTCTAGGAAACATTTAGATTCTTCAATAACAATCTGTTTTTTATAGTCCTGAATATATTGATTGTATTTGATTTTTTCTTCCGTGAGATAGTTTTTCCTCCTTACTTTCTTCTGCCTTCTTCAAAGAGGACCTCAAGTTCTCTGATCCAATGAGTGGAATTCATTGCCACACAGAACAGAGTCTACAGAGCGAGAAGTCAAGCTGGACAATTGTGCATCTGCTCAAATGGAGTAACAGTTAAGTCAACACAGGATTTACATGACACTGAAAAATATTAAACAGTGTGCAATCATACAAGTAAAACAAACCTTTCAGAAAACATGTCACCACTCGTGACCTAAACAAAGAAGTCTGGCTGAAGGCTAAATGAAGGCAACTTGGGCAGAAAAATTACTTTTTACCATAGCCACTCCCATGCCATGTTAGGCAAAGGACAGTGCAAATTGCAGAACATCAGAAGGCCATGACTGAAATGGGCTCAATCCTTCCAACTCACATCAGTGAATAAGCGCATGTCAGCGGCCCATATAAATGGATTTTGTGGCGATTTCTTGGCAGACAAGATGAAACCCACAACTTTAAATGGTAGGCATAAGGGCTTTAGGAGGCAGCACTCAATCTCCATGCGTGCTGCTGCAGCATTTGGGCAATTGGGGCGGTGAACCGGATCATCCTGCTGCTAGTGTGGGAATGGAAGAGGGTGAAGAGTTTTGAGTCAACAGATCAGCATACAAAACCTCCTCCCACAGTCTGGGGGATCTTACATTAGACCTCTGACAGATGCAAAATCAGTGGAAACAAGTCTAGCAGGTCATGTGACCAGTCAAAGCTGAAGGCATCTCTTAGGGAACCATTCAGAGGGAACAAAACCCAATGCAATTTCTCTTTTGTGCTGTGGTGATGGGGTCCATGCATGGGCAAGAGAAGATCATGTTCACTTTGGGTTAAAGTTCCCACTAGTGGTCCTCTAAGGAGCGACAACTGAGAGCATGAATCCTCATATTGAGCGTGCTGGTGAGGTGTGCCACTATTAGGAAAATGCACCTTCGATGGGTGTTAGACCTGGCACCATTGGCGTAAGTCTCCCTTCCATTTTTGTCATTTATGTCTCCTTCATGGTTGCTGGCGTTAGATGTTTTGGGCGCTGTGCCACTGCCATTCAGTGACACAGCGTGAATGCTCCTTATTATAAAATAACTGATGAACTGATGTAGTCCTAGTAGTACCAAGGAACATGCTAGAGAGGTCGAATTTGGTATGCTTCCGCTCCAAATATTAACGTGCATCTGGTAGTAGTGATTGTCTTTATGTTCTGCGTGTGCAACTGCCGCTTTTGCAAAGTAGGTATCTTTTGTCTAAGTCTTTCTGTGTGTTTCACTGGTATGTGTATTGGTTGTCTGGTTTAGAGGGCCAGGGCAGGCTGGGGCCGACCTGGGTCGAATAGAGCAATCTGCCTTTGAAGTATGGGGAGGGGTGACCCCTTTGATCTGAGCAGGGCTGTGCCTGGCAAGGTGAATGATGGCTCCACCTCCCGCTGGTTGTCTGATGGTGGGCCCCTCTCCCTGAAAGGCAGGATGCAGCCTCGTAAATAAAGTGACCCAAGTCGACACCAAACTGGTTCTGGCCAGGTCGAGTGATTTGTGACTTTCTCAAGAACAAAGACTTTTGGAGTATAAAGATCTGAGCTGAAACCCCTTCATGGTGTGTAACTTCGGGATGCCAAGATGAACCTCTGGCCGTGTAAATGAGAGGGAGAGGACTGTGCAACTTTCATCCATCCACTGAAGCAACTACCCAAGGGCCTGAATTGAGCTTGCCCCCTGTCGAAGTCTCAGGGACATTAGACTTCATTCCTCAGTAGCCTGGATTCCTATTGAGAGAAATCCTACTCACAGGTGAGGCCTCTGTCGAGAAATCCAAGGCCTCTGGATCTACTGTGGGGAACGCCGCTTTTGCTTGCCTACGGAAACTACTGCTATCGGCATTGTGGGCCGCTGCAGCTGAGAAGCTGTGCCGCTGAGTCCCCGCATTTGCCTTGCCTACGGAAACTATAGCTATCGCCATTGTGGGCCACTGCAGTTGAGAAGCTGTGCCGCTGAGTGCCCACATTTGCCTTGCCTACGGAAACTATTGCTATCACCATTGTGGGCCGCTGCAGTTGAGAAGCTGTGTCACTGAGTGCCTGCATTTACCTTATCTACGGAAACTACTGCTATCACCATTGTGGGCCGCTGCAGTTGAGAAGCTGTGCCGCTGAGTGCCCGCATTTGCCTTGTCTACGGAAACTATTGCTATCGCCATTGTGGGCCCCTGCAGCTGAGAAGCTGTACCGCTGAGTTCCCGCATTTGCCTTGTCTACGGAAACTATTGCTATCGCCATTGTGGGCCGCTGCAGCTGAGGAGCTGTGCCGCTGAGTGCCCGCATTTGCCTTGTCTACGGAAACTATTGCTATCGCCATTGTGGGTCGCTGCAGCTGAAGAGCTGTACCGCTGAGTGATCGCATAGGCCTTGATACGAGATCCATTGTTGACGCCATTGTGGGCTGCTACAGCCGAGGGGCTGTGCGGCTGAGTGCCTATCTTGGCCTTGCTACGAGAAACCTTGTTGTCACTATTGTGGGACGTTGCCGCTGAGAAGCTGTGCCGCTGGGTGCCCGCATGTGCCCTATTACGAGAATCAGAACCACCGCCACTGTAAGCCACTGCAGCCGAGGAGCTGTGTCGCTGCAGGCCCGCATTGGATTTGCTACGAGAGTCCTTACTATCACTGTGCATCACCGGTCGCATAGACTCCTGCCCCGAACTAAGTTCGTTCCATGCTCTTAAGACGGATCTGTAATTACGTGCATTGCGGTTCTTTGAGTATTCCTCAGTCGTGTTTAATCTTTATAAAGTTAACTATTTTTTATAACTGCTTGTGGTGTCTATTTTGTAGCGTCTTTCCTGCGTTATTGTGTATGGTCCTAAATGCTTCACACACTGCCTGAGATAGGCCTGTCTGCTCGTGCTACGTTACCACAGGGTTGAGCAGGGGTTTTTCAAAGAGTGTAGCCCCCATACCCTGACTTAGGAAGAAGGGTCACTATCACTCGACATCGGCGCCAGCCACTTTTGACTAGAGACCCCCATTTCTAACATTGGTGGCAGCGGTGGGATCAGGACTTGCATTTATGATCCACATACAATAACCAGTGTACACTACTAGTGAGGGTAAGCCACGTATGGGTTGATTTTGGTTCTATTGCTGACTATGGTTGCCAGCCAAGTATTTTTTTGTTGTTCTGCGCTGACTGTGATTGCCAGCCAGGTGATTTTGGTTCTATTGCTGACTGTGATTGCCAGCCAAGTATTTTTGTTGTTCTGCGCTGACTGTGATTGCCAGCCAGGTGATTTTGGTTCTATTGCTGACTGTGATTGCCAGCTAAGTATTTTTTGTTGTTCTGTGCGGACTGTGATTGTCAGCCAGGTAATTTGTTTTTGGTTCTGTTCTATTGTTGACTGGTAGTTACCAGTCATGTCTACACTGGGTAGGCCAACCTCCAATGCTTCGCAGGATCTCCTCTTTGAGGAAGATAGGTTAGAAACATACACTGCCAAAGAGCTAAAGTCTTTTTTCAATCGATTCACCGTCCCTGTTGCGGGCCTCTCTAGGAAGGAGGAATATCAGAAGGCCCTTAAGGCCTGGATGGAGACGAGAGAGTCCACCAGGAATGAGGAAGAGAACGCTGGAGGACAGCAGAATGAGGAAGTGGGTTTAGTGGGAGGTAGGGCACTTTCCAACCCAGGTACTAGTGTGTCCTCAAAGAGTCTGTCTCCAGAAGAGATGGAGGACAGAGAGAGAGAGAGATAGGAGGCATAGTTTGGAGATTGCCAAGTTGGAAGGTCAGAAGGACCTAGAGAGCAAAAATTTAGATATTGAGAATAATAGGTTGGCATTTGAACTAGAGAAAAGGAAACTGGAGCATCAGAGAGTATTGAGGGAGTTGGAGATCAAAGCTAAGAGTTTGGAGATCTCCCCCTCTGGTGGCAGCATGCCTTTAGTACCTACCGAGATTAGAGTGTACATACCCAAGGATGTCATCAAGGATTTCCATAAGAGTGAGGATATTGGGCAATTGTTTGCCGTATACGAGATAGCCATGGGGTGCCACCGGGTCCCTGAGAAGGATTGGGGAGCGGGGTTGTGGGGACGCTTTGTGAGTGATGGGAGGGATACCTTGTTAGACCTGCCTGAGCAGTGCAGGATGGTGTATGCCCATATGAAAGAGGCCTTGATGACGCGTTATGGTTTGACCCCAGAAATGTACAGGCAGAGATTTAGGACCTGCAAGAAGCTGGAGGGTACCACTTAGGTTGAATATGTGTCTTTATTTTGCAGAGCAATGGATCACTGGGTAAAAGGTAGTAAATTGGGAACCTTTGAGCAATTGTATGACTTGTTCGCATGGGAGCATTTATCTAGTAACTGTTTAACAGAGCTACGCCAGCACCTTGTTGATAGCAAGCTCACTAACCTTAGGAAGCTTGCTGAGGAGGCTGACCACTGGGTGAGCACCCGGGTTTGCAAGGGTCTTGTGGGAGACTTCGCCAAAGGTGGGCAGGGTCCCCAGCAGAGAAGTGGAGGGGACAGGGGTAAACAGAGAGAATTCCAGAGAGGGCCCCAAAATAATTCCCCAGAGAACCAAGGAGTGGTGTCCCAGCCTCCCCCTGAAAAGAAGCCAGTGTCCCCGACAGGTAGTCCTGTTCAGAGGGGGCCTCTTACTTGCTTTAAGTGTGGTTAAGTGGGCCACAGGTATTATGATCCTCAGTGTCCCCTAAAGGACACCAATGCACCACCCCGTGCACCCCCCCGCCAGATTGCCAGTGTAGCCCTGGGAGGGGAAGGGATGGGTGTCCAAAGTGGGTGGGATCCCATAGAATTGACTCTTGTCTCGCTAGGAGACTTTGAGAAGGTCCCTAACCCCGCACTGCCGGCTAATACTAAGAAGTACAGGCAGTGGGTAACAATCAATGGCCATAGAGTGGAGGCTCTGAGAGACACAGGGTCTAGTGTGACGGCTGTCAGCTCCCGGTTGGTGTCCAAAGAGCAGATTGTCCCCCATGCATTCTGCCCAGTAGTGTCAGCGGACAACTCTGAGAGCCAATGTAAAGTGGCTCAAGTTCCCTTTGAGTGGGAGGGGTCTAAGGAACTCACCAAGTAGCTGTGAGGCCACCCATGCCGGTAGACTGTCTGTTGGGCACCCATTTAGAGAACTCCCCGTGTGATACGGTGGAGAGGAAGTCCCATATGGAAATGTGGGCGTGTGCGACCACTCGGTCCATGGCAGCCAGTAAGGATATTCAGAAGGACCTGGAGCCTGAAAGTATGGCCCAAGCCCCTGCCTTAAAGAGAAGGGGCAGGGGGCGCGGGCAACCGGCCCCCATGGTTCCCACGGTCCAGGAAGGAGCAGACCTTGAGGGGGATACCCTGGAACCTACAGGGGAACAAATAGCCGAACCGGGGGACCTACCGGAGCTGACCCATTGGCAGAAGGAAGGAGGGCCCACCAGGGAGGAATATTGTGAACAGCAGAGAACGTGTCCTTCTCTTGAGGGACTGCGGCGGCAGGCCAGAGCCCAGGTGGCAGGTGATCAGTCAGGATCACATCTGATCTATTGGGAGAAAGACCTCCTTTACAGCGAGCCTTAGGCTGCTGAACCTAGGTCAGCCTGTGTGCTGGTGATATCCCAGCGCTTCAGAGCCTTCCTACTGGGGTTGGCTCACGATGTGCCATTGGCCGGACATCTGGGGCAGACCAAGACCTTTGAGAGGCTGGTCACCCACTTTTATTGGCCCCAGATGCGCAAGAGCTCAGATGCTCACTGCAGGACATGTGAGACTTGCCAGGCAAGTGGAAAGAGCGGGGGAAGATCAAGGCCCTGCTTCAGCCCTTCCCGGTTGTCAGTACTCCATTCGAGCGAGTGGGCATTGACATTGTGGGGCCTCTGGACCCCAAGACAGCCATGGGCAACAGGTTCATCCTGGTCTTGGTGGACCATGCCACCCGGTACCCTGAAGCCATCCCCCCTCAGGACAGTGACGGCCCCCGTGGTGGGCGTGCACTGATGGGGATTTTCTCCTGTGTGGGATTGCCCAGAGAGGTGGTGTCCGATAGGGGTACTAACTTCATTTCCAAATATATGAAGTCCCTGTGGGAGGAGTGCGGAGTAACGTACAAGTTCACGACTCCTTACTCCCCCCCAAGGTAACGGGCTGGTTGAGAGATTTAACCAGACCCTTAAGGGCATGATTATGGGCCTTGAGTAGCTCATGAGGCGTAAGTGGGACGTTCTCTTGCCATGCCTGTTGTTTGCTTACCGTGAGATGCCACAGAAGTCTCTAGGGTTCAGTCCCTTTGAACTGCTCTATGGTCACCCGGTAAGAGGGCCTCTGAGTTTGGTCAAGGAAGGCTGGGAGCAATCTCCCAGGAAGCCTACCCAGGATGTGTTTAGCTACAGGCTGGCCTTCAGGAACCAAACTCAGCGTTTCAGGAAACTTGCTGAGGCAAATCTGGAAGCCAGCCAGGAAGAGATGAAACGCTGGCACGATCAGAATGCGACTCTGATCCGAGTTTCTGCCTGGTCAAAAGGTGTGGGTCATGGCCTCAGTGGAGCCCTGTGCGCTCCAGGATAAGTGGACCGGCCCCTTTGAGGTGGTGGAGCGCAAGAGTCCTGTTACCTACTTGGTGGACTTGCAGTCTCCCAGGAACCCTCTGCGGGTCTTGCATGTCAACCGCCTGAAGCCCCACTTTGAGAGGTCGGAAGTGGGCATGCTACTAGCTACAGATGCTGGAACGAAAGAGGAGAGTGACCTCCTGACCTCCTGTGGCACAGGAGAAAGATGGGTCAGTGGAGGGCGTGGTCCTCTCCACCACACTGACCCCTGAACAGCAGAGTGATTGTCGCCAACTGTTGGGGCAATTCAGTGATCTGTTCTCCCTGGTGCCTAGGGTCACCGATTGGTGTGTCCATGATGTGGACACTGGGGATAGTCCTCCCGTGAAGCATAAGGCTTCCCGAGTGACTGACCGGGTCAGAGCGTACATTAAGGAGGAGGTCTCCAAAATGTTTTCTTTAGGGGTGATTGGGTCCTCTAGCAGCCCTTGGTCCAGCCCAGTGGTCCTGGTACCCAAGGCTGCGGTGCCTGGTGCCACCCCGGAACTTCGGTTCTGCATGGACTACCGAGGTCTCAATTCAGTCACCAAGACTGATGCCCACCCCATCTCCAGATGAGCTCATAGATCGGCTAGGGGCTGCACGGTATCTCAGCACGTTTGATTTGACATCCGGGTTCTGGCAGATCGCCTTGACCGATGGGGCAAAGGAGAGGTCAGCGTTCTCCACGCCTGACGGGCACTACCAGTTCTGGGTGATGCCCTTTGGGATGAAGAATGCCCCTGCCACCTTCCAGAGGTTGGTCAACAGGGTGTTGGTTAAGCTGGAAGATTTCAGTGCCGCCTCCCTGGATGACATTGCAGTGTTTAGTTCCTCATGGGAGGGCCACCTGTGCCACCTCTGGGAAGTGTTGATGGCACTGCGAAAGGCAGGCCTCACAATCAAGGCAAGCAAGTGCCAGATTGGGCAGGGTTCTGTGGTGTACTTAGGACATCAGGTGGGGAGCGGCCAGGTGGCGCCCCTGCAACCCAAGATTGAAACCATCCTGTCTTGGGAACCGCCAAGGACCCAGACACAGGTGAGAGCCTTTTTAGGACTCACAGGATATTATAGGAGGTTTGTCAAAGGGTATGGCAACATTGTTGCACCCTTGACTGAGCTGACTTCTAAAAAGCAGCCAAAGATTGTGACCTGGACTGACACCTGTCAGAAAGCTTTCGATGCCCTGAAGACTGCCATGTGCTCTGCACCAGTACTCCAGGAGCCCAACTTTTAGAAGGAATTTGTTGTCCAGACAGACGCTTCCGAGCATGGTGTGGGGGCTGTTCTGTCACAGATCAATGAAGAGGGCCTAGACCAACCTCTGGCTTTCATTAGTAGAAGGTTGCTCCCCCGGGAACAGAGGTGGAGTGCAATTGAACGTGAGGCATTTGCTGTGGTCTGGGCATTGAAGAAACTGAGACCATACTTGTTTGGGACTCATTTCCGGGTTCAGACAGACCACAGGCCCCTCAGATGGTTGATGCAAATGAGGGGGGAGAATCCAAAGTTGTTGAGGTGGTCCATTTCTCTACTGGGTATGGACTTTACGGTGGAACACCGCCCTGGGACAGAACACGCCAACGCTGACGGTCTGTCCAGATTTTTCCTCCTCAGTGATGAGAACTCCCAGGAGGTGGGTAGTTCTCCCCACATTTCAGCTGGAGGGGACACGTGTTAGACCTGGCCCCGCTGGCGTAGGTCTCCCTTCCATTTTTGTTGTTTATGTCTCCATCATGGTTTTTGGCGTTAGATGTTCTGGGCGCTGTGCCACTGCAATTCAGTGACACAGCGCGAATGCTCCTTATTATAAAATAACTGATGAACCGGTGTAGTCCTAGTAGTACCAAGGAACATGCTAGGGAGGTCGAATTTGGTATGCTTCCGCTCCAAATATTAACGTGCATCTGGTAGTAGTGATTGTCTTTATGCTCTGTGTGTGCAACTGCTGCTTTGAAAAGTAGGTATCGTTTTGTCTAAGTCTTTCTGTGTGCTTCACTGGTATGTGTATTGGTTGTCTGGTTTAGAGGGCCAGGGAAGAACGGGGCCGACCTGGGTGGAATGGAGCAATCTGCCGTTGAAGTATGGGGAGGGGTGACCCCTTTGATGTGAGCAGGGCTGTGCCTGGCAAGGTGAATGATGACTCCACCTCTGCTGGTTGTCTGATGGTGGGCCCCTCTCCCTGAAAGGGCGGATGCAGGCTCGTAAATAAAGTGACCCAAGTCGACACCAAACTGGTTCTGGCCGGGTCGAGTGATTTGTGACTTTCTCAAGAACAAAGACTTTTGGGGTATAAAGATCTGAGCTGAAACCCCTTCGTAGTGTGTAACTTCGGGATGCCAAGACGAACCTCTGGCCGTGTAAACGAGAGGGAGAGGACTTTGACACTTTCATCCATCCACTGAAGCAACTACCCAAGGGCCTGAATTGAGCTTGCCCCCTGCCGAAGTCTCAGGGACATAAGACTTTATTCCTCAGCAGCCCGGATTCCTATTGAGAGAAATCCTACTCACAGGTGAGGCCTCTGTCGAGAAATCCAAGGCCTCTGGATCTACTGTGGGGAACGCTGCTTTTGCTTGCCTACGGAAACTACTGCTAACGCCATTGTGGGCCGCTGCAGCTGAGAAGCTGTGCCGCTGAGTGCCCGCATTTGCCTTGCCTACGGAAACTATTGCTACCGCCATTGTGGGCCGCTGCAGACTTCATTCCTCAGCAGCCCGGATTCCTATTGAGAGAAATCCTACTCACAGGTGAGGCCTCTGTCGAGAAATCCAAGGCCTCTGGATCTACTGTGGGGAACGCTGCTTTTGCTTGCCTACGGAAACTACTGCTATCGCCATTGTGGGCCGCTGCAGCCGAGGGGCTGTGCCGCTGAGTGCCTATCTTGGCCTTGCTACGAGAAACCTTGTTGTCGCTATTGTGGGCCGCTGCCGCTGAGAAGCTGTGCCGCTGGGTGCCCACATTTGCCCTGTTATGAGAATCAGAACCACCGCCATTGTGGGCCACAGCAGCCGAGGAACTGTGTCGCTGCAGGCTAGCATTGGCTTTGCTACGAGAGTCCTTACTATCATTGTTTTGGGCCGCCACCATCGAGAAGCTGTGCTGCTGAGTGCCCATCCTTACTTTGCCACAAGAATCATCGCTATCGCTATCGTGGGCTGCTGCAGCTAAAGAGCTGCGACGCTGAGTGCCCATGCTAGTCCCACATCGGGAGCCTTGTCAACTTCCGCGTGCGCCGCTGGATGCCGCTTCCACGCCTGTCCCAGGATTATCGTGAGTGCACGCTGCGGATCGCCACCGCCCAAGAACTGTGGCTGCTGTGGGTCCGCCTGACATCCCGCACCTTCCCTGAGGAGCTGTGCACCGTGCCCCTTTATATCCTAAGTACCATGTACATTGTGCATCACCGGGTCGCATAGACTCCGACCCCGAACTAAGTTTGTTCCACCTGCATGCACAAGTGTTTCCATCGCTCTTGAGACGGGTCTGTAATTACGTGCATTGTGGTTATTCGAGCATTCCTCAGTCGTGTTTAATCTATATAAAGATAACTATTTTTTATAACTGCTTGTGGTGTCTATTTTGTAGCGTCTTTTCTGCGTTATTGTGTATGGTCCTAAATGCTTCACACACTGCCTCTGAGATAGGCCTGTCTGCTCGTGCTACGTTACCACAGGGTTGAGCAGGGGTTATCAAAGGGTGTAGCCCCCTTACTCTGACTTAGGAAGAAGAGTCACTATTCGACATCAGCGCCAGCCACTGTCGACTAGAGACCCCCATTTCTAACAATGGGCCACTGCTAAATTGAATCCCAACACAGCATCCATTGCCCCACACTGCCCTGTTTGATGATATAATGCACAGTGGTGCTGTATGACAAAACGTGTTTTATACTCCCCGGGATAGAGGTGAAGTAAGCCCTCCTCCAGCTCCAACACATTTCTGTGCAAGCGCTGGTCCAACGTAGACCAAAGGTCCCACACTATGATTTCACACAGGTGAGCACCCTAGCCCAACAAAGTGGTGACCATAACCATGGTTGCCTGTAACTGCGGAGGACTGAAGGGACAAAAGATTGTAGTGACACATCCGCCAATGCAGACACAGATCCACAACCGAGCAACACGCTGCGTTTGCCATTGTTTCGACTTGCGTTGTCAAGACCGCGATGTAACATACAGCGTTGTGATGGTATGCGTTGTATCATCATACATCCGTTGCCGCTCAATATCCAAACATGGAGGTGTAAGATGTTCAGGTTCGGGTGCAAGACTAGCTATGCTGCTGTGAATGGAGGTCCATTCAAAGGGGCAGCCGCATCAAAGGGTGAACGCTCATGGTCAGAAGTTACAGGTGCCAAACTCTTCTCATCCAGTGCAAAGCCACTAGTATGACTTGGGCAGTCTCTCCTGATCAGTTCTGTACTCTGGGCAGAAAGGTGTACAGGAGCACCGACCTCCAATGCTGGCGGAAGGCATCTGAATAAGGACTGCCTTGAGAACTTCAACACGCAAATATTTGGATGCTGTATGTACTCTGCAGTGGCTAAAAGATCGAGCCAGGGTTCTCCCCATTGATGAAAGATGACCTGTGCTACCTTTGAGTGTAACTGCTATTCGCTAGGCAATATCAGCTAAGTTTGTCAGCCGTGGCATTTGAAGATCCTGCCAGGTGCTGGCCAGTCAGGGAGATGCTCTGGGCATTCTGGTACTTTCAAGAATGCAAAGCCTCCTGGCGCTGAACCCACAACCCCACAATGCCATGTTTGTTGCAATACCACATGACGGTCATGTTGTCAGTAATGATCCGCACTCATTCCCCCTTTAAGGTAGTGAGGGACACCTACAGTTCCAAGTGAACCAATCTCAACTCAAGCAAGCTGATGTGGAGGGGAGTCTCTTCCGGAGACCAGAGTCCTCTGACCTCCACCTCTCCCAGATGGCCTCCCCAACCCAGCAACGATACATTTGTTATGTTATTTATATTTCTAAAGCGCAACAGTGACCCGAAGGTGTCCTGTCTACCGTCTGAACACAGGTTGACATGGGAATCCTGCATGCTGAAAAGTCAGGTTTTTAATCCTTTCCTAAATGCCATTAGGTCAGTGGTGGTTCTGATATGGAAAGGGAGTTCATTCCAGGCCCTTACGGCACAGGCAACAAAGCTTCTCCCTCCCCAGTTGACTTTTTTAATGGGGGGTACGGTCACCATCTTAGTTCCTGAGGAGTGGAGGGCTCTTTTAGTGACATACTATTGAAATCGACATTTAAGATATTCTGGTCCTATTCCTTGAAGGACTTTAAAGACGGTGCATAGGGCTTTAAAACGCACCCATTGTCTGACTGGCAGCCAATGAAGCCTTTTAATTTCCTTGGTGAAGGATACAAATTTTGACCTGCCGGTAAGCAGTCTGGCTGCCACGTTTTGCAAAAGTTGAAGTTTGTTTAAGTGTCGCTCTTGAATGTTCAGGTAAAGGCTGTAGCAGTAATCCAACCTCGATAGAATGAGAGATCTTATAACTATGCGTTGGCTGTCCTCTGACAGAAAAGGCATTATTTTTTAAATCATTCTAAGAAAGTGGAAGCTGGCTGATGCAACAGCATTTATCTGGCCCCCAAAAGTGAGTTTATCGTCAACTATAACTACCAGATTTTTTGCTTTCCTGGTAAGTTCCGGAAGGGTGCCTAATTCTTCCGGCCACCAATCGGGGGTTCCGAAGTGGGCATTATTTCCAAAGATAATAACCTCAATCTTGCCCGAATTTAACTTCAAGCAATTCTGTGTCATCCACATCTTGACTGATTTCATGCAGTCAGGAAACCTCTTACCATTCTCTGATTCCTGCCCTGGTAGTAGAGACACCACAATTTGCGTGCCATCCGCATATGAAGTGAGATGAAAGCCGAAGGACCTGATCAGGCGGCCAGGGGAGACACGTAAACATTGAAAAGAGTAGGACTAAGGGATGACCCGTGCGGCACTCCACAGGGTAAGGTAAAAGGATGTGAGCAGAATTTGTCCAGAGGCACAATTTGACTTCTATCAGTCAGGATGGATTTCAGTAGCTTTCAGGCTTTGCCCTGAATCCCGCCGGCCGACAAACGGTCCATCACAAGATCACGATGGACCGTTTCGAAGGCTGCAGAGAAATCTAGCATGATCAGTGCTGCATTGCCTCCCTGATCCATTGCTTCCTTATTTCTTCGGTGGATTTTATAAGGGCAGAATCTATGCTATGTCCTTCCCTAAACCCATATTGAGTAGGATCTAAAGTATGATTTACATGGAGAAAGGCACTAAGCTGTGTATTCATGGCTTTCTCTACCAATTTAGCTGGCAGTGGAAGGCGAGAGATTGGCTGGAAGTTGTTAGGATCCTTAGGGTCTAGATTTTGTTTTTTCAGCAGCGGAAGGATCAATGCTATCTTCCATGTTTTGGGGAAATGCCCAGACTCAAACATGGCATTAAATAAGGAAGTAGGCGAGATGGCAATAGGTTCGGCGTCTAGTTTGATCACAGAGACTGGACAAGGGTCATAAGGAGAGCCTGACTTAATAGAGGCGAGCAGATTTATAGTGTCTATATTGGAGAGAACGTATCCAGAGTAGGCAGTAAGTCAGATGCTATTTTAGCCTACGCAGTTGGAACATCCGTCCCTCCCATTGGGGAGAAACTAAAAGATGAGAAGATAAGCTCTGCCTTCTGCAAGAAAAGAGTGGCGCTTTCCTCACATAACTCTTGACTACTCTAAATTTTAGGTGTACAGGGGGAAGCTAATCTAGATAAGGACCTGAAGAGTTCTTTGGTTGAACATTTGGCTAGTTTAATCTGTCATGACTGTTAGCTCTGGATGGGGTAGGGAGAGATGGGTTTGCCGCTGGTCCAATCACAGTTGATAAGGCACCACTGCTGATCTTTCAGTCTCCTTTGACACCTGGACCTGGATGGAAACGGATAGGAAGCCCTGGTGCTGAGCCCACTGAGACTTCAGATCCCACTGCAGAACCCGCATGTGCCTCCTGACGTGGTCCACGAGGTTGCAGGAGGCAAAGAGGTCCAGAAGTCTCTAACTCATTCTGACCAAGGCCCAGGTCAAGGGTTGGAACAGCGAGGTCATATCCTGAATGTTCTGAACTCGGTGAGGCAGAGGAATGGCTCAGAAGAACACTGTATCCAGAATGGCTACAATGGAAAAGAGCCATTAAGGAGTCAGGTGTGATTTCTGCATTTTGACGGAAAAGTCCAACAATGTCAATAGAACGGCGGTCATTTGGAGGTGGACTATACCTGTTTGAGGTGAGCTCTTCTTCAGCAGCCTGTCATCATGGTATGGGAAGAATGGTATTCCCAACATCTGCAGATGGGCTGTGACCACTACCATCCCCTTGATGAACAGCTGAGGTGCTGTGGCAAAGCCAAAGTAGAGCACAGAAAACTGAAAGTGCTTGTAGACTACGGTTCAAAAGATTGGAGGTATAAAACTAGGTGAACTGGCGCCACTCAGGAGATGTCACACATGTATTGACAGATAGAACAGTATCTGGTAACGGTGCTGCAAGGTGAAGAGAAACACCAACATCCCTAAAAGTGTGGCCTCGGCCAACACAACATGTAAATACAATCCCCAGAACACGTCTTCAAGTAAAAAAAAAAAGCAAAAGTGATATGAGATAGTGTACGCAATTCAGAAACACGGTAGTCAAATCCCTCCTTGTTTTATTATTTTCCTCTTTTTTTCATTTATTCAAAGACTTCGTACTCGAGGACATGTTTTTGGAAATAGGAAGACGGACGACATAATCGTTAAGCGGGACAGGAGATTTTTAATGACTGAAGGACACCTACGGGGACCTTTTTCTGTCCATCCACATACGCAGTGATTTTAGAATTGGAGGATCTGATTAGGATCGTCATCAGACTTGGATTCTGGATTTCAAACTTTATAAAGCGAATATCTTCCAATACATTTTTGTGGGAGGGAATTATCACAATAGAAATTTGGACAAGTGATATTTGAGCATTGAAAAAGTCACGGTACAACTTTCCCAGTGTGGCGATGAAACACGTGTTGGCTGGCTAAGAACTCTTTGAATAAATATAAAACAGAGGAAAAGAATAAAGAAAGAAAGGATTTGACTACTGTATTTCTGAATTGCGTGCACTATCGCATATCACTGTTGCTTTTTTTTTTTTAACTTGAAGACGTGTGCTGGGGATTGTATTTACGTGCTTGTAGACTACATAGAACTGGATGTGAAAGTAGGAATCCTGCAAATCCAGCACTACAATCCAGTCCCGTGGATCCAGGGCAGGCAGACTTTGAGCCAGGGTAAGCATCTTGAACTTGTCCTAACAGTGGAAGATTTTCAGAGGGCGCAGGTCTAGCATATAGCTAAGGCCTCCATCCTTCTTGGGCACAAGTTCTATTTCTCCTTTGGGCAAGAAGGGCTACATTTCTCAGTGAAGTATGGACAAGTGGTCCTGTGGGGGGTGTTGCAATGTGGGTTGCATATCTAGAAGATTTAATAGGAAGGGCAGTGCGTGTTTGTGTTCACGATCTAGAGCACCTATTGGTCTGATGTGATGCTCGCCATCTGGGGAGGTAAAAGGTGACTCGACCTCCCACTCTGTGACCGTGTGCGGCCAAAGAATATTTAAAGCAGTTTTGCGGTGGCAGCAGCAGGGTTAAGGTTTGGAGAGCACCTTTCCCCTGGGGGTCTGGATGGTGTCAGCCTGCTCCCCATCCTCATCCTGCAAATTACTGGGTGGCCAGTTGTTGCTAAGGCAGGTATTAGTGCTGCCTCTGCTGATGTCCACTTACCAAAGCCTGAAAAGGGGTGCTGTTTTTTTGGAAGGGGGGCGACTGGGGATGGGGGAGCGGGGGACTGTTGAGTGGGCGGTGGCCTTGCTCTCTACAAATCTCTCCTGGGCCAAGTATCAAGACATTGTTTGCTTCCTGTTTAGGAAGAGTAAGGTCAAGGACCACTTCCACCCTCCTGTTCAATGTTGTGACGGTGGTGGAGTCTTCAGAGATGTGGAAAGGAAAGCCCGGAGTCTGGCAAAGTGTCTAACCCAGTGGAATCCTGGAGTTGTTTGAAAATATTCAAGACTTCTTTAAAAAAAATTGATTCTGGAGTCACCACTGTCGTCATCATCATCATCATCATCATCGTAATAATAAGGGTGGTATGTTTCTGGATTAGAATGAGCATAATGTCGAGAGCCAGAGGACAGGGGCTAAACCTCAAAACTTGATAAAATTAGAAGGTTTAAGTCTGGCGCCCAGAGCCAGTGTGGAGGCTCGGGCCAGATGGATAATTTTCAGGGGGTGGATGGTGGTCACACATTGCGCAGAGACTGTGGCTACAGGCCCGTGCTCGAGGAAGGGGTTGGCCTCAGCCGGAAGTCGGGGATGGATCCACTGGCGGGGCCTTAACTAACAGCCACTTGAATCCTTGGGGTCTGATGGCAGTACAGTGGGATCCAGTGGGGTACCAAATATTTTCTCCGCAGCCTCTTTCAACTAACAGTGTTTGTCTGCTGTGGAAGGTCATTCAAGCGGAAGCCAGAGCAGAAACGCAGCTGTAATCCATTCAGCAGAATGGCTCTGCAGTTTAAAGGTACCCGGCGCGTCACTTGACTCCAAATGGTGCAAGTAGCAGGGCGATGGAGGGCCATGCTGTGACGTCTTATGCTTTTTATGGGATTTCCTCAACTTAACCGAGCTCTGCGACTTTGAACGTTCATGTGTGTGACCCCAGGAACAAAAGCGAGTCTGTGCCCTCAACCGGGACACCTTCTTTCAGAGTTCTGCAACAGCTAACTTGGCTTAGGGGTAACAGATAGCTCTGCAATTAATTTTTGCACAAGGGCACGACGAAGAGTCGGCAGACATCGTGTCTGTCGCCGACATCTGTCATTGACTGTAACAGCGTAGTTTAAACCCAGTCTTTTTAAGGCCCATATCTACACACTATAAATTTATTTAGGAGGAAAAAATAAATATTCCTGAGGGAAAGGTTTGCCAAAAACAAGCACTGCTAGCTCCGGATCCACATCAGAAAGAGTGGAAAGAAACAAATTGACATCAGCATGCGGAGGTGCCGCATATATTGGGGCACTGATATCATATCTGGAGTGTAATGGACCTTATTTGGAGCCACAAAACACCACCTGTCAGTGGATGAGGGAACTGCTGAAAAGTTTTTGGATCCAGTCTGGCGCCTGGGGAAATTCACAAGGAGAGGAATTCGATGGTAGAAGTCTCTATCAAAGTATTAGATTTGGCCTCAGTGATGAACAAAGTTATTTCAACTCTTCTGCTCATGGAAGTGAACAAAGAAATTTTGAAGTGTTCCCAATAGATTTACATCCCCAATGCAGCCTCATCTTTATCAGGGACGTCAAGAGCATCAGTGTTTGATCCAAAAAGTTCCTCCATACTGGCAAATCTCTGCGTCCAATAGATGGACTGTGCCACAGGTTCATCATCAAAACAGGTCTAAAATGTTGCTTCACCACTTGGATGATGTCAGCAGAATTCAAAGATTTTGAAAACAGCTTCCAAATCAGCTCCAAGGGTGGATTGAGCGCAAGTGTGTCCACACCTTTGGGGACACTGATTTCTCCAGTAGCGGTCCTAAGGATATAGTCAGGAGAGGCGCAGAGTTGAGTGGTGCTAGTGTTGGAGCTGCTGGAAATGACAAACCTGATGAGTGAACCCCCTGATCCATCCTACAGACATTCAGCAACTCCAGCTGTAAGACCTAAACCTGTGAAGAGTGAAATGACCTAGTTGGGAACAGTGCTGGGACTCCAAATGATTCTGGGAGTGGGACCCTTCATTTGTGTGGAAAATAATGTCTCATGCCTGTGTTTTTTTAAGAGTAGACCTCTTGGAAGATCAGTCGGTCAGGAGACTTATCTGGCCAGGAAGAGGACACCGGTTGTATATCTGTAAGACCATGAGTCCTTAACAACATGGACCCTGCTCTCTCATGGCCTCAAATGAATTAAGGAACATTCGCAGGCCGAGGTGTCATGTTTCGATCCCGGACAATTACAAGCACATGTTGTGCGGGTCCAACAATGAGTTCTTACGACATCTGCAACAGGGTACCAACCTTGAAACCATAAAACGAGGCATTGCACGTAGACTGTGCTGCAAATTGAGGAATTTTGTCAGAGAAACACTGAGACGTGTTCCCAACCAGAGTTGATGAGAAAAGGAAACACAGGAACTGATGCCAGTGTCCCCATTGGTATCTTAAAGGTCTCAATGTTGTCACATCCTGGGCAAATGGAGTTGTGACCAAAGGCGCATGTTGCCATCTGCCACACTGCAAACCTGTTGCTGGGAAAGATTCCAGATCCAGCCTGGGACCTGGAAGATATTCATACGGTGAGGAAGTCTCTTAAAATGTATCGTTCAGAAATGGTCCTGTGAAATGCGTGCCAAACAGCCTGACAAACCATGCATAGCATTTATTTTTATTTTTGAAAAGTTTTATAAAGCGTGAACATGACCTGACAAGGTATCAGAGCGCTGTATATATAAGCAAATCATAAAAGAAGTTAAACAAACATTAGGTGATCATATTAGATATAAAGAATCAAAGCATTGCATAGTCGAAAGGTAGATCTGTGCTGTAAACATGAAATAAAAGTTAGTTTGGTGACTTCAAGTCTATACTTGCAGGAAGCCTTGACTTCTTTCTTGAATGAGGCAGTCAAAGGGTTAGCTCTGATTTCGTGAAGAAGAGCGTTCCATATTCTTGGAGCAAGACTGGAGAAGGCGTGGTTGTAAGTTTTCTTCTTGAATTTTTGTGGTTTCAATAGAAGAGTTTTAGAGCTTCTTAGGGTCCGGTCAAACCAGATAGTTTGAGTTTTTTAGCCAGGTAAATTGGAGTGTTATAATGAAGCGCTTTGTCTATCAGGCAGGCTATCTTGAACCGGGTCCTTGCTTCGAGGGAGAGCCAATTGAGTTGAGTTAGACCTGGTGTGATGTGATCACGTTTTCTTGACCCCGTGATGAGTCAGGCTGCTGAGTTCAGCATAGCCCCTAGGGGGGTCCAGTCATGCTTTGTGTAGCCCAGCCTAGGTCACAATTCCGTAGTCTACGCGGGAAATAACTAGGTATTGGACTGCTAGCTCCACGTCATCAGGCGGCAGGAATGGTTTGAGGCTCCTAAATGTGTTGAGTTGGTGATTGGCTCGTCTGGTGGTTGCACTGATGTGGTCTTGCATATTCCGGTGTTTGTCCAGTTATGCCAATGATTTATTGGACTCCACAAAATGAGGAGCACAGCGGACCACTGTTAGTTGTTTGAGCCAGTCTTGATTGGGGGTAGAGTGATTTTGGCGAGCAATCACGGGAAATTCCATCCTGAGGATATTTAGCATAAGATGATTGTGAGTTAGCTAATTCAAAAGAGCAGAGTAGGGAGTTTTGCTATCATCCGATGAAGAGATTTTCAAGTGTAGTTGAGTATCACCGGCGTACATTTGATAATATTGTACTTTTGAGCAGTTCTGTATTTCGGTGAGGGGTTCAATGAAGAAGTTAAAAAGTATGGGCGAGAGTGCAGTTCCTTGAGGCACTACAATTGAGACCAGCGTACAGGGAATGGTTGATTTGGATTCCTTGCATTTGGTTATGTAGGAATCAGACAAACCATGTTAAAACTGGGCCATATAACCCCATCCTCTTTTCAAGGAGATAAATTAAGTTGTCATGTTTGATCAAGAAGCACAAGTAGGCAGGAGATCGTTTTGTTCAAGTAATCTCACGGAGTCATCGACAATGTGTGGTAGGGTGGTTTCTTTTTTAGTCCTCATTTCACCATTAACGTCTGTAAAGATAACAATAAAGACCCATTCCAACCTAGGCACCCAGGGCTTATGTTATTGCATATACGTTGGGCCGACCACGCCCGCTTCTTTGTATGAGGATTGGTGTAATCATTGGACCTTTGAGGCTTTAGACCAGTCTCATTTCCATGCCCCAAGAGATCAATGGAGCCCAAATGTTGTTATCCTCATTTACCAGCAGACCCTGGTCCAATCGGGCTGTGCCCAATGCTGAACTCAACCAGCTCTCATAAGACGGAGGTCTAGAGTCTTTTAATAATTTACAAATCTCCCACCGAGCAACCAAAATCAAGCAAAAGAATAAACCCACTTGCTTCATAGGGAGCTGCCTTATGAGGTCATTATCTAAACCAAAAATGGCTCGAGCTAAGTTCATGTATAGCTTAAGTTTAAAGATACCTTCCATAGCACGCTCCACATTGTACCACAGATCTCGTAAATGAGTACAGTCAAAGAAAATATGCATATCATCTGCCTCCACTAGATCACATCTAGGACACTTAGGAGTTGGATCGAACACAAATTTTGCTATCTTCTTGGGCGTGTAGTATAGCCTATTTATCACATAAAAGTGGTTCTTTTTGAGGGACGCAGACTTAACAAACCTGTACAGAGTTGGGAGAGACAAAGCGTATAAATCAGCAGATGCATTTCCCAAAACAGTTGAATTCCATACGAGATAAGAAGGCGGAAGCTCTTCATCCTCTGCATCTGATAGACTCCTATACCAGAGTCCAACCTCCTTTTTCAATGTTTTTACATTTTGAAGTATATTCTCGATCTCCCAATTTCCACCTATATGCTCCTTCTCTGCCAGAAACCAGGAGCGCAATTGCAAATATTTGAATCTGGAAAAGGAGTCCCCTATTTTTAATCTTAGAACTTCCCAGGGGAGAACTCCATCAAGCGATATAAGGTCAGACCAGATCATAATTCCTGCCTTCCTGATGGGTGACGCCAGACTATCCTTCAACCATACTGGTAGTCCCGGAGAATCCCAAATTGGGGCAAAATCTGAATAGTATTTTATCCCCCATCTCACTTTAACCTTATTCCACACATTAACCCCTTCAGTGCCCCGCCCTTTCCCCGCCCTGTGCCGGCCCTTTCATTAGCGGGCGGGGTTCATGACGAGATAGTCTCGTCATGGGCACAGCGCAACCGCGCTCCATGACGAGACCATCTCGTCATGGGCACTGAAGGAGTTAAGTGCTGATTTTAAAACCTTTAAACGAACCTTCTTGAAGTACCTTGGCGCCCCAAACTTATACAAAAATCCGATACCTCCTCCCTCAGAATTGGTCGTAACCCTCAAAATCCTCCCCCAATTAGTATCATCAGGGCTTAAATGTAAACAACGAATATTTCTGAACTGGAAGGCAAAGGAGTACCAAATCACATCTGGAAGAGCCAATCCTCCCTTTAAAAGTCTTCGTTTTAATTTTTTCCAGGATAATCTGGATTTTTTATTAGTCCATATGAAACTGCCTATATTACTCTGGATTTTCCCCAGAAGTTTACATGGGAAATCTAGAGGGATAGTATTAAATAGATACATCAGTTTAGGCAGTATTACCATCTCCACTAAGTTTACCCGGCCATAGATGGTAAGAGGTAAATTCTGCCACTTAGAAAAGAGGTGGCCAATTTCCTTAGCCACTTTCCTCAAATTCATCAGTGGAATTTTACTTAAGTCATGTACTATAATTATCCCCAAATACTTGAGTTCCTTACTGCAGCTTCCAGGCCAATTGTCCGCACCCCAACACATCACCTCAGTCTTAGAGGGGTTAACCGAATACCCAGAGTACAGACCACATTCCTTCAAAGTAGATTCCACCCTAGGTAGCACCTCCACTGGGTTGTTGGTCGTGGAAAGAGGCAATAATAGTACTTGTTTTAAAGCCGGGAAAGGATCCTCTTAAGGCAGATTCTTATAGGCCAATCTCCCTGCTTAATGCGGATTATAAGATTTTTACTAGCATTTTGGCAGGGAGGTTGGTCAGGATAGTTCCACGGCTGATTAATCTGGATCAAAAGGGTTTTATCCCGGGGCGGTTCATTCAGGAGCAAACCCTACAGTTGATAGGCAGCATTGATTTGGCATTGGCACTGTCGAAACCCCTCGCTGTGGCTGCATATGACGCAGCCAAGGCGTTTGATCGTGTAGATTGGGTCTTTTTATGGGAAACTCTAAAAATGATGGGATTTGGTGTAACATTTATACAAACCCTCATCAGATGCTATGAGGGCGCCTCTGCAGTCATTCTTCTAAATGGTCTATTGACATCGAGCTTTAGTATAAAAAGGGGAACAAGACAGGGGTGCCCCATCTTACCCCTATTGTTTGATATTTATATTGAACCCCTTGCACAAGTATTGAGACTAGATATATTAATCACCCCTTTTCAAGCTCTTGATTATAAGTGCAAATTAGCCCTTTACGCGGGTGGTAGGGTGGTTTCAATACTGTGTCCAGATCTGAAACCCGATTGTAATTGGTCCAGGAGTTGAAACTGTTCTATGTGATTACAGAGTTGTGTGTTAACGCACTTCTCAATCAGTTTGGTTAAAAACATGCTATTAGAAATTGGGTGGAAGTTGTTAGGATCAAATAAGACTGCATTATGTTTCTTTAGAATGGGGTGACTTTTCCTATTTTGAGGCAGTCAGGAATCAAGCTCTGCATGAGATTCGTTGACAATCTTAGACCAGAGTGGAAGCACGGTCGATCTAAGCTCTTTGAAGCACTTGGCAGACAGAGGATCATTGAAATGATTTGTAGCTTTTAGTGAAGTTATAATTTTGAATAGTTCAATATCATCTGGCAGTGAAAAGGTATTTCACGAATGTTAGACCTGGCATCATTGGCGTGGGTTTCCCCAGTATTTTTGCCTTTGCCTCCTGTGTTTTTGCTGTGTTGGACTTTTGCTGGTCTAAATGCTTTGGGCACTTTGCTACTGCTGTTCTGTGCCAAAGTCCAAGTGCTCCCTTTGTAAATTGTTGTTATGGATTGGTGATTCCATGATTGACATATTTTATTTACAAGTCAGTCCCTAGTACAGTGCACTGTGTGTGCCCAGGGCCTGTAACTCAAATGCTGTTGGTGGGCTGCAGCACTGATTCTGCCATCCACCTAAGCAGACTATAAATGTAACTCAGGTCTGCCACTGCAGAACCTGTTTGCAGTCTGGAACTGCAATGTCAACCTGGCAAGTGCACCACTTGCCAGGATTTAACCTTCCCGTTTCTTACAGGTTAGTCACACCTAAGCTAGGCCCAAGGTACCCCTGTGGGCAGAGTGCAATGTATGTGAAAGGTAGGACATGCCCTGTTGTGTGTGGCATGTCCTGATAGTGAATTACTGACAATTTAGTTTTTCACTATTGCAAGGCTACCTGTTCCCATAGGATAGAATGGGGAGTTTTGCTTATAACAATCTTATAAACAAAACTACCCCTGGGAACAAGGTAGGAAAATAAAGTTTAGAATGCCTGAGCTCATAATGTTTAAATGCATCTTTTAGTGAGGGTGATTTTTACATTCTGCGTTTGTGTAACGCCCTGAACGTCTCGGGATCGTTTAACAGACACGATAATGAGGACGCAACCACTTGTGAAGGGTTAGTTATTTTAATGAAGGCAAAAATAACACAAAGAAGAAACAAAAGTTATAGTCACTGGAATCCTCCAGGCTAAGTACGTTACCAGCCCACAGCACGGGTGGTCCTAACCGTCCTCTGCATATACGCCGGTCCCGGCGTATGCCAACAGAGGGCAGAAATGAAATGGCCGACAATACCAATCGGTAGGCTGTGAGGGGCACGAAGAGTGTTGGGGAGAATCGAGGAGTCAGGGAAACACCCAGCCGGGGTCTCTACCTGAAGGGAGCAGCCGCTCAACCTCTTCCTCAGACTGCACCGGGACGCGGAGTCACCTCCTGGTGATGCGTCACCGATACCCCAATCAAAACCAAGAAGACTGAACCGAGAGCAGCCGCTCGATCGATCCTGTGGACTTCCGAGTCTGTAACGCGGCAAACACCTCCAGGTGTGCGTTACAGCTGGCAGTCCCTGTATCTCTGGTCGGGCTGGGAGTTACGACTCCAACCAGCAAAAGCGCCACTGCGCTTTGACTCAGCCGAGTCAAAAAGCGAAGCTCAATGGTTGACCGGTAGAGCTTCCGGGTCCTTCACAGGTGACGATGGGGCAAGACACGGCCCAGGGAGTAACGACTCGACCTACCTCCGTTCTTGCCTTACTGGAGCTCCACTCCGGAACACTGCTCTTCACGAAGCAGGTACGTCGGTGTAAACACAATATCCGACAGCGTTGAACCTCCCGGTTCCTCCCTTTATAGGGCGTGTTTTCCTTGAGTTATGTAACAGCTCTCCTGTTTACATAAGGGCGTGTTTTCCTTGAGTTATGTAACAGCTCTCCTGTTTACATAAGGGCGTGCTTTCCTTGAGTTATGTAACAGCTCTCCTGTTTACATAAGGGCGTGTTTTCCTTGAGTTATGTAACAGCTCTCCTGTTTACATAAGGGCGTGTTTTCCTTGAGTTATGTAACAGCTCTCCTGTTTACATAACCTCTCAACCGCTAAGCATCCTGGGAGATGTAGTCCGTTTTCGCTGGTTACCGTTTTCCTCCCCTCGCATGACAGGAATTCTTGACAGTACATCCTCCCTCTCAGCGGCTCCCCACGGGTCCAGCGCAGGCAGGAAAACGCCGATGGAACAAGGAGACCAAGCGCGGAGCATGAACCCCTTCAGCCGGTTCCCATGATTGCTCCTCCGGGCCATAGCCTTTCCACGCCACCAGGTACCACAGCTTCCCCCTGCGCCATTTGGACGCCCGTATGCCCGACACTTCATACTCCACCTCCGACTCCACGCATACCGGCCTAGGTGTCCCAGACGGCTTGGAGGGTGCTGGTTTGAGCAATGATACATGAAAGACAGGGTGTATCCGCAATGACTGGGGCAAGCACACCTTCACGTTCACGGGACCCATACACTTGGTAATTCGATAGGGGCCCATGTACTTGGGATGGAACACACTGTTCTTTCGAAACCTCATGTTTCTTGTGGATATCCAGACGTAGTCTCCAGTGCGGTACAGTGGCCCGGGCCTTCTCTTCCTGTCTGCCGCAGCCTTGTATCTTCTCTTGGCCTCAATTAGGACAGCCCTTGAGCGCATCAACGTGTCTTTTATGTGTGCCACCCTGTCCGCTGTGGCGGGAATCCTGTCCTCTCTGAACGGATGTAGAAATGGCAAGAACCTGGGATGTTGGCCATAGTTGCTATAGAATGGAGATGACTGTGTGGAGCTGTGAGTGGCGTTGTTATAGGCTATCTCTGCAACCCATAGCAAGTCGACCCATTCTTCCCTGCCCTGGTCCACAAAACATCGCAGATACTGTTTGAGCGTTTGGTTCAGGCGCTCGGTTTGGCCGTCCGTTTGAGGGTGGTAGCTGGTGGACAGGGCGGTCTTAACATGCAGCGCAGTGCACCAAGTCTTCCAGAATTGCGCAGTAAACTGCGACCCCCGGTCCGACACGATCACCCCCGGTAATCCATGCAGTCGTACCACATTCTTTAGGAGTAGTGACGCCAATTCCCCGGCCGTAGGGACTCTCTTGCAGGGGATGAAGTGCCCCATTTTCGTCAAGTAATCCACCACCACCAGTATCGCCGTCATCCCCTGGTCTACCGGTAGGCCCACCACGAAGTCCAGTGATATGCTATCCCATGGTCTATCCGGGGTCGGAAGTGGATGTAAGAGCCCTTGGGTTCGGCCATGGTCGGCCTTCATGGTAGCACATGTAGGACACTCCTGTCCCCACCTCCTGACATCCACTCTCATGGTTGGCCACCAGAAATGCCGTCCCATGCTAGCCACCGTTTTTTCAAAGCCCAAATGACCTGCGCATGGAGAGTCATGGCACCAGATGAATGCTTGTTTCCTTAGCCTAGGCGTGGGTATCAATAGGCACCTGCCCTTCAGGGGTATCCCGTCCTTCAGCTGCCATTCTCTGTGACTGAGGAGCCACCTCCGCCATGCGAACGACCTGATCCCTCTCTTTATTCCCCTCAGGAAAGTATCCGGTTGGATAAGCCCCAATACCATCCTCGGGGAAATGATGGAACGCTCGGTCGCAGGCAATGGTTCCTTAACTGCAGATTGACGGGACAGGGCGTCCGCCTTCCGGTTTTCCGTCCCCGGCCGATATGTGATGCGGAAGTTGAACCCCGCAAAGAAGATCATCCACCGCAGCTGCCTGGGAGAAAGGTGTCTTGTGGCCGTCATGAACTGCAGGTTCCGATGGTCCGTGTACACCGATACCACATGTCTTGCCCCCATCAACCAATGCCTCCATTCGGTGAAGGCGTCCTTGATTGCGAGAAGCTCCTTCTCCGCAATATGGTAGTTGCGTTCGGCATCGTTGAGTTTGCGGGACATGTACGCAACGGGATGAAGCACCCCTGTGTCGTGGTTGCGTTGGGACAAGATAGCCCCCAGCGCCACATCCGATGCGTCCGCTTCCACCACGTAGGGGAGATCCGGATCGGGGTGAGCCAACACCGGCGCCTTACCAAAGGCGCTTTTCAGGGCCTCAAAGGCTTTGTTCGCCTCAGGGGACCAGACAAACTCCTTGGACTTCCTCAGTAGCTGTGTGATTGGGGCCACCAATCCTGAAAATCCATCTATAAACCGCCTGTAAAAGTTGGCGAAGCCAATGAAACTTTGGACGTCCTTCACGCTTTGGGGCACCGGCCATTCTTTCACCGCCTTGATCTTTCGTTCTGCCATCTCCTGTCCCTCTGGACTCAGCATCACTCCGAGGAATTCCACGGATGTGACGTGGAAGTCACACTTGCTGAGTTTACAAAACAGCATGTTTTCCCTCAGCTTGTGGAGCACAGCCGTGACGTGGTGTACGTGCTCCTCCTCACTGGACGAATAGATGAGGATGTCGTCGATATATACGACCACGTAGATATCCAACTCCTCTCTGAAGACCTCATTCAAAAAGTACTGAAAGGCTGCCGGGGCGTTGCACAGTCCGAACGGCATGACGAGGTACTCAAAAAGGCCAAACCTGGTCTTAAAGGCGGTCTTCCACTCGTCTCCGTCCCTCATGCGCACCAGATGGTATGCCCCTTTCAAATCCAACTTGGTGTAGATACGAGCTTTCTTGACCTGTTCCAGAAGTACACTGATGAGAGGCAAGGGGTACCGATTTTTTATGGTTATCGCATTCAATGCCCTAAAGTCCACACAGGCTCTCAGCTCCCCGTTAGCCTTCGGGATGAAGAAGAGTGGCGAGGCGGCCGGAGACTTGGACGGGCGGATGAATCCTAGCTTGAGGAGTTTATCCAGGTACCCCCAGAGATGCACGTTTTCAGGCTCCGTCAGGGCATACAGCCTGCCGCTGGGAACGCTGGCCCCTGGCACCAGGTCGATCTGGCAGTCAAACTGTCTATGTGGTGGTAGCACTTCCGCCTTCACCTCATCAAATACATCCTCAAAACTGTGATAAGCCTGGGGGAGAGCCACATCTTTTTCTGCCGCTGTAGCCACCGTCTGACTCCCGCTCTCATCTGCGTCAAGGGATTCCGTTCTTATTCCACAATGCAGGATGCAATACGGTGACGTCATTTCGAGGCGATGTGTTGGCCAATCCACAGAGGGGTTGTGTTTCTGTAGCCACGGCAATCCCAAGATGACGCCATATTGGGGCGCTCGGATGATGTTAAAATCGATTTGTTCCAAATGGTTCCTCCCATATCTCATCGGAAGGACCCCCGTGTGCTGCCCGATGGGCCCCGTCACCAATCGCCTTCCGTCTACAGCATAGACGTCTTCGGGTACAGCTTTGGGAAGAAGCACTAGCCCTAGCCTGCATGCCTCGTTGTGGTCCATAAACATGCCAGTAGCCCCTGAATCCACCATGGCCACAACGGGTATCCACTGGTCATGCACTCCCACGTGCACCGTGAGAAACAGGTGTCGTTGTCCCTTAGTGACCGAGTTGGAAAGTGAAGGGATGGATGAGTGACTCCGAGATGCCCCTTCTTTGGTCTGGGAGTCCTCTAGTTTTCCGCCGGTATGTCCACCACGGCTGTTACCGACCGGTTGGCCCGATAACGCGACGTCTTCGGTTTGGCAGGGCATTCACGTACGTAGTGGCCTTTTTTGCCACAATATAGGCACAATCCTTGTTTACGGCGTGACTCTTTCTCCGTGGCTGTGAGGCTCGCTCGTATTGCGCCGATGTCCATGGGTTCTCCCTTGGATGCGGTGGAAGTTTCAGGACTTCCCACCGTCACATAGGATGGAAGGGATTTTCCTTTTCTCCCATGATCCCCCTTTCTTTCACTTAGCCTATGTTCCAGCCGTAATACCAGGTTGATAAGGCCCTCACATGTCTTGGGTTGAGGGTCAATATGAGCCACGGCGTCCTTGAGCTCATCACACAGCCCTTGATAGAAGAGCGCCGTCTGTTTAGCAACAGGCCACTTGGTTTCCGCAACCAGCCTTCGGAACGCGTTGAGATACTGCACCAGGTCGTTGGATCCCTGTCTCAACTCAAGCATTTCACGGTCCGCCGTGTACGAGTCAGCCCTTCTGTCGAACACCTTCAGGAATTCCTCGCGAAAAGCACCCCAATCACATAAGATGGGGTCGTCCCTGCTTACCAGAGGTACGGCCCATTGTGCCACGTTTCCAGCCAAATAGGAAATAAGGAAAGCCACACGAGCCTGACTCGTGGGGAACGCCCTTGGTTTGCACGTTAAATGTAGCGCCACTTGTGTGAGGAATACCTGCACTGTGTTAGGATCCCCACTGTACCTCTCTGGTGTTGCCAAGGGGATGGCTACCGGCATTTCCACTACTACCGCAGGGGTCGGGTTCGTGAGGGAGGTGCTGGGCGTGAGCGGGTCCAATTTGATAGCATCCAGTCTGGCTTTTACATCGGCTGTTTCTTGCCTAGAGGCAGCCACTTCAGTTTGCACGGTCGCTAAAGCAGCCAGCACATCATCAAGTGTTGCCATGTCTGTTATCGACCGGGAGACAGTTAGTGTTATTTAAGGTCGGATATTTTGTAACGCCCTGAACGTCTCGGGATCGTTTAACAGACACGATAATGAGGACGCAACCACTTGTGAAGGGTTAGTTATTTTAATGAAGGCAAAAATAACACAAAGAAGAAACAAAAGTTATAGTCACTGGAATCCTCCAGGCTAAGTACGTTACCAGCCCACAGCACGGGTGGTCCTAACCGTCCTCTGCATATACGCCGGTCCCGGCGTATGCCAACAGAGGGCAGAAATGAAATGGCCGACAATACCAATCGGTAGGCTGTGAGGGGCACGAAGAGTGTTGGGGAGAATCGAGGAGTCAGGGAAACACCCAGCCGGGGTCTCTACCTGAAGGGAGCAGCCGCTCAACCTCTTCCTCAGACTGCACCGGGACGCGGAGTCACCTCCTGGTGATGCGTCACCGATACCCCAATCAAAACCAAGAAGACTGAACCGAGAGCAGCCGCTCGATCGATCCTGTGGACTTCCGAGTCTGTAACGCGGCAAACACCTCCGGGTGTGCGTTACAGCTGGCAGTCCCTGTATCTCTGGTCGGGCTGGGAGTTACGACTCCAACCAGCAAAAGCGCCACTGCGCTTTGACTCAGCCGAGTCAAAAAGCGAAGCTCAATGGTTGACCGGTAGAGCTTCCGGGTCCTTCACAGGTGACGATGGGGCAAGACACGGCCCAGGGAGTAACGACTCGACCTACCTCCGTTCTTGCCTCACTGGAGCTCCACTCCGGAACACTGCTCTTCACGAAGCAGGTACGTCGGTGTAAACACAATATCCGACAGCGTTGTACCTCCCGGTTCCTCCCTTTATAGGGCGTGTTTTCCTTGAGTTATGTAACAGCTCTCCTGTTTACATAAGGGCGTGTTTTCCTTGAGTTATGTAACAGCTCTCCTGTTTACATAAGGGCGTGCTTTCCTTGAGTTATGTAACAGCTCTCCTGTTTACATAAGGGCGTGTTTTCCTTGAGTTATGTAACAGCTCTCCTGTTTACATAAGGGCGTGTTTTCCTTGAGTTATGTAACAGCTCTCCTGTTTACATAACCTCTCAACCGCTAAGCATCCTGGGAGATGTAGTCCGTTTTCGCTGGTTACCGTTTTCCTCCCCTCGCATGACAGGAATTCTTGACAGTTTGAAAATACCACTTTTGGAAAATAGGTATTTTCTTGCTCAGCCTTCCAGTGTGCCTCTGCTACAATGTGGATTGACTGTCTGGTTTTGGAGTGACAGGGGTTGGGGAGGTGCAGTGGCTCCAAGAGTCTGATGGGTCAATGCTGGGCTGACTAGACCTGGGCTGCATTTAGAGTAGAGGGAGATTTCCTTTCACCTGAATGGGCCTGGTCTGCCTGAGGACAAAACTGGTTTTGGCTGGGCGCAGACACTCTCTGCCTTCAGGGAATAAAGGATTTTGCTGTATAAATATTGGGGCCCAGACCCCAGAACTTCAGATCACTTTTGGACTTCAAGAGGAACCTCTGCCAAGAGAAGAGCTGGAGAAAATGGAGGTGGAGTACTGCCCCTTTGCTGTGTGCTGTCTGGGGTTGGCCTGCAGAACTGTATGTGTGCAGAACTGTATGTGTATCCTGCTTAAGAAAGGAAGAGGTCACATGAACAGCAAAGACCTCAGCATCCTTCTGGGCACCGTCTCTGGTTCCTCTCGCCACAGAAGAAAAGGGCAACCGACTCAGTCACCGAGTCTGCCGCAGACTCCATGTCTTGGAGGCACCCCACTCCTTCGCTACACGACTCACAGACATCACTGATTCTGTCAGTGCTCAGCTCAACCATCAACCGGCTCCGTCGCCACACAATGAACTGCCAGCACGGCATCAAGCCCTGCCTCACCCTGCAACGCAAGCCTTTGTCTAACCGACTCCATCAACGCGCCGGTGCCTGCACCGAGCCGTGAGGACACCGCATGCTGCAATGCTTCCATCTCACATCGCAATTGCGACGGTTGCTCCTGACCGGCTCGTGCCCTCGAGTCGGCCGCAACAAGAAAGGTACTGTCTCAGAGTCTGTCGTCGCTTTCACGTAGACCCGTATTGACGCGGTTGGCTGGAACTGTTAGACTGTTGTGTTCAGTAGAACGGTAGCCCCCGAAGGAACTACCAAGTTGGAGGAACTGTGTTTTTCACGTTATTCCTGTAATTTAAAGGTTTTTTTTGCACAGTATCTATTTTTTTCAGTATTGTATGTTGGATTTTTGTCGTTTTTGGGTCTTGTTGGGTTAGATGAAGTTTTGCTTATTTTTCTAAACTGGTGTGGTGTCCATTTGTAGTGTTTTCACTGTGTTACTGTAAACTGGTGTGGTGTCCATTTGTAGTGTTTTCACTGTGTTACTGTATGCATGCACTAATGCTTTACACACTGCCTCTGAGATAAGCCTGTCTGCTCGTGTCAAGCTACCAAGGGGGTGAGCAGGGGTTATTTTAGAAGTGTATCTCCCTTACCCTGACGGGTCCCTACTTGGACATAGGTGCAAACCCTTGCCAACTAGAGATCCCCATTTCCAACATTGGTGGTCAGCGGTGAGGATCTGGACTTTCATTTGTGCCTTACATACAGTAATTGGTGAACACTACTAGCATAGTGCAGACCATTATGTAACCACATACTATTACTGAACTTTTCCTTTTGGATTTTCTGCAACTGAAGAACTGCCAAGTTTTTCATCATGACCAAGCTAGCATCCATTGCATCTCGAATTTGAGGAAGATAGGGTAGACACCTACACTGTGTCTCAGCTTAAAGTCAACTGCAAGAAATGTTGTGAAAGGCCTCACCAGAAAGGATGAATACCAAAAGGCACTGAGGGCTTGGTTGGAATCCAGAAATACCAGTGGGCAGGATGAGGAGCCTCCATTGGAGGCAGAGAATTTGGATGGGCAGTAGAAGAGGCTGTTGAATCTGCCAGGGGGAGGGTACCTTCCAGAGATAGCAGCAGTGTTTCTTCAAGTGGTCTGTCTCCAGAGGAGTTGGAGGACAGAAAGAAATAGGTGGCATGAAAGGGAGCTTGTTAAGCTAAGGCTGGGGAAGGAGAGTTACATGGAGAGCAAGAAATTGGAGCTAGAAATCAGGAATTGGCCATGGAGGAAAAGAAGATGCTTTTAGAGCATGAGAGAGCTGGAAAGTATAAATTCCAATCCCCATGGTGGCAGCCCACCATTAGCACCTGGAGAAGGAAGGATGTACACCCCCAAGGAGGTAATTAAGGACTTTGTGAAGAGTGAGGACATGTGGCAGTGGTTTAAGGCATATGAGGTAGCAATGAGGTCCCATATAATCCCTAAGAGAGACTGGGGAGCGGGGTTGTGGAGCCGCTTTCTCACAGAAGGGAGGAAAGCTTTGCTAACCTTACCCACTGAGGATCAGATGTCTAATGCTCCCATGAAGGACACCTTAATAAGGAGGTATGGGTTGACCCCAGAGCTGTACAGACAGAAGTTTAGAAACCGTAAGAAGCTGGAGTCAAGAACTTGGGTGGAGTATGTGTCCTATTTTCGCAGAGCACTGGATGGTTGGGTGAAGGGTAGCCAGGTAAATGACTTGCAGGGGCTCTATGATTTGGTTGCATGGGAGCACTTATCTAGTAGTTGTTTTCCAGAGCTATGCCAGTATTTGATTGACAGTAAGATGACAGACCCCAGGAAGCTTGCTGTGTAGACAGACTGCTGGGTCAGTACCAGGGTCCACAAAGGTCATGTGGGAGACTCCGCCAAAGGTGGGCAGGGTCCCCAGCAGAAGAGTGGGTGGGGACAAGGGTAAACAGAAGGAGTTCCAGAAAGGGCCCCAAAGTAATTCCCAAGGTAACCAAGGTTCCCCCCAGTGAGAAGACACCATGGGTCCCAGGAGGTAAGTCTGCCCAGAAAGGTCACAGGGTATGTTATGCTTGTGCACAAGTTGTACATTTCATAGGGGATCCTGACTGTTCCAAGAAAGCCAGTACTGCACCCACAGGTGCTCCGCCTTGTGAGTTGGCTAGTGTAGCTTTGGGAGAGGAGTCGGGTTCCCAGGAGGGGTGGGAGTCTGCAGAGATGACCCTGGATCTCTTTAGGAGACAGTGAGATGGTCCCAAGAGCTCATCTGCCTAATAACACTAATAAATACAGACAGTGGGTGACTATCAATGGCCATAGTGTGGAAGCTCCGAGAGACACAAGCCAGTGTGACAGCTGTCAGCTAACGTCTGAGGAGCAGGTAGGCGCCAACACATTCTACCCAGTAGTTGCGCTGACACCTCTGTGTGCCTCTGTAAAGTGGCACAGGTTTCCTTTGAGTGGGGGGTCTCAGGTACCTTGAGAGTAGCTGTGAGGCCGACCATGCCTGTTGACTGTCTTCTAGGCAACGATTTGGAAAGTTCCGCTTGACAGAAGGTGGAGCGGAAGTCTAGTTTAGAGATGTTGGGTCTGCCTGAGTGGGCGTGTGTGACCACTCGGTCTATGGCAGCCGGTAAGGGCAATCAAGAGGACCTAGAGCCTGAAACAATGGCCCAGGTGCCTCCCGGAAAGAGAAGCCGGCCCCCGAAGTTCCCACAGTCTAGGAGGAGGCAAACCGTGAGAGGGATGCCCTGGAGCCTACAGGAGAACAAGTGGCTGAACTGAGGGACCTGCCCGAGCTGACCCATTGGCAGCAAAAAGGGGGGCCCGCCAAGGATGAATTCTGCCACGTGCAGAAGAAATTCCCATCTCTTGTTGGTTTGCGGCAGCAGGCTGATCAGTCTGGATCACATTGGATTTACTGGGAGAGTGGTCTCCTGTATAGTGAGCCTAAGGTTGCTGAGCATGGGTCAGCCCGGGTGCTGGTGGCGCCCCAGCGCTTCAGAGCCTTCCGACTGGGTACCTTTAGCAGGACATCTGGGGCAAGACCTTTGAAAGGCTTGTCACCCACTTTTACTGGCTCCGGATGAGAAAAGATTCTGACACCCATTGCAGGTCTTACCAGGCAAGTGGTAAGAGTGGGAGGAAGTGCAAGGCTCCTCTCCAATCCTTCGCTGTGGTCAGCAACCCCCTTTGAGAGGGTGGGTATTGACATTGTGGGGCCTCTGGACCACAGGACAGCCATGGGTAACAGGTTCATCCTGGTCTTGGCCAACCATGCCACCCGGTACCCGGTAGCCATCCCTTTGCGGACTGCGACGGCCCCCGTGGTGGGTCGTGCGTTGATGGGGATTTTCTCCCATGTAGGGTTCCCCAGAGAGGCGGTGTCTGACCGGGGCACAAACTTCATATTTAAGTAAATGAAGTCCCTGTGGCAGGAGTGCAGTGTTACCTACAAGTTCACCACTCCTTACCACCCCCAAGGTAACGAGCTGTTTGAGAGATTCAACCAGATCCTGAAGGGCATGATTATGGGTCTTGGTGAGCCCATGAGGCGTAAGTGGGACGCACTCTTGCCATGCCTTTTGTTTGCTTACAGGGAGGTACCGCAGAAGTCCTTAAGGTTCATTCCCTTTGAGCTCCTGTATGGGCATCCTGTAAGAGGACCTCCAAGTCTGGTCAAAGAAGGCTGGAAGAAAGCTCCCAGTAAACCTCCCCAGGATGTATATAGATACATGCTGGCCTTCAGGAACAGGACTAAGCGCTTCAGGCAACTTGCTCAGGAGAATCTGGAAGCCAGGCAGGAAGAGATGAAACGGTGGTATGATCAGAATGCCATTCTCATCGAGTTTCAGCCTGGTCAGAAAGTGTGGGTCATGGCCCCAGTGGAGCCTTGTACACTCCAGGATAAGTGGACTGGGACATTTGAGGTGATGGAGCGCAAGAGTGAAGTCAACTATCTGGTGGACTTGCAGTCTCCAAGGAACCCTTTGCGGGTCCTACATGTGAACCGCCTTAAGCCCCACTTGGAGAGGTCTGAAGTGGGTATGCTCCTGGCGACGGATGCTGGAATGGAGGAGGAGACTGAACTTCTTCCTGACCTCCTGTCTGCCAGGGAACATGATGGGTCAGTGGATGGTGTAACCCTCTCCCCGACCCCTGAACAGCATAATGACTGCCGCCAGCTGTTGGGACAGTTTGCAGATCTATTATCCCAGACCCCCGGTGTCACTCAGTGGTTTGTTCATGATGTTGACACTGGGACTAGTCCTCCTGTGAAGCACACAATTTACTGAATGACTGACAGGGTCAAGGCTTGCATCAAGGAGGAGGTATCCAAGACGTTAGCGCTAGGGGTAATTGAGCCCACAAACAGCCCTTGGTCCCGAAGGCTGCCGCACCCTTTGCCACGCCAGAACTACGGTTTTGTGTAGACTACCAAGGGCTCAATTCAGTCACCAGGACTGATGCGCACCCCATCCCCAGAGCTGATGAGCTCATCGATTGGTTGGGAGCTGCCAAGTACCTCAGGACACTTGACTTAACGTCTGGGTACTGGCAGAATGCCTTAACTGATGGAGCAAAGGAGAGGTCAGCATTCTCAACACCAGAGGGGCACTACCAATTCCGGGTGATTCCCTTTGGGTTGAAGAATGCCCCGCCACCTTTTTAGAGGTTGGGCAATCAGGTGTTGGCTGGACTGGAGGATTTCAGTGCCACCTACCTGGATGACATCGCATTGTTCAGTGCAACTTTGGAGGAACATCTGCACCACCTCTGGGAAGTGTTGAAGGCTCTGCAGAGGGCAGGCCTCACGGTCAAGGCAAGGAAGTGCCAGATCAGGCAGGGTTCAGTGGTGTACTTAGAACACCAGGTAGGAAGTGGCCAGGTGGCGCCCCAACAGCCTAAGATTGACAACATTCTGGCTTGGGAACCCCCAAGACCCAGACAAGAGCCTTTTTAGGCTTCACTGGCTATTAAAGGAGATTTGCCAAGGGGTATGGCACCTTTGTTGTCCCCTTAACCGAGCTGACTTTCAGGAAGCAGCCCAGGAAGGTGAACTGGACTGACGCCTGCCACAGAGCTTTTGATGCCCTGAAATCTGTCATGTGCATGGCACCCGTGCTCAAGGCACCTAACTTCTCACAGGAATTCGTGGTGCAGACAGATGCCTCAGGACATGGTGTGGGGGCAGTGCTCTCACAGCTGAATGAGGGCCTAAACCAACCCATAGCCTAATTAGTAGGAGGTTACTTCCATGGGAACAGAGGTGGAGTGGGATTGAGCCTGATGCTTTTGCTGTGGTCTGGGCGCTGAAGAATCGGAGGCCCTACTTGTTTGGGACTCACTTTCGGGTTCAGACAGACCACAGGCCCCTTAGATGGTTGATGCAGATTAGGGGTGAGAACCCAAAGTTATTGAGGTGGTCTATCTCCCTACAGGGGATGAACTTCACTGTGGAACACCGCCCTGGTACAGAACACACCAATGTTGATGATCTGTCCATATTTTTTCGCCATAGTGAAAAGAACTCCCAAGAGGGTGAATAGTTCTCCCCACATTTCAGCTGGAGGGGATACATGTTAGACCTGGCATCATTGGCATGGATTTCTCCTGTATTTTTTCCTTTGCCTCCTGTGTTTTTGCTGTGTGTTGGACTTACTTTTTGCTGGTCTAGATGCTTTGGGCACTTTGCCACTGCTGTTCAGTGTCAAAGTGCAAGTGCTCCCTTTGTAAATTGTTGTTAGGGACTGGTGATTCCACGATTGGCATATTTGATTTACAAGTCAGTCCCTAGTACAGTGCACTGTGTGAGTCTAGGGCCTGTAACTCAAATGTTGCTGGTGGGTTGCAGCACTGATTGTGCCACCAACCTAAGCAGCCTGTAAATGTAATTCAGGTCCGCCATTGCAGAGCCTGTGTGCAGTCTGGTCCTGCCATGTCGACCTGGCAAGTGCACCCACTTGCGTGATGCACAAGAATGGACCAACCGGAAATGCATTGGGATCTTGTTTAACAATTGGGACTTTTTGTTTTTCATCACATTCTAAAATTGTAAAATGGATTTCAGCATTTTATAATGCAACAACAAAAACGCATTGTCATCGGTTCGGTTTTGAACTAAGAGACTGACTTTGTTGTTAAATATAAGTCGACCTTTTTGTTTACAAGAATACTGTTGTTTATTTCATTCAAAAATTTGTTTATGAACTTCTCAGACTCCTTTACACGTGATAGCACACTAAAAAACATAACTACCATATACACCAATTGATCTTTGTTAACCAATTTAATAGAGGTGTGCAGGCCCATCCCTCTTTGCAAAGTTCACCCACTTGCCAGGCCCTAACCTTCCTTTTTAGGTCTCGCCTGGCGAACACAGCGCTGCAAGACGGGGCCGCTCAGAATGCCAAAAGGACACTGTGCCTCGATCAGGCACCAACAATAGCCCACACGGAGCCCCCCAGCCCTTCTTCACTCACCGGGCTACTCTTCTGGGGGGGGCTCCTCCTCGCGGCTGCAGCACTTCTCTTGCGGGGCTTCCTGCTCTCCTGGGAGCCCTGCGCTGCCGAGGGCAGCCTCGGTCGCCGCACTCTTCACCCGGGCCCTCTCCTGGGACCCGGGGCTTCTCTCCACTCTGGCCGCCACCGCGGGGCTCTCCCTTCAGCATGGGAGCCCCGCGTTAGCACGGCACGCCGGTTTCTGTTTTTGCCGGAGCAGAACCCGCCCACGTCCAAGCCAAGGGCGCCTGACTTCCGGCTTGTTTATGTCAGAGCCTCTAAGGGTGGCGTGCACATCTATATGGATCCGTTTTTGTGTCAGAGCCCTCAAGAGTTACTTGTCCAGGCTTGCTGTTAAAATGTCTACCCCACAGTCAAGAAACCCATATCCTCTTGAAAATAACCACGAACAACAGGAGCACATTCTTTTTTGTTTTGAATGGACTCGATGGGTCACTTTGACGGCCCTTTGTACCAACAGAGGAGATTGCGTGTTAGCGGCCGTTCTTACAGGTAGCCCATACCATAGAGTGCAAAGCTGGGGCCCCACTGTCTGGCCTGACGGAGATCACTTTACCCCGCACTCTCACGTCATTTCCGGTTGATCGCGTTTGTACTTGTAGAGATTCTCGTAGGCTGTTTTGTCCTTTCTTGTTTACTGAGGCTGTGGGTTCGACCAGGTTGTGCTAATGTGTTTTTCGAACGGGCCTTTTTCCCCTCATTGAGCTGCGGAGTTACTATGCGCGTAACGCAGGCCCCTTTCAACCTTGTTCCGTGCATCACGTTATCTCTCCTACCAGTCAATCGTGACTCTCCTCAAAAGAGATGTTTTGGGAAGGGGCCTGGTTGCTAGGCAGCGGGCTTGAGTGCGTGGCTCCGGAGGCACAGTTTCAGCACACAGAGCTGCCTTTTCACTTACCGTAGTGCCGTGTAATGCATAGCGCATCCACAATGTTTGCTTTTTGTTAGCACATGTAGTGTGTATTAATAGCACCTCAAATCATACTATTGATTTCATAATGCCAGAGAAGCTCCAGGGCAGTTTTTCCACACTGCTTAAGAGAGCGCTGAAGCGCAGAACCAGTTGTATTCTTTTGTTAGTATCACGTGATTTTATGTGCAAGTGCAGCACGCCAAACACAGGCCCGTATTTGCCAACTCACACAGTGCCACCGTGTGACACACGATAGGCTCCCCTCGCATGATCACCCGGTGAGGCGCCTATATCACATGTTGACAGGGAAAACGAGCTGAAACTCACTGTAATAGTGGTTTTCCAGCTCATTTCCAGAGGCTTTGAACAGTCGACGTCCATTAAGGTGTGATCCGGGACATTGGCACCAGCCTCTGCAAACTTTTTTTGGGGATGGGGTCAGGGGCTTGGGGGCAGGGTAGTGTTCTAAAGTGCCTCTTAGGTACTTCTTGCCTTTGAGGCCCCGCCCCCTCTTGCTGTAAGATTTTTGTTCAGGTTGGCAGGTATGCAGGTCCCACAAGGAGATCTGGTCTAATGAACAAAAATTAAAATTTTGGAAAGTCCGCAACTGTCACCCCCTTAAGTGTACTCGGTGGTGCTGAAAACAATTTTCAGGGTGGGTTGCTGACATTATGTTACTTCACTGACGTCCGGGGTAGTGTAAAATCGAAGCATCACACAAAGAACAAAGTGTACCAAATGAGCCTCGTCCATTCAGCATGCAAGGTAAGGGTGTGGTGTGTAGCTGGTGGTGCATTTTAAGAGCACAGGGTCTCACGAATTAATAAAGCATGGTGTGGGAGTTCAGTCATTTACAGACAGCACATTCTGCATTAAAACACCCATTACATTTGCACAGACATGCAGTTTTACTGATGATACTTTGCAGTGCACAAACAGTAATTTGTGGAAATTGGGTTTCTGCAAATATTTATCATTCACACATAAAGTAAAAGTTAAGTATCTTGCTTTCTTTTGATCCTATTACACATTTGCTTGTTTCGACCGCACTTCTGAATGACAAAAAAGTGCTTAATTTGTGCTTAACTGCTGATACTTTGAATTATTAGAACAGTACATTTATATTTACATTTTGTTGTGTTAAGAAGAAAATTGACACTATACAGCCTTTAATTTCACACCAATAAGAGTGTCACATAGTTCACTTTCCAAAATCCTCTTGCTCTGCAGTCAGAGAAAGAAAAATGGACATCAATCCTCATTTAAAAGAATAATTAGCAATTTGTTAGTAGCTATCGCCTGGCATTTGACTTATGTGACAGGATAAACAAGCATTTGCAATGCAATAGGTCTCGCATTTACATGAGTTTGAGCTATCTGCATTGTAAATGACAATGCCTTTTATTTATGTTTTGGCTTTTGAAGCATAAATAAAACACATTCTCATTTACAATGCCAATAGCTCAAACTCCCGTAAATGCGAGACCTATTGCATTGCAAATGCTTGTTCTTACATGTTAGTCACCCCTAAGGTAGGCCCAGGGTACCCTATGGGCAGGGTGCAATGTTTGTGAAAGGAGGACATGCCCTGTTGTGTGCCGCATGTCCTGATAGTGAATTACTGCCAATTTCGTTTTTCACTATTGCAAGGCTACCTGTTCCCATAGGATAGAATTTGAAGTTTTGCTTATAACATCTTATAAACATAATTACCCCTGGGAACAAGGTAGGAAAATAAAGTTTAGTATGCCTGAACTCGGAATGTTGAAATGCATCTTTTAGTGAGGGTGATTTTTACATTCTGTGTTTGAAAATACCACTTTAAGAAAGTAGATATTTTCTTGCTTCCAGTGTGCCTCTGTTAAAATGTAGATTGACTGTTTTGCTTTGGAGTAACAGGGGCTGGGGAGGTGCAGTGGCTCCAGAGAGTCTGATGGGTCAGGGTTGTGCTGAATAGACCTGGGCTGCATTTAGAGTAGGGGGAGGAGATTTCTTTTCACCTGAATGGGCCTGGTCTGCCTTCCACAAAGCGGTCTCCACCTCCTGCCAGGAAGCTGCACCAGGGAGCACAGAACTGGTTTTGGCTGAGCACAGACACTCTCTGCCTTCAGAGAAAAAAGGATTTTGCAGTATAAATATTGGGGCCCAGACCCCAGAACTTCAGAACACTTTTGGACTTCAAGAGGACCTCAAGAACTTTCAACCCATCTCCCTGCTCCAGGCGAAAGTCATTGAGAAGACCGCCAACAGACAACTGACCCACTTCCTGGAGGAGAACAACATCCTGGACTCCTCCCAATCCAGTTTTCGCAGCAATCACAGCACCGAAACTGCCCTTATCGCCACCACCGACGACATCAGGACCCTGCTGGACAACGGCAAAACCGCGGCCCTCATCCTCCTGGACCTCTCGGCCGCCTTCGAAACCGTCTGCCATCACACCCTGCGCACACGCCTCCACGATGCAGGGATCCGTGACAAAACCCTGAACTGGATCTCCTCCTTCCTCACCCTCAGAACCCAGAGAGTCCGCCTCCCCCCATTCCGTTCCGAAGCCACCACAATCACCTATGGCGTACCCCAAGGATCATCCCTCAGCCCGACCCGTTTCAATATCTACATGGCACCTCTCGCCAACAACGTCCGAGCACACCACCTCAGCATCATCTCATACGCCGACGACACCCAGCTGATCCTCTCCCTCACTAAGGACCCGGCCATCGCCAAATCCAACCTCCAAGAGGGAATGAAGGCCGTCGCAGACTTGATGAAGTCCAGCCATCTGAAACTGAATTCCGACAAGATGGAGGTCCTCATCCTCGGCCCCACCCCCTCCACATGGGACGACTCCTGGTGGCCAGCCACGTTGGGAGCTGCCCCGACACCCACCACCACGCACGCAACCTGGGGTTCATCCTGAACTCAACCCTCTCCATGACCCAACAAGTCAACGCTGTCTCCTCCTCCTGCTTCAACACCCTCTGCATGCTCCGCAAGATCTACAGATGGATCCCCACCAAAACCAGAAGGACGGTCACCCAAGCCCTCGTCAGCAGCAGGCTGGACTACGGCAATGCCCTCTAAGCGGGAACCACGGCCAAACTCCAGAAAAGACTCCAACGCATACAAAACGCCTCCGCACGCCTCATCCTTGAAATCCCTCGCCACAGCCACATCAACGCCCACCTGAGAGACCTGCACTGGCTCCCGGTACACAAGAGGATCACCTTCAGGCTCCTCACCCACGCTCACAAAGCACTCAACAACGCCGGACCAGCATACCTTAACGAACGGTTCACCTTCTACACCCTGAACCGCCAGCTTCGCTCCGCTTACCTCGCCACCGTCCCACGCATCTGCCGAACGAACACCGGCTGCAGATCATTCTCCCACCTCGCCACCAAGACATGGAACACTCTCCCCATCCACCTGCATCAGACCCAGGACCTGTTGACTTTCAGAAGACTCCTCAAGACCTGGCTGTTCGATCAGCAGCTGCAACATCCCCCACCCCCTCCAGTGCCTCGAGACCCTCACGGGTGAGTAGCGCAATCTACAAATGTTTGATTGATTGATTGATTGAAGAGGAACCTCTGCCAAGGAGAAGAGCTGGAGAAACTGGAGGAGGAGTACTGCCCCTTTGCTGTGTGCTGTCTAGGGTTGGCCCGCAGTGGCTGTTTCTGCCAAGGAGAGGAACTGTGCATGTATCCTGCTTGAGAAAGTATCTCTAAGGGCTTAAAGTGGAGCTTGTCCCCTGTTCAAGAGGTCTCAGGAACAGCAAAGACCTCACCATCCTTCTGGGCACCATCTCTGGTTCCGCTGGAACTAGTCGCCATAGAAGAAAAAGGCCACCGCCTTGCTTTGCAACGCAACCCTGGTCTCACCAACTCAGTCAACAAGCCGCTGCTTGCAACGTGTCCTGTGGGCACCGCATTCCGCACTGCTTCGCTGCACAGACGTCAGAGACTCTGTCGCTGCCCGGCTCAACCATCAACCGGCTCCATTGCCGCACTATGACCTGCCAGCACGGCATCGAGACCTGCCTCACCCTGCAACGCAAGCCTTGGTCTCACCAACTCACTCAACGAACCGCTGCCTGCACCGAGCTGCGAGGACACCGCACGCTGCAACGCTTCCATCTCACATCGCAACAGTTGCCCCTGACCGGCTTGTGTTGGCAGCACCAAGAAAGGTACTCTCTCAGAGTCTGTCGACGCGGTTGGCTGGAATTTTTAGACTGTTGTGTTCAGTATCGCGGTAGCCTCGGGAGTCAGAGGAACTGTGTTTTTCACGTTATTCTTGCAATTTAAAGGTTATTTTGCACAGTAACTATTTTTTTTTAGTATTGTATGTTGGATTTTTTTTGTTTTAGGTCTTGTTGGTTTAGATAAAGTTTTGCTTATTTTTCTAAACTGGTGTAACAACGACGCATTATTTTTGGGAGTATACTTCATATAGTCAGAAAGAGGGGAGCTCATCAAGGGTAACCATTGAGAGGGAGTGGACTGGGTCTGAAACTGTGTATTAAGTATGGTGAGATGTAGTTCTAGTTCTATTTTTCTTGTCTTTTCTCCGAAGTGTGTAGAGAACTCGTCACAGCTAGGGAGTGAGTCCATAAGTGTAGAGTGCTGGTTAGTTGAGTGGTGTACTTGTTGTTTGATAATTTTGAAGAGTTTTTTCAGTCTGTTTTTGGCATGGTCTACCTGTGATTTAAAGTGATTAGTTTTGGGCACGGATGTCTTTGTGATACGCACTTCTTGTCATTCTCAACTGCTTGAGGTTTGTTATGGAAGGAGAGTTTCTCCATGATCTCTCTGCCACCCTTAGTTTCTGTCTTTCCTTGTTAAGGCAGCAATTGAACAAGGGATTGGAGTGTGTTCCAAAACAGCTCAAAAGAATTCCTAGCAATTTCGTCAAGTAAATTAGTCATGAAGTAGATGTAAAATTCAGTAAGGTCATCCAGATTTGTCATATCAGGGGGCGGAGGAAGTAGGTTATTGCTAATGTAAGTTTGATCATTAAAGCTAATGTTCCTCAAATCTCTTGCCCATTGCTTGGTCTTACAAGGTTGTCCCTGTCTGATCAGCACCCTTTCCAAGATGAAAAAAGAAACTAGACTAGGTAGTCGTCTGACCAGTCACAATGTAATATGCCATCCAGTTGTATAACGTTGTCGTTGGCAATGATTAAATCAAGGGTGGAGCCCTTGTTGTGGGTAGGTCCCTTGCAGGATTAGGTGAAGTTTAGCTCCGAGGGGAAAGCCGTGAAAGTGCATAGTAGGGGATCATTTACGTCATTCCAGTGTAAGTTGAAATTCCCAAGGAAAATGTGGTTATGATGTTGCTCATAGTTCGAGAAAATAGTCTCCATTATTTTTCGATAAAAAGATTATCACCTGGGGGATGATAGATCGTGTGGAGTGTACAGACTATCTTGTGATTGTTCCAGATTTCGATGCCCAGGAGTTCACAGGTAGACATCGGAGCAGTTTGTGTATGTCTCAGTGCAAGAGTGGGGCGAAAGATGCATGTTATACCGCCCCCAACTTTAACCGGTCTATCCAGTCTCACAGTGTCATATTCAGGGGGAACTAAGATGTCCAGAATTGGGGAAGAGTCGTTGAGCCAAGTTTCAGTTATGATCAGTAGGTACAGTTTATGTGTAGGTATAAGGTAGTCAATATCAGTAGTGTGCCTTACAGCTGACCTGGAGTTAAGAAGCATTGATTTGATGTGAGATTTAGTTACTACGGTTTCTAGGTGTGAAGTGGAGACAGGTAATAAATTATGCTTGTTCAAAGTTCCGAGATTGACACTGGGTTCCTTAAGCATGTTGGAGGGAATAGTTTGGATCCTGAATGATGCAGGTAATGAGTCATTACGGCAGGAGCTGCAAGATAGTAGAAGGGAGTGAATGTCAGTCTCAGTTAAATGGTCAGTAATCCTATGGGGCCTGGATAGGTGATTGGGATGTGGTCATTATTTCCAGTTTGAAGGGAAGCTACAGTTTCAGGAATTCTAAAACATTCAGTTCAGTTTTGCATGTATACCTTGAGTTTTTAATTAAAAAAAATCTTTAAAATACAGAACTATTTAACACTTTTAAAAACGAAATTAGAAAATGTAGCGTTCTATAGAAATGTCATTCATTGAATCACCTTTTCATGTGAAAAAAGTACATTATAAAATGTGTTTTAAGGATCTCGGATGTTTGCATAGAGATTCTACCATTTAGGGCCATCACAGAAAATTCTGTAAATGAAAAGTATGCATTTCTACACAGAATGAACAACAGTGAGTAACTAGCCTCCACTGCAGGGAATGAAAGAATAAGAAAACAGACTCTTACTCTGCAGAGATAGTAAACACCTGCCTTTAGCAGAAAGACTAAAGAGAGTTGCTTTCTTTGCATTCACTGAGATACTGTGCAATTCTTTTCTTTTGCTGTGGAAACAGCTAGCCTCAACCCTTCCATGCAGAGACAGGGGCAGTAAGTACTTTACTTTGCATTACGGGGGGCATGGCAAGTTTCCTCTACTGAAACTGAATACACACCCGCCTCTGAAGTGACTAAGAGACTGCATTCCTGCTCATCATCAGCATGTACTTGCACCTTACTGAAGGCAGTGAGAGACAGCTAAGAGCTTTCCTTCAGGGTAAGGACGGATATGGCAAGTACCTACTTTTCTGTATCTCTACAGGAGCTTGGGCAATACTTACCTGCCACTCTTCTACACTAAGAGGCAGAGCAGTGTTCATTTCATACTCCGAGAGGAAGAGGCAGTGTAGAGAGAAAGTATGTACTGCCCTTCCTCTGCATAAATCAATTGCCAAGGAGTATTGCTATTCCTCTACTGGGTCTGAGTACCTGCATTACGTTCACAGAAACAATTAAACTACAAGTACATGCTTTTCATCTGCATAGTGTACATATACCTCCCCTTACTTAAGACTTAAGACTATTAAGCCCTGCAGCTTTCTATGTTTCATGAACAAATAGGTCTTCACGTTAGACCCTTCTACTGACTTACCTGATTGTATGTAGGTATTAGACATCAATTTTAGATTTCAGAGTTGGGAATTTTGTTTAGTCTGTAGTTAGGAACACCAAAAGCATTAAACTTGATCATACATGTGATATGTCTACAATGGTCCAAAAGTCCTAGCCTCCCAAGAATAAATAAAAACAGCTGCATATTTGGCGAAAATAGTTTAATATTCACAAATGTTAAACATTTGACACTTTCACACTTCTATTGGCATTTCCTCATGGCTCGGGCGTAGGGGCGGAATGATAGCAGCACTAAGGTATGTTACTACCTACTGAGGCATTGATTGTTTCAGTTTGTTATCCACACTTCTGCAGCTGCACCACTGAATGTAGATATTTTACTGTATTGGGAAGTCCAACACAGATGGAAAACGAGACTAAAAACAACAAACAAGTACAACCCATTAATAGAGCGAATGAGGCAGTAACTCTAGGCATTTAAACTTGAATGACAGAGTGACTTTCAGCTGCAAAAAGGAAACACAAGCTGCATGGCATGTGGAACTGAAATATCTACTTCTCAGCGACTAGCAGAATAGTCTACTTACAAAAGGCCCGGAGATCTCAGGCTGTCCCAGGTCAATCGCTCCGCTGCTTACCAAGGCTTGTCTGCCACATCTCCTTCCCCCAAACATTGTAGTAATGCTTTCCTCAATCTACAAAATTGCCCTTTTGAAAACTCAGCAGAGCCACTATTTACGTGGCACTGGTTGCATATCCTTGACACACTCCGATCACTCCAAAGACATCAGGGAAGTGGGGACATGAGATGGGAAAGGAAGTACCAAGAGACAAAAATGTGTAACGTTTTCCCAAGTGTTCTCCGAGAGCTTCCTCTACTGTGCTTTAATCACACTTTGAAATCAAGGCATAGAAAGACATTAATTTATTCCAAATCAAATGCTAATCTGTACAAATATACACGGTGCCCTGCAAACTGTTGGCTACTCACACCTGACGTGACACCATGAGATCGCAAAAGATTCTGCCTATAAACAATTTCCCTCTATATACTATCTCTTCCGGTTTCAACTAAAAGGATTTCACCAGTCTTTCATACTGCTTTGGTGTGGGGGCCGATAAATAGCTGTCTTGGACATCTACCAGTTGCTTCTCTTTTTTATATGTATCGGCTCATCCAGTTACTAGAAAGGCACGTTGCAACATTACCATGAGCAGTCAAGAAAATACAGGTAAAGAAACTGCGTCAATTGTCATTTGACTGAATCTATGCCAGTGTCTCCTTGCAACTTTAAGGCACTTTGATAGATAGATCTCTGTTGGTCAGGCAATAAGTGAGATCACAGTAAAACTGGACAGTTTTTGTCCTTGGATATGTTGTCCTCACTTCACCATAAGGATTAGGATTTGACAGGACTTAACACAAAAATAAGCTTGCAGGGTGGAGCACAAAGATAAAGCATGCTATAACTGACAAGCGGAGAGACCAGTAAACAATGGTTGCAGGCAAGGCATTGGGAATATCCCACCATCCTTATTCTAGAAGCTGCTGTCTCCACCTACAGGCACTTCATGATATGAGCACCAAGCCTGGGTGACATCAACGACTACCTGCTATACACAGTAAAGTGGCACTGAATAGAGGCAGTTCCTGCTTCCAAATCCTGGCAAATTATAATTATAAAAGGAAGACATAGGAGAGATTTGCTTTACAAACAACATGGCAGCTGTTTCTCTCTGCTGTCGGTGTCTAGTTTAAGTCAATGTCACTGGTAGCTATAATAAAGTGGGTGGAATAGGTAAAGTAAAATTATGACCTACTTCTACAGTTCACACAATAAACCAAATTAAATCTTGCTACTTAAAAAAGTGATGCTACTGCAAATCTCAACGTACTATTTTTTTATTTTTAAAAATGTAGTTGGTCCTGCTGGGACGTTTATCTGTGACTTGCAGGTTATGAAGCAAACACAAGGTTATACTCATGTACCAGAAATAGAGCTATATTACAAGCTCAGAAGGATCACATTGGCTTTAAAACACTAGAGCCTGATGAAATCTGCTCCCAAGTCACTTGGGAGCAAGCTCAATGTCCAAAAAGCTCCCCATCTTCAACTGCTCCCTCGCCTTAATGGACTGAGCTGTTGCTAGTGCAGCACGCGTTTGACATTTCAACATATTTTAAAACACAAAACGACATATTTACAGAAACAGCTTTTATCAAACTACTCATATTTATCTCTAAAATATCAGACATCTTTCTAAAGGCTTAAGTTAAAAAGAATTCACAAAATACATCTGTACATTTATGTACTTGAAAACAAACAATTTACATGAAGGTGCAAGGTCTGAACTGTTGTAAATCATTACGTTAGGCACTCGGCTGCATGGGTCATGCTACCAGGATGGCACACAAACAACTTCATTTGTTTCCTAACTCGTGGCTTTCAAAAGTCTTCAAAGGGAAAACAGGAGGCAAGTGCAAACAATAGGAGTACCAGAGTACTCTGTATTTCCTCTCTGTAATTAGAGTTTACTGCGTCCTTTGTACCCGAGCTGTTACAAACCCATAGGCAGAGGAAGCCTGGACCTTTAGTAAAGTTAGGTATTTTCTGGCAAACCGACACATCAGAGCTGGGGTGGGTCAATCCCACATTAAGTGTCTGACATCTGGCTGTCTCTGTTAGAGCCCTACAGCCCTATTCACTTTTCGGAGGCAGCCCAAGTGTTGGAGAATCCGAATTTCATATGGGCAGGTTCAGGTCTCCTGCTGTGCTGTTCACGTAGGGCCGGTAAATTGCACATGAAAGGTTGCACGCAGGTTTGGAAATTTCTGTTGGTCCCTTTGACAAGATCAGGCAAGCAGACTGAGGTTTGATAGTAGGAGTACCCCCGACAGCACATTTTATTTCTACTTCTCTTGAATGTACCAAAAACCTTCAATACATTGACTCTATATAGTCACAGACATGAATTACCTCATTTCTATAGTATCCAAGGACACATTAACAAAGCAGTTACACTACTATGTCTAAGCCACTGCAAACTTGAACTAGGACTCTTCAGTGTGCTGCACCTGAACCACACGCATTGATTTCCTGCAGGTTCACAGTTATATCAATAAAGAGGACATCTCATAAGACACAACTCGAACCAGCTGTGCCCACTAGCCGTTACACAAGATGCCAAAGAAATGCCAGTAAATATCACCAATCTATTTCTCTTAAAGCCAGCCCTGATGGCATCTTAGGCCAAAAGAGGCATCAACAGAAAAGGAGATGCCATATGCCCATGGAGGCTAAGAACCAATACAATCAGGTCAACTTCAAGCCCCAGTGTTGTACAAAGTACATGTGAGAGGCTAATGTATCAATTCAGTCTCAGAGTTCAAGGAAACATGGGGAAGCTATCTCCACAAACCGCAGCGCACACTGGAAGTGTCTGACATTCACAAAGCATTGTTTACCATCAAAAGGCAGGACTGAGTTTAGGCAGGATTATAAAAGCCTGATGCCCAAAGTAAGGAACTTCTGGAAAATGCCTTCAGGATTACATCTAGCAATATGTTCAAGAAGGGTGGGTGCCCTTCAAAAACCTATAGCATACGATGCTAAGATTTGAGGGCACCTTTTGCAAATGACAGACTGCATGTTGGCAGGCATGACTTTCTTACTTGGACAGCATGTCTGAAAAGCAGTATTAATGAGGCAGAGTATTTAAAATGTCAGGTGTGAAATGCGACTGACTTACCATTGCTCAACTTGCCTTTTAAAGGCGAGTTTAGTGAGGCTGTCCCAGGTCATATATACCTTTCAGAGGCAAGCTTGACTTATGACAAAACTCTTATCCGGCTCTACTAGCCTTTCAGAGGGACAGATCCTAAGTGTAGGAAAACCATCAAAGCATTTAGAAAAACAGTACAGCTCATGGAAAAGCATAATCTCATGTGCTGTGAGGTCTTCTTCAGACTGCATTGTTTTCACAAATTAGACGGCAAACAACATTGATTGGTCCATGAAAAACAAGACAAGCTTAGATTGTCCAATGCAGACAGAAAGGCACCCGTCTACCCATTTATCCACGCTGGGTTGAAGGTTCGCTATTTTCACTGTCTGAAGATTGTCACAAACTCTACAAATCACAAAGTGTTAAGAGAAAGGTGCACCAAAAATTAAACAAAACCAAATAAACCTACATTTCTTCTGCTTTCAGCAGAAAATTACACTTGGAAGAGTCAGGAAGACTGGGACTCAGACCCAAATACATAACGATAGACAATACTGAGTTGGAAGAGCAGCTCAAAGAACTCACATACTGAACATGTTTGGATGTACAATGGAAGACTGAAAAAGGAAGCTCAATCAATATGGAGAAAGGACATATCAGACAAAACTATCAATGAAGCTCGAGGTGAATACTGAATTCTGAGTACCTTCTATTTGTAGTGTTCCACTGCTGTCAGGATTGCCACGGTGAACAGTGATATAACTTGGAACCCACTGGTACTAAGTATGTGACTTGTCTTTTCAATGTGCCTGTTCAGATGCCCACTCTACTTACAGTTACCCTCTATCTGCTCCACGTATGCAATGGTACCAGCAGGAGGGGTTTGTTCTAGGGTAGGGAGGGCAGGTAGCTCTATGCTTGCTCTCAAGAAGATTGGTAGGTCAGGTATAGATTTCTCCCTGACATGTAACCTATCAATCTCATTTAGACCACAGCACACTCCCACATTCCTGAATAAACATAAGTAATAAACAGAGTTTATTACAAGGTATCCAGGGTTGTGCAGCCAAACCTGGCATACATCCTATTAAAGCGCATTCAGAAATGCTTTGTCAAGGTATAAACCAAAGCTCTTGCTGCAGCCTAGCACATTTAAACCATATTAATGTCACTAATGAAAGTAGTGACAGATGCTAGGACTCCAACAAGGTGGGGATTCAGGTTGCTACATCTTGTAAAAATAAAATCTGTATGAGGGAATTGCCACTTCAGTGACAGCTTTCCCTTTTTCTTTACCTCCCTAAAGCCACACATATTGCCTTGTGGACCTGTGTGGGCTTATCCTTTCCGAGTAAGCATAGAATCAATTCTCATTGCTTTACAAATCTTTGTTTCTAAGTTTTCAGCATTTTGGCTTAGCAATAGGCACTAACTTATCGAAGAGAAAACAGTGATTAGTCCAAATGACAACTGTGTAATGCTAAAAAGCACTGCATGGAAGATTTCAGCAAGCACATGAATCTCCAAGCGCAATGGACCGAATGATTAAAAACCAACTCCGATTCTAAGGACATAGGCCTACTGATGAAGGGTATTAGTGGAGTGCTGGAGTTCCGAGTGCTATGAAAAACAAACTAAAATTCAAAGATTTCCTAAACTGTTTTAGATGTTGTACAAAAACACAAGCACATGCCCTTACCAAACTACACCCACACTAAAACCTCCTCCACAAAAAGCCTGACATAACCAGATGCAGGCAAAAATGAAGCAAAAAAAAAAAAAGTCATGCGAGCTAAAGCTCTTCAAACGTTTCTCCAACTCAAACTAAATTATAACTGCCACTCTGTTTTGCTTGTGGAAAGAATCTAAATACCAGGCAAAGAAGCCTGGCACACACCCCAGAATCATTTTAAGGCATGGGCAAAGTGGGAAATTGCCCAGAGCCCCCATCTTTCAAGGCCCTCCTGGGGAAATGAAGTGTCTCCAGCTTATTTCTCTATCTTAACTGTTAATGTACAATTCAATATTGTTAGCCAATATAGGGCTTGAATGAGCAAGAAATGCCTAATAAAAAATAAAAATGTGCCTCAAACGAGGCCCCTAAAGAAGACACTGATACATCCTGCCCCCTTGATATTCTGGATCAGTCTGTGCACTGGAAACAACAGGAGCTAGGGTATCAAAGTATCCTTGTCGATACTGTTTCTACAGTCTCGATATGGGCTTAACCAAACTGCAGATGAAATTCCAAAATCCGCTTGGTGCTAAATATCACCTGCATGTTGAGGGGAAACATGATATCATAGCATAGCAGCACTGCTAGAGACAAGAGGGGAATTGGTTTGGTGGTTGTGATGAAGCACTGATTGCTATGAACACAGGTTGTTGGGCCAGTAACAGCTCAGAGCTTGCACTCAGAAAGAAACAAGTGACTTACTTACCTGTAACATTAGTTTTGAAGCTAGAAACTCTTCGAGGGTAACATGATGTGCATTATTCTGACATCTACTGTTGGTCTGAAAAGTCTTTGAAACAAGTTATGTTTCAGTTTGGGGGTGTCGTATATAGGCACAGAGAAGCCTACCTTTCCCCAGGATGTCGGACGAAAGAATCAATACGTAGACATGCCGTCATTAAAGTCTTAAAAATGCAATACAATTGTAGTATAGAATGGACAGAGAGTCTTGTGCTCTGCAAACTCAATTTCTGAGGTGGTGACTGTTGATAGCAAGGCAGGCTACAATGTCCATGGTGGCTTCCGTTCTGCCATTGACATTAACTACGAGGAGAAGCCTTTCATGCTTAACCCAGACAGAGGTATAGCCAAGCACAAGGTTTCCTTATCCTACATAATGCTGCTCTTCAGTAAGCATAACTCCACAGCTCCCCTTCTCTCCTGTTGCTGCCATAAATGAGCTTGTACATTTTTCAGAGCAGAACATAGTTGCAAACAGAATGAATGCCTAAGGTTAATTCGTTTTCAGGGTGTCCATCATGGAAAATAGATAATCACACAGAAAAGGGAAGAAAAAAATGGTAAGTAATAAAAATGTGATACCCAGTCTGGTGTCATCAAAGAGAAAATGGTGAACTGTTGATAAACTGCAAAACATTCACAAGAAAGGGGGTAGAAATTCCACCAAAAAGGTTAGGGGCAGGTGACTTGAGATAAAGGGGAGCTACAGGCATGATACAGAAAAATAAAAATACAAGAAAACCATTTTAGCGTGGTCCTCCGGTCATCAGGGGAACATTCTAGAAGGTGGGAATTTGTATGATGGGGACTGGAGATTTCCAAGCATTCTCACTCACTGATTTACTGGTTTAAAAAACACAAAAGTGCTCACAATGCCAAATCCTCAGTCAAGAAGAGTGTTGTGGGAAAGACAAATCTAAGGAAATCAGGCGGTTACCCAATAACCACTCATTACAAATGGTCTACTACTGAGAGCTCAGTCTGTACCACCAATGAAACAAAACTTGGTCTGATCTACGAAGTAAAGCTGTTGCATTCAAGAATGAGAAATCACTTTGTTTAACACTTTCAATAAGAGCTTCTTTAGGCATTCTCAAAATTATAGTTCTCTGTGTATTAGCTGCAAACAACACTTTCTCTCATCCCATTTTTACCCATGAAAGAAATCTCCCTTAATCTTGCCCACCAAGGACAGCTTGCTTAACCCAACAATGAGAGCCCAAGCAGTCGAAAACCAAAATAAGCTCTCCTGCGAGCACTGATCTGAGGTAGATCATCCACTGTTCATTCCTCATAAGGGATTGTGTAATTTTCTCTCCACCAGTCAATAGTCATGGTAAATGTTGTTTTGGCAACTGATTGTTGTGCTCCTTGTTCAATGGCAGAGTCCTATTTCCACTGAACAGAGCACGGTGGTAGAAAGGTTCTATTTCCACAGAAGCATCTTTGAGAGCGATGTTTCCATCCTGTGCCTACTGTAGTGCTTACAAAAAACGGAAGCTGAATCATCTGCCAGTGTCTGAGTCCATTAACTGCAGCATCCCTGGAATGGGTGTAGGAGCTTCCAGGCTACTCTGGGTCCCGCCTGATATGAGAGGTAGCGATCATGGCAGGTGGGAGCAGGTTGGCAGCTTTATGAGTCTATTCTACCTGCACAAGTGCAAAGACCACGTTTATTGGCTCGAAGGATGAGTAGCCCAACACTTGTAGCCTTCGATCACAGAACACCATCAACAGTGAACCAGTTTCAATGACCTGACCGTGTCAAGAGTGCACAACTCAGTCCAGGACCTGGTGTAAGGAAGGGTGAGTGATCAGCCCCTTCTTTGTAGCAGTTGCTCCATATAATAAGTCTAAAACCTTTCATCTGCCTGGATTTAAGTTAATGGTTGGTTGCTGTCTTCCTCTGTGAGAGGGCCCTGGGTGCCAGCAAGCAGGTTGCCCGTTTCAGTCATGTCCTCCATCTCTATGGGGACGTAAGCATTAGGTCGGCATTCGGGGTCTTCAGGACTTTCCTCCATGGCCTCGTTATCCGTGTTTCCTTGGCTGTAATCACACTCGGCATAAGTATCGGAGCTGTGCTTCTTTCTGCGTTCCTTTAGCAGCTGCTTCAGGAAGAGAGCCGGGATGGGCAGGAAGGCCAGCACAATTAGACCAATCAAAATGGCCAGAGCCCATGGTGGGTACTCGCGCTGTACTTCCAAAGCCTGAAAGAGAGAAACAGACTGCAGGAGTCAGATATCACCCATTGTTGATGTGCACCAAGGGAAAACGGCTAAAGCTGGAATATCATAAAGCAGCACACAGGGAATTCCAGTAACTAACACACTAACAAACTAACACACACACCTACCCCCCCCTCCCATCAACATCAACATTTGAGCTTTGAAGGGGTATGGCCAGGGACGCATGAAGAAGGCAGCGTAAGTGCAGAGCTCCAGGGCCCGAGGCCCGTGACAGCAGTCTTCCTGTGGCCCCGGAGCACTTTGTGGATGACAGAGTGCCGGGGCACAGCTTGGGGACCCTGAAGAGCATCAGCGAAGCCACGGGCCTTGCTGCGGGATGGCTGTTCGTCCTAACATCTGAGTTCGACTGGTGGCGTGGTAGGCCAAGATGGTGGATGCCGTGCCACTGAAGCTCTGACTTTACCGCAGACAGCTGAAGAGAAGAGGGCTCGCCCGCCTGAGACCCAGCAAGACCCTCAGGACGGTGAGACCCTTACTTCTATTTAACTTCACATTTTTATGGTATAGGTGGTAATTTAATATATCACTGCACAGATCACAAAAGTTACCTTCCCTCAGATGTAGGCGGTACGCACCTAGGGATGAGAGTACCTAGGTAAGAAACCCAATGATGACACCACACAACAAAGCACCATACTGGTGATTACTTACACCCCCAGAGGCAAATACTGGTTGAGGGTTTCAGGTTGACACTCCGGAAGGAATATGCTACTTACCAGTATTCATCTGTTCTTGGCATGTAGAGCTGCAGATCTACACACTATGCATAGATCGCCATCTGGTGTTGGGCCTGGATGTTTGCACTTGTTATTGTCTTGGAAAGTCTTTGGAAGTCACGAGGTAGGTGACTCCTCCTTTGGATCATAGTGCGCATGGGCATCGGCTCCATCCTCAGATTGTTTTTCGCCAGCAGGGACATGATGGAGCTTTGTAAGAAACAGGAAAGATGCCTATGTATGCTGTATCTAAGTAAGATAATACTGGAACAGATAAAGGTAGCCGGGGAGGCGGGTAGGCGTGTGTAGATCTGCAGCTCTACATGCCAAGAACAGATGCATACTGGTAAGTAGCATATTCCGTTCGAGGCATATAAGCTGCAGATTACACACTATGCATAGATTGTATAGCAGTATCCCCTCCTAGCGGCGACCACGAGTATTTGTTGCACTAGTTTGAAATAGTGTTTTGAGTACAGCCTTGCCCACACTAGCTTGTTGTTTAGTTTGCACATCGACACAATAGTGTTTTGTGAATGTGTGCGGTGTAGACCATGTAGCTGCTCTGCAGATACCGTCTAAGGTAATGTTCCCTAAAAATTTAATTGAAGCCCCTATCTTTCGTGTAGAGTGGGCTTTAGGAGGAACAGATAATGTACGTTTTGCTTTGTGGTAGCAAATTTGTATGCATTTGACAATCCACCTAGCTATCCCAGATTTTGATATGAGGTTGCCCTTGTGTGGTGGTGAGAAAGATACGAATAGTTGTTTGGTCTTACAAAGAGGTTGTGTTCTTTCTATGTAGTACAGCAGTGCTCTTTTGACATCTAAAGTGTGAAGAGCTCTTTCTGCGACTGTTTGTGCGAGAAGAATACAGGCAGCTCCACAGATTGATTGAGGTGGAAGGGAGAAATGACTTTAGGGAGGAATTTAGTATTAGTTCGGAGAACAACCTTATTATGATGCATCTGCAGAAAGGGTTCCTGAATAGTTAGTGCTTGTAGTTTACTAACTCTTCATAGAGAAGTAATGGCTACTAGGAAAGCAGTTTTCCATGTTAAGAATTGTAGCTCAGATTTATGTAGAGGCTTAAATGGAGGCCCCATTAGTCTTGTGAGAACGATGTTTAAATTCCACACAGGTGAAGGTGGTACTCGGGGGGGAATTATTCTTTTGAGTCCCTCCATAAAGGCCTTTATGGTAGGTACTCTGAAAAGTGATAGATGTTGTCTATTTTGTAGATATGCTGCTATGGCAGCAAGATGCAGTCTGATAGACGCGTAGGCTAAGTTGCATCTTTGGAGGTGTAGTAAGTAGTCTATGATGTGTTGGATAGACACATCTAGGGGATTAGTGTTGTTATGACAGTATATTACAAATCTTTTCCACTTGGCTGCATAGCATGCTCTAGTGGTAGGCCATCTAGCTTCTTTAATGCCGTTCATACAGTCAGGAGGAAGGTTAAGGTAACCAAATTCTAGGACTTCAGGAGCCAGATCGCTAGGTTGAGCTGAGCTGGGTCTGGATGTTGGATCTCTCCATGGTTCTGGGTTAGGAGGGGTGGAGAGAGGTGTAATTTGTGGTGCAGAACTACAGAGAGTTCCAGCAATGTGGTGTACCATGGTTGTCTGGCCCAAGTTGGAGCAACTAGGATGAGCGTTAAGGAGTGTTGCTGTAGTTTGCGCACCACTAGTGGAATGAGAGGGAGAGGTGGAAAAGCGAACGCAAATTTGCCTGACCAGTTCATCCTTATCACATTGCCTTTGGACAATGGGTGAGGATACCTGGTAGCGAAACTTGGGCATTTAGCATTTTCTTGGGTGGCGAAGATGTCTATCTGTGGTTGCCCCCACATCTGAAAAACGGTTGAAGAACTTGCGGATGAAGTTCCCACTCGTGGATTTGTTGTGTTTGACGGCTCAACAGATCGGCTATTGTGTTTTGGACTCCTGGGACATGTTGGGCTAGGAGAAAAATGTTCTGAGGTATAGCCCACCTCCACATGCTATGTTCGAGGTGAGAGAGCTTCAGAGAGTGTGTCTCGTCTTGTTTTTGTATAAAATACATGGCTGTCATGTTGTTCGTGCGAACTAAGACAGCTTTGCCTGATGTGTGTTTTTGAAATGCTTTTAAGGCTAGGAATATGGCTAGTAATTCCAGGTGGTTGATGTGGAGTAACTTTTGTTGATGTGTCCACCTGCCCTGCATGGTGTGATGTAGTAGGTGAGCTCCCCAGCCGGAGAGCGATGCGTCCGCCGTTATCACTATTTGAGGAATCGGCTCTAGGAACGGTCACCCTTTGGAAAGGTTCTTGGTGTTCCACCACTGCAGAGAGCGATGGGTACGACCGTCTACCAACACCAGATCTGTTAGCTGACCTTGAGCCTGGTTCCATTGGCGTGATAGGCACTCTTGGAGAGGACGCATCTGGAGTCTTGCATGAGGCACTATGAATATGCAAGAGGCTATCATCCCTATGAGTTGCATGAACACTCGAGTTGGAAGAGAGTGTTGCGGTTGGAATTTGGTGAGAAGAGCTTGTACGCTTGCTATCCTGTTGGGACTGGGATAGGCTAGCGCCCTGAGGTGTCTATTGTGGCACCGAGGTATTGTTGCATGTGGGACGGTTGCAGCTGGGACTTGGCGTGGTCTATTGTGATCCCAAGGTTGTGAAGTTGTTGAATAGTGGTGTGAGTGTGTTGTACACACTGATTGTATGAGCTGGCTTTTATGAGCCAGTCGTCTAGATATGGGAAGACGTGGATGTGCTGTCTTCTTAGGTGTGCTGCCACCACTGCTAGGCACTTGGTAAACACTCTTGGTGCTGTGGTGACTCCGAATGGGAGTACTTTGAATAGATAGTGCTGACCGTCCACTACGAATCTAAGATATTTTCTGTGAGCGCTGTGAATGGGAATGTGGAAATAGGCATCCTTGAGGTCTAGGGTAGCAAGGAAGTCGCCCTGTGAAAGCAGAGGAAGGACCTGCTGAAGTGTGACTATGTGGAAATGGTCTGAGTGTATGTATAGGTTTAGGGGTCTGAGGTCTAAAATAGGCCTTAGAGAGCCGTCCTTTTTTGGTTTAGAAAATAGAGGGAGTAAACTCCCTTGTTTTGTTGGTGCAGGGGAACTGGTTCTATTGCACTTTTTTGTAGGAGGGAGATTACGTCCTGCTTTAGCAGTAACAGATGTTCTTGTGACATTGGACGCTGTTTGGGTGGTATGTTTGGGGGGTAGATGCTAGTTCGAGACAGTAGCCTGATTGAATTATCTGTTGCACCCACCTGTCTGAAGTGATGTTTGCCCAGGCAGGGAGGAATTGGTGGAGTCTGGAGGCGTGGAGGGGTGGAGGCAGAGCGGGAGTTGTTGTTTTTGCCTCTGCCTTTGCTGTTGTTCCCCCTGTAACCCCCCTTTGGTAACCTCTAGTAAAGGTGGATTGGGTGGGAGCCTTGTAAGAAGTGGAGGGGCTATCAGAGGAGTAGCCTCTGTGGGTGCTTCTGAAGGATGAGCGATGAAAGGACCATATGGGAGCTTGCGACTGCAAGGCTCCCATAGATTTGGCTGTGTCTGTATCCTTTTTCATTTTCTCAAGTGATACGTCCACATTAGGGCCAAATAGGTGTTGCTCATCAAATGGCTGATTGAGTATGGAACTCTGGACTTCAGGTTTAAAACCTGAGATGCGTAACCAGGCATGCCTACACAAAAGGACACTGGTGTTTATTGTCCTTGAGGTGGTATCTGTCACATCTAAGGCACACCTGATGGAGGTGTTAGTGATGGTTTTGCCTTCCTGTATGAGTTCGTTGGCCCTGTTTTTATACCTGTCAGGGAGGTGCTGCATTATGGACTCAAGCTCATCATAATGTGCCCTGTCATACCTGGCTAACAGCGCTTGGGTATTGGCAATGCGCCATATGTTTGCTGCCTGTGACGCTGTTCGTTTGCCAGTGGTGTCCAGGAGTTTAGATTCCTTATCTGGTGGTGGTTCGTCACCTGATGTTTGGGAATTGACTCTCTTCCTTGCATTGGAGACTACCAAGGAGTCTAGAGGTGCGGGGCCTTTAATGTATGCTGGATCAGTAGGAGCAGCCTTATACTTTTTCTATTCTCAGGTTGATGACTTGAGCCGTGATTGGGTCTTTAAAGATCTCTGGTGCATGCTTAATGACCCCTTTAAGCATAGGTAAAATTGAGGTGGACCTTTGTGTGGTGTCAAAAGTGTCCATGACAAAATCTTCCTCCACTGGGACTGTATGAAGGGCAACCCCGGGGTACTGGGCAGCTCTGTGAAGGGGCTGGTTGAAGCCGATATCGTCCTCTGGAGGGGAAGGCCTGGAGGGATAGATGTCATCCTGTGGGGTGTAAGGGACGTCTGGGACACTATAATCATCCCAGGGGTCTGAGGAGCCAGTAGGGGTAGGGTCCCCTAGGGGTTGATCGTCCGCACCTCCCCCTGCATCATCTGAGGTGTTGTCATCATCATCATCATCATCATCATCATCATCATCTACTGGAGTAGGTGATGGTGTAGAAGAGCAGTGTGGTGGGGGTGGAGGAGGGGGAGGAAGAGGAGAAGGGATCCTTAATGGAAAGGTAGCAAAGTCTCTCTTTTTCGGTGGTGGAGCCGGTTCAGGCGTATCTATGGGTCTTTTCTTGATGCTAAGCATTAAGTGACCAGTCTTAGGATCCTTCACAAGAGTCTTTTGGGTAGGACCTGGCCGAAACAGTTCTTCTGTGGGAGGCAGATCCTTCGGAGTCGATGGCTTCGGTGCCGTATGCTTTTTCGGCGCCGACTCGATAGCGGTTCTAGGTTTGGAACTGTGCAGTTTTGCAGTGTCTTTGTCCGATGGAACCTGTTGTTGTTTTTTCGGCTTCGAAGAATGGGAGTCGGGGCCCTTTGGTGGTCGTTTTTTGGTCGGCTCCGATGGTGTTGTCGGTGCCGAGGAACCGGTGCTAGCCTTCGACGCCGAGTACTTAGATGTCGAATAAGCGATCGGCGTGGATGATGAAGAGGACGTCTTCTTTTTCGGTGCCTCTGTATGTTTTTCGGCACCGAGGTTAGGCTGACTCGAGCCCGAGTCATCTAAAGGCTTAGTAGGCTTCTTTACCGGGCCCGAAGGCGGGGCATGGGAAGCAGTCTCTCGATGTGCACCTGGGCCCAAAGGTGAAGGTGGTACCGAAGCCTTTTTTTAGAGTGTTAAGGGGGGGGTTGGGTCGGAGTCGACGTCTGTACTCACAGCCCTCTGAGCTGGAGTGATGTCTTCGACGTCGGGGTCATCTGCTTCGGAAGCGCTGATGAGGCCTTCTTCGACCCAACCTTGCTCTGGAACATCAACGCCTTCTTGGAAGATGTCGTCGGGGATCGAAGATGATGAGCGAGCCATTGTTCTACTAGCTCGTCGGTCCCGGATCGTCTTCTTGGAGCGGAAGGAGGCGCAAGCTGGACAGTCTCTGGCCTCGTGCTCCGGTGAGAGGCAGAGGTTGCACACCTCATGCAGGTCGGTGTGGGGAAACTTCAACCCGCATCAAGGACACTTTTTGAATGGTGTCCTTTCCATGAGCCGGAGATGAGGCCCAGGTAGGCCCGAAGGCCTACATCGACGACCGGAATCGAAGACTTCGAAGTTGAAGAGTCGCGTGGATTGGGAAAACGCGATCGAAACAATACCGTCGAGAAGGGACGGATTGCGCTTCGAAAGAGAAAACCGGTAACGGTTCCGACCTGGAGCGCAAGAACACATCCGAGCCTGATGGCGGAAAAAAACAATCTGAGGATGGAGCCGATGCCCATGCGCACTATGATCCAAAGGAGGAGTCACCGACTTCGTGACTTCCAAAGACTTTCCAAGACAAAAACAAGTGCAAACATCCGGGCCCAACACCAGATGGCGATCTATACATAGTGTGTAATCAGAAGCTCATATGCCTCGAACACCCAGACACCAAAGAAACCAGTTCACTCTCCTTTTGAGGTTATACTTATGGAAGCGGAGTAAACTCCCCCCACGCTTCTAACTCCCCTATTTTGATTTTTTTGCTACACTACAAAAGGCATGTACACACGGGCCCTGGCAGAAAGATGAGAGTAACGTCAATATCTACCCAGACTACATCATGATGGTATAATAACAACGAGGAACCTTCATTAGTGTCTAGCAACATCTACGTCACCTAGATCTCCCTTACACTATGATCTGCCCTGACCTGCAAAGCTTTGAATAATTATAAAGGGTGCATTACATTTTTGTGAAACTGCTACAGAGGTGTGGGACGAGTTAGAAAGACACAGCTAAGTGCTGGTGGAAAGGTTCACAATTTGAGCCGTGGCAAGATCGAAGAAAGGAAAGATACAGTAAAGCATTGCAGAATCCTAAGGTGCACCTTTGTGATGCCTTCTAAAGAGCGGGCCAAACTCAAACGGGACAAAGTAGAGGCAGATCTCCAACATGATAAGTCAATGGACATCGCCAATCGCGGGGAGCCCCTGGTGAGGGAAAGATGGGGAGAGGGAGGGGCAGCTGGAGAGTCACAGGGCAATGACTAGAAGAGGATTTAACAGTACAAGAGGTGCAGCTAGCTCTCACACAACTGCAAAATGGAAAAACCCCAGGCAAGAATTGACTTCCAGTGGAACGCTCCCCTTGAGACTGCAACAAGTGTACTCATACCAGAAGCAGGAAAACCTAGAGATCGCTGGGACTCCTACCATTCACTCTCACGCCTCAATTTCGACACCAAAATACTGGCAACGGTCCAAGCAAACTGACTGTGGAAAGTGATGATGGATATGGTGCATCCCAGACCAGAACGGATTAATGCTCCATAGATCTACAAAGCTCAACCTACACCATTTATACAACAATATAGTGGCTGCGAAGGGATTGGGATACTCCCTCGCCCTTGTTTTATTGGATGTGACTAAAGCTTTAAGTAGAATGCCCCTTTTTGTTTGAGGTTCCCAAGAAAATGGGGTTCCAGCCCAAATTTCTAAGATGGGTCAAACTTCTCCATGCAAACCCTTAAGGCATGATTTAAAGTAAATGGAACCCTCTCCCAAGACTTTCCGATAGGAAGGGGCACCAGGCAGGGCTGCCCCCTTTCACCGATGCTATTTGCTCTTACCAGAGAGGTGTTAGTATAACGTATAAGGGTAGATGCCCAGATATGGGGATGGCGTTGAGAAAACACTGGGAGGACCAAATATCGTTATATGCTGACAGCATCAACCTTTACCTAACAAATTCAGAACCATCCCAAGCAAGCGTGGGTAATATTTTTGCAACCTAAGAGAGCTACTTGGAACTGCGTATACACTGGGATAAATCCCTAATATTCCCAATACTGAAGAGCGCAAACCATCATTTAAATAGCTCGGACTATCGATATCCAAATACACAGGAATCTGCTGCCACACTTACTGAGGGTCAGGCTGCGATTTTCAAAATGATTGTATTACCTAGGTTCACATATATACCCCAGAACAGTTCATAGGTAATCCCGGACACTTTCTACCAGGTGCTTAAGAGGTTAATAACGTCCTTGCTATGAGTAGATGGCCTATCACAAATAGCGCTCTCAACGTTTCACCACTTGTGATATATGATGGGGAATAGCTTTGCAGAATGTTCAAAAATACTAAGAGGCAGCACAAGTCGGTGTTGTGAATAAGTATGCCCCGTTGGATGACCCTGCGTTTCATCTGGACCAAGCGGCCACTGGCGGGAAAGGTTACTTCCATGTCTTCTACGGTGACTATCTGGCGACATATGCACCGCCTACCACCGCAGCTGCAATCTCCATTTGGTGTAGGCTGCTAAGAGAAATGGGGTGGGAAAAAAGACTAACGGCTAAGACTCCTCTATGGGTGGGCACCTAACTGGGCCCAGTAAATATACCAACGGGATTCAGGAAGTGGGACCTGATTGTCCTCTATATGCTTGAGGACATGTAGAATGTGAATAGCATGGTGACATGTCCACAAAGGAAATGTCCCGAACATATGGTAAGTTAATAATAAACACACAGCGTGACCTGCACAAAATACAAGCGTGATGGCAGATAGATGTTGGGGAAGGAATTGGATGTAGAGGACTGGACAGATGCCCGCAATCTGCTACAAGCAGAGATTCAGGTGCACTTTTGCTTGAACCAGCTTAAAATACTACACAGGGTATATTATACCACAACGCTACCACACAAACTAAGCAGGGTGGGGGACAACCAATGTTTTTGTGCCTGGGATCAAAAAGGATCCTTCATACACACACTATGGAACTGCCCGGCTCTTCAATCATACTGTACAGGGTTACGGAATAGACTAGAAGCCAAGGGGGCTCACGGATAGATGTGCATGCACCACTGGTGTTATTGAGAATATGGAGGGATTCAGATGCCACCTCGTACCAGCAACTCCTTATTAACTTAGGCTTCCTACTAAGAGAAATTGAGCAGAAATTGGGAAGTGCCGAATGCCCTCGAGTATAGAACTGGACAAGAGAATGAGTGTATGTCAAGCTAAAGAAAAAACAATTTACAAGACTAGGCGGTGCCCTTAGAAGTTTGGGAAAATATGGGAATGTTGGTCCACTGAATGATAGAGCTATGATCAGTTTAAGGATGAAACTGAAAAAAAGAAGAAATTGAATGGGCTCTGGCACTAAACCGATGCAGAGACGTGAAGGAATACCAGTCCTGGACTGCCCACAGTTGATATTGAATCTAGATGTAAGCCACATTGAAGGTTTGACACTGTGTACCCCCCGGGGAGAGAATGCGCAAGTATTCTGTTGCAGTTATTGTTGTACATACAAAATCAAATAAGATACACAATAAAAAAAAAATTGTGCTTAGAGAGCATGCATAAGGACATAGGGAATCCCAGTGACCAATCACTTTAGTGATGCCTTATACAAATAAGATGGAAGCTCACAAAATGCTCATTTAGGTATTGCCAGAGTCTCACAAACAGCAGAACTGGAGACACAGAACTAGGATGGGATACCCACCAGCTGTACATTCATATCAACTTGGTACATCTCCTATGTTTGATCACAATGAACACACCAAGGAATCCTGTACTCTGGGTAGAGATTTCTATTCTTTAACCAATTTTCATATACCAGAGAAACAAGTTAGGTAGACTTGTGTGTTAGTTTCGGTCTTAAATTTTATGTGCTTGTGACCTGCCTCGGTAAATAAACATGGAGAGTTTGCACCCCCCACTGATAAAGTAATAACAGCTATCAGCTCTGATATATGCTAACAATTGCATTCACTTAAGACACAGAAGCTCAAAGCCATACCTGCTCCATGTCCTGCATGTCACAATAAACCCTGACGAAAATCAGTCATCTCATAATTCTTGAGCAAGTCCTGCTGAACATCACTGATGCCATGTTGCACACTCAATCAGTTCAGTGCAAGTTCTGCAGCATATCATATACTTCTTCTATTCAGTAGTAAACAGAGACACTTCAGCCACCCAAGAGCTTAGGCCCTTCTGCACATTATGCAAATCACATCACGTTTAAAGGCTGCCTTGCAGTACATCACAGTCCCAAGTGTCACAATGGTCTGAGAACCTACAGTAATGCACATCATGCACCTGACTGCATATTAGACCAACTCTTCTCCACATCACTCCCTCTAGAGTGCCCGCCCCACACACCTGTTCACCGTCCCAGGACTGGTAGGTGGGCTTCTTGATCACCATGCGGATGAGGCTCGCCAGCAGCAGGCCAATCATGCCCAGGATGCTGATGTACTGCCACATGTACTTATAGATGCGCCAGGGTCGGTGACCTATCATCTCTTCAATGTCATCCATGAACCTAGGGATGAATCAAGTGACACAACATCAGATTTATTGTCCCTGATGAATACATGAAGAACCCTGAGGCTTAGTGGGAAGAACCTAAAGTTTGTGATGAGAAAAAAGGATGAGATCAAAGTAGCAGAGCTAGGGCCAAGTGGAGATCTTGGGTATGAAGCAGCAGGATACAATCACAGCAAGAGGGTGAGAGCCTGATGGGGACCATATGGTAGAAGCTGTTGTCGGCTTATGAATAACTGTGGATATGAAGAACAAGTTTCTAATACTCTTTCTGGATATCCTACGTGAAGATTCCACACCTTTTGTATATCCCGAGGTACCAGACTGGCTACAGGTTTTTTCAAGCAATTGCTCGCATGTGCTGGAAGTTGTGCACTGTCACTCCACAGTTGCCTCATACTGCCTCTGAAAGGGATGGCGAAGAGCTGCATTTAAGCTGTTCCCTGTGCGCAGGCATCAGTTTATATTGAACCTTTTTGTGCCCTCTGATGCAGACCCAGCCTAATTTAATGTGGGACATTATTAACAGTTAAAAGAGTCCACTCCACAGAAGAGGGAGAAGAGTAGGCAGTGAGGAATCTACAGCCAGACAGTGTTTTCCAGAAAGAGAGTAACAGAAGGTAAACAACGTATTCTTCTGATGGATACTTTTGAATAGACAGCCAAGCGGAGGGTCTTAGAAGTGGACTCACACCAAAAAGACCTGGAGGAATAGGTGGACAAAATAGCCCTCTCTGCTGATTTGACTGCCATGGGAGTAGGGCTTGGTAAACATATGCATGGATTCCCATGTAGCAGCCTGGTATATGTGCAGGTATTTGCCAACTCTGTTAAAAGCATTCTTGGCTCTGGTTGAAATGGTTTGTAGGCCAACAGAGGGCTCTCTATTAGCCATGCCATTGCAAGCAGTCGTGCACACTTAAGGAGTGCAAACCACTCCTCCTACCTGACGTCACAGAATTGCCGGCCCCACCCAACCCGGCCTCAACAAAATAAATATATATAATAACAGAAATAAATTCAGTTATCATTTTACTTTTTTTACACGAGCAGTAGGGCGACGACTCTCCACCTTATAGGGGGAGCCGCCACTGCACAGGAACGGCCAGCGATTTGGAGTGTGTCTGTTATTGTGAGTGCAATCTGCCCTACTTTTGTGATCTTCTGCGACATAACATTTTCTTCCCACTCCCTGATTGCCTTGGAGTTCAGAGAATATGTCGTACAACTTCGAGTCATGAGAGTAACCTAGACAATACACACAAAAGGCATGCAGGTCCATGTCATTCCTCTGCTGCCTGTGGTCATAGGGCTGTGTTTGTGTGTATGTGGAGTAAATGGAAGGTATGGGACACATTTCATTTAGCACACTGTTGAGACTAGGAAAAATGTTGCTTAGTGGTTGCTATAGCTATCACAGTTTGTAGTGGAGCTCCGGGTCCGCAAACTCGCCTATATTCAGCTCCATGGCATCACTTCCAGAGGCAGTATGAGGCAATGGCACCACCTGCAGGCATGACTGGAAAAGAAATGGCAGCAGCCTGGCACCTGGGGAAGCAGGGGAGTGCAGAAGTAGTGCCATCATGACGCAGATGAAATGCAATCACAGTAGGAGTGACCGCACCTAGGAAAGGACATGAATGATGAAGAATGGAGATCACAGCACAAGAGGCAGAGTAAAAGAGAGGATACTAGAGATTATAGCGGTGCGGCAGACACCAGGAGGGAACCATGGGTTCTCCATTATAGCATCTTATCTAGTAGTGCAACACAGAATGTCTGCTCATGTGTGGGATTCCGTAGCAGTTTTACAGAGAGAAATCACCACTAGACTCTTAAGTGCTTATCTGCAATTAATAATCACAATGATTAACTTTTAAAACACAATTAAATCAGTCAGCATTAGTAATTGAACTGATGAACAGGCTTGGGGCACTCCATGGCACTTGGCAGGCCTGCCCACTGAGACCTAAGGCCGCGATGGCAAACTCACAGTCAGCACAACAATGTGTTATAGTTATTCAATTCCTGCGGTGGCGTGCTGTCTGTGCAGCTCTGAGCCACTCGAAGCAGCTGGGAGACAGCCTGACGTCACGGCCGGCCTGGTAGTATGCCCAATAGCAACTAGAACTACTGAGACTGTCAGGTTGTTTAATACATTGGCCGTGGCTCCACGGACGGAAGGAATTTGCTGCCTCCTACAGTGTGCCGCGGGCTCCTGGCGTATGAATTATTGATTATTATGATGCTCCCGGCTCTGCCCGCAGCGGCCTGGTCCTGTCTCGAGCAGTGCTCAGGGACTACAGCTAGCACAGGCCAGGCCACCTGCTGACAATTTAATATAGCCGAGCCCAGTCGGGAGAGTGCAGGGCGTCGTCAGAGTCATGACCTGTGACCGACCGCCACACTCACGGGCCGCCTGGTTCCGTTGCAGCAACTGCAGAAGAGGACACGGACAGGCTGCCTGAAATAACCGAGCACCGGCTGCATTAAACCGAAAATGATTGCCAGGGGGGTGGGGGGTTCGAGGCAGCAGGAGCCTGCTTCAGAGTCAGTCGCCGAGGCCAAGCCACTGGCGTAACGAAACTCGAGGGGGCCTCCCTGCAAGACACGTGGAGGGGCCCCCTCCGGGCTCAAACAGGAGCTCTGCAGCCCGAATGCTGTGCTGAGGGGGCCCCCTGGAGCTTGGGGCCCCCCCGCACCGTGGAGGCTGCAGGGGCCCGTGATACGCCCCTGGGCCAAGCACGCAGCTCCCCGCAAAGATCTGATCACCACAAACATTTAGTAAGTAAAGTAGTTGCCACTTGCCACCCCCACCCGAGTGTCAGTGTACCAGGTCAGTGGTGCCCTTCTATTTCTGGTGCTGTGCAGTCATTTTAAGATCTTCTTACAGTTTCTTGTTGCCGGAACGCGTGCATTTTCTGATAATTATATGCTTCCCTCATCTTCATTGTTTTATTTTGCTTGCGAGAGTGTCACTCAGTCGCTCAAATGTTACCCATAATGACACTAAAATTAAGAAAATGTCACACATACTAATCTGAAACCTTGGCAGCTAAGGAGTTGAGGACTGGACCATCAGGCCCTGTGTGCCATGGTCTTCATCTCTGCAATAACAACCCACTGCTAGACGAAATAAGGGTGGAGAGGACCTTTTCAATTCAGGGTACAGAATTTTGCTTGCGGGTGCCTGAGCAAGCAATTCTGGGTCCGCCTTGAAGCACATAGTGTCCAACTGGCAGTGGTGCATTTTGTAGACATTTGATGCAGAGGAAGAGGTTGTTTGTTTCAGAAACAGTTGTAAGGAGGTACAAAGATGAGCCCAATTACTAGACGATGGGAGGATGCAAAGCACATGAATCTAGAGGAGGTTCACGTTGCAAACATTCTCTCTACAAACGTGTTCTCGGATCCTCTTAGGAGCAGATAGTCAATGCATATGGCTCAATGAGGATTCCCATCCATACCATAACGACTTCACATTTCTACCCTCACCGGTCAGCTCCATAGATCCAGGCTACAGCCACATTTTCGAAGATGACGACAATGATGAGGGGCAGCGTAGCAGAGTAGTCATCAAACATGGCGACAAAGTAGTTGCCGGAACGCTGTACAAACATTAGCCCAATAAGGAAGGACAATACACAGCAGAGCACTGAAACAAGAAAGGGACATGAGAATAAGCAAATGACTGAACTCAAAACCAAAACCATTGTCTGTACATCTATGTGCCAGATCTACAGTCTCATTTGTACAACATCAACACTTCGTCATCAAAATATGATTTACCATATTTCCAACATGTCATCTGTACTTTCACACGGCCTGTCAGAGGCAGCATCTGTTCCAAAGCTCCATCTGTTTTATACTGCGATCTAACCCAGATCCTTCCACTTCCCTAAATGCCTCACTTGTCTCTTACTCTCCAAACTGTTCTAGATCTCACTAATAATATTATCACTGTTAGACTTGGCATCCTTGACGTGGGTTTCCTCTGTATTTTTGCCTTTGCCTCCTGTGTTTTTACTGTGTGTTGGACTTCGTTTTTGCTGGTCTAGAGGCTTTGGGCACTTTGCCACTGCTGTTCAGTGCCAAAGTGCAAGCGCCCCTCTGTAAATTGTTGTCATGGATTAGTGTTTCCAGAATTGGCTTATTTGGTTTACAGTTAAGTCCCTAGTACAGTGCATGGTGTATGCCCAGGGCCTGTAAACCAAATGCTACTAGTGGGCTTGCAGCACTGATTGTGCCACCCACACCAGCAGCCTTGCAAAAGGGTCTCAGGCCTGCCATTCCAGTGTCTGTGTGCAGTCTAGTACTGCTGTGTCGATCTGAGAAGTACACCCACTTGCCAGACCCTAACCTTCCCTTTTCTTATATGTGAGTCACCCCTAAGGTAGGCCCAAGGTACCCCTGTGGGCAGGGTGCAGTGTATGTGAAAGATAGGGCATGCCCTGATATATGTGGCATGTCCTGATAGTGAAATACTGCCAATTTCGTTTTTCACTATTGAAAGGCTATCAGTCCCATAGGATAGAATGGGAGTTTATTTAGAACATCTTATAAATATAACTTTTCATGGGGACAAGATAGGAAGGTAAAGTTTAGTATGGCCAAACTCAGACTATAAAGATGCATATTTTAGTGAGGATGATTTTTACATTCTGTGTTTGAAAATACCACTTTTAGAAAGTAGATATTTTCTCGCTTAGCCATCCTGTGTGCCTATGCTAGGTTTGTGTATATACTGTCTGGCTTTGGAGTGACAGGGGCTGGGGATGTGCATTCTGTTCAGTCAGCCACTTGGGGGGCGGGGGTGATGTGTGTCCTGCCTTTCCAGGGAGAGTCAGGGCTGGGTTGAACAGACCTGGGCTGCATTCAGAGTAGGGGGAGGAGACTTCTTTCACACCTGAATGGGCATCGTCTGCCTTGGACAATGCTGTCTCCACCTCCTGCCAGAAAGCTGCACCAGAGAGAACATAACTAGTTTTGGCTGGGCAAAGAGCTTCTCTGCCACCAGAGAACAAAGGAATTTTGTGCTATAAAAGTGGGCCCACGCCCCAGACATTTAGATTACTTCTAGAATTCAAGAGGAACTTTTTCCAAGGAGAAGAGCTGAAGAAACCGAAGGAGAAGTACTGCCGCTTTGCTGTGAGCTGTTTGAGGTTGTCCTGCAGTGGCTGTTTCTACAAAGGTGAGGATAAAGACTTTGCTGTGTGCTGTGTCTCATGCTTGAGGAAGATCTCCAAGTAGAGCTTGCTTCCTGTTTTGAAGTCCCAGGAACACAAATACTTCACCACCTGCTCTTCTGAACTTACTTGCTGGGAGTTCTGACCTGCCAGGAGGTGCCTGTTGCTGAATTGGGCCTTAGGATGTTGTTCCTGCTGTTGGGAGCTGGAAAAGAGACGCAACTACGAGAAGCACAACACATCCGCACCGGTTTCCAATACATTGCAGAAGAAATCAAGGCAGCGCCTGCCCGCAGCTGGAGAAATTGCCGCATGCCGAATCCTGTGCACCGAAATCACCACACTGATTCAGACGCAGGCCCTGCTGTGCGGCTGCAGGAACCAACGCATCGTGGGACCGCAGCTACCAACACAGCGCCATTGCCGCATCGAGAACTGACACATCCCTGCTCCCCCCCTAAAATTGCACAGCGGCGCCAAATCTACAAGGACACAGGGGCTGCAGTAAGAAACCGAAGCATTACCTCCCCACACTGTAAGAAACAGACTCATCACCTCCCCTTCACTAAGGAACCGACGCATCACCTCCCCTGCATGGCAGTAAGGAACCAACGCATTACCTCCCCAGGAGTAAGGAACCAACGCATCACCTTCTCAGCACGTAAGGAACTGACGCATTACCTTCCCTGCAGCAGTTTTTGTTTATGATTGTGACGCATCCAAGGTACTTTGTGTTGAAAGTGTTGCATCTATAGTTTGCTAGGGACAGAACTGTTTTTACCGTCTAAGAAGTACATTTTGATTACTGTATTGTGGATTTTTGTCATTTTGGTCTTGTTTGGTTTAGATAAAGATAACACATTTTTCTAAACTGGTGTGGTGTCCATTCATAGTGTTTTCACTGTATTACAGTATGTGTGCACAAATGCTTTACGCACTGCCTTTGAGACAACCCAGCCTGCTCGTGCCAAGCTGCCGAGGGGGAGAGCAGAGGTTAATTGAGAAGTGTATCCCCCTTTTCCTGAGAAGGTGGAATGTTCCCTACTTGGACAAAGGTGCAAACCATTGCCAACTAGAGAAACCCATTTCTAACAATCACCAACACTGGCAAACACTCATATATGTCCACCTTTGCACTCACTGTCACAGATCCACCAATGGTTCTCATGCCTGCCTTTTGATGATTTTCCATTTACATACCTCCGTCCAACCCAATTTGTTTCCTGCCAGATTGCTTGTCCCCTTGTTGGTATGTCCACACTCTCCCACCATGCTCACGTTTATTAAATTGTTGCCCTCCTCCATCTTGCCTGTCCTCTTTGTTTACTTTCCTCCCATCCCTCAGTTTGCTCTTCTGCAGGATGCCCATCAGCCACGTCGGTGTGTTCTCAGCATCACTCTTCTTGCCTGTCCTAGTTTTCCCAATAGTCTCAATCACTGCATATTCTCACTATAAATGCACATTTTGAAATTGCAAAGATGAGAGCCAATAAACAATATGTACATATAGGAAGAAGCTTCCAGGTTGCCCAAAGAAAGGAACAATTTTAAAAAGTGCCAGTGAAGGAGCACTAAGGCTGGGCCTACAGCAAAGAGGTTACACTGAGCTTTTTTAAGAGGGCACATTCACACTGTAGCTAAAAATTGATATTCCAGAGAGCCGAGGGGATACTCTACTTGTAGGACATGGTTTGAGCACTCGACTGTTCTTAAGGGCCAGTCTACGCACTGAGACAGAGCCCAGAGGTAACCCATAGCTCATACTGTGCCTAGAGGAGAGGAGGGAAGTCTTATGTATGTGGATAGGGAGGCCATGTGTTGTGCCAGAGAATAGAAAAGCGGCATTTAGAGAATGGAGATTAAGAAATGAGCAGGCACGCTATATAATGACGAGCAATCACTACCTAATGATGATGGAGCACTCACAGTGTGCCCGAGAGCCAAAAACAGCCTCAGCTATGAGAAGAAAGATCAATTATATTGTGCCTGGTGGAGAGTGAGCACACACGCTACCCACACAACAGTGAACACTCAGGTTTGTGCCTGAAGGGTCAGCAACAGGTACTAAATCTGAACTTTAAAGTAAGAGCTCATACACACTATGTACTGAGAGTCGCTGTGCCTGCAACAGGGGGAGGTGATTCACTGGGGGCAGGAGAACTCACCCATTGTGCCTTCGGATCATGTAAAAATACACACCTTGAAGTGTTCTAAGAGGACAGCGAAGAAGCACTTGCATTGCCTCCATTCATAAGAATGTCTAACAAAATGGGTGCATTGGTAATAGAAGCTCTACATCTACACCAGTTCACTTGTATGGTAAGGGGTTGGGAATCTACATGTCTGGCAAAGAAAGGAACCAGTATTGTAGGAGGGGCGAAGGGATACCTGTGAAGACTGTCTTCCTCTTGCGCAAAACAGCAAAGTTGTCCAGAAGTGGAGTGAGGATGCCCTGCATTGTCCCAAACATCGTGCTCAGCCCCAAGTTGAGAAGCATGAAGAAGAAGAGTACGGACCAGAATGGTGAGGCAGGAAAGTGTGTCATGGCTTCTGTGAAGGCGATGAACGCCAGACCTGTGCCTTCCACTCCCTGAGAAGAGAATGAGAAAGGAAAGGGTTAATGATGCATACTTCCATCTCAGCAAACAGTACCTACTTCCAGTATATAAGTCATCAGCTCCTATTGCTAGTAGAGGCATTAGACAAATGTGCAACATGAAGGCAATGAAGAACACAAGCTAGCGGTGCCAAAACCATCTCATCCCCCAGAAGGCAAAGCCAATTAAACCAACAACATGTAGTTCAGTCATCACAGTCTTTGGCTATATGTACTGCAAAATACAAATGTCTGTGTGGACAAAACTGTCGCTCAGTGCTTTCATGAAGCCAGGGGTTGATCGCTAGAAAGGAGGTAAAAGATGGAAATGTGGACGCACCTTGTTCATCTCGTTCTCCACCTTGCAGTGCTCAATACCATGCTGCTGCAGTGTTTGGTTATCAATCGCTGAAATGCTAAGGAACCACTTGCTGTACTCCTCAGAGGTAGTGATGTTCTCTGTTGGAAGAAACTGGGCTCCTACACTCTGATTAGTGACCAGGTCCACTATCTTTGCCACGTTTCTAATAAAGGAAGAGAGACAAAGTGGAATTTGTTGTCTTGCCTAGTGAATTTCTAGCAGTGAGAATTACTGTAGTATCACTCACCAGATCACCAAGCACCTAAAATCTCTGTTTTTCTCAACTCGCTTGCATCCTGTTTTCCATACTGTTCAACCATGCCACATTAGCATCCGTAGGTCTGTCCTGTATTCATTGCCATGTTCTCAATGCCCAAGGTTCTTGCTCAAATCTGAGCCCTCAGTAGGTTTCACTTACAAGCAATCAGTCATATATAATTTACCTAACTCGTTGTAATACTATTAGGATTATATGTGAACACACAGAGGCACTGAGTGTAGTATGCTATGTCTCACTTTTGTAATTCCATCCAATCATCTCAATATAAAATTACAACATTTTTGTCAACATCTGTGTTCTCAAACTTAAACTAACCAAACTATCAAACATGCTCTGTCAAAATGAAAGCATTCATGCTCTGATTCACTGGTTCTTAACCTTTTGACTTCTGTGGACCCCCACTTAATCATTATTGGATCCCACCCGGGGAGTCCCACGGAATTAATATTGGAATCCAGGAATCCCCAATGAGTCGTTACTGCAAGCTGGGGGAACTGCAAAAAATACACACAAAAAACAGAAACACGCACTCAAACAAATATACAGAGGATGAAATATTTACAAACAAATATAAGAAAAACCTTTTAATTTTGAGAAGTTTGGAGCTTTTCTAAATTAATCGTCCGCACTATATTTTATTTGATGCACTTGTATAGCTCTCATTAATCAAACTGAGTACAATATCTTAATTTTTAACATCCGTTTTGAAATTCCTACACATCTGCAGAATGTTTTAAAGTGTTCATTTTTTCATTTAGTTTCTTTAGTTATATGCACTTTATAAATCTGTTTATTTAATTTAATTTTCTAAGCAGTCGCGGATTCCCCGAGTAGGCTTTGCTGAACCATCCCACCCCTTCCAGGGGTCCCCAGACTACAGGTTAAGAACCACTGCTGTAATTAAATTGAGCTACTCAATATGAACCTATAAAAACATCCAGTCCATGTTTGCATCAAATGAGTTACACAAAGATACGATCATCTCACCTACACAATCCATCAAAATAACACTTTATGAAAGCAAGAGTATCAATGGGAAAGTAAAACAAACCAGAAGAACATTCATATATCGGACCATAAATTCAGACCAGACTAGATCGAATATTGAAACATTAATTCATCAAAACTTCCAATCCATGCCAACACCTATCCCAACACAAATATACAATTATCTCCTCAACATAAGTTCATCAGCCTACAGTTCATGCCAATGTAAAACAGACATCCTCGGGACGATTCCAAACTAACCGCTAAACATGAAAATAATCAAACAGATCATGCAAAAAATAAAATCAAACTCTTGAACATAAATGAAGCTGAACGTCTATCCATCAACATATTCATTCAAACAGTCGCTTCACAGAGTACACCCATCCCAGTTTGCCAATCCTCGGTTGCACTCACTCTTCGATGCAGCGATGCGTAATAATGTTAGCGCGGAATCCAAGAACAGCAAAAACCACCAGTGTGGCCAGGATAGACGTCATGAAGTTTATGAAGGACACGAGAATGGCATCAAAGTGGCAGTTGTTGTTACGGTTGTTGTAGCTGGAGTAGGCAATTACACTGCCAAAGCCAAGGCCAAGGGCAAAGAAGACCTGGGTGGCAGCCTGACGCCACACCTGGATGTCACCCCAGATCTCCACCTGCAGAAAGAAACGCATGGGGGGCAAATATTACTCTTATTCTAAAGGCAGGCATGATAATGGCAGACAGGTATTTGAAAAAACGGGTTACAACAGGGACGGGGAAATGGCTGGTGAGAAGGGTAGGTTCTCAGTAGTAGGAAAAGGTTGGATCTACCAGTACAGACTGCACACCTGCAGCATAGCCTCCACATGGAAAAATGTAATTACCTGTAACTACAAGACTCCTGCGCGCTATTTTACATGGACTAATCATGCATTGAATTATTCTCAGTTCATGAGTCTGGAAATCCTTGGTACAGTACACTAGCAGCATCAATATGCCTGCCTAGCCATTTCCTTACAAGGGTATTTGTTTCTGAGCCATTGTAATTGAGACTAAGCATCACCACACCAACCTGCTCCACCCACACTCCCCAGAATACCATCCTAAGACTGTTCAGCACAAGTGTGCTAGTTATGCACAAGCCCCACATTGAACTATAAGCCCCACATTGAGCTATTGAAGACACCTAACTGGAGAGCTGTAGTTAGAAGGAATTAACTTTGATATTTTAAAAATGTGTGTGAATTACAATAAACAGCAGTATGTGTATTATGCATGCAGGAGTGATGCTTTCCTTACTTAAAGAGGCTCTGCAGCACCATATGCTCCACTCTCAACTCTCTTCTTATCTGGAGCTCAATGTCACAGCGCTGATCTCCTGCAGCAGCAGCAGCCGCCCAGTGCGAAAGGCCACAGTCACTGCCACATCTGTATCAGAGTATGCCCTAACACTCATATACTCTTCAGTCGGCTCCGTCACATTATATGCTAATGTATGGTGACATTTTTCCCCATATAAACATAAACAGGTTACAGCAATAACATAAATGATCATAGGCATAGATATATTTAAAAAACATGTAGATATTAATTCATCATAAATATCAGCCATAATAATTCCTAAATGACAGCTAAAAAAAAAAATCATAGATACAGTGCAAGAATATAAACAATTTCATTTTGGTTGAGTTCAACCTGAGTGCGCAGCCAAAAAAGGGCAATAATAAGAAATAGAAGCAGCAATTCTGATAGGGCTGGTTAAAAAATCCCAAAGAGCTAATGTTTTTAGATTAATTCACAACTCGCTAAATATACAGGGAAATCCAAGCTGAGTGGCCCCCAAATCCTATTTCCCTTAATATTTCCCTTCCTGCCTCTTCGTTCATACAAAGTTGTCTCTAAATTGCATATATGTAGGAAGCGCCCTTTCCATTGCTGAACAGTCAGTGGTAACGGATCCAGCCAAGCTGAGGCGACGCACAACCTGAGGACAGACATGGCAATAAAGATTGGCTCCTTCCCAGTTCTCCTATCGGGCTCATCTATTCCTAATAGAATAATCTGAGATGATAGAGGGATATCCGCCTTCAGTACCTCGCTTAAAAAAAAAACCTATTTCCCGACCTATTGATTCTATGCAGGGATGGGTGGAAAATATGTGAGACAGCTCCGCGCCTTCAGCCCTGCATCTAAAACACAGAGTCCCCTCCCCTCCACTCCACGATTTTTGCCGGCGTTATACAGAAATCAAACAGGGTTTTAAAATGCTGTGATTGCAGGTTGGCAGAACGCAATATAGAGCCCCCCATTTCTAACGATTCCAAAAAAAAGGAATCTGGGAGCCCTAGCCTGACCTGCCACTTCAGGCTATCTGCGGATTATCTGACTGGAAAAGGCTCGACATAAACCAATCCGCGGAGTTCGTTTGTTCGGTCTATAAAGAAGCACAGTGTGCCTGTCAGTATTATGTGTGTGCAGAGCTCTTTCAATTCTGAAAAAAGCTAGCAATGCCACAACCGATTTAGTATGAACCTTGAAGGGACTTTGAGATAAATCTGTAGTGTCTTGAGCACCCCTTGTCAGTGCAAATATGGCATATTGTTATTTTACCGAACAAGCTTAAAATTCAATAACACGTCTAGTAGCAATTGTTAATACAATGAAAGCTTTTATTCCAAATGTTCTTCTGGAGCTGTAGGTGTTTGGCACCACTAAAATGGTGTTTGACCTCCAGGTGGCCCTTCTGGAGGTATGGCCCTCCGGCAGCATAGTTCTCACAGGGAAGAGAGGATCAGCCTTTGCAAAGCTACTACAAGACTTCTTGTCCATAGTTATGCTTTGCTTATCTGCTTTGTCTTCCACATTTGTACCGGTCTCTGCCACTAGCATGCAGTCGAGGGGCCACAGTCAGCCAACCTCTTGGGTTGCTGGCATTCAGAGTTATGCTTTGTACCGCACGCCTTTAGCCAAGGCCTGCGCATGTCCAAAATGCACATAAGTACTATGGTAATTTATTTATCCAGTAAAATGCCTGGAAGCTCAGGGCAGCCATTTTAAGGTCAAGGAAACCATCTCTACATTGAGGATAACCTTCAATGTAGAGGAATCCCTCTTAATCAACATTGCGTGTCACTGGCCGATATTGAGAATTTTCTACTGAAGTTATGGATGTATGGCTTATGCTTCCATCAATATAGAGCAAAAGACACATCATTGATGGACGGAACACAGAACAAATCGAACAATTCACCCCCAGTCAAGAGATCTGGGTTAAATCCATCATTCTTTTGCTCACCATGCCACCCCAGTTTATAGCTGGCCATATGAAAATCAGTCTTGGACCCTGTGCCTCATGGGAACAGTCCAGCCCAAACTGCCCAGCCAGGTCCTCCCTGGACCGGAAACAAGCATCCTAGAAACGGTTTCGGGGTTTCACCCCATTTCAGCCAGGATAGCTTGAATCCAGTGGCACAGTGAGCCCGGGACCCACGTCTAAGCATACCCGGCGCACTTCGGGCAGGAAAGCAAAAGACACACAATTGATGGACGGAATGCAGAACAAATCAAAACATTGACACAAGGAACAGGGTCAAGGCTGATTTGCATATGGCTGGGTCCAAACTGGGGTGGTGCGGTGAGCAAAAGAACAATGGATTTAACCCAGATCCTTGTGACTGGGGGTGAATGTTTGCAGTGTCCAGCATTCCGTCCATTAATTGTTTCTTTTGCATATGTCACCCCAAGTGGGAAGGGTATGCCCAGACGTGGGTCCCGTGCTCACTACACCAAGTGGATTCAAGCTAGCCTGGCTGATGAAGGGTGATGCCCTGGAACCGGTCCCAGGAAGCATGTTTCCGGGTCCAGGAAGGACTTAGCTTAGCAGTTCGGGCTGGACTGTTCCCACAAGGAACAGGGTCAAGACTGATTTGCATATGGCTGGGTCCAAACTGGGACGGTGTGGTGAGCAAAAGAATGATACATTTAACCCAGATCCTTGTGACCGAGGGTGAATGTTTGCAGTGTCGAGCATTCTGTTCATCAATTGTTTCTTTTGCATCCATCAATATAGAGGCACAGGTTTATGTCGAGGGATACACAAAATAGTTAAAAAGCCTCTGAAGCACCTGTTTAGGGAACCGAGCAGGCAAAATGGCTCAGTGAGTTAATGCTACAACTCAACACTAGATATATTTGACAGAGTATGTGTTTTATGAGTTTTAATTCCAGCATTAGTTACTATTTGTTTCAATATTCAGATTATTTCTTCTCCTGGGGGGGGGAGGGGAAACGATTTGCGTCGCTGCGCTATTGATTCAGCAGCTACCAACATAGCATAGGCAAATTAAATTAGTCAACCAGTAGTATAAGCCGGGTCTGGTGGCTCAGTGGACTAATGCGTCTGCTGCAGGGGCCTGTGTTTGACCTCATGGTCACAGGTTCAAATCCCGGTGGGTCCACTCAGCCTTTCATCCATCTGAGGTCGATAAAATGAGTACCATTGAGTTGGGTAACAATAAACATCTGTTATTCAGCGCCAAGATACCCGTAGTGGTGAACGTGCGCTTTACAAATACACGTGTTATGTTATAAGGAAATATACACCTTGTGTGTACCCTCTGCCAAACAGAGATTTGCGCTCTGCTAGAGAGGTAAAATCACAACATAGACCTCCCTCAGTGGACTTAAAGATGTTTAGTTTACAAAGAGGCTTTTACTGAGGCTCCACTACTTGTTAGTGTAACAAAATATCCTGGCATCAATCATCCGGGCAGATAAGGGGGAAACTGGAGTACCATCAACTAGTCAATTTGTCTTCCTTCCTCCTACAGTTTGCTGCTTATATTTTCTTTTTCTTCTAAGTGGTGTGTGGAGATTTGATTCAAATCCTCTTTCCACCTCAAAAGCTCCTTTGTCATCCTCCTTCACAGCAGAAATAATCTGGTAAGATAAGATCTGGTAGATATTATATAAGTGACAGGGTTTTAATCAACTGGAAGAGACATGGGTAAGCTGATGCATTTAAAGGATTGATACTAGTTTAATCAGATAATTGGTTGTCAACAGGGTAGTCAATATCCCACAGTCAATGGACTTGAACAGCATGTTATTGTCAATGAGGGGATTGTCAACATGTACACAATGGCTGTATCATGTATTTATGTACAGATATATTTGTGGAGTTTGAATCTAGACGTAGATCAATGGTGGGAGCTCTAAGTTATGATTCAAGATCATTTACAGTGAAGCAAGATTTTTACTGATGGTGAATCTTACGTGGAGATATGCTGTTCCCTGAAGGGATGTGTATTCCGCATCTTTCTCAAGGGCACAGGCAAGCACTCCCACTCATAAAAAAGGTAGTAATAATATGAGGCTGGACAGAGCTTTCGGTGATCGACTTCATTGGCTGAGACAGAAAGACCCAAATAATTAGCTGCATAGGCACTGACTGGTATGTTTACATTTCTACTGCTACGTTAATGTTCCACCCAGCCTGACAACTGTAAATACTTCAAAACAAGGAAATCTATGAAAGATCGATTACTGAGGATTAATTATTTCAGCAATTGAATAGGAATTGCAAACATATCTTAAGGTTGGTTATTCAAACGCCTTCATGATTCTCTTTCATGATAAGGGTTTTCAGTTCTGTAGGCCTACACAATAATTGCTTACCTATTTGAATTAAGAGTACGGATTCTTTTAGAAAGAAATGCATCCAAATATATAGCTAGATGCTCATCATGTCACCTTTTCGCTGCAACACAACCACTTTTATTTGCCCTAATAAAGCAGCGTCTGTTTGGTCACAAGGGTGTCTGACACAGGGATACTCAAATACGCCCTCAACAAAACGGTTAACTGATGAGTGGCACCTTCAAATTCAAATACATGTAAGACACAGTAGGCCTTTTGAAAATATCTGCCCTCGAATAAATGCTGATTTTCAAGATGTAGTAAAATCAGCCTGCTGTTCAGCACTGGAAATCCTCTTCAGTCCTACATGTGAATTTACTTCCATATTACAGCTGGAAATGCTGCATGCCTGCCTTATATTCCTGTCTAATGCCTCTTTAAACAAGAGACAGTGAAAGATTAGGCTTCCTGCCTTCTAACCTTTCACTTGACTCCTGTGCAGATATTCTCGGTTGCAACCAATCACACAAAGTCCAATAGCACCTGGCAGAACAGACTGTCAAGACTATTACTGAGCAAACTGACCAATGGCCTTGCAGACTTTTTCGGGCAAAATTCTCTCCCTAAACTCAATTGATTTTAATTCACATGCTTAGCTTTTCACTCTTCTTAGAATATCTTGAGCTCCCATTCAGTCTTTGCAGTTCTTGCTGATTACCTTCTTGCTGTTGACAAGCACTCGTTTTGAAGCCAAGCAAGGTGAAACCGAACAGAAACGTTACCTGCTAGTAATCTTAGTTCATTCTTCATGGGTATTCTTTCTGAATTCATAAATTGTAGACTATCTATGTGCAAGTGTGGGATCATGGACCACTCTCTTTAATGCACACTGGTTTTTAGTCGAAAAAAATATTAACACGAAAATAAGAAGGTATCAATACAAATCTAATTTTAAAAAACAACATTCAGCCAGATAAGTCATATTAAAGTAAAGTACCTTTGCTTGAAAACACCACCCAATGCCACCCTGCACGCAATAATTGTAGTGAAACGGACATTAAGAAAGGGGAACTGCTAGCTATAGTTAGCCAGGTAACTCTTCCAATTTAAGGTATATGTAGATCTTGTGGAAGGATGTTGGTTTTTATCAGAATAGTCATGCAATCATCTGAAAGATTTAAGTGACTGTATTGCAGGAGGGTTAAGCTTAGTGAATGAAAAGGAGGTTGGAGAATGTTTCATGACATTCTAGAGTGGAGTCTGAACTGAAGTCTCCTCTGTGGTCAAAGGATTACAGCAAAAGATCTGTGTACTAACAATGGCACGGTCACTCCAAAGCAATGAGATCACTTTGGATTCTGCATCTAGCACTACTCCCACGGAATGAGACGTTGAAGCTCAGACAGCCAAAACATGCAAAAACGTCCCTCACTAGTTTATCAAAATATCATTCCCCAAGGAGTGAAGAATCAAGAGCATTTTGAGATTTAGTCAATAAATGTATGCTTTGGAGTCAATACACTGAGAATAAACCAGAGAACAGCCACTTAACACCCACGCATTGCCTTCTAGGTGCCTGCAGAGCTTATCTTCTTTTTAGTTCTAAAGCTCGGGAGATGAGGTGCAATGTTGCAGATGTCTCATTTTAGAAGCAAGAGCCAGATTAACTGAGCTCCCTTGGGAAGGATTGTGTACCTTGTTCTGATTGTACATGGTGGTGGTGTTCTCCATTTTAAGTAGAACCAAACTATATGAGCGCAGTAGTGGCAAATATTTTAGGCATACATGGACTGCCCTCAAATTGAACATGTTGCTGTTCCTTCAGAGACCTTTTCCCTTGGGGTTGTCAGACTATACACGTAAGCACACCAATCCACTATATTTATTCTGTAGAGGACCCCTTGCAACATATTTTATTCCATCATGAAATAGTATATACAGCTTTTTTGTTTCTTAGATGATGTCATCTCAATATCCAGACTTCTGACACTTATCTTCAACACATTCTTGTAAGGATCTCATATGCAATCTGACATCCAGCATTGGGAAGATTTACCATGCAGTGAGTCCAGAAGCAAAGACTTCACTGACCGTAGGACAAGACTGTCTGGACACTTTTCAGGAAGTTCAGAAGTCAAACACCGCTCCTGAATTTTGAAGGTTTGTCTGTGTTGTCATGAAGAACTAGAACCTGTAAAAAGCCCTTCATCATTTGGAAATACTGTAGTATTTTTTGACGACAGAAGATATTGAGGATCCCCAGTACACAAAAGCAAGCCACAACTACAGCAATGCACTTTAGGGAAGCTCAAGGAGCTGACTTCAGCAAAAGAAGGACACTAATGTTTGTGGTCAGTCCTGAACTCAAGTAGCCTCTGTGTCACTGGCAGACTCAAATGTGAAAATATTCTTCTTCCTAATCTATGGTGTACTTTTTGATCTCCAAATGTAGATATGGGCATATTAGAGATACCACCATCATCCTGAATGTATCTCTTTTCAGCCATTTGTTCGGGGATGTTTGATTTAGGACACAAACGCGACACCTATGTTTATGACAGTAAAACAGCAGGAGAGGTTTTGGTTACACTGTTGATTTAGTGCTTCCTCCTGTGCTTATTTCTTTCACTGGAAGGTTACATAAATAACCAGTTCATCCAGAAGGACAGGTTTCAACAAACAGGTGAGATTTGGGACTGGAAGCCTGAAATTCTGATCTTGCATCCACTCTGCCCAATATCTTGCCCAGGGAATCTAGGGGCCCGATTCACAGAACTTACTTAAGACAAAATCCTAAACTTACTACCATTTTGGTATTCAGAGAAGGCACTTACTCATTTCAGTATTCACAGAAGTTAGGAGTCCTAACTTTAGGACTCCTAAATGCCTTCTGTGAATACCGAAAGTTTTAAAAATAGCATTTTTCTCAATTTAGTAGTAGTAAAGTTAGGACTCCTACCTTTAGGACTCCTAAATACCTTCTGTGAATACCGAAAGCCTTAAAATTAGGATTTTTCTCAGTTTAGTAGTAGTAAAGTTAGGAGTCCTAACTTAGGACTCCTAAACTGAGAAAAATCCTAATTTTAAGACTTTCGGTATTCACAGAAGGCATTTAGGAGTCCTAAAGCTAGGACTCCTAACTTATGTGAATACCGAAGTGAGTAAGTGTCTTCTGTGAATACCAAAATGAGTAAGTGCCTTCTGTGAATACGAAAATGGTAGTAAGTTTAGGATTTTGTCTTAAGTTAGTTCTGTGAATCGGGCCCTAGATTCCCACTTTAGTAGGCGGGGTGGTGCAGATGAAGCATCACGCTGACCTTCTCAAGAGACCGCTAGAGAATCAAGAGTAACATTCTCTTTTAGGAATTGTGCATCTGATTCAGCTGCTATGGATTTCTTCTCTTATTGTCTCATGCCTGAGCACAGAGGAAAGAATATAAAAAGGTACACTCTACGGATCTGATGAGGCTGGGAACCAACTGCACCCTGAGCTTTGCCTGTTATTTGAGTGGCAAGGTGAAAAATGTGTGTTTTAAACACCTAAGTGACGGTTTTATTGTTTAGCTTGATAACCACTCTGTTAGTACCCTCATGGAAATCTGGTATGTCAACTGGAGAAATACTGGAAGGGATAAAGTCTAGAAACTGAGGGGGAACGGTGTGCCTCCAAGCTGGTGCATCCAGAGTGATTCGCCTGGGATGTCAGGGTTGCTCTTCAGAAGGAACATCTTCATTAGAACGTACTATCCTAGGACAGTGTCCAGAACGAAACAGCTGAATGCCTGGGACTTTCCTCTCCATATCATATTTTTCTAGGCTGTTCTGCTGACTTGTTCTTGGTCTTTTGTGGCAATGCTTTTTGAGTCTTTGCCTTTCTTTACTTGGTGGGGGAGTGAGCTTAATTTGAAAGTGTCATGGATGGTATTTTCGCCGTTTCCAGATGGCTGGGCGATAATTGTGGGTAGTTGCACTGTGTGTCATCCTTCGAAGATGAAATACGTCTTAGCTCCTCTGGCAATAGTTTAGACGACTGAGAAGAAAGCAATAGAGGCTTGATCATTTTCCACAACATTACGATTGACATCACAAAAGGCATATTTAACACTGGGTTAGAGAGAGAGAGAGATAGCCTAAATGATGCATAATGATTTGCGTCGGACAGTTTTATTCCTCAAAGTGTGCTTTGACATTGAGTCTCAACTTCACCCATGAGCGAGAGGGATGCTGATGCCAAAGTATGAGGGCCGACCCTCTTAGATTGTATCACCTGGAGGAAAGAAACCCATGCAACCCATATGAGGACAACAAAACCGTAGAGGTAGATCAGAATGCTTTCCTAGATAACCCTGCTTTTTTTCTTCTAAGGTTAACCCTTCTTAGTACTTCAGTCATTTTTAATTATCTGGATATCCTTATTATGTTTGAAAGAATTGATGCAAAATGTTGCTTTTTTAGGCATGTTTTCTTGTTTAAATTATTTTTATTTTGAAAACATATGTTCTGGGACTCTGCACTTACATGAAAATACCCACCCTTTCATTAATATTAGTGAGAATCTCATTATAGTGAACTTGCAATATCTTTTTTTGGTTGTCTTAACTAGTCTTACTAGAGTTCATCTACATAGAAGAGGTGCTATTTCTTAGGGAAGGGTATTTGTTTCAGTCTCAGAGTCATTCAAGGAGACTGAGGTTTCCCAGTATTTCACAAGGCACATGCATTTGACTACCTACCTTTGGGGTGAACATAATGCGGATACCATCTGCAGCACCTTCCAAGAGCAGTCCACGAATCAGAAAGCACAGCAGCACCACGTAGGGGAAGATGGAGCTGAAGTACATCACCTGGAAAATTAAGCACAGGATATTATGAGCAGTATAGTCTTATGAGTCGATGACAAAGCAAATCAACTTCTATTTAATTCATCTCTTGGGTGTCTCACTGTGTGACCCCTTAAGCGCTGGTATCTCACTGTTTGAACATTTCTATTACCATTCTGGGAGACCCTCATGTTTGACCTCCAGCCAAGAATTAAGCAGCACAATCGCTGTGGTGGCAGCATACTGTGTAGTGAACAGGACCTTTTTACCCTGTGCCACTAAAGCGATGCCTACCGGCTCCCTCATCTTTTTAAAAGTTCTGCTGGTGTGTGCTTCACCCACCCATGGCCAATATCAGGTAGATGGGAGAGTGCTGCATAGCGCATGAGTAGTGACTAACCCACCCCTCCACACAGCAGCATCCGCCTTTTACTACTTGCCCCAATTCCAAGTCAACCTAAAGTGACAAAGTAGAATGTCAACACACAATGATTACTTATTGTCAAACCTGGGAGGAGAAAGCGACAGTGGTCAGACAAGATGTTTCATGTGCTTGCATGCCTCAGCTGCCCTGGTCGCCCTGGTACTTACAATTCATTGACATACATGCTGATTTTAATATTTTTGGCGGAGCTGCTTTTGGTGCCCACTCTGGCCCTGCTTGTGAAGGCTTATAACAGCTCTGCATCTGGTGTAAATTGTAATTCTGCAAAAAGATCAAAGCTTCTTGAGTCTTGCATTTTTCCAAGCCTTCCCAGAAAAAGAGGGTGCGAAGAACGTCTTAATATCAAAGAGCACGTCTATCTCTTTGTCCTGCACACCACTAAGTGTATAACCAAGCATGGCTTTCACATGTAAACTAAACTAATTATGACACTTGTATCGATATGTGTTTATTGATTTGAAATTGATGATTTCAAGTTGTGAGAGCCAGAAAATACATTCTGCAGTCACTGAAAGAAGGATTTCAGCAAACATCTTGCAAGCTGAAATCACTGATGTTGAATAAATATAAGAGAAAGACAGTAGTTCTCCTAAGAATTTTTACCCCTGATATTTTTCAAGCTTTTGCCTCTTTATTCAAAATGGAAGGATGAGGAACTGGACATGTCCTTTTGAGAAGGACCCTGTACATGCAGGTTTTGCCAATTCCAAAGCCTGGAGCTGAAGCACGTGGGGCCACTGCTATCTGACCCAGGCAATGGAAAGCACAATTTCAATTTAGTTAATCAACCCCAGACTTCCCCTGGCAGTCCTGCCAACAAATCTGCTCAGGGCTGGAATGGCTTTCTGAGCAATGTTAGATCCCTGCCCAAGCATGCTGTTGAAATCTGGGATCTACTATCCTCTAAGACTCCCGACATCGGATTTCTGACTGAAACCAGGCTCAAACCTAGCTCCACCCCCACTATTGCAATGGTACTCCCTGATGGCTACTGTATCCAAAGGCTGGATAGACAATTTAAGGTTGGTGGAGGTATAGCCATCACCCATAAAGACATCATCAAAGTATCGGCACTCGAGCAATGCTTTAATTACAAAATTGAAATTCTAGTCATTAGAATTGATTTCTTATCCCATTACAGCTGGCAAGGCACCCTTGATACCGGGCCCCAGGTCCCCTTTTGGATTTCTCGCTCCAACTGATGGAATTAATTGCCCCTCATATAATTTCCACTAAACATTTCCTGCTATTAGGGGACTTCAATATACAAAGTGAGAGCACTTTTAATCAGGACGCCTCTACGCTTCTTGCCGACTTAGCCACTTTAGGACTAGAAAGATCAACGTGGGTCCTACACATTCAGCAGGACACACGCCAGATCTTATACTGACCAACTCCCCAAGCTTCTTTTGTGAAGCTCCACGCCCACTTACATGGACAGACCACTCTTTAATTGACTTCCAAATCAGGGGTCCCAGGGCACACTAGGCCCCTCCTACGGCCTCCTATAGTCTCCGTAGACAGTGGCATAAAATAACACCCGACCATTTTAAGAACACATTCCTGGCAACCATTAACCTGGAATAAAAGAATGAGGAGGAATGCCTGGCCAGCTACAACTCTATAGTAAAAACAACCATAGATGAGCTGGCCCCATTGAAACAATATCCTAACTCGGCCAGACGCCCACACGCAGCATGGTTCTCTCTAGACCTGCAGAAGGAAAAATGTCTTTGTATAAACTTGGAAAGGTGCTGGCGCCACTCCCATGATGTACAGGATAAAGAGAGGTATAAGACCTCTCTGGCTCAATACCATAAGAACTTAAACACTGCTGAACACAGTTAAATCAGGTTCCCCTTTGGACATTATTCCAGAAAAAATGTCCTTGTTACTCTCTAAACAGTTGTCCCCATCTATTTGCTCAATTCTCAATCTCCCTATGAGAGAGGGCCAACTACCACTTGAATGGAAGGCTGTACAAATAATTCCCATTCGCAAGACAACCAATGTCCCAATGGAGGACCTGTCCAACTACCGTCCGATTTCTCTTCTACCTCTCCTGCGTAAGATATTGGAAAAGCGATTAATAAACATCTCTCTGACTAGGTCGAATCTACTGGATGCCTTGACACATCTCAGTCTGGGTTTAGGCCAAAGTACAGTACGGAGTCAGCATTGATTGCCGTCACCGACTATATAATGCACTCCCTTGAAAACGGACAAGCAGTACTACTAGTGCTGCTGGATTTGTCAGCAGCTTTCGACACGGTCTCTCATCAGACTCAAAGAAACTAGAGTTCAAGGACGAGCCTTTCAGTGGATGTCGAGCCCATCAAACTCAGAGCATCAATCTGGGCCCTTTCTGATCTCAGACCATAGAACTGACCAAAGGAGTACCTTAGGGATCCTGCCTTAGTTCCACTTTGTTCAACATTTATATGGCTCCGCTAGCTGGATTGCTTAGAAAGCTGGCCTTCACACCAATCTCGTATGCTGATGACACCCAGCTGTTTCTGTCATTTGACAAAAACTCCTACAATATCCAGACTGCCTTCTCGAAAGGCATGACTGCAATTGCGACCTGGATGAGGAATAATTTCCTACGGCTTAATACCAGGAAAACCGAGATCATGCTGTTTGGAGATACACATATGCTCTGGACCCCAGAATGGTGTATGTCTGAGCTAAGCTACACCCCGGTCCCTAAGACAGTGGTTAAGAACCTTGGCATACGTTTGGACCAGAAACTTACCGTGAGAGAGCAAGTTACAGCTACCGTGGGCTCATGTTTCCACATGCTAAGTCTCCTACGCAGGGTATTTCCCTTTCTCCCCTTAACCGCACGAAAAAACACTCATCCAGACACGGGTGATAAGCCGTCTGGACTACTGTAATGCTCTCCTTATTTCAGCAAGTGAGTCTTCTTTGAGTAGACTTCAAGTAGTTAAAAACACCGTGGCCCGCCTTGTCTCAAACTCTCCTGCTAGAACTGCTTCTCTCCCTCTCCTACAATGGCTACACTGGCTCCCAGTACGCAAACGGGTCAGATGTAAGATATGCTGCATTGTGCACAAAGCATTAAATGGTAAAGGTCCTGGCTATTTTGCAGTAAAACTCAGTCAATATCAGCCACCCAGACCCCTACGCGCAAGAGCTAAATCTTTGCTTCTTGTCCCGCGTTTAATAAAAAACACCTGGGTGGGAAGGCATTCTCCCATCTAGCCCCCTTTTACTGGAATCATCTCCCTACTCATCTTCGGAAATGCCCAGATTAACCTCTATTCAGAAGGCTCCTTAAAACTGAACTTTTCTAATCAACCACCTCTCATCTACCTATCTATAGCACCTCCGTAGCGTGGAGATACCCTTCTGGGGGTAATTTGGGCACTTTACAAGTACATAAAAGAAATAAATAAAATAAAGGACCATAAGAACACTTCACTGAGCCAGTAATTTACTCGTAACAAGCCTTATCTTTATGTCTTTTGCCTCTAAAGACAGAGTCTTAAATGGGCATGTCCCTTTTCCTGAGCTTCAATTTTGATTTTCCCAAAACTCAACCCCCTCCTCTAAGCCTCTGCCTGTCTCTTTCTAAGACTCACATACCTCCTATCATACTGCCAGACCTTCTTTCTCTGGGTATCGTCCCCACTTAGGTGCCCTGCATTTACCTTTCCAGAAGACTTTATGCCCTTGATCATGCAGAGACAGACCACCACCCATGCAGCGAAGAGGCATCCAGTCATGTAGCCGTCCAGACCCCCGCTCTCTTCAATGGAGCTGCTGATATGCAGGGCCTTGTGGTACCAGAAATAGGTGGTGCTGGTGCTGTGATCACAATCAAACTCTGAATTGGAAAACAAAGTGAATTATAGGAGTCAGAATTTATGTACACATTTACTACCCAGAAAGAGTTGCCAACCTTCCTCATCCTGCTCTCCTCAGCTGTCTTGTTTAATTCAATACTTAGAACCATGCTGGTGTGAGCCTATGCTGGAGAGGGAGCAATAGGATGTGTGGGGCCACTGCTACAAATTCTAAAGGTTCTTGTACTCACTGAGCCAAGGAACATTATTTGACCAAGAAAAAGTTTAAGGCTCCGCCTTTCAGCCAACAGAACATCTGCTAAATGAAATCTGTGCCTTGGTCCGGCCTAATACTGGGCCAGTCTACAATGTTAAAAGATTTGTACTCAGTATAACTTGAGCAAGCAGGTCAGATTTCCTCCGTGAGTTTTAAACTTGTGGAGATCCTGTGAAAATGATCCCATTCTTTCATCACTAACAATAAGAAATCTAGAATGTGCCTGTGAGCAGAATGCTGGGTTGGATTTGGAAATCTACTGTGACAACATTCAATAGAGGGCCTCTTTAAAAGCCCCACAATTTCTGCTACCTATTAGGTCCTGAAGTTGGCCCTTTGCACATCAAAACAGAGTAGTAAGCTTTTATCCTCCAGAGAAGAGGATTCAGTCTGCTTGTCGTCACCTTAGAGCCTATGGCTGCGATGTATATGGATATCTACTTGTAAACTTAGCATATCCGGACACTAACCTTTATGAGTCGTGTTGGGCATTTCAGGGCAGTCTTCCCAGGGCAGAGGGTACTGAAAGGAATTAAATAAGTAAAAAAGGCTCCAGCCAATGATGACATTGTAGTAAAGGGCTACGTAGTAGCACACCTAGAGAAAGAAAGAGGGTTTTAGTCAAAAGCTATAGGGCAGGAAAGAATGAAGCCAAGAGACGGAAGAAGCATAGAGAGTGATGGCAGATTCAGGGAGACAAGGGTCCTGCTAGTAGAGATTGAGGGTAGCAGCTAGTAGCTCAGCCCACAGAAAGGTAGACATGAAATGGAGGCAATACCTTTTTGAAGTTCCAAAAATAAATAGTGTTGGGATCACATTCTCCTCCCCATCCCTACCAATACTACTGGAGATAGATCAGACAAAACATGGTAGCACTGCATGATGTATAGGATCATCAATGCCACGTACCACAAAGCGAGAAAATCCAGCTTGGTACGAACCTCAAGTTTAGAACAATGCAAGAGGCCAGACAAAAATTCTTGCATCAGCATAAATCATGGACAGTGACTGATATCGCTGACATTTTAGCATCATCAACCAGTAGGTGCAGCCTACCAATGTCAAACCCCAAAGCAATGTCAGAAGCGAACCATACACAGGTGTCTCTTACACGTACACTAGATTGTATTTGGGTACCGCTACAAACACACAATATGATTCAATAAGAAACCCTTCTATTCCAGTACGCTCCCACGCTAAGTATTGTTTATGTGTTTTAATATGTGTTACATTTTTAGTAGTTATCAATTTTATTTTAATTACATTTTGCGTTTTTTTGTTCCGTAGCGGGTTGTGGGTTTATAGGAGAATAGGGTGGGAAGTAATTTAATTATAATAAATAAATGATTATTATGTATTAATATGTATTTAATTGAGTTTTTATAGTGTTAATTGTGGGAAGTAATTATTCATTCATTATTAATTGGTTGTTAATTATTATTAATTATGTGGTAATTAATTATGGCAATTGTGTACTTTTTTTAGGTGCAGGTTGTGGGGTATATAGGGGTAAAGGGTGGGAAGTAATTTATTTTAAAATAGTTAATAATTAGTTGTTAATTAATAGAAAATTAAATATAGAAACTGTAATTAATTTTAGGTGCAGGTTGTGGCATTTATAGGGGTAGAGGGTATGACTTATTTATGTTTAATTAATATTAATGAATTAATAATTTAATATGAACATTGTGTAATTCATTTTAGGTGTGGGTTGTGGAGTTTATAGGGGTAAAGGGTGGGAAGGAATTTATGTTTAATTAATTAATAATTAGTTGATCATTATTATTAATTGATAATTAATTAGGGTAATTGTTTATTTTTTGTGGGGGGTTTGGTTTTATAGGAGTAAAGGGTGGGGAGTAAATTCATTTTACTTACTCTATAATTTGTTGTTAAATACTATTAGTTTTTTTAACTGAAAATAAATGTTAATTGTGTAATTAATTTTTTTTACAGTTTAATTTTAGCTGTGGGTTGTGGACATAGGGGTAAAGGGTGGGACGGTAATTAGTTTTGATGTGTTTTAATTTATTTTTTAAGTAATAATATTTAAGTGATAATTATGTTAATTATGGAGGTCCTTTTTTATAAATGTAGATGTGGGTTTTAAATTGTGTGGTGTTATAGGGAAGGAAATAAAAATAATTATGTAATAATAATTTCTAATTAAAAATATTTGTTTAAAACAGTTTTTATTTTATTTAATATAATATTTGTAGGCATCTGTCATATGTATTTAACATTATAATATGTTGTTATTTTTCTATATTAAATATATTTGTATTTTATTATTAACATTTATATATTTTTATTTAATTTATTTTTTTCTATTTTGTTGTTGTTGATATTTTGTTTGTTTTTAATTTAGAACTGACTGGAGTGGGAATACTAATTTTTAACCTCCTCAATCCAAAACTTTCCCTACTGTTGCACTGACTGGAGTGGAAATAGTACATTTTAGCCCTCCGCTATCAAACACTTTCCCTGCTGCTGCACTGACTGGAGTGCGAATAGTAATTTTTACCCCTTCGCTATCCAACACTTTCCCTACTGTTGCACTTATTGGAGTGGGAATAGTAATTTTTACCCCTCCGCTATCCAACACTTTCCCTACTGTTGCACTCACTGGAGTGGGAACAGTAATTTCTACCCCTCCACTATCCAACACTTTCCCTACTGTTGTACTGACTGGAGTGGGAAATTCAAGTGTAAAGATTTTTAAATAGCTTAATGTTTTAAGTTCTAATAGAATGTTTTTTTTATAGATTTTATGTTATTGGTATATATGTATATATATATATATATATATATATATTCACTGAAAAAACCATAGGTTTCACACATGTTATAGTTAGCGGAAATTTTACTGATAAAAAACCAGTGAAATTCCCCCGTTATAGTTAGTGCAGGCAACTATAACTCACGCGACCGCAATCTTCTGCTGATGCTAATACTGTATTTAGACACTTATTTGCCCATGTCTTCTTCCATACATTTTTAGCTATACATATATTACAAATATTTTTTTTTCATAAAGACACATATGTCATCAGCAGAAGATTGCGGTCGCGTGAGTTATAGTTGCCTGCACTAACTATAACGGGGGAATTTCACTGGTTTTTTATCAGTAAAATTTCCGCTAACTATAACATGTGTGAAACCTATGGTTTTTTCAGTGAATTTGCAAGGTTTTTTATATGCTAATTCCTAACTATAACGTGTGTGAAACCTATGGTTTTTTCTGTGAATTTGTACGGTTTTTTAAATGCTAAGTTACTTTACGCCATTCGTGGCGTGCGCGCCCACTTAACGCAGTTCGTTCCATGCGCGCACGGTGCGCTTCGCGCACCGTGCGTGCACAGTAAGCACGCGGTGCTTACTGTGCTTACGGTGCTTATAAGCCATGCACAAATGGTGCGCTTCGGGCACCATTTGCACACGGGGTGGAGAGAGTGGGGCTAATTTTTTCTTTGATTATTTTTGTTGAAAATATTGTGGTTTTTTACACCTCTGATAAGCCCTGCACATTTGGTGGCCTACAGCCACCAAAAGCACTGGGGGTGGGGAGAGTGTGGATAGTGTTTTTTTTTTTATATTTATTACCGTACGCGTACGGTAAGCGTAATCGGCGAAATTAGCGAAAAAATAAAAATGGCTTTTTTGGCCTTGGGGGGTCTTGGGGGACTCCCTCATCATGGCTATGTGTGTGTGAGCTGTCAAAACAGCTCCTTTACATGTGTATTGGTTTTAATTAAACAACCTAACTCTCAGTGCGAGAGAGAAAATGGCGGCCGCCGCTTCCTGGTTTCGGCCGATTCGAATGTTTACTAAGATCTAAGAGCCAATCAGAATCGCGCTCGCGCACGCCACCGTACGCGTACGGTAAGCTTACGGTAAGCGTACCGTAAGCTGGCTCAGATATATATATTGATTTAAAGGCTATTTTCTCAGAATCTACTGAACAGATTTACACCAAACCTACAAAAGGCACTTCCTTGACCTAGGGACTACCTCTCTGCCAAATTTCTAGTAATTCTGTTCAGCCGTTCGGGCTGTAGCCCTGTCTAAAGGTCCTATGGAAAAATGCATGGGAAAAACGCGTTTTGGGACCCCCCTTTTATCTCAGCCCCCGCTTGACGAATCCCCCCGAGACTTTCAGGGTAGGAGCGGAGCGTAGCGCCCCACCTATTTTGAGAAATTTGCGAGGATTCGTCGACCGGCGCCAAAGTTATTCAAAATAGAATGTTGCGGATTTCCTATGGAAAAGGGGTCCTAACTATAACTACCTACTGGCGACCGCCAGTAGGTAATGTATGTATGTGTATGTATATATATATATATATATATATATATATATATATATATATATATATATATATATGTTAATTTTTCATATAATTTTAAAATTATAAAAGAAATTAAAATAGTTAATTGTTTTAAATTAAATATATAAATATATTATTAGATATGAATTTTAACTTTTCTTAAATAAGTTTATTTGTTATATTTGTTAAAATGTATATTAAATCTATTTTTTTTAAATTAATTTTATCATTTAATATTTATTATTTTATTCTATATATTTGAAAACGGTATTTTGTACAACTATATTTTTGACATTGTTTTTTTTCTCGATATTTTTGTACTTACCATTATAAATATAGAATGTCGATATTTTTAACATTGATATTTAGAACTCGATATTGAGGTATGGGAATATTTTAGGTGTCGATATTCTGTCAGTGAACCAGGCAAGGGCCAATCTGGACTCAAAAAAGTACAAACTGGTGTCTTCAGGTTTATTGGTTCAAGGATACAGTAGGTAATGGCACCTCTCCAACTAAGGAGCTCATTAGGATGGCGGGCGGACCTAAATCTGTCCACCATCCCCGCAGTGTTGGGACTGGCCGCCAGAAATGCAGCGGTCCCGCACCGCGAATTAGGATGCGACTGCCACCATGGCGGTCGCATTCTGCAATGTAACATTGCGGCGGGTGCTGCTTACAGCAGCACCCGCCGCAATGTTAAAATCACGTCTGGCATTTCACTGCACCACATGGCAGGCACTTGGTGCAGCGAAATGTAGAGGGGTACCATAGGTACCCCACCTCCCCCAGACACAAGGGGGACCCTCAACGGGCCCCCAAAAGCAATCCCCGCCAGCCATTCCATAAAGCTGTTCAGTCCCCACATCCTAATATGGCGGACGGTGCCTGCTAGCCACCGCCACCATATCAGTGCCCCTGCTCCGCCCGGCAGGCAATTGTTACGATTGCCAGCGGCGGACGGACTTTGAGTCCGCCGCGATACCCACCGCCATCCTAATATGGTGGTGGGTAAATCTCATTACGATGGTGGAACGATCACCACCGCCGGACCGGCGATCGTTCCACCATCGTAATGAGCCCCTAAGCTCCCGGCTCAACATCTTTCCAACTTCTGCTCAGTGACACCCTCCAAGTTTGCAACATGGACCAGTGGTGTCATATAGACATATGTCAAAAATGGAACACACACTAATGAACAAGATATAACATGGAGAACATTTCCACCTGTGGGAGATCTATTCTGCTGGTCACGTTGATGACTTTGCATCCTGGGCACCTGGGTTTTAATGAGCTTCACCACTTTACTATATTGTGTGGCTGTTGTTGATTATTTCTTAGAGCAGAGCCTCGGTTCCAGTTTTTGGACCGGCTTAGTAGCAGCCTAAATGTATATGTAAAATGCAATTTGAAATATGTGCCTTTCAAGGGACTTAAGAGAAACGTCTTCAACTGGAGTAAAAAAAAAGGCTGAGAGTGCTGAACATCTCAAAAGAAGTTGTGTGCTACTAAACCATAGTTTACAAGGATGTGAACTGGAAGATTCTGCAGGATGGAAACTGTTAGCTTACTGGATGCCTTTCAGCATGTCGAACGTGAATAGGAGGTAATGAGCGGGGGTCAGCTAAGCTTGGATGAGGCATGGTGCGTGGAAATGGGCAAAAGGACAGTAGCTGGAAAACAAAGATTTTAACCTATTTCTCTTGCTAGAACACACCAAAAGAAATGTACTGAAACATATCTGGGAATACCTAAAGAACCAGCTTTATGCGGTCTGTTTTCTTTGTGACAGCATTTTGAACAGCTTTTGAAAACACTACTTTGGTTTGTGAGGGTCCTACAGAGGGCAAGTGGCTGATTCATATGAAATGGTTTCTTAGACTTTGTCCAGCATAACATCACCTATGCGCAAAAGCTTCTGCCCAGTGCCCACGTTTCAATAACTTAAATAGTGAAAGATTTTGATAATCTAACCTTGGTTATTTGATTAATTAACAAGGTGACAGGTCAGTTTCACATTTTTCCCATCACTGTTAAGTCTCTTGACAAGCCTTGCAAAGAGCCAAGTTGCTAATTATTCCCTGGAGCTACCAGTGTATACCCATGGCACTGCAGAAGCTGGCATCTTTGACGCATCATTGTCAAATTCTATTTTCCACAAGTAAATTAACTTGTCAGCAGTTTCAGGTCACACATAAGAGCTTTCTTACACTTCGATATAATATGCTAAAGCATTTGTGCAATCCAACAATGAATTATTGATGCGTCAGTCGTTGCTAATGCTTCTTTTGTATATTATAACTTAATCAAAGTAAGGTCCGCCAATTGCTTGTCCCCTCCAATTTTTAGTCCGGTCGCTTTCTAAACTTCCAGTGCTAGGTTGTTAATCTGCTTCTGGATGATTCACCCTCTCGGTTCACCCCAAGATGGTGGCATTAACACACACAAATATTAAACTCAGAATCCCAGGGTTATGTTTTACATCCCTTTAAAATATAAACTTGCACAGCAAAATATTGAGAAATGGCCTGTTTGACTGAGTTAAGCACTGCTATTTGAGTTTATTTCTCTCCATGCTTCCTCCATAGATTCCTAGAGCAGTGGGTCATCTATCGCTCTGAAATAAAGCGGTACAACCTAAATGCTGGACATCGGTCTCGTCTTCAATTCAAAGAAAAAAGACATTTAATTTAACAGAGGCTTTCCATCCTAATTGTCATAAGGGTGAGAATTCCTCTGGTATGGTAGCTTAGCTCAAGCCACTGTTGCATATATATTTGTGACTTGCATATTATAGAATTAACTCTCAAAAGGATGGACTAAGAATTTCATCCTTCAGATATCAATAAAACTATTTCCGTTGGATAATATGATCTATTGTTTCAGTGTCATGGGAGTATTCAGTTGAGGGTAAGTGCTATGCAATGAGCCAACATCATTAGAAGTTTTGCTATTCGACTGTTGGAAACACGCCGGTATCACCTGCTGTGGACGGCTCTTTGAACAGCAGATGCCACTTTGTAAATATGGAGTCTTAAAGGCAAACAGGAGATGGTTGGTTTGGGAAGCAAGGCTCACATCTTCTGCCTTCAGCCACAGTACCTTATGACCCAAACTCAGTCAGAAGAGTGACCATGAACTCACCACACAGCTGGCGAAGCCGATGCCAGCCAGGCGGGGACTGAGGTGCTTCCAGACCCCAATGCTGCCCTGCCGAATGCTCTGGCCTGCAGCCAGCTCCAGGAAAAAGAGGGGAATACCGATGATGACAAGCAGCAGGAAGTACAGCAAAAGAAAGGCACCTGCGAACAAGAGGAGAGTGGTTAAGGAAGCAGAAGTTAAATGTAGAACAATCATAACTCATAAAATAGGATTACAGTGATCCTAAAGAAAGAAGAGAGCTCCTTACATAAGCGAGGAGTATCCTTAACATGTGGAGAAGGTACTCCTTTCATGGGGGAGATGCATTCACACGCAGAAGAGTGCCTCTACACTGATGTAAGAGTGCCACTATGAGGATATGAGCTCTAAGACAAGTGAATTGTGCCCCTAGCACAAAGAAGTGGTTCCCGTAGCAGGTGGTTGTTCCCCTGATGCCCAATGTGGGGAATAGTAGCTCTGTATTGGTTCACTCCCTCTGAGCTGTTAAAATGTGTTTTCCCCATGCTCTGTGGTCATGAACAGAGGACATCCGTGTATATCAGTCCTGTCCAAAAGCGGACAAGCCTAGTGGAGGCATCTGGATGAATTACTATAGCTGTACGCAGTGAATAGTGTAGTGTAGAGTGGTGTGCTGTGTGCATGCAAATGGGCTGTTGCCTTTGGCACCCTGCTATTCTATGTAGCCCCAGGCTCCAAGGAGAAAGCTGGACCGGGTCAGTTCCATGTGTGCACCTATCGAGCATGCGACACTGGTCTTATACATGAAATGCGTTTCTGCACACTTCTATGGTGGATAGTATCAGCACACTCTCTTTTCAACAGGTTTCCTTCCTGTTTCTACCTCATACTGGACAACGTGGCTACACCATAGTGGCCTGCCAACCCTACACCTGAAGAGTAGATGTTTACAGGGATCCAGCTTGTTGCTACATGTGTTTGCTGCTCCCAATACTTCCACACAGTACTACGGAGATGCTGTCTAAGATACAGAAGTCAGAGAGAGCAACTTTCGGGAAGGGGGGGTAGAACCCACAGTGGATGGTAGGGAAGGAATGAGTGACCAGTTGAATACGGAGCATAAACGAGTGAGAGGTTAAAGTCTTGCCAGCAAGTGTTTCGGATTTTTTCCATTTTGATTTTTCAGTTTGCCAGAAAGACTAAGGGGGTCATTAGGATGGCAGAAGGACCGACACCGCCGGGCCGGCAGTGGCAGACCTTCCGCCATCACTAGGCGTTTAACCCACCTCCCAATTGGGATGGCAGTGGGTAACGCGGCAGACGCAAAGTCCGTCCGCCTCTTCACCGCCAAAGGCAATCGTACCGATTGCCTGGCGGACGGTGCAGGGCTCCTAAAATGGTGGCAGTGCCTAGCAGGCACCATCCACCAAATTAGGATGTGAGCTGGACAAGGCCTTGGAAAGGCTGGCGGGGATTGGGTTTGGGGGCCTGTTGCGGGCCCCCTTTGTTTGGGGGGGGGGGGTTGCTGCTGCACTGGGGGGGGATACCCATGGTATCCCCCTGAGTTTCCCTGCACTGCTTGGCAGGCACCGCGTGGTGCCTGCCACGCAGTGCAGGGAAATGCAGTGCATGCCAATTCGACATTGCGAACGGTGGTGCACCCAGCAGCACCCTCTGCAATGTTAAGGGCCCGGGATGAGCCCGCCAGTATGGTGGGCGCATCGTAATGTGTGTAGTGGGACCACCGTATTACTGGTGGGCTGTCCCACCACCGCAAAGATGGTGGGCGGACTCCTGTCCGCCCGCCATCGTAATGAGCCCCTAAGTATCTACAGAATATTCTACATTTCTATGTAAAAAATATGCACAGAATGTGCAAACTTGTCCTTCTACACACCTTGCCCAACTCAATTCCACACTCCCAAATGAAACACGATCAAGTTGGGTCAGTCTGGCTCAAAGACTCTTATCATGCTGGGCAGTGGTTCAAAGCCAGCACATAGGAAACTGTCACCAAGTGTTTTGTTACTGTCTCTCTCTCTCAAAGAGCGAAAGTGCTATCTCATGGATGGTGACGTTTCTTTAAGGACTGCAAAAGCAAACTTTGAGAAAGCTTTGAAAAGGCCAGACGGCATCATATCCAGGTAAGGGAGTCAGGAAGACATATTTAATGATATTCTGAAGAAGGGATTTTCCTACCTCCTCCATTCTGATGACAAAGGTACGGAAACCTCCAAACGTTACCAAGGCCCACGGAGAAGCCAACCTGGGCAAGGATGTACTGCAATTTACTGCTCCATGCTGGGCGAATAGGGGTCTCTTCGGGCAGGAGGCCCAGGCTGGACTCACCCACCGTGATGTCGTCAAGCTGCGATTTAGACTTTTCCATCAGTTAATGGTGGCGTGAGAAGCTGGTCACTTGTGCTTCAAAGCCAGTCATTGAAGGAAGACATGCACATTTTAAAGCCAGGAAATGGAAAGCCTGGAAAGAAGAAGTGAAAAATGTTTAAAGAATTGGGAGTGCAACCACATACTGACTATCAAAAGAGAACATTCAAGGGGAGCAGAAGGAAAGGAGAGGAACGTTTTAGGAACCTGATAAATACAAAACCACTTCAGTGGTATGGTGAGTGAAAAACCTTTTACACATTTCCCATGGCAATTAAAACAAAGCTATCTGTATGATCCCTTGACGATGCCAGCTTTTGAGGTATGACACTGACTCTTCCAGAACCAAAGCAAACAAGCAAAAAGTAGACTGATGGATCTTCCAAGCTTAAGGTGCTGTGTGGTGCAATACATGAATATTCTGGCCCTGATTTAGAGTTTGCCGGACTGGTTACTACATCTCTAACGTGACGGATATCCCGCCTGCCATATTAAAAGTGCATTATATCCAACGGCACGTTTATGACAGAGTAACATGTCCGCCAAACTCTACATCAGGCCCTCTATATCATCAAAATTGTTGAACACTTGCATGTGGCCATTAGATCAGGTTATTTAATCACACCAGCTTCAATCACAAATCGACTCTGATAAAATCACAATGTTCCTCAACCATAAATATTTTGTGGATTTGAATGGATGCTTCCAAATATGAAATGATGCAGGACTACAGTTAAAAAAAATGTAAAGGAATTTGCCTGGCAGAGCACCCTGGCCCGCTCTCACTACTCTGAACATAAAAAGCAAAAAACCTTAAGTGACTAGAGCACTGATAATGGCAGGTTTTGATTATCACAACATACATGTTATGGTAAGGTATTTGTAGAGCGCACGGCTGCCCCAGCAACGGGGCGTCCCAGCACTGAGATGAACACCGAGTGAGACGACAGAACAGAGGAGAGATTAGTATTGGGTGAATAGCCATGTCTTCACCAGCATTCTGAAGGTAAGGTGGTCAGGTGTGCTGCGGATGTTGATGGGAAGGGAGTCCCAGAGGGCGGGAGCCAACAACCTAAAAGAACGCCCACCTGCTTTGGCCCTGTGTATCTGAGGAACTCTGGCCAGGAGCAAATCTGCCTAGCGCAGCGTGCGTGTGGGAGCATAGTAGGAGCAAAAATCACTCAAGATTCTGGGGCCGATGCCCCCCAAGATTCTGTGGGTGATGCACAGCGTTTTGAAGAGCACTCTGTTCGAGAGGGAGCCAGTGAAGTCGACAGAGTAGGCTGGAGATATGACAGTGTTTAGGGAGGGCAAAGATAGCGTTAGCAGCAGCATTCTGAACACGCTGCAGCCTTTTAACAACAGATTTGTTGGCTCCCAAGAGAAGCACGATGCAGTAATCTAGTCTAGCAAGGACAGAAGATTGGATGATCAGTTGACGAGTCTTGGAGTCAAAGAGACCAAGTATAGGTTTGAGGCCCCGCAACAGTCCAAAACATTTCCCTACCACTGATTTGGCATGGGTCTCAAAAGTGAGATCGCTGTCCATCATTATGCCAAGGTTTTTCACCACCGGTATGGGGGGAGCTCCGAAAGCAGGAGGCCACCATTCATTTCCCCAAAGATGGTGATCTCAGCCTACTAGAAGAATCTCGCATTTGGACGAATTGAGCTGCAAGTAGTTAGCAGCCATCCACTCCAAGATTGCCAGATCCTGTCTAAAATTCACCATATCCTGGCTGGGGTTGTTGGAGAAGGCAAACACCAGCTTGGTGTCATCAGCGTATGACACAAGGGAGATGCCACGAGTTTTGGCCAGCAGAACCAGCGCCCTCACATACATATGTGCAAAGGACTCCCAAAACACAGGCAACGACTGTGAATGTAAAATCAAGCGGTCAGGTTTGCCCTTGTATCTAAAAAGATGCAATAACCCAATACAATGTTACCTCGCCCCTCCCCCCAAAAGCTCCTCCATAAGAAAAGACCTACGTAAACCAGAGGCAAAAAGCTCCCCCATAAGTAAAGGCCTACGTAAACTAGAGGCACCTAACAAATATGGTTCGCCAATCAGCGAGAGCATTACACAATAAACAAAGTTCAAGCATCAATAGCACATGGGCAAGTGTCTCAAGAGTTCTAGGTCCCAGTTGATGGAATGTGAAGTCCAACATAGCAAAGATATGCCTTGCAGTTGGCTATTGCGTCACTTCCAACAGGACTTGCCAACAAGGCACATCATATGCAAACATAGAGCAAAATATATTTGACACAATGCTCCACATACATTCAGGAGATAACAGATATGTAATACAGTGTGCTATCAACGGGTTTCCTGCAGATTGAATCATCAAGATAAGGTTCCCCAAACTCTTAACAAAGAGTGCATCAAACACAACTGGAATAAACTAAACAGTTGGCTATTTTAGATGAAAGTACTATAACGTCAGATAAGCAATTCTAGGTGCATATTGTCTTTATAATCATTCGGCCATGTGCAGAAGCAATGGGTAAAGCCCTCTGACCTCTTTTCTTTGAAATGCAGATATTCCTGTTACGAATTAAACCAGTGACTGACCTCATGCTCACCAAGACGCACCCCACAATCTTATGCATTTACCAAAGCAATGTAAGCATACCACAGGAATTCTCCAACCTCTGGTCTGAGATAGCAATGCTGGAAAGATAGAGATTGCACTCCAAAACTGATAAAAACACTGGCATGTTGGGTGCTCCATTGTAGACAATGGAGTATATTCAGATAATAATGATTGGTACAGACCTTTTGCTCTAACATTCCAATATTTGCCTCGCTGTTTCTCCTTTTTTAATTTAGAACAATCTACCCTCAGTAGGTGGAATGTCCTAATAGCCTTGTATCACTTCTGCCTCGGGCTATACCACTTGTTAAAGACCCCCTCTCCCTCGATATATAGCAAAGTTTCCAGATTCAGGGCCTTCAACAACTGGGATAGATCTCTTCAGCAGACTTTAAGGCTATTGTGAGAGCCTACCCACAAGCTCTTCAAAAAGGTTCTAAAAAACAGAACTACTCACATAAACTTTCAACTAAAGGATACTAGCACAACCTCACCTATTCCCTCAACAGGGTTATTCCACTCCTTTGATAGGCAAATTAGAGCCACCTCCGAGATCCAACCACACTCAACAGATACTAACCTCAACACTAATCCAACAAGCAGTAGCCAATTAAGAGACAGGAAATGGAAACAAACTGCACCCATGCCCTACCCCAATTCCGTAACCAAGCATCAAGCAGAAATTAACATATTGAAAGATCTAGGGTGTAACCTAGGTCAGGACTTTAAATGCCCCCTACCTGTGCAAACTGAACAGGATATATGCGGTGAATGCTCTGAAGCAGTCACAAGGAGACATCCCAGCACTATATAAAAATGCAGTCATCTCTTCTTTGGCCCACTTTTGCCTCCCTTTCACCTTATCCCTCTCCAATCTTTCCTGCACCATCCCTCCTAACCATGCTCACTCAACCTCATTACAAGGGTTATCTCTGGGAGCAGATATTTCTGTATTGCGTGCAAGTGTAAGAATGTGGCTCCTCTTCCAATCTAGAAGATCGGGACAATCGATTTATTATGTCTTTAGCCTCCACCACCTCTTGGCACAGATAGGTTTTACCATACCAAATCACATTTAACTGTGTTGGTTAATCCAAAAAACACCAGTGCACATAGTTCCTGCTTTGCTGTAACACACTGGCGTAGTACCCTCCACCTAAGCTTAACTGTTGAGTAGCAAAAATCAGCCTCGCAAAGAATTTAACGTTTTCAAACATAATTGGAGACGGAGGCTTAGCCCTAGCATAGATTTACTGGTGTAAAATAAAATTACCAACATAAATCAGAATGAGGCATGGATATTTCGGTCTTCCTCTCTGTGTATATTTTCTCAGAAGCAGAAATCTATGAGCCTGCTGAAAAATAAAAATGTAATATTTATTTTTTTATCAGTTTTATATAGCACTAGCTAGACCCGAAGTTATCAGAGCGCTTTACATAAAAATGAAAAACAGAATAACATAGCTTTACATATGATGCTTGACACTTGGATTCAAGAGCAAGCATAAATAGAGACTAAGAGAATCATTAGGCAAAAAGGGTGGTTACAATATGCGGAACAGTTAGAAGAGCATAAGTTAAAGAAGTAAATGACATATTTGACAGCTAAAACAATTAAACAACCGTCTATCACAAAGGGTCGAGCCATAGAGAGAGAGAGCTATTGGAACATAGTTCAGTTGGAGTGCGTGTTAAAGTATTTGTTGAGGAGAAGTAATTTCAGGGTCCTTTTGAAGCAGGAGAAGGAGGGGATGCATCGGAGATCTCTAGGGAGTGAGTTCCATATCCTGGGTGTATTTCCAGAAAAAGAGCGAGTCTGTGTGGATTACCTTTTCAGTTTGGGAGGTATGAGAAGAAGTTCTGGTTCTTCCTGCTTTTGTAAGTTTTTTGTCTAGATAGTTGGGAGTATGTGTGTGAAGGGCTTTGTGGGTGATGCAGACAATCTTGTAAATACATCTTCCTTCGATGGGAAGCCAGTTGAGGATCTTGATGGCTGGTGTGATGTGTTCAAGCCGCTTAACACCCGTTTTGAGCCAGGCTGCCATGTTTAGAACTAATATGGGGAGGGGTGGGGGGTGGAATTTTGGTGGGCATCCCTGTGAAGATGGCGTTCCCATACTCCAGTTTAGAGAGGACTAGAGATTGTACTACCGTGTTGAAATCATCGGGGGGAATGAATGGTTTAATTTTCTCGTCACATTCTTAAGGGAGTTTACACTTTAAATGTATGTGCCAGCCAAAGATCAACCTTTCTCACACATACCCAATAATCAAACATGTTTCACTGTTTTTAAAACTGTTCAGTTATGAGGCTAGTGGGAGAGAAGAGAAGGGCTTCCTCAATGAGTCTGGGGCAATACTAATTGGTAAGGATAACGTATTCTTCAGAACTCCAATGTAAAAGAGAGAGAAGGGTGTGTGTGTGGTGTGTGTGTGTATAAAATGCATTCCAATATGGCTGTCGTGCATAAGTACTATCCATGGGCATCATGAAATACTTTTTCATATGGCTTAAGAAATACCACTCCAATATGGTCGTGCTGTAGGGGAGAGACAGCCCTGGCACAGCTGATAGGTCTGAACCCCGTATCTCAAGCAGGAGGCAGGGCTTTGTCACAGATCATCTCTTCATCCCACAACTAGTCTGTTTTTCCTCTGGTCCTAGGTTTGCTGACAAAGTTGGTGTGACCAGCCCAGAAGAGAAACATCCAGACTATTCCATGAGGACATGACTGCAGGACAAGTCAGAGCCCAGCAGAACTGGAGAAGACACCCAGCCTAGGAACCATGAGGGGCAGGGGGGAAGCTCATCAGACTAGGACTAAGGAACAGAGACAAAAGACTTGCATGACAAAAATATTTTTTCAATAGTGCTTCATATCACACTTCTGCCATAACTAAAAAGAAAAAGGTAAAAACACAGCTGTTATTACTACCCATTGTAAAGAAGCTCAAGGAACCGATCTTGAAAGGATGAAAGGCTGAGTTGGTATAGATGAAACTGAAATTCATGACCTGCCGTTCAAATAAGAAGGCGATTTGCAGGCACTTAACTCACTGGGCCTTCTTGCTTGGAAGTCCAAGTCCGCCCAGACAAGCGACTGTGCCTTTCTAGTTTATAGCCCTGTTGTCTTCACCAAAACGATTCCCAGCACATGGTCCTAAGTGAAACTAGTGGGGAGTGATGGGTCGATACACTGAGCATAAAATTCAACCAGGTCCTCCCTGCTATTGAGCGACTCCCATTGACTTCTGGGGCACCTTTATCATCCTTTTTGAGCCTAAAATGAAGGCCACAACTCCACCCGTATCTTCCCCACGCCCATGCAAAAGCCTTGCGCTGCCTTCCATTGTGTAGGACCATTTGCGCTGAACTCAGGATTGTTTGAACCTGTGTTCTGAGTGATAGCATTTAGTAGATTCTGGTGTATACTTTTTGGTGTCTTGGAATCCAGTTAGTGCCAACTTGTCCTTGGGTGCCATTACATCTGTTAAACGTGACCACATTCTGTCATTTGACAGAGGTCTATGATGTTTGCAGACATCTTACATGATACCCACAGTTACTATCCTGTTTTCAGCACCAGTGACATCATGAACGAAGATGGCAACTCTTGAAAAATCTGGTAGACCACCAAGAACCAGATGCTAACTGGCTCTGGTTTAATGGGTAAATCCTTGTGAATCCTTTTGCAGAACTTCTTTAACACCACGAGGACCCCTGGTTCGGGATGAGCCTACTTTCCAGTGTGGGTGGTAAGTTTTGGCTTTTGGTGCTCGAGAACACCTTAGCAGCCACACTAGTAGTTCGTATTTTGTTGCTTTGATCCCCTCACAATGCATGCAAACGAGGGGAAAGGTCAGATGTGCAGAAATACATGGTTGGCCTTCGCTACACTGACTGAGGCTCCCCTTTTTTAAACGTTTTGCCTTACACACCCTGACATCCCTGAAAGCTTCCAAAGCATCAGCCAGAGGATGGCACTCTTTCATGGACTCTTATGTTAAATACATATAGGGATTATTTTCCAAGCACTATAAAATTGTTTGAGGTTCTATCCCTTGGCACCAGAAGGAAATATAATGTTAAAACATTGTGGTTTATGTTATGCCTAGCAATGCTTGTTTAGGTGGGGCGAATGTTCTGTATGTTGTCATAGTATTCTGATGTCAGGGGGTTCTGTAAAGGACAGTTGGGACCTCGAAGGCACTGGGTGTGTGGAGCGGTGGCTCGTTGAACCTACAATAAAACTTGTATTTTTTTTAACAAGTCTTTGGTCAATCCTATAATTCTAATAGGGTACAACATATTTTTGGCGACGAGGATGGGATCCGGTGTTGTGACACACGATAAACAGCGTTTGGGGAAGAGGTAACGACTTGCTGCAGGGCTGCGGTGTTACAGGTCGAACGAGTCAGAATTGTGCATCCGAAGTGCAGTCGCGAAGAACAAACGCTGTGGAAGGGTCGTGAAGTCCGACAAGAAATGGCACTGTTCCCAAGGTTTGGTGGAGTTTTAACACTTCGTGGGACATTTGTGCGGAAAGTAAGGACAACCGAGGTGGTAGCTCCTGTTCTGGCTACTTCGAGCAAAGAAAGAGTAAGGAGTACCTGTTCGTGAAGAGTTGACGCAGATCGGGCAGTCCGGGAGCTGTGCGGTGTCAGAGGTTGTTTCCCCGGCGAGCGCAGAGGAGGAGTGATGACGTACTAGAATTGTGCGTAACGTATAGTTGGGAGAAGCTTGGTGGGGCAACAGCCTATTACGTGTGAAGACGTTTCTGCAGCGGCGTAGAAACCTGGAGCGTCAACACGTCAGTTTCGTATGAGGAAGTCAAAGCTTCTGTGAGGTGCCGAGCCTGGATTTTTTATTTTTTATTTTACAACACGCTACGAGCGGATCATCCGTCTGGGAGTATCGGCTGGTGACAGTGGGTGTCGTGCCTTCAAGGTGTTTGAAGGTGAAAAGACTATGGTATATTTTTTGTTTTTGTTCGTTTTTCACGGCGATTTGATCCATCGAGGGAATTCTTTTTCTGAACTGTGTTTTGGACTATTGATAAGACTACTAGGTCGTCTTAACTGTTGAGCTGTATTCGGTGGGGGGACAGAGTAACTTTGTGACATTCAAGTTTGTTTTTTTGGAGGGTTGGTATTTTTAGTCTTGTGCACTACGGTTACGGGGAGTAGTGTTGGGGTGATTTATCAAGTTTGTCATAACTTGTATTGTAACAGAGAAAATTTGTGGCTTGCAGTATGCAAGCTGTAAATCCGCCTCCCCCGTTCCTAGAAAGTCCTGGAGCACCACCAATACAGTGGAGGCAATGGTTTGACGCGTTTGAGACTTATGTGGGGGCCATTGGAGCTTTGCGTTATAGAGCGGAAAGGAAAAAGTTTCTGCTCTTAAATTCACTAGGTTTTGAGGGAAGAGAAGTTTACAAACATCTTCCTGTGTTGGTATTAGCTGAAGGCGAGGTCTTTGATGAATATCAAGAAGCAGTGAAGAAGCTAATTATTAAGTTTGACGTTCAGCCAAGTCTGGTTGTGTTAAGACACAAATTCTTTAAAAGAGCACAAGTGCAAGGAGAAAACGTAGATACCTATTTGAGTGCGTTGAGAAAGTTGTGTGCGGAGTGTGATTTTGGAGAATACAGAGACCAGTTGGTTAGAGATCAATTCATCGCGCATTGTGCATATAAACAGATACAACAAAAATTGCTCACTATGGGGAACCCTAGTCTGGAGGAAATTATAAAAGTGGCAAAAAGTTTGGAGTTGGCACAAAACTCTATCAAGGAGTTAAATAGTGGGTCGGTTACAAAAGATACGGTTAATGCGGTTGCAACCACTAGTGTTGTGGGAAACATGATTAGAAAAGATAAAAATCAAATGAAGGGACCTTTCAAGAAAACTAATATGTGTTACCGTTGTGGGTATGCTCCGCATGGCAAGGACAATAGATTTTGTCCTGGGAGAAATGCTAAATGTCATAAGTGTGGCAGATTGGGACATCTGGCTAAGGTGTGTCAATCAAATTTTCTAAAAAATGAGAAAGTGAATAGTGTTGGCAAAGATGAGAGTTTGAGTGAGAATGATTTAGTCCAAGAGTTTCATGATATGATTGTGACTGTAACTGATGAGAGCATTGTTTCTGGGGATCCTGCAGATTGTGTTGATCCATATGAGGAAATAAAAGTGGGTGATGTGACTTTGAAGTTGTTGGTGGATTCGGGGGCACGTATCACTATGATTACTCATGATTTGTTTAAGAAGTCATGGGGTGACAGACCTTTGTTTCCACCAGATAGAGCACCTGTCTCCTACGAAAGGACGCAAGATAGATTTAGAGGGATTTATAGAAGATGTGCTGGAGTTTAAGGGGCGCAAGATTCAAGGTAAAATCTATGTCGCTGTGCGTGGTCTAAACATCCTGGGGTGGTTTCACCAAGGTTTGTTTGGCATGGTATTGAGACCAGGGACGAGTGAACAGGTGTTGGTTGTGCAAGATTTTTTGGGTTCTGACAAGTTGGAAAGTGAATTCCCTGGTGTATTTTCTGATTCTTTGGGAAAAATTAAAGGTTTCAGACATAAAATTAAGATTAAGGATGATGCCATTCCAGTTAAGCACAAGGTGAGGTCAGTACCTTTTAGTCTTAGAGCTGATCTTAAGGCAGAGTTGGACAGACTGGAAAAATCTGGCATAATAGAGCCGATAGAATCTAGCTTATGGCTTAGTCCATTGGTGGTCGCACGTAAACGCAATGGCGAGATTCGTTTATGTGTAGATTTGAGGAGCCTCAACAAGGAAATTTGGGTGGATGCACATCCTCTACCTAAAATTGGGGATTTATTAGAGGAACTGAGAGGAGCTGAATGGTTCTCGAAAATTGACTTAGCGTCGGCTTACCATCAGGTGTTGTTGGATATGGACTCTCGACATTACACAGCTTTTAATTCACCTTTTGGGTCATTTCAATTTTGTAGAATGCCTTTTGGGTTAGCTTCTGCAGCGTCTGTCTTCCAGAGGGTTATGCAGTCTGTGTTGAAAGAGGTGAAAGGGGTGGTGATCTTTCAAGATGATGTATTAATTTTCAGCAAGCATTTGGATGAACATGACAAGGTCCTTAGATCTGTTTTAAGCATTTTTGAAGAAAAAAGGATTGTGGTTAAGAAAAGCAAATGTGAATTCTGGAAGAAGGAGATAGAGTTTTTAGGACACTTGGTCTCTGGTGTGGGTGTGAGTCCGAGGCCTGGGTTGGTTAAAGCTGTTGTGGAGTGTCCTTGTCCCAAGAATAAGGACGAGCTGCGTTCATTCTTGGGTTTATGTGAATTCTATTCGCGCTTCATCCCAGGGTATGCCAGTAAAATGAAAGCGCTTTCCAATATGTTGAGATCTAATGTCATGTTTGTGTGGGATGAGTTGTGTCAAGAAACTTTCAAGTTTGTCAAGGCTGAAATGACGAATGCGAAGTCTTTGAGGGCATACGATCCAATGATACCTTGTATTATTAAGGTGGATGCCAGCAACTATGGTTTGGGGGCAGTCCTTACGCAAGTTGTGGGTAATGAGGAGGTCACCAGCAGTTATGCGTCCAGGCTTTTAAGAGATGCTGAGGTCAATTATTCCGTGATTGAGAAGGAACTATTAGCATGCTTTTGGGCGTGTGAGAAGTTTAGAACGTATGTATGGGGCAGGAAATTCCAGATTCACACTGACCATAAACCGTTGGTTTATATTTTAGGGGGTGAGCGTGTAAAATATGCAACTCCCAGAATTGCGCGATTGACTACAAAGTTGATACAGTATAATTTTGTCACAAAACATATACCTGGAAAACAGAATGTCAGGGCTGATATGTTGTCTAGACTGCCTTTGAGTGATGATGACCCGTTAGATTTGGAGGAGGACAAAGAGGATTGTTTTATTGCGGTGGTAGATGCGGTGGATAACAAGGCTTGTAGTGAGATGGAATGGAATGTGGCAGTGAAAGCTGATCAGTGTCTGGACAGGGTGAAAGAATTCATTGTAAAGGGATGGCCACGAGAAAAATGTATAAGTCAGGAAATTCAACCCTTTTGGAAAATTTCTGAGGAGCTGTCTATTGAAGATGGTGTGATTATGAGGGATGGCAGGTGTGTACCTCCTTCTGGTATTCGTTGCAAGCTTATTGATTGTGCGCATGATGGCCATCTGGGGGCAACCATGACGAAAAGGCGCCTTAGATTGCATTATTGGTGGCCTTCTATGGATAAAGATATTGAAGAAAGTGTGAAACTGTGTGGTGTATGTAGTGGTGCGGAAAAGAAGCTGAGAGTTGTTACGCCTCCACTTCAACCTATTGATTATCCCATGAGACCGTGGTCGAAAGTGGGTATAGATCTAGTTGGTCCTTTCAACTTTCTTCCGTACAATCTTCGTTTTGCCTTCGTGTTAATGGATTTCCATAGTAAATGGCCGGAGGTAAAGTTTTGTGCTGCTCCCACTGCTAACAATGCTATTTTGTTCCTCAAAGAAATATTCATGAGAGAAGGTTTTCCGGAAGTCATTGTGTCTGACAATGGTGTGCAATTTGTAAGTCAGGACATGGAAGATTTTCTGAAGGAGTCGGGAGTGAAACATTTAAAGAGTTCAGTTGGGCATCCACAGACCAATGGATTGGTGGAGAGAATGAACAGGGTTGTGGGCGATTGTATCAAATGGGCTAAACAAAATTGTCTTGATATTGAAGGTGCGGTTAGATCTATGTTGTGGTTCTATCGCACGACACCTCATTCTCTTACCAAAATTGCTCCTTTTGTGTCTTTAAAAGGGAGAATTCCTACTTCTGTGTTGTATCCTGCTTGGTTGTTGAGGACTGTGGCTAACAAGGTGTCCTCTAATATTGATAAGGATGCCTTGGAGTTACGAGTGAAGGATGCTCAGAAGAAGATGGCTGACAGATATAATATAAAAAATTCTGTCAAATTGGTTGGGCTTAGTCCTGGGGATCTGGTTCGTATTAAAAGCACGAGGTTTGTCAGTAAAGGTGGAAAGAATTTTGGTGAACCTGTTTGTGTGGAAAGAGTGTGTGGAGGTGCGGTTATGGTCAAAGGGGGTCACTGGTGGAACTTGAGCAAAGTTGTCAAGGTTCAATCCGCAGAGGACGCATCTCCTTCAATAGTTCATAGTTCTAGAAAGTTGGTGGATGCTGGTTCCTATGGTTTGTCTACCGTGCCACGGTGTGATTCTGGTGAAAGCAATATGTTATGTTATGGGCCAAGAAGGTCCACACGTGTTAAGCAACTGCCGTGGAAACTGCGGTGATGGGAACAATTATTTGTGTAATGGTTAACTGTTCATTTGTACGGTATTACTGTTGCTTCTTGAACTTTTATAATGGTGAATTGTTTTTTTGTTTTTATTTTACTTATGTAGTATTTTATAGGTTTCTTCATGTTTTGGATATGTTATTGTGTATTTTTGTGTTATTTTTTTTATTTGCTTAGGAAACTATGTTTTGTTTCTTGTTTATTTCAAAAAGAGGTAATATGTTATGCCTAGCAATGCTTGTTTAGGTGGGGCGAATGTTCTGTATGTTGTCATAGTATTCTGATGTCAGGGGGTTCTGTAAAGGACAGTTGGGACCTCGAAGGCACTGGGTGTGTGGAGCGGTGGCTCGTTGAACCTACAATAAAACTTGTATTTTTTTAACAAGTCTTTGGTCAATCCTATAATTCTAATAGGGTACAACAGTTTGCTTTAAAGAAAATCATTTTAATAGTCCTATGTACCTCTATGGTAAAAATAGCTGTATTATTGTTAGCTTACACTGAGCACATTTTTGTTTATCATTGTATTGATACTATACTATTAAGTACCTGAGTTTCACAAGTGCCACCACCTTCAGAAAGCTTGGACTGCTTGATAATGTCACACGTGGGGAGTCAAGTATGGAATCAGATTAGCTAAGACCCTACAGCACTAGCGGAAAACATTAGTGCCCATCAAGACCATCTCACAGTAGCTATGAGCTGCCCAGGATCTGAAGTAAAGGCCTGACAGTGGAAAATTAGGAAAAATCTGTTTAGTCATTTGTGAAAACATAAGGGTGAGACTTCTATGAGTACAGTTTCTCATGACTAGCAGACGAGGAAGAATTCTCTAGAACGTCACTGTAACTGACAGGTTTGTACATTACTGACTAGGCTTGAGTCACACACTGCACATTAAACGTATAGCAGACCTACTGGGAAGTATTGGCACTATTTCAGTAAAGCTACGACAGCCCTGCTGAGTGTTGCTGGTACCGTCTGGTGAAACTCGCATGGCAACTCTGCTGAGATGCGGCTGTACTGGCCTATTATGTGTATCCAAACCCTACTGACCAGATCCAGTGCTGCCCCATTAACAGTATGGAAGCTCTGCTGAAAAGTGGCTCTACTGTCCTATATTGGGTATCCAAACCCTAATGACGTGAGCCAGTGCTGCCCCATTAACAGTATGGAAGCTCTGCTGAAAAAAGTGGCTCTACTGGCCTATTATGGGTATCCAAACCCTAACGACGTGAGCCTGTACTGCCCCATTTACACTATGGAAGCTCTGCTGAAAAAAGTGGCTGCACTGGCCTATTATGGGTATCCAAACCCGAACGACGTGAACCGGTTCTGCCCCATTAACAGTATGGAAGCTCTGCTAAAAAGTGGCTGCACTGGCCTATTATGGGTATCCAAGCCCTATGGACCCAAAATGGTACTGCTCCATTAACAGTGTGGCAGCTCTGCTGAAAAGTGGCTGTACTGGCCTATTATGGGTATCCAAGCCCTACTGACCCGAGCCAGTATTGCCCCATTAACACTATGACAGCCTTGCTGAGAAGTGGCTGTTCTGGCGTATTATGGGTATCCAAATATACTGATCCGAGCATGTACTGCCCCATTTACAAGTTGGCAGCTCTGCTGAGACGTGGCTGTTCTGGCCTATTATGGGTATCCAAACACTACTGACCCGAGCCGGTACTGCCCCATTAACAGTATGGCAGCTCTACCGAGAAGTGGCTGTTCTGGCCTATTATGGGTATCCAAACCCTACTGACCCGAGCCAATACTGCCCGATTAACAGTATGGCAGCTCTGCTGAGAAGTAGCTGTACTGGCCTATTATGGGTATCCAAGCCCTACTGACCTGAGGGTACTGCCATAGTATGGCAGCTCTGCTCAAAAGCACAGAAGATGCTACTTGATTAAAAGTCTAGCATGTCTTTTAAGAACAGCTGTACAGTTCTATCGGGAGTAAATCAGCCTTAATAAAGGTGTTACTATAGACTATACTATAAAAAATATAGCAACCCTGCTGAAAAAGGGTTGGTACAGTCCCATGGAAAATAACAACTTTGATTAGAAACAAGACAATTCAAGCTTAATCCCAATCTTCGTCATCTCCAGAGGACAAAGTCTAGCTACACATACCTTACATATATTGGTACATCTGTACTTTATAAGTTTTTACTATTTTGTCCGTAACTATTAGTACTACAAAAAATGAAGAATTTAGATACAACAATAGACCTCCTTCCTCTCACACCAAGGCCCTTCAGTGTACAACTGTCTGAGTAAACCTTCGTCTAGGAGTTAACACACAGCTCTACTCAAACAAGTCTCTTAACTGCAAGCATGCTGTTTTCACTGGTCAATTTCTGTGTAAAAATAGCCAATTATTGTGCAGCTGATGAACGTGAGCACTTAACAGACGTGTATAATACTGCATACGCAAAAGCAATTAAAATTGAAGAAAGGTTCCAGTGAACGCCTTTTCCACGAATAAACGGAGTCTAACAAAGAATTTCTCATGGAATTTGCTCCATTGACGAGGTACATACTTTAACTCCCACTGACCACAGAAAAAAGCCCAGGTGCTCAAGTTAAAATGCAGGGAGTGGCTTTCCTTATGGCTATTGTGAAAAGCTGTCAGCTTGACTGAATGTTAGTCCTAATCAACTCCCTCCTCATTGTGGCCTGGGGACAACGTGTCTAAGGTTTCTTCTTCTCAGATCTGCGCACATGACCTTCACAAGACACCCTGCTCCTGTAACTAAGAAAGGTGTAACCTTAGAAAGGTGAGACGTGGTGGCTTTGCCAATGCTTGCTTTAAACCTACTGCCTGCATATGGTTTTGCGGTCTTGTTTACAGCCACGGGGATCCTGTGCTGCACAGTTCCTTGTACCCTACCGACAGGGCACGATGTGGAGATCATGTGACCAGCCATCCCGAAGAAGAACCCTAGAGTTCCGATATATCAACTTGGTGTGGTGTCGAGGTCATATATGCTCAGCCATTAGGAGGGCTAAATCTGGCTTCTCGTTTCCTCGACCCTTTAGGTGCTGAATATCTAGTAGAGGTCATGTGGGTGCATTTCTGAAGGTGAAGGAACCTTACATTTCAGTGCATGAGGACTATTTTTACTCCTGTGTCTCTTTTTTACTGCTGCTCATTCAGCCACTCACTCCCTTCTCTCTTCACATTTCCCACCCTACACTTTTTGTTTTACTTTATGAAAAAAATACATCCCAAAATGTTTTTTGTCATGAAGTAAATTAAAAGGCATTCCACAGTGGTCGTCCGTTTGCTCACGCAAGGTTGCTGTATCAGCCGCCATCTTGAAAATTCTTTTGTTACAGTATAACTAAAATACCATTACAAGAGAATGCACAAGAAGACAATGCATTAACCAAGAAGATCCAGAGGACCACAAGGCAACAATGTAAGTCAGCAGAAAATACACAACCTTCTTGTGCTTGCTGTGATAAGAAGGAGCCATCCACTAATTACACACAATTTTAGGAGCTGTAGCACAATGTTAAACACAGGCTTCGGCAAGTCACAAGTTTCTTTTGCAGACTTTTACTAGCGATGTAGAGAAACTGGAAAGAGGTGGCCAGACTGTAAACGTTATACCTATCTAAGACACAGAGAGCTAAAAGAGTCCAGACAGGGCAATACATATCAATTAGGAAACAAGCAGCACTTAAGTCAGAACATCTGCAATATTCTATGCCTAAAACGGTGTATCCTGACAAAGGCAACATATCAAGATGTTACAAGTGAAGTTTCCACGCAATGCATTAAGCAGTCAAACCATCTACAAATACTAATCCTTTACTGGTGTCAGTCTTCCTGCTGTCTTCTGAGAGTGATACAAACACCCAGGTATGGTTTTGTGTACAGTAAACCAAAATATGTTGCTCTCTAGGACTCATAGTCTTCCAAGACTCTCTCCCATAGTGCCCTTACTATGCTGCCCACCATTTGTACTTGTAGTCATCCAGCGGCCTTTCAACACTGTTACCCACCAGAAGTAGCCCTCGCAAGGAAGTAGTCAGAAAATTAAAATACGCCCATACACTTGAAGCATACCTCTAATCACACCAAGCATGCAAAGCGGGCAAATATGACCCTTCTTAGAAGAGTTCTTTTCCCCCTTTCACCATCCTTCCTTCTATTTATACATCCTTCCATCTATTCATCCGTTCACCTTTCCATCCACCCAACAGCTTACCCGTGCTTTTGAACATCCATACAACCAAGCATCCGCTCATATCTTTCCCTTTAGAGTCTTGCCATCAATATATTCATGTATTATATCCACCCGTTTACTCTTCTCCATCTTACTCTTGTCCATTCTTCCATCCATTCACTCTTTCAACCTGTTGATTCGTGTTCCCTTTTGTCCAACCTCTCACCTTCCCATCTAGCTATGTTTTTACCCTCCTATTCATTTATTCACCATTCCAACCTACATTTCACCTTTCTTTCCTTTCTTGCTGCCACCGTTCCTTACTCCTGTTCTTGCTTTCCCATTCTATCTGGTCATCTATTTTCGTTCTTACTTTGCTCACTCGTACAAATTTATATCTATTTGTTTCACTCACTGCGTTTTCTTATATTTTAATTATTACTTTGTCTCTGTTTCCTCTACTATGCTGATCAGCCCAAGGCCCACAAAACCTTTTTTCTCAGTACTCTGCAACTTTTCTTTATGACCGTTCATGAAAGGCAGCCCCTGCTTAAGTTGCTAGAATAAGTGTACGTTACGCCATGGAGCCCTTGCACTACTATTCTTCCACAGAGGCTATCCACCAGTAGTAGCCCTTGGACTCTTAGTCTTCTAAGGATCTCTTACACAGAGCACAAATATGCTACTCTGCAATAGATCCCTTGTACTCTTATAATGCCCTCTTTCATAGAACGCAGCTATGATACGCACTAGTTGCAAACCTTGTACTCTTAGCCTTCCAGGGCTCTTTAGTGGGCAGATACACTCCCCACTAGTAGTACCCCTTGTATTGTTAGTCTTCCACGACCCATTCTTTCTACAGGGTGCAGGTGGCTGCTGTGATACTTAGGAACACTGCCTTTCGCCTTCACTTGTGTGTCGTAATTTAGAGGTGTAGAAGATTCTATAGGGTTTTAGTGGTGGTATGACGACTGCAGGTGGAAAGAAAGACACATATGTGCCTGTGTTAAAAAGCGTAGCATGAAGGTGAATATTAAAGAGTGCATTACTTGTTTGTAGGATTTGAGGTGTGGTGTCCCCCACAACTTCCCCTATCCTATACTTAACCACAGACATGACTTGATCTAACCTACTTGAGCTGATTTATCTAGTTACTTTGTTGTTTAAACATTCACTGAGTTGCTGTACCTTGTTATCTCAATGTAATCATGCACTGATGTAAAGCAGTCTGATACCCTCGAGTCCTGCTAGCGCTATATAAAATTGTTCAAATAAACAAATTAATTTTTCTCCATTTTCTTGGATAGGTGTAGTGATCCGAGGCTGTGGGGGTGAAGTTACAAAGGGTTAGTTCATATCAAATTCTGTCAACATATAGTTAAGTTGTTTTAAGGCTGCAGTATTAAATATGGCTGTGAGGCTCTTCTGAATTTCACTTAGGAACGCTGGAAGAGCATTTGTATTGTATGCAACGTTTATGTACTGCCTACTACTCCTATGTAGGCTGGTAAAGCACAAGCACTTGCCTACATGGGTAGCATGCTTCATCGTGTAGGGTGTGTGAATAGAAGTGAGTTGGCTTTGTTTTGATCCTATGTGGGTAGTGTTTATTTGTTGTGCATGATGACCTCCGAGGTGCAGCTATTGTGTTATAAGATGCAGTGCTTAACAGTGTGATGGATGAAGAAGTGTGAGAGACACATCGGTTGAGGTTGTATCGGGTTTGCTTCCGAGTCCGAGAAGACAATGGGTTCTTCCACCAGCAGCTGTGCTGGCGTCGATGCGGCAGGATCTAGTGCAGATCGTGGCGATGGATCAGAAGTTGACTTGGCCAACGGTGGACTCGGGGCAGAATTAAAAAGGAGCAGACGGATTGAAGGACAGATCCGCTGACAGTGGCCCACCTAAAAGCCTCCTCGGATGCCTGGGGCCCAAAGGCACACCAGACAGAGGCAGAAGGGTGCTGAAGATGCGCAACATGGCTTTGCTAAAACGCCAACGGACCCCCATATTTGGGTAGCACTGGTGTGAGCCATGGAATCGGTTCTTTGGTTGGAGACTGGGCAGCACCTTGACCTCCATGCGACTTCTTTGGACTTGAGTAGTGGGATAAGGGCGCGTCGCACTCCGACATCTTGTGTTTCTTCTTTGACTTAGACATACCTGATGACTTGGAGTGTGAAGAGACCTCATCCTTTACCGGGAATGGCCCTTACACGCCCACCAGCTCGCTCATGGGAGTAATGCTGAGACAAATCTCTGGATCCAGACCCTTTTGGGTGCTGTATGTTTCGTTGTATAGATTATCTTAATGCTTTGTAGCTTTTTTTTGCAGATTCTCAGCGGTCTCGCGCCAGCCACTGAGATTAATCCAGAGTTACTAGGGAAAAGGACATAACACAATAAACTTAATCCATCTGTACCATTCTGTGTACCACTCCTTATGGCACTTTTGCCCTTTGACTAGTACTGAAAACAAAGAAGGCAGTAATCGATTGACACTCAAGATGAGAGCTCTGATCTTTCCCACATAGGATATAATTCCAGTGTTGTTTTGAATAGAGTCAATGTAGTGCCATACCATGTCAGATCTAGCAACACATTTGAGTTAGATCTATACATCAAAAGGTGTCAGGAACTTCTCGCTCACCTTTTTTTGTTCACCACTGTAAATAACTTTCACTTCCTACTTGTAAAGAAATGCCTCACACCTTCTGTATGAGGGTATTCAGCATAGGAGCAGGAGAGCCAGATCCATGACAGGTTTGGAGGACAACCCCAAACTATATACATTATTTCCATTAGGAGGGGAAAGATTCATACTATACGAGTCCATTTAAACCCACGATATACAAATCTTACATGGATATCTCCCCTCAGTCCTGTGGCATCTCCTGATATTACTTTACTGATTTATTTGTTTAGTTTCAAAGACTTTATTTGATAGCCAAGGATCATAAAAGCACACATACAATAGAGATCACATATAAAACCATTTGATCCAAGTCCATAAATACCATACAAATTAAAAACCTCAAAAGTACATACTTTATAATCATGGATCCGATGTGATTCATACAATATTTAATGGAAGTTCCTAGATTCTCCCTATCGCGATTTGCAGGACCAGTTTCATTTTATAGGTGCTGCATTTACAACATCTATGGTCTCCATAAAACTAAGGGAACACAATAGCTACAAAACGTGACTTTGTGTAAAAATACCAATAAATTGGTTTACAACATAAATAAGAGCCAGAATTTAAAATCATTAAAAGTGCACTCATGAAAGTGTAAATCAATACAAAATTTAAATGTCGTGGTAACACAATAACCAAGGTATATAGCAGCATATAATACAAAATGAAAGAAGCTATGCTGCACCAAGCCATCCAACGTGGTTAACCTGGTAGTTGCACATCACTAGCTCGGACACATTTTGAGCACCACCAAATCTAGACAGCCATAATTAATATCGAAACAGCAAAAACCACCAGCCTAGAACCATCAGTCCTTAGGATCCTAAAGGCTTCCACATGCTTCCTAACGCCCAAGGTCCTACACAAGGGCAATAGCCATGTTTCCCTAGGATGGCCAGCGACAGAGCAGAAGAACAAAATGTGGGGGGTGGTCTCCGAGGATCTTCTGCATGCTGGACACTTATCTCCGACATATCGCACGCCAGTCTACTTTGTGCAGAATGCTCGGGTGGGAAGGGACTGGTGACCTTATATTGTAGAAACTGTTTCAGTGCCAGAGGAGGTACTGATTTATTCACATAGCTCTGCCAATGTACGTTAATCCACTAATTTCAGGAATGGGATTCCACACAGCTCCGCAGAGACACATCAATCCTGTTAAGTAGCTGGCTTCCCATACCTATGGCTGGAGCAGCTATGATGCATGCATTCTCACACAGGTCGCTATGGCTGGGGCAGCAATGATGCATTCTCACACAGGTCGCTTTGGCTGGAGCAGCTATGATGCATGCATTTGGATATTGACACTCCTGAGGCGGAAGCCGGGAGAGACGCTGTGTTTTAACAGAATTGTATGTTGTGTATTTTATTGACCCTACCTGACTGTTCTCTCTGCTGGGCATTTTCCTCGGGAAACAGCACATTGAAGATTCCCGCGCAGCCGATGTAAGCGCTGCCGCGGGTTGGCAAATTAGTTGCCGCCATCACCCCCAAGCCCACAGGCCACGCCCACTGACGTGAGGCCACGCCCCTCCTCTCACCCTATAATGTGCACCTCTCGGACGCGCAGCGGACACGCCGAAGGCGCGCCTAAGGCAAGCCCGTCTGCGCCCGTCCGGGGCCAGGGGCTCAACACCATGCCCATTTTGTTTCCTACCCCCCTAAAACATTATGTGCCCATCAAGGCCCGTGGGACCTGAATCAAGTTGCGCTGGACCACATCATAGAGGCCGGGATTTTAAGTACCCATCCCCTACCCTCTCTACCACCCAACTTGCCCTCATCAACACGACCTTCCACTTGCACTAGTTCTTCCACTCTTCAAGTAAGTGACAGACCGACAATCTCTGCTTCCCTACTAAACACTCGGTCGGCAGTAAAACATCATCTCGACCTGTTCACTCTCCTGGACACTCAGAAACCTAACCTACTGTTCCTCACGGAAACCTGGTTTTGCCAGGACTCCCTGCCTAATCTGCTCGCTGCTCTGCCCTCCTCTTACTATGCCCTTCGGGTCGACCGACCCCCCGGCAAAGCAGGAGGGGGAGTTGCTTTGATCATCCGCTCAGATTTACATTTTCAACTACTACCCCACCCCCCAATCCCAGAAATAGACTACTTAGTTGCACGCTCTAACTCCTTCCAGACACCTATCACATGTGTCCTGATGTATCGACCTCCCAAAAATATGCCGCACTTTCTTCCAGCCTTCCAGGACTTGCTAGCTACATTAGCCGTCAACAACTCGGCAGTCCTGGTACTTGGTGACTTTAATTTCTGGCCATTCGACCCGGCAGAAGATGCCCCCTCCAAAGATTTCACGGAATCACTTCAAAGCTTGAATTTTATATCCCACATCCACACCCCCACCCATGTCCAGGGCCATATATTGGACCAAGTCTGGTCCCTCAACATCCCTATTCATGCTCCTACTGTTACCCCTTGTTTGTGGTCTGACCACCACTTAATCACCTTCTTCTTGGACTCTAGTCTGACCACTAAACCCCCCCTGCCCAAGAACACCTGGGCTCGCAACTGGGGCAAAGTCGACATTCAACTGCTCTGTTCTTCTCTATTAGCCTCTAGCCCAGATATAGAGGACCAGGCCACACCGCTTCAGGCGGAAACCCTCAATAAATGGCTGTCTAATGCCTGCGACCAGGTGGCACCCCTAAGACGCATCAGAGTAAGACACGCTCACGACGTCAACAAATGGTTCACCCCGGAACTTAAGGAGAAAAAATTGGCTACTCGCCGTGCAGAGCGTGCGTGGAGACGCACGTACTGCACTGCTACCAAATTATTGTACTCTTCCACCCAGGTTGAGTACAAGAAAGCCATCCTTGATGCCAATATCTGTTATTTCTCGAATAAAATCCTCCGGGCAGAGAATCAACCCAGAGAAATTTTTGCCACAGTTTTCGAATTAGCCTCTTCAGACCGGACCACACCCAAGCCAGTACCTTCCCAGTCCCTGTGTGACTCTCTGAATAACTTTTTTATTAACAAAATTGCAGATATCAAGGCCAACATTTCTCCTCCCTCCCCAGCCTTCGTCAACCCTGATCCTCCTCCGAACACCTCTCACCTTGACCTTATAGCCCCGCTGTCTAAAGATATCTTCCCTTCTTTACTCCCGTGCGTCAAATCTGGATCTCCTTCCGACATCTGCCCGGCTCACATCTTGCGAGACATCTTCCTTATTTGCCCTTCCCTCCCCCCCCCCCTCACCTTTCTCAACGAGACCCTTAAGTCAGGCACTGTTCCTTCAAGCCACAAATCAGCCACCATCATTCCAATTCTGAAAAAACCAGGCGCAGTTCCAACAGCGCTAGTAAATTATCGGCCCATTTCTCTTCTCCCCTACCTGGCCAAAGTTCTCGAACGCTACGTCACTAAAATCTTTAGCTCTTTCATCGAGGACAGCGGCTACCTTTCACCATGCCAAGCAAGGTTCCGCCCCCTCCACTCCACCGAAAAAGTAGTGGTCTCCGTTTTAGACACACTCAGAGAGGGACAAGATGCTAATCTTCCACAGGTACTGGTTCTTCTCGACTTATCAGCCGCCTTCCACAAAGTGGACCACACCATCCTTCTTTCCCGTGTCGAGGCGGCTGGTATTGGAGGTTCTGCCCTTACCTGGCTCAGCTCATTCTTGAGCGACCGGTCACAGGCAGTCCATCTGGCGAATTTTTCCTCCGTGGCCCACAAAGTGCGATGCGGCGTCCCTCAGGGCTTTTCTCTTTCCCCCTTTCTTTTTAATTTGTAAATTTTTCCGTTTATCTCTGCTTTACAGAGGATGGAGGTCACGGTGTTCAACTACGCCGATGACCTCCAGCTCATTTTTAACCTCTCTGATTCCCCTGATTCTATCCACAACTTCCAGTCAGTGATGGTCTTTATCAGGGATTGGATGAGCTTTAACCATCTTAAGCTCAACCCTGACAAGACCGAGCTTCTACTCACTGGCGGTAAACTCAACCCTTGGTCTCCCATTTTTTGGCCCCCCTCTTTCGGTCCCCCCCCCCTTCTCCCTCTCCCTCTGTCAAGACACTGGGGATCACCCTCAATCAACAACTCATCCTACACTCTCAGATCAGCACGGTGGTTTCCTCTTGTTTCTTTACTTTGCGCACCATTCGAAAAATGTCACGATTTTTTTCTTTCTCAGCCCTTAAACTGATCTTGATGGCCATGGTTCTCTCCCGCCTAGATTATGGGAATGTCCTATAAAACGGTGTCCCCGCATACGCCATCCGGCGGCTCCAACTGGTGCAGAACCAAGCTGCCCACCTAGTCTACGGCTTGCCCAAATCTCACCACACCTCTCCCCTTCTAAGATCCCTCCACTGGCTCCCTATTAGAGAAAGGGCCCTCTTTAAGATGGGATGCATTACGTTCCAGGCCCTCGCGGGAACAGCCACATCTTTCATCATGTCTAAAATTGTACCCTATATCCCCAGCAGACAACTGCGATCTTCCTCTCAGTCCCTCCTGATGGTGCCCAGGTTCAAGAAGAGCAGAACGGGTGGCTCGAAGTTCTCCGTCCTTGCTCCGTATTTTTGGAATTCTCTACCTTTCCAAATGAGATCAACATCATCCTACCTGGAGTTCCGTAGCACCCTGAAAACCTATTTGTTTGCACAAGCTTTTAAAATCTAAACTGCTCCACCCCCCCACTCAGGAACCACTCTCCTCAAAAGCGCCATGAAACCGCCTGGTGTACGAGCGCTCAACAAATACTTTTAGATTCAAATTCAATTCAAATTCTCACACAGGTCGCTATGGCTGGATCTACAATGATGCATTCTCACACAGGTCGCTGTGGCTGAAGCAGCTATGATGCATGCATTCTCACACAGGTCGCTATGGCTGGGGCAGCAATGATGCATTCTCACACGGGTCGCTATGGCTGGAGCAGCAATTATTCATTCTCACACAGGTCGCTATGGCTGGAGCAGCTATGATGCATTCTCACACAGGTCGCTATGGCTGGAGCAGCTATGATGCATGCTCACACAGGTCACTATGGCAGGACCAGCTATGATGCATGCATTCTCATAAAGGTCGCTATGGCTGGAGCACAGTCGCGGCTCCTCGAGGGCATGCAATGTAATTTGTTTTATTTATTTATTTATGTACTTAACTTCGGCCGGCAGTATGCCGGAGTTTACTACCCCTCACCCTGCCCCTCCCCGCCCGCAGTACTCCCTCGAGGAGCCGCGGCTGCTGGAGCAGCTATGATGCATTCTCACACAGGTCGCTATGGCTGGAGCAGCTATGATGCATGCATTCTCACACAGGTCGCTATGGCTGGAGCAGCAATGATGCATTCTCACACAGGTCCCTATGGCTGGAGCAGCTTTGATGTATTCTCACACAGGTTGCGGTGGCTGGATCAGCAATTATGCATTCTCACACAAGTTGCTATGGCTGGAGCAGCTATGATGTATGCATTCTCACACAGGTCGCTATGGCTGGAGCAACAATGATGCATTCTTAGACAGGTCGCTATGACTACAGCAGCAATGAGGCATGCATTCTCACAGGTTGCTAGCAGCTATGATGCATTCTCACACAGGTTGCTATGGCTGGAGCAGCTATGATGCATGCATTCTCACACAGGTTGCTATGGCTGGAGCAGCTATGATGCATGCAGTCTCACACAGGTTGCTATGGCTGGAGCAGCTATGATGCATGCATTCTCACACAGGTCGCTATGGCTGGAGCAGCTATGATGCATTCTCACACAGGTCGCTGTGGCTGGAGCAGCTATGATGCATGCATTCTCACACAGGTTGCTATGGCTGGAGCAGCAATGATGCATTCTCACACAGGTCCCTGTGGCTGGAGCAGCTATGATGTATTCTCACACAGGTTGCGGTGGCTGGATCAGCAATTATGCATTGTCACACAAGTTGCTATGGCTGGAGCAGCTATGATGTATGCATTCTCACACAGGTCGCTATGGCTGGAGCAACAATGATGCATTCTTAGACAGGTCGCTATGACTACAGCAGCAATGCGGCATGCATTCTCACAGGTTGCTAGCAGCTATGATGCATTCTCACACAGGTTGCTATGGCTGGAGCAGCTATGATGCATGCATTCTCACACAGGTTGCTATGGCTGGAGCAGCTATGATGCATGCATTCTCACAAAGGTTGCTATGGCTGGAGCAGCTATGATGCATGCATTCTCACACAGGTTGCTATGGCTGGAGCAGCTATGATGCATGCAGTCTCACACAGGTTGCTATGGCTGGAGCAGCTATGATGCATGCATTCTCACACAGGTCGCTATGGCTGGAGCAGCTATGATGCATTCTCACACGGGTCGCTGTGGCTGGAGCAGCTATGATGCATGCATTCTCACACAGGTTGTTATGGCTGGAGCAGCTATGATGCATGCATTCACACACAGGTTGCTATGGCTGGAGCAGCTATGATGCATTCTCACACAGGTCTCTATGGCTGGAGCAGCAATGATGCATTCTCACACAGGTCGCTATGGCTGGAGCAGCAATAATGCATTCTCACACAGATCGCTATGGCTGGAGCAGCTATGATGCATGCATTCTGACACAGATCGCTATGGCTGGAGCAGCAATGATGCATTCTCACACAGGTCGCTATGACTGGATCTACAATGATGCATTCTCACACAGGTCGCTATTGCTGGAGAAGCAATGATGCATTCTCACACAGGTCGCTATGGTTGGAGCAGCTATGATGCATTCTCACACCGGTCGCTGTAGCAGCTATAATGCATGCATTCTCACACAGGTCGCTATGGCTGGGGCAGCAATGATGCATTCTCACACAGCTCGCTGCGGCTGGAGCAGCTATGATGCATTCTCACACAGGTCGCTATGGCTGGAGCAGCTATGATGTATTCTCACACAGGTTGCGGTGGCTGGAGCAGCAATGATGCATTCTCACACAGGTTGCGGTGGCTGGAGCAGCAATGATGCATTCTCACACAGGTCGCAATGGCTGGAGCAGCTATGATGCATGCATTCTGACACAGATCGCTATGGCTGGAGCAGCAATGATGCATTCTCACACAGGTCGCTATGACTGGATCTACAATGATGCATTCTCACACAGGTCGCTATTGCTGGAGAAGCAATGATGAATTCTCACACAGGTCGCTATGGTTGGAGCAGCTATGATGCATTCTCACACAGGTCGCTGTAGCAGCTATGATGCATGCATTCTCACACAGGTCGCTATGGCTGGGGCAGCAATGATGCATTCTCACACAGCTCGCTGTGGCTGGAGCAGCTATGATGCATTCTCACACAGGTCGCTATGGCTGGAGCAGCTATGATGTATTCTCACACAGGTTGCGGTGGCTGGAGCAGCAATGATGCATTCTCACACAGGTCGCTATGGCTGGAGCAGCTATGATGCATGCATTCTCACACAGATCGCTATGGCTGGAGCAGCAGTGATGCATTCTTAGACAGGTCGCTATGACTACAACAGCAATGATGCATGCATTCTCACAGGTTGCTAACAGCTATGATGCATTCTCACACAGGTTGCTATGGCTGGAGCAGCTATGATGCATGCATTCTCACACAGGTCGCTATGGCTGGAGCAGCAATGATGCATTTTCACACAGGTCGCTATGGCTGGAGCAGCTATGATGCATGCATTCTCACACAGATCGCTATGGCTGGAGCAGCAATGATGCATTCTCACGCAGGTCGCTATGGCTGGAGCAGCAATGATGCATTCTCACACAGGTCGCTATGGCTGGGGCAGCTATGATGTATTCTCACACAGGTCGCTATGGCTGGAGCAGCAATGATGCATTCTCACACAGGTCGCTATAGCAGGAGCAGCTATGATGCATTCTCACACAGGTCGCAATGGCGGGAGAAGCAATGATGCATTCTCACAGAGATCGCTATGGCTGGAGCAGCTATGATGCATTCTCACACAGGTTGCTGTGGCTGGAGCAGCTATGATGCATGCATTCTCACACAGGTCGCTATGGCTGGAGCAGCTATGATGCATGCATTCTCACACAGGTCGCTATGGCTGGAGCAGCTATGATGCATTCTCACACAGGTCGCTATGGCTGGAGCAGCAATGATGCATTCTCACACAGGTCGCTATAGCAGGAGCAGCTATGATGCATTCTCACACAGGTCGCAATGGCGGGAGAAGCAATGATGCATTCTCACAGAGATCGCTATGGCTGGAGCAGCTATGATGCATTCTCACACAGGTTGCTGTGGCTGGAGCAGCTATGATGCATGCATTCTCACACAGGTCGCTATGGCTGGAGCAGCTATGATGCATGCATTCTCACACAGGTCGCTATGGCTGGAGCAGCTTTGATGCATTCTCACACAGGTCGCTATGGCTGGAGCAGCTTTGATGCATTCTCACACAGGTCGCTATGGCTGGAGCAGCTATGATGCATTCTCACACAGGTCGCTATGGCTGGAGCAGCTTTGATGCATTCTCACACAGGTCAGATCCGCAGCCCTGCACCCCGCAGACCCTAAACGGTTTAGGAATCTACAACTTGTTTTCATAATAAATGAACATCAGACTAAACTTGGACAGCGGACAGAGAACTACGATATCATATGGCAGAACTCAGCCACAGGAGGGTTTCATGCTACTGCCACGTCGTCTCCACACAGCCAGTGAGTCTCCTCCCAGACTCCCTCCCTCTGCTTCCCCAACGTTCACCCTCCTTCAACAGAGACAGCAAACTAATTAAAAGGACATTGTTTCCTTTATGTTGTTTCTGGAATTCTTTGCCCTTGCTTTCCCGCCTTCATAATTGATTGGGAATTTCCTTTTCCACAGGCTGAACCAGAGCTTCTGAAAACGAACATTGACAGGGACACCACAGCGCGCACAAACCCACCGACAACAGCCCGTGTACAGCTCCTTCGGGCTTCCTCCGACAGGCAAAGTTCAAACACAGCATGGTGGTAATTTTCCATTACTCTTTCGTGCTACTCTGCCTCTCTCCAGGTGGCTGGGAACCTGATTTCACGGACTGAAAACTCTGGAGGATGGGAAAGGCGGCATATTATATACACTGGTTTATGAACAGTTTTATTCTACACTTTCTAAGCACTGTGAATGAAAGGTGTTACGAATACCCAATTCACTGCTATCGGAAGGATGGAAGATTGTCAGCCTTAGGGCCCAAACACATGACCTGAAGATCACAGTGTATCTCAGCATTGAACACTGAATTCACTAAGCCATCTTGCCGGTTTATGTTCAAAGAAGATTCAAGTAAAAATATCACTCAGAGCTTGGTAGTCATAGGCTGCATCTCTGCGCGAAGCTGTATTCAGAGAATAATGTTTCCAAAAAACTAGAGGAGCAGAGCAATTTCCTGCCCTAAAATGGCTATGATGGGTTCGCACCTTAGAAAAGCCATTATTGCTATTTTTTCTCTGTTAATATGAGCAGGAGTCTCTGAGGAGGCTAAACTCACCTCATTTAGTAGGATTTGGTTTTCAAGAAACTGCCAACCTGGCTAAAGTGGCTTGTTTTGCATTGTTGCCATGTGCAAATCCAGCATACACGACCAACGACAGGAAGAATGCCAGGGTTCAGGACAATTATAAGTGCTGCTTCAACTGAGGAAAGGAGGATCTAAACTCTACGTCCGATAGGTAACTTTCTCAAATCTAGTGACACTGCTTTAAGACTTTCAGAATGAGTGCTGGAAAACCCACTTTGTATCTACAGCAAAGACCATAGGGCTCTCTCAAAGACAGAGATTGAAGCATGCAAATACTTCTGAAAGAGGATGCCAAACCCAACAAGCATTTACAATGCAATAGGTCTCACATTTACGCGAGTTTAAGCTATTGGCATTGTAAATGACACTGCCTTTTATTTTAATTTTAAAAAAGAAAACAAAAATAAAAGGCATTGTTATTTGTAATGTGAATAGCTCAAACTTGCGTAAATGCGAGACCTATTGCATTGCAAATGCTTGTTCTGCAAATGTAGAGGGGAGTAGAATTACGTGGTGTCAAGTAGAGTGAAAATATGCAGAGTGAAATTATGATGTGTGGGGTGAAATTATGTGGCATGAAAGTATGTTGAGTGGCTTGGAACTGTGTGGCATGGAGCTGAATTGTGAGATGTGGAATTGATTGGCGTGGTGTGGCATAGACTGCAAATGTATGGAAATGAATTATGTTACCTGGAGTAAAATTATGTGGCATGGTGTGGAATTAAGGGATGTGGTGTGGAATTAGTTGGCATGGCGTGGAGTAGGATTATATGGTGTGGTGTGGAATTGTGTGGAGTGGAATTGTGTGGCATGGAATTGTGTGGCATGGAATTGTGTTGAGAGGAATGGAAGTATGTGTCATGGAATGGAGTGGAAATATGTGGCATGGAATGAAATTATGTGGTGGAGTAGAATTATGTGCCGCGTAGTGGAATTATGTTATTGAGTGGATTCATTAATAGTGGAGTGGAATTATGTGGCATGGAATTACGTGCCATGGAGTGGAATTATGTGGTATGGCATGGAATTAATTGGTGTGGATTTGTGTGGTGTGGCCTAGGATTGAGGGGTGTTGAGGGAAATTGTGAGACATGGAATTGTGTGGCGTGGTATGCAATTGTGTGACATGGAGTGCAATTCTGCAGAGAGGAAGTATGGGGATGGAGTGAAATTATGTGATGTGGTGTGGAATTATGGGGTGTGGTATGGAATTATGTGTCATGGAATTGTGTGCCATGGAATGGAATTATGTGGTGTGGATTTATGAGAAGTGGAGAGCACTTTATGTGGCATGGAATTATGTGGAGTGGAATTATTTTGCATTCACTGAGATAGACATGTTACTGTGTGGCGTGAACTATAATTATGTGACGTGGTGTGCAATTGTGTGGAGAGGAATTCAGTGGCGTGAAGTGGAATTATGTGACATGGTTTGAATTCAAGTGGTGTGGCATAGAATTAGGTGGCAAGGAGTGGAATTATGCTCCGTGGAGTAGAATTATGAGATGTGACATGGAATGGTCTGGCATGGAATTGTGTGGTGTGGAATTGTGTGGTGTGAAATTATGTTGGTTTGGGGAGATTAAATTTAGGTCGTACAGTGTGGTACAATGTGGAATTATGTGGTATGGAGTGGAATTATGTCTCATGGAGTGGAGTTATGTAGCATGATGTGGAGTCATGTGATGTTGCATGGAGTGAATTTATGTGGCATGGACTTGAATTGTGTGGCATGGAATTGTGGGGTGTTGACTAGTGGAATTATGTGGTGTAGAGTAGAATTAGGTGGCGTGAAATTATGTGGAGAAGAATTGTGTTGCATGGAATTGTTTTGCATGGTATTGTGCGGCATTGAGAGGATTGGAATTATGCGACATGGAGTGGAATTATGTGGCTTGGATTGGAAATATGAGGGTGGAGTGCAATTAGGTGGCATGGAGTTGAATTGTGTGGTGCAGAATTGTGTTGCACGGAGTGTAATTGTGTTGACTGGAGTGGAATTGTGCAACGTGGAATTGTGTGGCGTGAAATGCAATTGTGTGATGTGGAGTGCAATTGGGTGACATGGAGTGTCACTGAGTGGAGTGGAAATCATATAGCATGGAGTGGAATTATGTGACATGGTAATGAATTGTGTGGTGTTGAGTGGAATTACGTGCCGTGGAATTATGTGGCATGGAGCCGAATTATGTTGAGTTGAATTGTGTGGCATGGCATTACATGCCATGGATTGGATTTAAGTGGCGCAGAATTATTTGGCATGGAATTGTGTGGCATGGAATTGTGTGGTGTGAAATTGTATGGCGTGCAATTGTGTGCCATGGAGTGAAATTTTGAGACATGAATTGTGAGGAGTGCCACTGTGTGACATGGAGTGCAATTGTGTGGAGTGGGATTAAGTGATGTGGAGTGGAATTATGTGACGTGGTGTGGAATTATGTGGTGTGGAGTGAAAGTGTGTGGCATATAGTAGAATTATGTGGCATGGATTTATGTGATGTGCAATTGTGTCGCATGGCAAGGAATTGTGTTGAGTTGAGTGGAAATATGTTGAGCTGAATTATGTGGCGCGAAAGGGAAGAGGCATTATGTGACACAGAGTGGAATTATGTTGTAGGGAGTGAAATTATGTGGCATAGTATGTGGCATGATGTGGAATTATATGTTGTGCACTGAAGTGGAAATATGCTCATGTTTAAAGTATAGACTGGGAGGGGTGGGATGAAGGTATAGGGCTAGTGAATCGAACAAGCCCAACTACGAAGACTAAGAGATCGCACACGGTGGCAGACCAGACAAGCTGTGCAAGACCCATTTAATGCCACAGGGACCTACTTTATACAACTCACACGAAGAAAACACATGGGTGGAATATCAATATCTTGTTTTCTGTGTAAACCAGCAGCTCCTGTATTCGGTTTTGTAGCGCTGCGGTAATAGGCGCTACCAACGGACAAGAATCGCTCCCTTTGAAAAATGATTATAAAGTACGGCATAGCGAAGGAACGTAAAATACACATTCGTTCTTTGTTGTATTAGGAGAGGGGGGTGCTGGAATCCCGGCGGGATTATAAAGTCACTCTGACGGTTTCTGGTAGTTGAGTCCTAAAACTCCAATCTGCATCAAAACAAGCCTAAAAAATGCATCTAGGGTGCCACACTGCATATTCTCTAAAAGTACAGTATTCATAGTTAGGTGAAACTTCAGGAATGGCCATTGCCTTCACCACTCATTACTCTCAGGGAAGGTGATCATTGTGTACTCCACCACATCATGGCCAAGCATGTGACATACACTCACACTTTGTCTCTTCAGGCTTGTGGAGATTTGTAGTTGGACCCTAAGAGGAATTATTTCTTGTTGCCATCCGTCTTGTTAGAGAAAAAGTGAAAGCAGAAATACTACCAATTTTGAAGTGACACAGAAATGGAAGCTAAACAATAGGTCTGTTCCCAGAATTTCTGTACACAGTCATTTAGCCGATCACAGTGCCAGCTGCCTCATGGTAAGAGTTTCAAAAAGTGCATTCTAGATAAAGATTTGTTAGGGCCGTCCTAGTAATTCCTATATGCATTTGCAAACTACAAGTAAGCCGCAAAGTCAAGTTAAATTTTGAGAGAGAGTATGGAGGCTCGGGGATTGGTATTTGCTGGGCTTGAGAAACTTGGTTTTCTATGGATTTCTGTGCAGCAATCTCATCTGAGATCGAGGGGTTCTGACAGGACAGGAGATGGCATGCGCCCGGACAGACGATGTGCACGCGCACGGCTGTCTCAGGGCTCGTAAGCAGCGCCCCTCCTATCGCAACTTGGCTGTTGCAGTCGTGAGGAGAGACTACCTGTTGTTGGCTCGAGCCGTGCAGCTGACGTGACGTGCTGTCTCATCACTGCAGAGCAACACGTGTATTGTGGGCAAAACTCCTCAATTTGGCAAACCGACGTTGGCTCCAAACTTTTAAACCCCATAATGGTAGGCTCAGATTGACTATTCTTTTAGGAGTACTCTAGCGCGACACAAAGCAGAACAAACACCAATTGTCAAACAAAAGAGAGGTTTTGCGCTGATAATTTGAAGCAAAATGTCTGGCTCTGTATTGCATAGCAGCAAGCCCCCTCTTAATGTAATGCAGTGGGGGCATATCAGGGCGGGAACAGCGTTTACATGCAGAGGCAGATCTACTAACCTAGCACAACGTGGCTTTGCGTGAAATCCTAGCAATAATAAAAAGCAGTTGCATAAAATGGCAAAAGAAAAATCCTAGAGGTTTTAAAAGCGCTTGACTGCTAAAGTAGCACAGAACGGGGGTGATGCCTTTGTTGTAAACAGCTTAGTTTAACAACAACAAACCAGCAACAGAGGAGCCCGCGAAAGTGAAAGTGATCGTGATTGCGATCGCTACGGAGGAAAGACACATGGCGCTGCGCGCGTGCACGTTCACGTGCACTGTAGCTTTAGGCCACGGCAGCACTTTGAAAAGCCCAGTTATAAAATGTCTCTTCGAGCCTTTGGCTCGCGAGACCTAAAAAGGGTATCTTTGAAGGCATCAAGTCAATGTTGCAAAAAGCCATGTGTTCAAAAGAATTGTGGCTTTACGACTGTGACAAGATTAATACCAGATTGCAGTGCGAGATCTAATGGAAGGGTGAAAATGAGGAATAACATCAAGAATGTATCTTCAGTGCCCTGTTTTTTTAGAGAAAACTAACCTTCAGACCTGTTAACATAGGCCCCTGTAATTAACTATGGTACATTATTAGGGAACACAAGAAATGGGCTTAGTTGTTTGTCGACAACCCAACAGCAGAAGGCGAGACACTTGTCTTACACCGGTCTATATTATCCTTCAAGAAGCCAATGTGTGTCTAGGCTCGTCCTCAGAAACTCGGCTATGGTTTGGCTATAGAATGGTGGGGGTACGAAAATCATCCCAACCTTCTGAACTGGAGAGCCAGGAAGTTCAGAGAGACCCAGAAACATGTTGTGAGACAAGACTAGGTCTAAAGAAACAGTCTTGTAAAGCCAGAAAAGGGATACACAGAATATTTATAAATTGTATGATTAGATGAATTTCTGTAGAATATGGCGGAAGACGAGAGTGAAAGAAAACCGAAGGATTTCTTAAACCCTCTTAGTAGGAGAGCAGTCTCTTAAGATATTTTTCCTGTCCCAGTAAGAATGCAAATTCTTTACATTGAAAATGTTTTTATGTGGTCAAGAAAGCACCAGGTTTTGAAGACTATCAGTATTGCATGCACAGTTCGGAACTACACAGTTCAGTGCCATCCAACTGTAGCATGGCCCAGTCTGCTGAAAGGATCCGCTTCTTCCCAGGAAGCATGCCACGTTGACAGTAATGTCAAGTAGCTAAACAGCAAAATATAAAAGTGGATGGGTACCTTGCTGCTTTTTTAAAAGTATTGCATATCAGCTGTTTAACTATAAACAGCTTTTCTCTACAAAATAAGAGTTCTGTAGATGTTTTTCCCACTCACGACAGTCAGTGGCATTTGGTTCAACAACATTATAGGAGTAATAGAAGTGACATCACACAACATCTCACTCCTCCTAATGAAGTCCCAGAAAAGCAGCCCCCCTGACCTTTGCCCACATGACTAGGGTGCCACACTGCATATTCTCTAAAAGTACAGTATTCATAGTTAGGTGAAACTTCAGGAATGGCCATTGCCTTCACCACTCATTACTCTCAGGGAAGGTGGTCATTGTGTACTCCACCACATCATGGCCAAGAATGTGGCATACACTCACACTTTGTCTCTTCAGGCTTGTGGAGATTTGTAGTTGGACCCTAAGAGGCATTATTTCTTGTTGCCATCCGTCTTGTTAGAGAAAAAGTGAAAGCAGAAATACTACCAATTTTGAAGTGACACAGAAATGGAAGCTAAACAATAGGTCTGTTCCCAGAATTTCTGTACACAGTCATTTAGCCGATCACAGTGCCAGCTGACTCATGGTAAGAGTTTCAAAAAGTGCATTCTAGATAAAGATTTGTTAGGGCCGTCCTAGTAATTCCTATATGCATTTGCAAACTACAAGTAAGCCGCAAAGTCAAGTTAAATTTTGAGAGAGAGTATGGAGGCTCGGGGATTGGTATTTGCTGGGCTTGAGAAACTTGGTTTTCTATGGATTTCTGTGCAGCAATCTCATCTGAGATCGAGGGGTTCTGACAGGACAGGAGATGGCATGCGCCCGGACAGGCGATGTGCACGCGCACGGCTGTCTCAGGGCTCGTAAGCAGCGCCCCTCCTATCGCAACTTGGCTGTTGCAGTCGTGAGGAGAGACTGCCTGTTGTTGGCTCGAGCCGTGCAGCTGACGTGACGTGCTGTCTCATCACTGCAGAGCAACACGTGTATTGTGGGCAAAACTCCTCAATTTGGCAAACCGACGTTGGCTCCAAACTTTTAAACCCCATAATGGTAGGCTCAGATTGACTATTCTTTTAGGAGTACTCTAGCGCGACACAAAGCAGAACAAACACCAATTGTCAAACAAAAGAGAGGTTTTGCGCTGATAATTTGAAGCAAAATGTCTGGCTCTGTATTGCATAGCAGCAAGCCCCCTCTTAATGTAATGCAGTGGGGGCATATCAGGGCGGGAACAGCGTTTACATGCAGAGGCAGATCTACTAACCTAGCACAACGTGGCTTTGCGTGAAATCCTAGCAATAATAAAAAGCAGTTGCATAAAATGGCAAAAGAAAAATCCTAGAGGTTTTAAAAGCGCTTGACTGCTAAAGTAGCACAGAACGGGGGTGATGCCTTTGGTGTAAACAGCTTAGTTTAACAACAACAAACCAGCAACAGAGGAGCCCGCGAAAGTGAAAGTGATCATGATTACGATCGCTACGGAGGAAAGACACATGGCGCTGCGCGCGTGCACGTTCACGTGCACTGTAGCTTTAGGCCACGGCAGCACTTTGAAAAGCCCAGTTATAAAATGTCTCTTCGAGCCTTTGGCTCGCGAGACCTAAAAAGGGTATCTTTGAAGGCATCAAGTCAATGTTGCAAAAAGCCATGTGTTCAAAAGAATTGTGGCTTTACGACTGTGACAAGATTAATACCAGATTGCAGTGTGAGATCTAATGGAAGGGTGAAAATGAGGAATAACATCAAGAATGTATCTTCAGTGCCCTGTTTTTTTAGAGAAAACTAACCTTCAGACCTGTTAACATAGGCCCCTGTAATTAACTATGGTACATTATTAGGGAACACAAGAAATGGGCTTAGTTGTTTGTCGACAACCCAACAGCAGAAGGCGAGACACTTGTTTTACACCGGTCTATATTATCCTTCAAGAAGCCAATGTGTGTCTAGGCTCGTCCTCAGAAACTCGGCTATGGTTTGGCTATAGAATGGAGAGGGTACGAAAATCATCCCAACCTTCTGAACTGGAGAGCCAGGAAGTTCAGAGAGACCCAGAAACATGTTGTGAGACAAGACTAGGTCTAAAGAAACAGTCTTGTAAAGCCAGAAAAGGGATACACAGAATATTTATAAATTGTATGATTAGATGAATTTCTGTAGAATATGGCGGAAGACGAGAGTGAAAGAAAACCGAAGGATTTCTTAAACCCTCTTAGTAGGAGAGCAGTCTCTTAAGATATTTTTCCTGTCCCAGTAAGAATGCAAATTCTTTACATTGAAAATGTTTTTATGTGGTCAAGAAAGCACCAGGTTTTGAAGACTATCAGTATTGCATGCACAGTTCGGAACTACACAGTTCAGTGCCATCCAACTGTAGCATGGCCCAGTCTGCTGAGAGGATCCGCTTCTTCCCAGGAAGCATGCCACGTTGACAGTAATGTCAAGTAGCTAAACAGCAAAATATAAAAGTGGATGGGTACCTTGCTGCTTTTTTAAAAGTATTGCATATCAGCTGTTTAACTATAAACAGCTTTCCTCTAAAAAATAACAGTTTTGTAGATGTTTTTCCCACTCACTACAGTCAGTGGCATTTGGTTCAAAAACATTATAGGAGTAATAGAAGTGACATCACACAACATCTCACTCCTCCTAATGAAGTCACAGAAAAGCAGCCCCCATGACCGTTGACCACATGACATCAGGGGAACAATATGACCTCTGAATACGATGCAGTGGCATCACCGAAACTGGTGAAAACAACCCAGAACAGACACGATTCAGTCATATGTCACTTTTACAGTGGTAATCCTTTTTTATTCATAAGTGCATATTTACTTAGTAGGTAAATTACATCTATACACTGACTGGTGAATATCAGTCTAGTAAACCAATTTTCTGTTAGCAATTTTGCTCTTTACTAGCCCCCCCCCCCCACCCCGGATTTCATGTTGTGTATTTTTTTCTCATTCATGTGTTGTTTAATTAGAGTATGGTGTGGTGCTGTAGTTCGCACTAGAAAATGCAGAAAGCAACACGTTTTACACTGTTTGCATCTTTGTTTTTTTCCTTAGAGGAAACATCAACAACCTGACAAGAATCTTAACAACCCAAAGGGCCACGAAATTTAGGGCGAGAGGATACAATCAGCAAGGACAAACATTGACAGCAAATGAGGCTGAAACTTATCCCCTTGGCATGCTAATGTCTGGACTGGACTGTTCCCATGAGGCACAGGGTCAAGACTGATTTGCATATGGCTGGGTTCAAACTGGAAAGGCATGGTGAGCCAACAACGATGGATTTAGGCCCAGATCTCTGTACTGGGGTGAATGTATGACATTGTTCTGCATTCTGTCCATCAACTGTTGTTTTTGCAAATGTCTGAACTGGCAGCACCACAATGAACACTCGCAAATTACCAATTAACCACAGAACTGCTAAGCAAGGCGGGGGCGAGGGGGGGGGGGGGAGGGAGTGAGAGAGAGAGAGAGAGAGAGAGAGAGAGAGCTTGTTTGTACCAGGGCTTCTACCATCAAGGGACACATATTGCGTTCCTATGTCCAGCAATGTGTTTTCTAAAGCTAGCAATATTTGTTTACATATGAACCAGCCATTACTTTTCGCTACCAACCTCTGAGATGATCAACTGATCTAGCTGGGCCAGTGGTATAGCAGTTGTCTAGAAAAAAGCGGTCTCATTCTAGTGCCTATCAAACATGCCTAATGTAGCACTATCTTCACGTGCAGAATATGTTGTTTCTTTCTCCAGTTCTGCATCCTCCATTTAGCAGTAACACCATGTTATCCATCACCAGTGATTACAATTGCGGAAAGAAATCCTTAATATCGATATTGGAGGTATAGACGTTCCAGATAGTTACATCCACTCCATCCAAAACCAAGATGTATTGACCCTGCGTGCCTGCCTCCATGTAGATCGTACGAAAGTGGACGCCGGGTGCCGCTAAGACTGCCACTCCACAAGAGTAGGAGGGAAAAAGTGGACATGATCAGTTGCCCCCTCCATCTTAGTGCAACCATTGGCAGCACACCCCACCCACACAAACACATAGCATGCATGCTAAATAAATAAATACACAATACAACTTTTGTTTGGGTAAATATTGCTGCAGGTTTATTCCACACAAAAGTATGCAATATGGTGGGTTATCTTACGGGCGATCCAAGGGCAGGCAGCTGTAACCAAACTGTGCTGCCTGCCCGCCTGATGAGCCAAGCAGCACTGGGGAGAACCCAATCAGTGCTACACCTTATGGTGTGATCCACTTTCCAGATCACGTGACACATTGGTCCCTTATTACTCACGCCCCTTTCAGGGCGGAGCATAGCAAGGCAAGCCCCCGGTTGTTCAGGCCCACAACCGCCCGAAGGACTAACGGGACGTCAATGCGGTTTTCCAGGAACCTGCCATGAGGCTCCTGGGATTTGGCTCTGGCACCCCTATTGTGCCCTGCAGAGGTACCCTTCTGTACCCATAGACGGCGTGTCCGGCGCAACAGAAGACGCAAGGATGGCGGGGGAAGACCTATAAACCTTCGCCCCATCCATCGGCGTGCCGGAAGTGACGCGCCAGCGCGCTACAGGCAAGGAGGGGGGACCCTCCCTGAGTTCCCGCATTAGAGAGGGGGGTGGGTTGGTGCCCAGATGGCACTAGAGGGCAGCCCGCTTGAGTGGCCCCCTGCGTGGGCTGCGGGCAGCCGCATTTCTTCTGTTTGTCTGCCTCAGGGTGCATCTCCTGCAGGCAGGTGATGCTCCCTCCAATGCGTCTTACATAGGATGCACCCCATTTCTCTTTACATAACTGGCCGGGCCCCAGACGTTCCATGTAAAAATCTTATAGGTCACTGTTTTCTACAGCTAGAGATCACAAATCCTTGCAGCTCCAATATAACTTGCACCTTTTTATCACCATGCAAAATGCATATCGATTCCTGTACTTTCTTCAAATGTAACTACCCACATGCTTGTGCTACAAATAAGCTTTTAGTTTTATTAAATAAGATAGGATGCTTTTAGTTGTGGAGTGCAATGCTGCCAATCTTAGCCTTCTATCACTGTTCCACCACTAGAGGAAAGCAGACTTTTTTTGCCTTTTTAGGTCTTGTCTACTGACAGCTTTTGGCTGTTTGTGAAAGACTATACAAAAACCTATAGCGGCTGATGGCCAGTTCATTGCTTACCACTGGTTGGCTTTCTTGTCACTCATTTGCTTGCTTTTTATTCAGTGGCTTTAGTTCCTCTTCTTGTGTTTGTCCAGCCCTTGGAGCATTACTTCTTTACCATCCTTTTTGATTGGATGGTTTGCATCCTTTCACTGTTCATTCAGGGAACTATTTTTTTTCTTATCAGTACATAAGAGTCCATACATTTTCTTACTTTCTCCCTAATGTACTGCTTCCCCCTAACATACCACCTCCAACCCAAATGCACTGTTGCTACCCCACCCCGCTTTGATTGCTTCCAACCCACCTTGACCCTTTATGCTTTTTTACATATTTGTTGTAAATATTATTTATTTACTCTCCCTGCCTCGATGGCCTCTTTACTTCTCAGAGTTGTATATGTCCTACCAGCTACTCTGATGCTTGCCCACCCCTCCATTCTGGATTCTCTACAACAACAAAAAAATCTGTATACATTTTTTTGTCTTTAATTTTTGGAGGGCTGTGCTACTGCCATTTGCTGCCAGGCCACTGAATTGTGTGAATGTGCTTTTACACATGCTTTATTTACCTCTCCAAAGGTGAGTCACAATGAATGGAATGGTAAATAAGAAAATAAACAAAATGGTAGCCAGTGCACTTTTGTCATCATGTTAGAGCACAATAGCGGGATGACTAGCAAGATTGAGTAAATGTTACTTTGCTTTCTGTAGGCGGATGCTGCTCAGCATTGGAAAAGCAAATATTGGCAAAACCAATAAATTCAAAAGGTGACACCTACTGGCTTTGCCAATGCTTGTTACAGGTATGAAGGCAGGCCGCTATATGCCTAAATATTTTGTACCACCCTTCCACAGAACCTCTCCACAACAAATAATCTGTACGCACACATACATGTCTTATCTTACAGTGTTTTATTCTTTATATTGTTTACTTGCACATTGTGAATACTCAGAAACAAAATCTCTACAGATCAGATTCCAACACCTACCGTTTTGTGATATCAATAAATAAAGTTCAGAATGGTGTGCTCAGTGCAGGTTGTTAGAAAAAAATGTGTACGGGTGGCAAGGCATCGATTATGTGAAGAGAGAGGAGTATAAGAAGTCTAGCATAGTTTGGGGTTGAAGTGACCCGCTCAGTGAGTGGGACGAATGCTGGACAGCTTATAAGAGAGAAAACATAGGCCCCCGATTACAACTACAGGGTGAGAACTTCTGTTTGAACCCAAAACAGGATCCAGGTCCAGCAGTGTGTGCCCATGCGCTAAATGAACGTGTTATTTGTCCATGAGGAAATTGCATATCCCCACGTTTCTAGCAGGTAAAACCTGACAAGTACCTAGTTGGTATTTGACACAAATTTCCAGTTAGCACACCCTGAAATACCCTAGCATGTTCCAGGTTGGCGAATCAGAATGCCAGTGACGGGGAGAAGAGGGAATGGCCTAGTCGAGAGAGGACAGCTGCTGAATCCATGGCAGTTTATTACAGATGTTATTAGGTGGTCATATGACCTACTCTCAGGGCGAGGAAATGATGACCAATGACCATAATAAAATAAAGAAGAGCCACAACGAGAGAGAGGAAGAGTATAGCGTAAGAAGGAAAGGCAATACGCACGAGCCTGAAGGATCACAATATGCGTGAAAGGACCATAGCGCCAAAGGAAAAGACGTATGTGAAAAGGAAAAATCAAAGCAAAACCAAAGGGGATGATGGACGGAGTGTTGAACATTGCAAGCACTCACCCCCAGTCAACTGATCTGGGTTTAATCCATCATCATTCTTTAGCTCACTTCGCCACCCCAGTTCAGACATGGCCATATGCAAATCAGTCTGATCCTGTGCCTCATGGGAACAGTCCAGCCCGAACTGCCAAGCCATGTCTTCCCTGGACTGGAAACAAGCATCCTGGGACTGGTTTCTGGCTAATCAGCCGTCATCAGCCAGGCTAGCTTGAATCCAGTGGCAAAGTTTGCAAGGGACCCACGTCTGGGCATACCCTGCCAACTTAGGGCGAACAAAGCAAAACCAAAGGGGATGATGGACGGAGTGTTGAACATTGCAAGCACTCACACCCAGTCAACTGATCTGGGTTTAAACCATCATTATTCTTTAGCTCACTCCGCCACCCCAGTTCAGACAGGGCCATATGCAAATCAGTCTGACCCTGTGCCTCATGGGAAAAGTACAGCCCGAACAGCCAAGCCATGTCTTCCCTGGACCAGAAACAAGCATCCTGGGACCGGTTTCTGGCTAATCAGCCGTCATCAGCCAGGCTAGCTTGAATCCAGTGGCAAAGTGAGTTTGGGCTGGACTGTTCCCATGAGGCACAGGGTCAGACTGATTTGCATATGGCCATGTCTGAACTGGGGTGGTGGAGTGAGCTAAGGAATGATGATGAATTAAACCCAGATCAGTTAACTGGGGGTGAGTGCTTGCAATGTTCAAAACTCCATCCATCATCCCCTTTGGTTTTGCTTTGTTCGCCCTAAGTTGGCAGGGTATGCCCAGACGTGGGTCCCTTGCTCATTTTGCCACTGGATTCAAGCTAGCCTGGCTGATGACGGCTGATTAGCCAGAAACTGGTCCCAGGATGCTTGTTTCCAGTCCAGGGAAGACATGGCTTGGCAGTTCGGGCTGGACTGTTCCTATGAGGCACAGGATCAGACTGATTTTCATATGGCCATGTCTGAACTGGGGTGGCGGAGTGAGCTAATGAATGATGATGGATTAAACCCAGATCAGTTGACTGGGGGTGAGTGCTTGAAATGTTCAACACTCCAACCATCATTCCCTTTGGTTTTGCTTTGTTTGCCCTAAAAAGGAAAAATCACCCTCTGAGTAGAAAAGATTATAATGGGAAGGAGAACTCAGTATTAGAAAGACCAATGTGACAGGGAAGGACCACAGTGTAAGGTTAGAACTGTCATGTGAGGGAACGATCTTACGGTGAGAAAATCAGCTATTAGAAAGACTATAGTGAGACAGGGATTAACCATGATAGGATAGAAAATACTACAGTGAGAGGAAAGAACCAGGGTTTCAGGAGAAGCACCACAGTGAGAGAGAGAGAAATATAGGTGTTTAACAAGGGAGCCCTACCAAAATATGAGAAAGGAAGGGGGGTAAGTTGGAAGAGCGTTAGTCTGCAGATCCATGTTGGATAGAAGTGACTGAGAATCCCTATGGATGCCCAGGAGTTTAGGTCATGATAGGGGACCCATAGATTCGTGGGTGAGCAAGGTCTTGGGTATCTAAAAAGAGAGCAATGCGTTCAGGGACCGGACGCTGAGAGCTTTATTGACCTGAAGGTATATGTCAGAAGACGCACGTGATCTGTAATGTAATAGCAGTGTTTCCAGTCTAGGATCCTGCTACTGGCATTTGAAACTTAAAAAAGCATAATTTACCACAAGTTTCTTCCCAAAATAAGCCCCTAATGCTAACCACACAATGATTCTTGTAAGGTTGCGATCCGCAAATGTGGGACACTTTTTTTGTGTGCAGGGCCAATTTTGCACCCTAATCCGACCCTGAGTAGGTGACTAAAATCATAGTGACAGGTAGGATCACATATGAAAGGGATCGACCTTAGAGAGTGTAAAGAGCAGCATGAGTGGGGGAAGACCAAAGAGATAATGGTGCATGGTGAAAGGGCCAGTACAGCAAATACTGGCATGTGAGAGAAATAAAAGCAGTGTGTGAGGGAAGGGCCTCAGTGTGAAACGGAGCGTGCGCGACTCGAGTTCAGGACTGCTTTCTTGAGAATGGGCGCCGCCCCGCAGTTCAAGATCCAATCCAACAACTCCAAGACAGAGACACCCAACCACACCCCCAGAATTTACATTACATACACCCTAGTGTCCACAAACACACACAAGTGAGCCTACGGGCTCCTAGACGGCGGAACAGTTTCAGTTCGTAGTTTTCTTGTGAAAGGCAACCAAGCAGACACAGCTATTAACCTACAAAGACAAGTAGGCGGGAGTGCTGCCATGCAGACACACTTAAAAGGGTACTGTACACCAACAGATTTGCTATCGTCTACACACATACGTGACATATACACAAACTCGCATGTAGGGGCCTGCAAACACGCTGCCATCTACAGACAAGAGTAGACTCAAGACGTGCCCACAAAAATAAGCCAAACGCAGAGACGTATCTACAGACATTCACAGTTTTGCCCAAACATGCAGAGGCATTAACACAAAGACCTATACTATGGAAACGCATGAGAACAATGTCGTGTACAATTGTATATGCTCCTTCAACTGTCCTTCTAATGCTCCCCCTTAGCACACACACATGTCCCATCATGCACCACAAGCATGCCAAAATAAACAGTGCCTATTGGCAACGCCGCCTGCGCCGGCATCCGCACCCTCCCTGTGCACGTGTCACCTCTGCCTCCGCTCTGCCCTGAGGTATTTGTACTGTCTCTGTCCCCGTATCCTCCCCGCATTCTCCTTACCTCTTTGCGCTAGTCTCCCCTCTCAGTAGTTCTTTCTCCCCCCTCTCGTCTGCCTTCTCTTTCGCACCTGTCTACTTTTCCCTGGCCCCTCCTTCCCCCACCGCCATACACTGTCAGTGGGCGCGGGAAGCAGCGTCCACGGGCGCGCACTGACAGCAGCCAGATCATATCACTCATCGTGAGTTGATTCCACGTCGCACTTACTGAGTAGTAACGTGAAGCGTTGATCTCACCGGCCCGACTCAAGGATATCCTTCAGTCTGTCTTCACCGCATGTGTAGAATCCCACTCCAGCATGGAGCCAGGGTCCGAGCAACACGAGCTCGCCTGCTGCCGCCGCCCTGAGCTGCGATCTGTCCTGCCGGGGTCCTCGCTCCTGGGGTGCTCAGTCGGTGGGTCGCGGAAGGGGGAGCGCGGCGAGGGCACTCTCCTCAAACTATCAATGCGGTGGCGCGCCTGCTCCTTCTCAAACTGAGTCAAAATTGCATCAGCTAGCTGGCACAGGGGCGGGTCCTTCGCATTAGACCGCCCCTTGCGCTCACAGACAGTCTACACCAGGCGCACAACACCCATTGGACTCATAGGGCTTCAGCCCCCCCCCCCCCCCCCCCGTCGTGTGTGGCAGCCCGGGATGAGACACCTTCCCGGGCAAAAAAGCAGCCGCACCCGAGCACTTCACAGGTCTTTAAAAGACCATTTGCATGTTAATGACCCCTTCTAAGAGCCCCTGCAGCTCCACTCAGCCTATTGCTTAAAATTCAGCCCCCCCCCCCCGAAATTTGGCTCTAGTTGCGCCTCTGGTCTACACCCTCTTACTCGGTTCGCTTCCCCCAGAGTGTGTGCCATCCCAAAACTCCTCACATTATGGGGCCTGGTACCGTGACCATCTCCTCCTTGACGGCGAGACTGCTTACACTGATTCTTAGGAAGTAATGGCCAAGTTCATCAAGCATACCTGACAATTTACAAATGAATGTCATAGTTTGAGGAGGGTCGGGGCCTCCTGCTCAGAGCTACTGAAGAGGCCCATCACCAAGCCCCAATCCCCTCCCCAAAACACAAAAACAAAGGCTTATTGATGCTGTTGCCGATGTCTTGTGGTGTTTTCACACCACTTAATGGACGAAACTGCATGCTGCCTCCGAAAACCAGCTGAAAATCCACTGTTCACAGTGGTTTTCAGCTCGTTTTCCCTGTCACAGTGTGATTTCGGCTCCTCACTGGCTGACCCTGTGAACGGACCCCAAATCGTGTCTCACACGGTGGCACTGTGTGAGCTGGCAGTTCTGATCATTTTTGTCTTTTTCATAGCGGTTACATTTTGTATTGTGAGAACCCCCACTCCACCATTTCTCTCATGAAGTAACTTCTCACCTCTTTAATTTTCCTGTCCCACTCCTTTTATTCTTATCGCATTTCAGTCATCCCATCTAAAACTCTGATGTTTTCCAAATTTTAATGGGTAATGAACCTTCTCACTGTTAGATATTCTGTGCATATTTAATTGACTACCCGAGGCAAGCTTTCCTTTCTATATATTTTTGATCTGCAAAGAAAATGTTCAATTCCTTTAAATATAAGAATGGGAGGATTACACTCAAACTTTCCTCACTTTGTCTCTTAGCAGCTAACAAAATACACATCACCTTCAAAGATAAGTTACTCGCAAACAGATGAATTAGGAACAAAAGTAGATGTGACACCATATAGCCAATAAGCATTCCACAGTGTCCCAAATGGTCTTCTGTCCTCCACTGTGGACTCATTCTCTGAAATGAACCCCTATGTGACATCCACATGCGTCCTCTCCAAATGTTATGGATCATTCTCTTTTCGGATTTGCTCGTGCTGGATGGAGACCAATCATCAATAACATGGAAACATCTACCATGGAACCATTAATAGAGAAAATCACCAAACACGAGTGAAAAAACAATATACAGAACTAACATTTTCTCATCTATCAAAGGGAAGGTAGTAAAGTGCTACAATTTTAAACTGGGGTAGATAATCCTCACCTTTAAATTCTCAACAGAACTTATTTTTTCTCTCAAAACAGGTACGAAACGTTTTATTGTATGTCAAGATTTGAACAGAGAATTATATTCTTTTAAAACTTAACACCAAAGATTAACATCCACTAATGATTTGAATTAGGACTTCTTAAAAGTACATTGCATCAACCAATTAGCCAACCTAATAATATTTTCCAAAACTACTGCACAAAGAAAAAGCTTTTGAAGTGATAGCACTGTAGTTAATAAGCCACGATAAAGAAATTGTATTGGGAATGGGTCTCCTATAAGCTCACTGTCGATCCACGTCATTGCAATTCCACCGCAGCCTTTTTGAGGATTAAAGACGTGGTGGCCTATGAACCATATCTCGACATGATTCGCATTCCCTTTGACCGGGCCTTGTACTTCAAGTTTAGAGTGGGGACTTTACCTGTAGGCGACCTAACAGCCCGGTGGAAATCATCCCTCCAGTCCTCCCCCTTCTGTGCCCTTTGTCCAACGCGGGTCGAGACGGTGGCACATATTCTTTTTGAATGCCCAGATTATTGTACACCTGGCTCAAACCACTGTGTAGACGTTTAGGTACTCGCCAGCACATTGTGGCCCTACGCATCTTATTGTCCGACACATCCACCTTGGTGGTTTGTGGGGTGTCAAAATTTCTAAAGTGGTCCTGGTTGATTCGTGTAAAAAGGCTGTCAGTCTCAATCTAATTCTATTTTTAACTGTATTTTATTGGATCATGTCACTGTTTTTATTTCTCTTTTGTATATATTGTAATAACTGTGACTATTTTTACTTGTTGTAAAGCTTTTATGATATTCATATATCGAAATAAAGCCTATCATCAATCAATAAGCAGTGATTCTTTATTGCCAAACATTACTGTTTAAGAGCCATACAAGAAACCTCCCACTCCTCAGCTCTCTTACCTTCAACCATACAAGACACGTAACATTCCACATTCTCACAAAGAATGTACATGAGTGACCATTCTAAAATAGATACAGAAAATATACCCACATATTTAACCATAAAGACACGATCGTGAAATATCTCCCTTTTTACCTTGTAATAACGAGGTTGTTCATCTTCATTCCAGTACCACTAAAATGGTAAAAGGCAGAAAACGTATGATTGATGCCAGAAGATTCTAAATAACTTAGCATTTCCACAGATTTAAATTAAATGCCATTATCAGCCAGAATGGTAGCTGGTAAACATTTTCACTCAAAACTACAGCCTCCAGAAAATCAATCACACTCTTGGTGTCAATTGTGCAAACCAATTTCATCTCAGTCCATTTTGAGAACATTACAACACAGATAAACTTATGGGAACCATCTTTCCAGGTAGATGGTCCCAAAATGTCTAAACTCCATCACCTCACTATAGATACAAACGCATTTCAATAGCATCACAGAGCAGGTTCTATGAGACCGGAGATAAGTCGGGCATGGTGCTGTATTGGTTGGTGACCAGGGCTTTGATGCATCTGACAACACACAACTAGGGAACCTCAGGAAATGCTGGATAGAAAATAATCCTAGAATAACACTTGGTCCTTCAGCCGACAGGAAACATGACCCATTCCGGAGTAAAGGACCTTCCCGTAATATCAACAGCCCTAAGATCTGACACTCTCCTGCAGGAGATAAGGCACAATAGAATGGACAACTTTGCCAACAGCTATTTCCGGAAGGAGTACGTATTGCTCGGTCAAGAGGACAAAAGGTTCAAAACCTTATTAATGTCCCAAAAGACCGAATATCAAGGTTCCGGAGGACGAGAAAGGAATTGTCATGAAGCAATTTCTTAACCACAGGGTGTTCTCCAACTGAAACCTCAAAATCACAGCATGGCCTGCCAAGATGGATGATCTATACGTATTGACACTCTATAGGCGAATCCTCCTGAATCAAAAAAGGCTAGAAAGTTTAGGATGTTAACAATGTCCTCCATCATGGGATTTCGATTCCATAGCAGACACCAACACATCCATCAAGACCAGGCTGATCAGTACCATTTGAATGTAACATCTGCCCAAGCTCAAGAGAGGAGATCTGCAGCGTCTCTCAATAGACCAGGGACTTGCCATCGAGACCTGTAATTCTTCACGCCATAAGCTGCAGGCTGTCATCGGCCACCGGGCGATGGAGATTCACTAATGGATCGCTCAGGAGATGAGGATAATAGTGTAGAAGGATTGGAGAAGCCTAAGAAAGTTCTATCAGAACTGGAAACCAGTTTACCATTTCCACACCAGAGTGATCACCACCAGACCTGTCCCCTGCCTGAGCACCTGCGCTGTCAACATTATCATGGCAAATGGGGGAAAAGGCATAACCCTGCTCCGCCGACCAATCATGGAGAAAGGCATCGGTCACCACAGATTGGTCTCCAGCTGGAGTATCGAGGAAGTTGATGATGCAGTCGGGACACAAACAAGTCGATTGTGAACGGGCCCCACAGGAGACAAGGGCATTGAACATTATCGAGAGAAGTTTCCAGAGACTGGAGTCTCGGAGATGGCAGGACTGCCAGTCCGCTACTTGATTGGCGGACCCCAGTAGATGCTCCACCGTGACTGACACATGATGGTACAGGCAGGACTCCTGAAAATGAATGGCCAAATTCGACAAGGTTCTCAACCATGTACCCTCTAAATGATTGATGTAGTGGACCACCGCTACATTGTCCATCTTCAGAAGGGCATACAATTGCACTCGATCTCTGGTCCAACACTTGACCGCATAGGAACCTACCAGCAACTCCAAACAATTTATATGTAGGGACTGTTCTACGGCGTACCATCATCCACCAATGGTGAACTCCCTACAACGAGTGCCCAGCCTGATCCTCTGGCATCAGACTTCATCACTAGATCCTGGTGGGACCCGAAAATGGGTGGACCATTCCGCACCTCCATGTGAACAAGCCACCACTGGAGCTCCTCCTTGGCTTCGTCGGACAAGGGAACATGCTAGGCATAAGTAAAACAGTGGCGCAGATGGGAGGCCTTCAAGCACTACAAGGCCTGAAAGTGTAGGGGCCCTGGAAAGATGGCCTGAATGGAGGTTGACAGCAGGCCTACCACCCTGGCTATCTGGGGGAGGGAGGTCTGAGGTTCCGCCAGTGTCCTGACACCTTGTGATGTATTTGGGACATTTTCCTGGAAGGAAGGCTGAGCATGGTCTCCACCAAATTGATCACAAATCCCAGAAAGGTGATTGAGCGTGATGGGGAGAAGCTTTACCCTCTTGTGGCACAAAAACCCTAGAAGCGTGCAGAGTCCTGCCATTGACCTCGCCGAGATGGTTGGCTGATTTCCCCCTATTACGGCCAGCCCTGTAGAAAACACGTGCATTGAAGATGCACTTAACTGTAGAATGGGCCTTATCCAGAGAATTAAAGGTCGACACGAATTTCCCATGCTCCTTGAGGAAAGGGTTGCCACCTAGGGTTGCCACCTAGCCTGCCTGTGACGTCGCCAGCTCCCAGAGTTTGGGGCCGATTTTAATGAGCAAGGACCTGCGCCTCTCCATAGAGATGGTGCAGTTGGCATTGCTGAGGAATATGATCGCCCGTTGGGACCAGCTGGACAGAAACTATGGGAAGATTAGGGCCCTAGACACCTTGGTGTCCTCCGCCATATAAAAGATCTTCACCAAAGGACCTATTATGTCCAGTAGCTTGTCCTGGCATGACCACCAGGAGCGGTTGATGCTTTTCTTCGGATCCTTTAAATATTTGGCAAAGAAGTGGCCATCGGTGCATCTATCTCCTGGGTGACCGCCACCTTCCCATCCAAAACTGGGCAGGGTCATTCCGCCCCCAGGCGGTTCTTGACTTCCTGATCAAGGGGTTTCCAGAGCCTCCTGATTTGATTTGATTGATTTGATTTATGAATTTATAGAGCGCGCGTTTGCCCATGGGCGTCTTGGCGCTGGGTAGATGCAGAGAATACCAGGGATCCGTCAAGACTAGGATCTAACTGGAAGAAAACAGCCATGTTTTTACCTCTTTCCTGAATGAAAGCATAGATGGGCTATTTTTGATTGTGAGTGGGAGAAGGTTCCAAGCCATAGCTGCATGTAGCAGAAAGCTTCTCCCGCCCCACCTGACCTGTTTGTATTTTGGGACCTAAATCAGTTTTGCTTGGCTAGATCGAAGATTCCTGGATGGCTCATACAATCTTAAATGAGTTTTTAAAAACGGAGAGCCCATCCCATGCAGGGCTTTATAGGCCAAACATACAGACTTAAATTTTATTCTTTTTTCAATTGGAAGACAGTGGAGGCATCTTAGTCTGTGTGCAATCGGCTCAAACCTGGGAATGCCCAGCACCAACCTCGCTGCTGCGTTTTGCAAGCGTTGCAGTGTTGCTAAGTACTGAGCCTGTATCCCAGCATACAGAGCGTTCCCATAGTCTAGCCTTGATAAGGCCAGAGCTGTTACCACCATTTTACGGGAATCCAGGGGGATAAATGGCAGGAGCCTCCTTAACATTTTTAGGATGTACCAAATGGTCGATGCCAGTTTGTTTGACTGGGCGTCAAATGAAAGTTTGTTGTCCAGTATCACACCCAGATTTTTCCCTTTGTTGACTGGAGATGGGCAGTCCCCTAAAGTATCTGGCCACCACTCCGGGGACCACATTTTCATATCTGTCTCTTACAGCATGACTTCGCTTTTATCTCTGTTTAACTTTAAGCAATTACTCTGCATCCATTGATTAACTTGCATCATGCAGTTTTAAAATCTTTCTGCCGTCTCTTTGACATTATTTGCAATTGATACCACTATTTGGGTGTCGTCGGCATAAGAGACAGGTAGGAACCCACAATTCCTTATAATTGCTGCTAAAGGCGCACCATACAAATTAAAAAGAGTAGGGCTTAAAGGAGACCCCTGGGGAACACCACACGGAGAGTTGAATGGTTTTAATTTTGCCTCACCCAGCTCCACTGTGAACGTTCTGTTAGACAAATAGGATGCTAACAGCGATCGAGCCGTCTTATGAACTCCGGCTTCGGCTAGTCGGATCAGGAGTGTGTCATGGTTTACCGTGTTTTACCGTGTTGAAGGCCGCCGAGAGATCCAAAAGGTTCAAGGCGGCCTTTCCTTTGGTATCCAGAACACTCCTGAGTTCCTCTACTGCCGTGAGCAGGGCTGTTTCCATTCCATGTCCCTCTCGGAAACAAAATTGCGAGTGGTCTAAGGCATTTACTTCTGAGAGGAATAGGGCCAGCTGTTTATTCAATAGTTTCTCCAGAAGTTTTGCGGCGAATGGAATTCTCGCAATAGGTCTGTAGTTCCCGAGTTCCTGTGGGTCTAGATTTGGTTTCTTTAATAGTGGCAGCACAGAGGTGGTTTTCCATGTATCTGGGAAGCGGCCTGATTTCACTATTTGTAAAAATAACCTTCCTAATTGCTCGCTCAACAGCTCAGGGAATAGATGCATCACCTTCGGTGGGCAAGGGTCCATTAGACCACCGGACTTAGTAGTCCTAACTATCTGAAGAATCTGTTCCACTGAAGGTGGCGAAAAGTGAAACCAGGGATTCTGCTTTAGTGGGAATGATTCCTCTATAAGTTCTGAGTTTGACCGTGTGGGAAAATGCTTGTCGGTCATTTTGAAGGACTCATAGACTGAGGTCACTTTATCTACGAAAAACTGGCCCAGATTATTACAAAATTCAGTGCTAATTACTGCCTGTTTGTTGCCATCAATTTGTGTTAGTTTTTTTACAGTAGTAAAGAGTTCTTTACTAGAATTTTGTGCCTCGTGTATTTTTCGAATAAAATATTTGCTTTTTTCTTCTTATATTAATTTTTTGTAAATGGCCAGAGAGGTTTTATATTCGTCTTTCAACCGTTGATCATAGTTAGTCCTCCATCTCCTCTCGACCTTTCTGCAGTTTTGCTTTTGTGCCTTTAGTGAGTCAGTGAACCATGGTTGAGAAGGGGTTTTCCTCCTAGAGGTAACTTTTTTTTGAGGGACTACTACCTTAACGGCTGAAATTAACCAGCTTGAAATTTGATTTGTGGCAATGTTGATGTCTGGTTCCATCTCAGGAACTGTCAGTGAGAGCTGCTCCTTTAGTTTAGTGGAATCTGTCCTTGACCAATCAAGGTATGTGGTGCGCTTTGGTGGCGGGCGGGTGTAATTGCATCTTTTTTCACATTTATAGAGAATGTTATTACCTTGTGGTCTGACCAGGGAACCGGCAGGATTTCTAATAGCTCGATGTCACTATTGGAGGTAAAAATCCCATCGAGAGTGTGCCCTGCTTTGTGGGTGTTCTGCTTAACAATTTGTTCCATGGCTAGGTTGGCCAATGCATCTTTCACTGTAGCCGATCCTGTGTCTGAACTCTTCTCTAGATGCAAGTTGAAATCCCCCAGAATGGTAAAATCAGAGCCCTTCACACTGGATTCCAGAAATGGGCTAAGCAGTTGTGTCAAAGGTGTTTTAGCCCTAGGTGGTCTGTAAATCAAAAGGCCTTTAAAGTATAGTTATTCGTAATGTTAATGTGAAAGAATAAGGTCTCGTAATCTGGGTTGCTGCCCTGGTCCGAGCCCTTAGTCCTCAGTTCATTTCTAAAGATAATTGCCAAGCCTCCCCCCCCCCCGTTTCCTTTTTCTGTCCGCCCTGATGATTGAATATCCCTCTGGAATTGCTAATGTTAAATCTACATCTGAGGCGTCATCAGCCCAGGTCTCAGTAGTTAAGATGAAGTTTTTGAGTTTCTATCAAATTAGCCATTTCTATATTGTGCTTGACTAATGACCGCGAGTTGATTAGCCCAGCCTTAGTGATTTAGTTATTTGGCCTGATAGGGTGAGTCTGAAGTGTACTCAGCCTTCTGCTATGTGAGAATTCAAAAGATAGCTGACAGCTTGGGCATTGTTTGACTTCTCTCAACATCATCAATGTATGACAGCAGGATTTAGACCTGAGTGTGAGCAACTCATGGCTAGAGTACCTTATCCTCTCTGGGCCTTGCTCCATTTGTGTAGGGGTTGTGGACCTGGGCCCGGTCCAGGCGCAGACGAGCTTGCCTTTGGCGCGCCCTCTGCACGCGCCCGCTGCGCGTTCGTACTAGCATTGGGTTAAAATAAGTATGGGGCGGTGAGCGACTAAACCACTCAGCGCCGGCAATGCCCCCAGCCCGGAAGTGTGTTCCGCTCTAGCCCCCTCTGCATCCTCCGTTCAACCGGCACTTGCCGCGACAGACCGGGGTGCCTGGGGCAGAACTACCACCAAGGATGCGGGTGCAAGACTGTGCAAATAAGCAAGTAGGTAAAAACAGTATGTATCTTTTTTTTAAATTCTGTAAAAGTATCAATGGAATCACCGTAATTCAACAGCAGCTTTGACTTGGCCGAGCCGCGTAGTCTCTTTCATCTGACTCGCTTTCGCTCTGACCAGGACTTTAATAGTATGGGACGGCGAGCGACTAGACCGCTCAGCGCCGGAAATGCCCCCAGCCCAGAAGTGTGTTCCGCTTTAGCCCCCTCTGCACCCTCCGTTCAACCGGCACTTGCCCCAGGGATGTGGAATTCCTATAGCCCGATGCCCTGGACATATTGTTTGGGGTCAATGGGAACAAGTTTTCATGAGTATTTTATCCTCGGGACAAGTAGGCCCAACCTCCTACAGCACAAACCCCTTGTCTGCCAGTTTACAATACCACATTATGGATCAGGAAAAGGCATTCCCTGCAGTTAAGGGAATATTTGCGTCCATGTGTTAATGCTGTGCAAACTTGTATTTATGGTTTATGGTGAGTGCTCTACGCAAATGTTGTAAGCTCAGACTGCACTACTGACAGTGGCTCCAGTATAAAAATGTGTACACACGTTCTCAATGTTTAGCAATATAAGGCCGCGTATAATGCTCCCAGAATGCTGTCTGATTAGATGCAAATATTTGCAGACGCTTGAAAGCAAGATTGATGATTCTTTGCTTTCAAAATAAAATGGTCACAAAAAATGCAAAATCATTTAGCTAAATACTGTAAAATGTTAGGTACCATTTCTTTGCAGCATCATTTAGTAAAATATGTTGATGTATGCTAGTATTTCCCAAAAATATTCATAATGGGAAATCAGTGTAACTAGTTTTAATAAGATTATGGGAAACATACAAATAAACAAGCACTGATAAAGCCAGTAGGTCTGAAATTGTTGGTCAGTCTTCTGGCTTTGTCAATTTGTGACTTCTTTTGTCATGGTTTTTGTAAAACCTTATTGGTGTGGGAGCTGCTTGAGAAGCTGACCTGGTATATGCTGTCCACTAATTAAAGTGGGCACCCTGTACCAGTCCAAACAACCCTTATGGTGATTTAAGAGGTCAAAGATAACCTTAGAAAGCTATCCCAGTGGTAGCTGTGGAGAGCAGCTTTCAGGCTTAGTCTTGAAGGAATGTTAAGCAGCTTGTTTTATCAGAATGCCACCTTATAGTATTGATTAAATGAAAGGCGAACCACACAGAAGTTATAAAAATACGTATTTATTAATATAAAACCCTAAAAGTACGACACAGTATCTTCTAGACAAAGATACTCACAAAGCACACAGTACTGTAGCATAGAAAAAATCGTAAATAGCACTAATACACAGTGGGCTCTAGGGGGAGACCAAACCATATACTAAAATAGTGGTATAAGAACCACGACTCGAGTCAAGACTGTGTCTAAAGGATGTAGAATCACTGGGAACCACCTAAGGTGAGTAAGGAGGGACCTCACGTAGGACGGGTGCAGTTTGGGAACACGACCACGTGCGCGTTACAATTCTTTGGGAGAGTCGCGGTTGCAGTTTTAAAGTTTAAGGACCCTTCTGAGTGGACTTCGAAGAAACCCTGTGGAACTTAGGAGGTTGGAGAGCCACCCCATCCGTGGATACCATAGTACCAGAGTTACCTATCCCAGGGAAGCCGGGTGCATAGGGCTGAAGTGGCGTAGGAAACCGCCATCGAACTCAATGGAGGACTTCGAAGAAGAGCCACTGCTGGGAAGAAGAAAAGTGTCCGATGGAATCCAAAGGTGGATTCTTGACGAAGAGTACCTGAAAGCAGAGGGGACAGAGTCTTGGTCACTCAGGAGTGACCGGGCCTCGGTAGACAAATGCCCACCGATATCGGGTGCTTCAGGTGCGTTGAGGGGGTTCTTGACTCTGCAGCCACAGGGACTAGGAAACGTCGAGGACAACCAGGAGCCGGATACGAGCTGTCCCACGAAGGCTGTCGGTGGGGTCGGCGTCTGGCGAGAGCACCAACAAGCCTTGGCAGCGGCAAACCACGAAGAAGGTCAAGATAGGTTACTGTTCAGACAAGTAAGGTCCAGGGGACTCACCAAACACAGGGGAGTCAGGGCAAGCCTGGATCAACCAGGAAAGCCCAAGAAAAGCAGTGTTGACCCTCAAGAGGACCCACAGGCCAGAGGCACAGGAGTCGCAAGGGGACCTCAAGCAGTTTCACAAAGCAGCAGCCGACGGAGCACTAGGTGCGAGGAGGCCGGAGTTCTTTGTAGGAAATGGTACCAGAGGTTGGGGCTACTTGGAGCCCAGTGCACTTCTTTTGGGAACGCCAACAAGCATATGCACTTGCAAAAGTACGCGGTGCACAGTGGTACGGGCATTGCAGCCCCCACGAGGGAATCTGACCTCAAACTTAGTAAGAGGGCCGCTCGGACCTCGAGGGACTTGGAAACCCACCTCATGTGTTGCTGGAGACTTTGGAGTACATAGAAGCTCAGGAGCTGCAAACCGGTCAATTGAGATGTGGTGCCTGCGGTTGCAGGGGAGTGACTCCATCACTCCAATGGACATGTCTAGGGTTGTCCTTGATGCTCCACAGGTCCTGCAAGGAGCCTGTATGGTGCACGGGCACAGATTATGCTTCAGAATGAGAGGTAGACGAAGTCGGGCCCAAACGAAGTCCAGAGTGTCCAGACGGTAGAAGTTCAGTGGTTTCTGGTTCAGAATCTTGTTCACTTCGAATCTAGGGTCCTACAGCCAGGTAAGCCCTTTTGCACCCATGGGAGAGGGTTGGACAGATTCAGGGGACCCTCCCAGGGGAGGTTCAGGACAGAGGGGAGGTTACTCCCATGTCCTTTGTCCAGTTTCGGGCCAGAGCAGGAGCCAACGGCTCCAGGACTGGTTTGAACTAGACTATGCACAGGGACACCAAATGTGCCCCTCATGCAGACTTTCGGCTGCTGGCAAGCGCACCCACCCAGGCCAAATACACTAAATCCTGTCTGGGAAGTGGTCACACCTCCCTGTGACAGGATGCCTATTGTTCTGCCTTCCCCTGCTCGAGCTTGGCTCAGCAGCAGGAGGGCATAAATGTGTCTCTGATTGGCAGCAACCATTTGGGCTGCCTGGGAGTAGAAGGCTGGTACCGGGAACACCAGGGACCTAACAAAGCTCATTTCTGAGGGGTGGAATCATGTGGAGGTATGATCCCACAATGTTTGATACCAACCACGATAGGATTATTTTCAGCCGTTTTAGAGTTGGTCTTTACGTGGTTGCATAATGCCACTCTATACATCGTAAATGGCTGTAGCGCTAACAACCCAGGAGAATGGACTCCGTAGGCTGCAGGGGTGTCCTTCTCATGCAGTGGCATCCTCTCACGTAGAACCAAGCACCCTGCCTTCAGGATTGTCAAGGCCTGCTATAGGGGTGACTTATATTTTTTAAGTGTAGTGACCCTTAGATATAGTAAACCTATATCTTAAGTAAGTAGTGCATGCACCAGCTTACACAGACTGCAATGGCAGCCCGTAGGTTCCATTTTGCATGGCCTCTAATGAGTGGCATAATACATGATTCAGCCCATGGGAGGCCTCTGGGGTACCCATGCCCTGGGTACATAGGTACCATATACTAGGGACTGACAAGGGTACCCTAGTATCCAATCTGGAGTGTACCTAGGTACGTAACATAACCGTTTAAGGAGAAAGCAGATAGACTGGGGTCCTGATTAGCAGGATCCCAGTCAGGCTAATCAAAAACAGTTTTTACGTGAAGCAAAAAGTGGGGATAACCATAAGAAGCAGATCCTACTTTCCTGCACTCACCATAATAACAAACATTGGCAAAAACAAAAACCGGTTTGGTCTCAAAAGCACACATTGCTACAATAGTTCCTTGCACTGAACAAAACAACTGTGTGTTGATATGCACCTTGTGAAAGAACAGAATGCTGTCACTCACAGTGACGCAAGCTGATAGACAGAGAGAGAGAGACAGACAGAATTTTAATAAACACAAAAAGTCATGGTTAACGCCAGACCTAATTTGCGGTCCAATTATCAAACAAAGTCTCCAAAGTGTATCCATGTCCTTGCATTAAGTGCAGATACACGGCTTTCGTGAATTCACAAGACTTAACAGAAGTAGGCCAAGAAATAGTACTCCTAGAAAATATTTGTGAACTGCATTTTAGAATGAGCAAATATGCAGGTGTTGATTTGCTCATGTGAAAATCTGAGTGTTTGAAAATTCACTTTCCCTCCAACCACTTTTTCCCAAGCCTGGAATAAGTTTTATGTATGCCACTGTCACGAGTACACTTCCAACCTTTCTCAGTATGGGAAAAGATCAGAGAAGAGTTGGTGAAAACCGTTAAAACATGCAACTGGGTAGGTTTGCACAGACTCAAAACAGCATTCTGACCCTGGAACTGTTGCTTACCATTACCTTCAGCCCTAGTATGTAGATCTGCGGTAACACGGGCAACATAAGGTAATTGCTAGTATTCAAACCCTACTATGGAAGGAGCCCTGGCATAATCAGAGAGGCTATTTCAGAGCTCTTATATAATGAGGTGGCTGCCATAATTTGTTGCCGCATTACATGGCACAAAAGGGACAAGTGGATTTTGTTACAGGACAAGCAGATTTCTGAAGCTACCTGCCCCATGGACAAGTAGATATTTTATTTAGTTCCACACTCCTGCAGCCACCTTGTCAAATGGTGCCCATTCCGAGGAACAGGGATGCATTAGCTCCTCCCGGGCCAAAAGATCTGACTGAGGGACATCTGGTTCAGCCGCAGAGGGCAGCGGGCCTGTGGGTGGAGTTGGAGGAGGCCTTCCAAGACCGATCATGGTTGGATTCACACTCCAAGCCTGTAGGGAAGCCATCAGATGGGGGGATGTGAATTGGGGGCGGTCTCACTCAGTTGCAAGGGCTCTGCTTGGGTGGGCAGGTCAGGGATCACAGGGGGCTTAGCGCCCAAGAACGAATTCCTCAACCTGGCAAACGCATCCAGGTCCACCCCGAGGAATGTGGGCATTTACACAGGTTCTTGGTAGGGGAGCCCAAGGCCGGTTCTGGAGGTTTTGGGGGCGAAGGCCCAGGCAGGTCTTCCCTCGGTGCGAGGGGTTGTAAGCATCGCTGTGCCACCTGCATGAGTATCTTCTCCAATGGGGCCATTGCAAGCGAGACCGCTTTAATGATAGATAGCGTTGCAGAACTTGTCTGCTACTGGGAAATGTGACAAGTCTTCTTCCTCTTCATAGTAATCCCCATAAGCCTTTATGAGTAATGAGGTTAGTACCCCAAGGGGAAATCACTACAGACATTTAAGGTATGGTGGCCACCCACCAGGTAAGAGGGATAGATTGCGTGGGGGGTAAGCCTAATAAGGAATGGTCGTCTGCAACTGACCTAGTGAGGTCTTTAGTGGTGAGGGGAGTGAGAAGACCCAAGCCCTGTAGGCAGGCAGGCAGGGGCAACAGTAGGCTTTAGGCCCTGGAAGGTCTCTGAAAACATGTGAAACAGATAACACTGGCCTAACCGCTGAGGGGAAAGGATCTGGCAGACAAATTGCCCTTAAACAGTAAATGGGCAGTCAAACGACAGTATTGCAGCCTGGGCACTGTTTACCCTCATAAAGGAGTCACTGCTCCTTGAAGAAACCTTACCCCGAAGGGTGTTCACGCTCTAGGCTGGCAGGGGCACTCTGCTCATAATTGCAGAGGGCACGAGCGGGCGTGTACCCTCTAGCAGGCAGAGGACCGCTAGACCCAGACCCTCCGGTGAGTGGAAAAACAATGGAGGGCGGCCGCGAAGAAGAGACGCAGAGTTACCGCGACCGCTTGAAGCGGAGGCATAAACACCTCAAGCAAACAGTCCTGTAAAAAACGGAACACAATGAACATGCCAAACAGTACCAGCATAGCCATATAACTGAGACAAAAGGATTGAAGTCCCAACACCCATCTGACACAGTTTTTAGCCCCCATTCTGCAGCAAGGGTTTCCTCAGCTCTAATGCTAGCAAGGCCACATGCTTCATTTGGAAAGTAAGATAGACATGACTCTGATGCAGTGGGCCCTCCACCCCTTGGGATCCACTGGCACTTTATCTGCTTCACTAATGATAACTACTGCCTTGCAAAGCAGGTAGTCTCCTCTGCTCTTTGTCAAAAACATGGGCCCTAATCTTGCGCCATACCCAGTGGCGTAACATAAGCCTCTGCAGCCCCCACTGTGTGTGGGGCCTCCCGTGCTCCAGGGGTACCCTCAGCAAAAGTGGTAGGAAGTGGGCTGGGGAGGGGAGCCACCTCCGTGTACTTTGCAAGGAGGTCCCCTCACGTTTTGTTACACCACTGGCCATACCCCTTCTGTCATCTCTTCGAGGCTCAAATTAAGCTGTTTCCTATGCTTCATATTCACCTCCCTTGGGGCATTGGTACAAGGCGCAAAGCAACACTTGCACAGCAAGGGGGCTCTGGGCCCTAATGCAAATAAGGAAGGCCTCAGTGCCACTGCACCTGCAGCACCAATAATAGCTACAGCACTCCGAAACAGGGTTCGTCCTCTGCCCACTCCACAGGGCTATCCTAGGCCTGAGGCTCAAAGTAGGCTTTGCTACCCTTTTGTGTAATAAAAAAGGGAACAAAGCCCACATCTCGCCCCGGTGCTTATGCCATGTTCCCTGTGCAACAAGAGTGGCCTGGGCTCTAATACGAGCAAGGAAAATGGGCCCCCATTCGACTTTTTGCCAGCAAGACAACCACAATTAGGGTGCAGTGGCCCCCCACAACATTGACCCCATCCTACTGCATCTGCTATGCTAATGGTAGTGCTGGCCCTTTCATACAAATACAGCCCCCATAAGGTACCACCTTCCTCAAGGCATCTCTCTGAGAAAGAGCTGTCTCAGTCCCTTTGTAGGGGGGAAAATTAGCCCCCTGATAGCACCCTTCCCATGGACAATGTATTTGACGTTATCCATGGAGCTCCAGTGGCCTGAATGATAAGGGGTCTGAATGATCAGGGCTCTGATTCTCAATGCGACCCAGCTGGCCACCATGACACCCTTCAACTTACCTGAAAGAACATCTGCATTTCGAAGAGGGTAGGGTCTATGGTAATCAATGTGCCCATGTTGTTTTAATTTCACGAAACCTGTTTCCATACTTTCTGTTGTAAAACACAAGAACCAGCCATCCCTGAATGGTTTATGTGGACCTTCAGGGGCCTCTAATTGAAAGTGAATGGGGAGGGGCGGGGCTTTCCTGTTTTGCAAAGCGAGGGCAGGACAGAGAATTAAACAAGAAATAGACCTTCACACCAAGGAACCTGCTACCTCAAAGAAATGTAAATGAATGCATTTAGTTTATCACCAAATATAAGGGCTGCTTGGGACCCAGACACGTGACATAAGGATGTTGAATTCTGGAAAATGTACTTTTGATGGATACTTATAAAAATGCTTGTACTAGGTACAGTTTGATTACCTACTCCTAAATATATGTTTTGAAAGCACTTGTTTTATCTTAAACACTCTAAACCCAGAGCCACTAGAATTATGCAATACTGCTGCTTTTTTCCCATAATTCTTGATCTGCCATATTTGCCAAGTAATCCATAATCCGGTGCATAAACTAAAGTTTTTAACAAACATAATTTGTTTCTAGCTCAACGGATCAAAAGTTACTAAAATATGTCAACATGTTCATGTGCAGTGGACAGCACTACACAAAGGTTAGCTGATCACCTTTGATGTGCTTTTTTCTGTATTTGGTTGTTAAACTGGCACTAATGAGGTGAAATCTTTGGCCAAGCAGTATTACCATGTGTAAAAAGCACAAAATAATAAAGTAATACTATCAACAAATGTACTGCATTATGCTGCATAGTTGACTTAATTTCATCTACCCTGTCACATAATTTGGGGCTGCCCTGCTACATAATTCTGCCCTGACTAAACCATTCGGCACCAGCCTATTTTATACTATGTGTAATACAGTTTTCAAATAATGATTTATATATTCACATTCACAGTGCTTTCTGTTATAGGCTAGGACCTCGTAGCACTATAAATACACAAGCCCCTTTTCCCCAATGCGCCTACCAGGATTCAGTTCTCTGAATCTTTGACCTCACACACAAGCATCTGCAGTGATTGTGCTGGAGCAGAGTTTTCTGTTGAAAATTTATTGGGTTTTTAAGCTCCAGTTTTGTCTATATGTCGAGACTTAAAATACTAATTTGTAATCATTAATTATTTGTTTCTGTGTGAAAATTCTGACTAACCAACACAATTAACAAGAGAAATTACACGTGGGAATGCATATATGTTGCTTAATAATGATGTGCAGGTTTAATTAAATGAATGTTGCTAAGTGCTGTTTGTTTAAAAGCACAAAACGCTTTTGAAATAACGTGTATTAATGCTTTACTGTGTTGCAAAAGGCTAGATAATTACATACACATAAGGGTATTAGTGGGGTTAACACTGTTCAATCATTATGCTGTGGTAACGTTGTTTTTGTCTCTTTTAATTAAGATGGTCCGTTTTGGCCTGTGATAAAATAGCTGCCGTTTACAGCCTGTGCTCGAGTGAATATGAGATGACGAGAGGCCTTGTTGAAAGTCACCTGACTATGGCTTCTGCTGGAGTTTTGAAAGTTTCCGTGATGACAGTGACTCCAGGCAAGCGTCCAAATAACCTTGGAGGACAAGAGAGCCACAATGAACTTTGTGATTACAGTGGTGGTTCCGAGGAAATGTGTGCGCGAAAGTAACATTTGCAAAACTCGAGTTTCCTTCTTCCGTCTTTTTATTTTTGTGATTTTTCTGAGCGGAGATTTTCCAAATGTAGCGATGCTACATCCTTTCCTGCTCGCTCTGCTCAGCGGTTCAACGGATATTCAGAACATTTTATGTTGCGTTATTTTTGAAAGATTTGCTATAAGTATTGTTAGCCTAGAGAGGGTCTAAGGCCACTTCTTCCCAAACCTGCGTTGGTGAGGATCGATGCTGTGAGGACGGCGACTCGGGAGACTTCTACTGAGAGACCTGTCCTGACCCATTCATGACATTTAGCTAGAATAGGTAATTATGAGAATAATGATTTGCTTTGATTGAATTTCTTTGAACTAATTTTAGATAAAGTACCATTATTTTAAATACAGTGTTGGTGGTTATTTCTTGTCGTTTATTGAATACTCTATTGTGATTATAGTTGTTTATATCATGACTCAGGACAGAATCAATTCGGTCGCATTGACCTTACTGTAGATACAGGGTGTTTCAGGAGTTTCTCTCATGACCAGTGCTAATAGAGTAATCTGAGTGTGTGTTAGTGAAATGGGCCCAAGCGTATGATGAGTATATGTGCGTGTATCTGTGAAATTACTCTATCCGTGGAAGTAGGGAGAATTTGTATGCCCTGATCTGCACCAATTTCCTGGTAGCAGAGGATGGTTTTGATTATTGTCTTGATCTGATTAGATTGCTTGTACATTGGCTTTTTGATTCATTGATTATTGATTGATGTTGGTATATGTACTAATACTATATTTTGGAGTCGTCGTATTGAGTTATATGTAGTGCTTCTGGAACTTGGGAGCTGGTAGCAGTTCCGTAGTAGGGCAGAGGGAAGTATATACTGCTCTCGGGAAAGACGGGATTGCTGGTCCTGTACGTATGCAGGAGAAACGTGTGACCATTGAAGTTGCACGTCACATTGTCTGGGTTCGGAATCAGTGACATCGTCGTGTGTTACTATTAGGGATATATTTCTGGTATAAAAGAAGTGTGGATGGTAGCGAAGGTTATCTGTGAAACTCTGGTCTTAAGTCCCAGGGATCCGTAAGGTTTGCCGTTAAAGCTTACCGCTGGAGAAGTAATAGGTATTCTCTGAGCTTGTTTGAAGGACTGGGCAGAGGTATACACTGCTTGGTTAACGTGTGTTATAATTCTGTAGTGGGGCAGATCGTATGCTGTTCTCGGAAAAAGCAGAATTCTGTGTGTATGTACTAAATTTTTTGTATGAATGTGCGTGAATGTATGAGCATTTAGTTGATTGTAAAACTCTTTGGAGCAGTCCTAGAGGAAACAGTTAATGAATGCATGATAGAAGGGCAGAGTAGAGGGATGTGCTACTGTGTCAACAAGAGTATTAATTCCGTACTGGAGCAGAAGTGAGTGCTGTTTCAGGGAAAGACGGGATTCTTGTGAAATAGATTTTCTTTACTATTCTGTGGTTAGCGAAGCAGACAATGGAGATGTTTATATGTTGTAACTAATAGATTTTGTAGAATTTGACACAAAGTCTACTGAGAAGTTTTGTAAAGGAGGGGTAGACGAGTGACAGGAGACAGGAGCAGGAGCGACTGCAGCGACTGCTGACGTCAAACAGACCGCGCTCTGATTGGATATTGGATCAGAACAGTGTTCGCGCTGGGATTGGTGCGTTGGTGTGAGCCGCGCAAGGATTGGAAGGGGTACAAGGTGACGTAGACGCTCCAGGATTGGTGCGTTGGTGTGAGTCGCGCTGTTATTGGATGAAATATCGTACTGTACAGTTGTATTACGGAAGGGATTAGAAAGTTTTGGTAAACGCTAAAATGTATTACCAAGAAGAGAAAAAGAAGAAATCCTTGTTTGGAAAAATTAAAAGATGGTTTGACAAGGATAAAGATGTTAAAACAAGAGAAGGTGAATTGTTACCTCCAACGAAAACGCCTGCATCCTTCATGGTTGCGAGATATGGGTATCATACCTGTATATGGTTGGAGAATTGGGTTAGGTATACTAAGGAAGATGGTGTCCTAGCATTCCCAGAACATGGTTCATTTAATCTGGCCGTGTTGAGAAATTTACGGGAGAAAATGATGAGTCTAGAGCCTAGACCAAGGCCGACACAGTTTGAGGCTTTGGTGGAATGGGAAGAGGAAGTACATGAGCGAGAAAAACAGAGGTCTGGAGGCAACTATAGGTACATGTTCGGGAGGAAATATGATCGTGAAACTCATCATGATCGAATGAGGAGATTGCGAGATGCTAGTATGTCAGAGGGATTATATCCTATGAGAACAGTTGACGAGAAGGAAGAAAGGAAGGGTACGGAAAGGGTTCCTGAGGCAGAAGTGAAAAGATATAGAGTTAATGATTATGAGGATGAGGTCTTGGATGACATGATTTACAAGAGACCACCTCCATATAGACCAGAACCCGAAGAGAGCACACCAGTTGCTTCTCCGATAAGAGATACATTGCGTATCATTGAGACAGAAGTTGTGACACCTGATTTAAGAAGTGGTAGTTCTTTCAGGGAAAAAGAGAGAGAGAAAAGATGTGGTGATGAGAATACGAGAGAATTAGCCAGAACTACATCAGAACTGACTGAAAAGATTAGAGAACTGACGAAGAATCTAGAAGCTGTTACGGTGCCTGTAACCATAGGTCCGGTTATGCCTATTTTTGATAAGCAGAGGACGGGTGAAAATGGTTTGGTGATTCCATATGTTGGGAATAAGATAACAAGTTTGGCTGGTCCCTCAGGAGAGTCAGGAAAAAGGACAGAAAGTAGTGATTTGAGACAATCCAGACATGACACATGTAGTGGAGGATTAGGGGTACAGTCTAATTCGAGATTGGATACTAGTGATACTAGTTGTTCAGGGATGCCAATTTTAGAACCACAGAGGATGCCAGAAAAAGTGGTTCCAGTGAGAAAAACTACTGAAATAACAGCTGAAGATTTGAATGATTGGATGAGAGTCCTTCAAAAGAGGGATAAAGATTCACAGGCAATTGATGTGGCCAGGTTACGCATAGAATTAGAGGAGCTTGTTGTAGGGACAATTCCTATAGACATTCTAAAAAACCATCATGATGGAGAATTATTATTCATGTGCAAAAACATTACCTGGAGAGCTACAAATACACATGACAGGTTAAGAGCAATAGCGAATGAGCAAGGAGTTGACATTGATAAGGTGAAAGCATTGCAGAAGTCTTACAGGATGGATTTCACGGACAAAGATATTGAAAATCTGAATGGTGCTGGTAGAACAGGACAGATTAAGGAAATGATTGCATTGTTGCGAAAATGGGGTGATGTAGAAAAATGGAAGGATAGGTGGTACAAGAAAAGGGAAGAATCAGTGGACAGGACTTATTCAGCATTTCCTGTGAGAGAAAAAGAGAAAACAGTGGATGCTTATCCTATGAGAGAAATACCTGGAGGAGGATATGTACATGTTCCATGGACCAGACAGGATATTTTATCATTTACGAATGATTTCCCTCGACTGAGAGAAAAGCCTGTCGAGTGGTATAGGCAGGTAGACAGGTTTGTGAAATTGTCAAAAGTGCTGTGGATTGACCTGAATAGTCTGTTTGATATAATTGTTCCAGCAGACTTGTGGGCTGAGTGTAAAATAGTTGTAAGTTGGCCTACTGAGGAATATCCAAGAGATCAGAGAACAGGAGCACCAGATCCAGAGGTAATGAGGAAGTATGATCAGGTGATTGTATACCTGAAAAGTAAAGTACCTCCAAAAGAGACAGACTGGGTTAAGATAGATCGAACACATAAGGAAGCAAAAGAATCAGTTCATGCTTTTTATGAGAGGCTGATACTGGCTTTTAAACAATTCAGTGGGGATGAGCACCTGGGTGACAAGGATTTGAGTCATTTTGTATACAGATTTGTATATGGCCTGAGACCTGAGATTAGTGAGAGAATTCGTGAGCATACAGTGGACTGGCAGAGTAAGAAAATAGATGAGATTCTGAGACATGCAAAGTACTTCAGTGATGAAATTGAAGCAAAACAGAGAAAGCTGAAAGAAAAGGCAATGTGGGCACAAGTGAAGGTTGCGGAAAGACAAGAAGCACAGTTGGTGGAACAGGCAAATAATCCAGGGAATAGGCCCAGATATGCAGGGAAAGGAAAGGGGAATCTTGAGGAAGCTAAGAAAAAGTTCCCTTGTCACAACTGTGGCCAATTGGGACATTGGAGATCCGAGTGTACCAATCCACCATTAGCGAATAACGAGAGTAAACCCTTAAATCAACAGGTGCAGAACGAGGGGAATAATCAACAGCAGCAACAACAGAAGGTTGTGAGACAGCAGAGCCAAGAGCCAAAACCGCCCTTGCCGCAGAATAGAGGGTCACAAAAGTACAATCAGGATTCAGGATTCTACAATGATGAGCAGGTAAACAAACCAAGGCGTTCTAACCAGGTACAACAGTATTTGTTAAAGAATGAAGGGAGTGAGTCTGAAGGTGATTATTGACGGTGCCGAGGAGAGGAGGAAGAGTGCATACTTGGTGCAACTCTAGAAATAGACCAGGCAGGACCATTTGTAGATGGGAAAATAAATGAAGAAAGTGTTACTTTTTTAGTAGACACAGGTGCGACAAGATCAACTGTCAGGTCAACAGATATTAGAAATCTTCCTCTCTCGGATGAAGCAATCCAAGTAGTGGGTGTAGCCAATACACAAATCAAGACACGTCTTACTGAACCAGTAAGGGTAAGAATAGGGACATTTTCAGACATGCACAGATTTGTGGTCTGTGACACTAGTCCAGTGAACTTGTTAGGCAGGGACCTGCTATGCAAGATGAATTGTACAATTTTTTGTACTCCGGATGGAATAGCTTTTGAAACACAAGATGAGGATGTTTTGTACCGAATGACTCTAGATAATAGAGAGAGTGAGATGGTTGGTGCATATGCTGTGTTTAATCCGGAGGATTTGCCTCAAGAGCTGAGAGACACAGTGAAAAAGACAGTTTGGGATTTTACTGGAGAGGATGTGGGATTGATGAATAATGTAGATCTTGTGAAAATTTCAGTGAAAGAGGGAATTACTTATCCTAACATTCCTCAGTACAAAATGACACCAGAAATAATTGAAGGAATAACTCCTATAATTGAGAAAATGATTCAGCAAGGAGTTTTGAGAGAACTACTGAGTAGCCCGTGTAATTCACCGATAATGGGGCTAAAGAAACCTAATGGGAAGTTCAGGATTGTACAAGATTTGAGAAAAGTTAACAAAATTGTGGTGGCATGTTGTCCCATTGTGCCAAATCCGTCAGTGATTTTGTATCAGATTCCACATGATGCTGAGTGGTACACAGTGATTGATTTGTGTCATGCTTTCTTCTCGATACCATTGCATCATGACAGCCAGCCGATTTTTGCATTTAGGTTTGGCCAGCGGATTTTAGCATGGTGTCGAATCCCACAGGGGTATACAGAGAGTCCTTCGATATTCAATCAATTATTGAAAAAATCATTGGAGAGTTTGATCATGCCTGAAAACTCAGTACTAGTGCAGTATATTGATGACCTACTTGTGGCATCAAAGACACGTGAAGCTTGTGAAGTAGATACTATAGCTTTACTGAATCATCTGGCAGATGGAGGGTTAAAAGTATCTCCAGCCAAATTGCAATTTTGCAAGAAAGAGGTGCATTATCTTGGACACAATATTGAAAAGGGTCTGAGAAAGGTGACTGATGACAGGATCAAAATTATCAGGGGAATGAAGGCCCCAAGGACCCAGAGGGAAGTGAGGATGTTTCTGGGGATGGTGGGTTATTGTCGTCAGTGGATTAGTAACTTCTCTCTGATAGCAAGACCACTGATTAAGCTGACAAAGAGTGAGGTAAAAGACACATTGGAACTAGATGGAGAACAGATGGCAGCATTTGAGGAATTGAAGAACAGAATGTGTGAAGCCCCTGCTTTGGGTATGCCAGACTATGAAAAAGAGTTTGAGTTGTACTGCAGTGAGAGAAATGGATGTGCACTTTCAGTGTTAATCCAGAAGCATGGACAACTGAGGAGGCCTATTGCGTACTTCTCATCGACACTTGACCCTGTAGCTGTAGGTTTACCAGGTTGTTTGAAATCTGTAGCTGCAACATGCAGAAGTCTGGAACAGAGTGAGGGAATCATAATGGGATATCCTGTAAGGGTATTCGTACCTCATAATGTGGCAATTCTTTTGACAAGAAGCAGAACTCAGTACATGTCACATAGTCGGCTGACTAAATATGAGAAAGTCATTCTGGGAGCATCAAATGTGACTCTTGAGAGATGTGTGAATGTGAATCCAGCAACATTGTTGCCAGATACTGAAAATGTGGGTGTGAAGACAGAAGATGATCACAATTGTTTAGATGTGCTTGATTACTGTACAAAACCGAGACCAGACATAAGAGATCTTCCATTGCCTGAGAGTGATCATGTGCTGTTTGCGGATGGATCATGTCTGAGGAATGATGAGGGTGTGCTGAGTGCAGCATATGCAGTGTGCAAGGTTTCAGAAGTTATGGAAGCTTCACCATTGAAAGGAGTGAAATCTGCACAAGTTGCTGAATTGGTGGCATTGACGAAAGCTTGCAAAATTGGGAAAGATCTGAGAGTGACTGTGATGACTGATAGTCAGTATGGATTTGGAGTTGTGCATGATTTTGGCCAGCTTTGGCTACAGAGAGGTTTCTTGACGTCGAGTGGGACTCCAATAAAGAATGCTGAAGTGATTGGAAAATTACTTGAGGCGATACAGCTGCCTAAAGAATTAGCAGTTGTAAAATGTGCTGCTCATGGACAAGGAGATGATTTTGTAACTCTTGGAAATCGTTTCGCAAACGATATAGCACAATATTGTGCGAAAAATAAACACTCGATTAATAGGGAACGAGAAGGGGAAATGTCTTTTTGTTCTGTGATGTTTACTAATGTCCTAGGGACGTGGGATGAGGTGAAACAGTTGCAGGATGAGGCAGGAAAGGAAGAAAAGAAAGACTGGATCAAGGCAGGTTGTGCCCCAAGAGAAACAGATCATGTTTGGGTCTATAGAGATGGTAGACCAGTCATGCCTAACTCTATGTTGTCAACAATGGCAAGGATGTATCATGGCCAGGGACATTTGGGAAGGGATGCGATGATCAGGTCTTTTAAACAGACTTGGTACAATGCAAAGTTCAGGATGATTGCAGAGAGCATCTGTCAAAGATGTTTGATTTGCCAGCAATTTAACACTGGGAAAAAGACAGTGGTGAGTCTGGGAACGATAGGTAGAGAAGGTGGTCCTTTTACGAGAATGCAAATTGATTTCATTGAAATGCCCCAACTGAACAGATTGAGGTATGTTCTAGTGGTAGTCTGTTTGTTCTCGAGATGGGTGGAGGCCTATCCGACGAGGAGAAATGATGGAATAACAGTGGCAAAGTTACTGTTAAGAGAGTTGATTCCTAGGTATGGGTTTCCAGTAACGATTGAGTCTGATAGAGGTGGACACTTCTATAATGAGCTCATGAGTTTGATTTGTGAAGCATTGAGCAAACAGCAGAAGCTACATTGTGCATACAGACCAGAGGCTTCTGGCGTAGTGGAGCAGATGAATGGCACAATCAAGAACAGGATTGGTAAGATGTGTTTAGCCACTGGAATGAAATGGCCTGATGTCTTGCCTCTAGTGCTAATGACTATTAGATCTACTCCAGATAGAACTACTGGTTTAAGTCCACATGAGATTTTGATGGGACGTGCAATGCGTCATGCATTTGTGCCTGTCAATAAGTTGATGACAATAACTGATGACATGATTTTGGATTACTGTAAAGGCCTGGCTGACGCAGTTCATTCTGTGTTTCACCAGGTTGGAGGAGATGCTACCACACTTGAGAAGAAGCAGGCTCATGATCTGAGTCCAGGGGACTGGGTGAGGATTAAAGTGCACAGAAGAAGAAATTGCTTGGTTCCAAGGTGGGGAAGGCCAAGACAAGTTATTCTGACTACGACAACTGCAGTAAAGTGTGCCGGTGTGAAAAACTGGGTGCATGCAAGTCATACTCTGAGAGTTCCAAACCCAAAAGATGGGACTGGTAAGGAGTATTTTGAAGAGTCAGATTCCAGTGATGATGAAGAAACAGAACCAGTAAGAAGGAAACGGAATTTTGAAAGAACAGAAGGAGAAAGAGAGTCAGGTGATTCTTTCTTTCCAGGAGAAGCTTCAAGAGAAACATTGAGAGTCTCAGAGGGAAGATCAGATTCTGTAAGAGAGTCTGAAGTTCCAACAAGCAGTGGAGAAGAAAGAAGAGAAAAGAGCAGTTCCACAGAGACTACTCCTGAATCAGATGAGGAGATTGAAAAACCACTTGAGATTATACCTGAAGAAGCAGGGTCAGAAGAAGATTGAGAGGGACAGATTGCGGAAGACCCCCGAGGAGGTGTAGGGAACATTCTTGATAAGCTAGGTGAAGGGACAAGTAGACAGCAAGAAGATTGCGTGTTGGAGAGCCGAGGAGGGACAGAAATAGGGAAGTCTCAAACAGTGGTGGAAAAGACTGTGGAGCGAAAGAAAACTGCTGAAGAACAAGAGGCATTTGAAACAGAATCGGATGAAAGTGAGAATGAGAAATTAGAGGGTCGAGTTCTGAGGAAGAGAACTTGGATTGGAGAAAGAAATAATAAAGAAACAAGACCAAAAAAGGTTATAAGAGGAGATCTTTGGCCTAACAACAGAGTAAAGAGGCTGAGATACAGATTGACACGAGCAAATACCTCGAAAGCTGAACAAGTGAATGAGGTGTCGAGTCAGAATCCAGCAAAAGGTGAAAAAAGAAAAGAGTCGAAAGAACCAGAGGAGATCAAAAGGATAAGAAAACCTAACCAGAAATATAGGTCGCCGGAATGGACGTACGTGGCACTGTCTGAAGGTGAAGAGGCAGAGAGTCAGGGAAATCCAGAGGAGACCATACGTGAAGTGGTTGAGGAAGATACAGGTGAAATCCTGAAAGTAATCTTGACTGACATTGGAGAAAAATCGGATACTGAGGATGATGTTGGAGATTTAATACAATTTGATGTTGAAGAAGATGAAGTAAAGAGTGATGAGTATCCAAATTGAGTGAACAGAAGAAATCACTTGGAGAAAAGTGAAAAGGAAAAAGTCTGAAAATTAGTTGTTTGAAGTAATCTAAAGTTTCAAAAGTTCCAGTAGTGATATAGTAGAGGCTAAGTCAAAAGACACGGTCAAAGTAGTAAAATGGCTAACATAGAAAATAATCAAAGTAGATGTGCATTTTTGAAAAGATGGTGTAAAATGTGCTGCTGCTGTACTGGAATATTAATGCTACTATGGGGTGTATTAGGTTTATTAGTTACATTTAGAGTTACAATAGGTACATTTGAGATACACACAGAGAATGTGACTAATGTAGAGAAGAGTTCACAAAAGGTAGTTCCAACTAGAATTAGTAATACTTATATACATAAAGATAGGTCAATTAATGATTTTTCTAGTAATGTTTTTTCAAAATTGTTGTATGAATACGTGAAGACAATGGAAGTTAGGGATTGCTACGTATGTATGCAGTTACCTGCATCCGTTTCAGAGGGTGTTACTTATCACCATTTACCAGCTACGTATGGAATTTCTTGTAGTGTGCTAAGTAGTGTTTTTTATTTGCTAGGGAAAATAGATTATGAGATGTCTAACAAAGATAATATTTTTGGGCAATTGCCTATGAACAAAAAGCTGAATCCAGCTAAAGAAGCTAATATTTTTGGTGAGATTTTTATTGAAAAAGAAGAATTAACATTAGATTACATTTTTAAGAACAATTTAACTTGCAGTTTGAAAGAAGAGGAGAAGGCTTTCCTAAACATGGTGGAGGAAAGGAGAATGAGTATGCATGAAAAGGCAGGGAAATATAAAATGGGTGAGACAATTTGGGACATTGAGATGGGGAAAGAATTGAGAAATGGGGCTAGTCCAACTTTAGCTCTAGATGCACCACAGAAGGGTAGGCTATGCATTACAAGAAAGAGATCCCAATATGATACATATTTTGTTGGGACTAGTGAGTGTCATGATACATACTTCATTGCAACAGGATGGGGTTTCAAGGGAGGAGAAGATCCAGTTTTCCCAGGAGTGTATTATGTTTGTGGGAACAAGGCTTATTACAGGTTGCCTGACCATTGGTATGGCACGTGTTATGTGGGCCTGGTCTTTCCAAAGATCTTTCATATAGATAGAATAGAAGATGTAGAACATATTAATTTACTAACACGTTTTTAGAGAGAAACTTGGTCTGAAATTGTAGGTGATATTTTTGGGGCTTTAATTCCAGCAGTGGGAATTTCTTTGAATGCATATGGAATTCGGAAACTGTCAACAGTGGTGGATCGCTTATCGACAAATACCGCTGGAGGGTTTCTTTTGGTGAATACGGAGATGATTGCCGTACGTGCCATGTCTATGCAAAATCGACTTGCCCTTGATATTTTATTGGCCAAGGAGGGTGGGGTCTGTGGAATGCTGAAAGTTCAACATTGTTGCACTTACATTCCTGACGAAAGCAAAGACCTGAAGGTCTATATCAAAAATATTACTGATTTGCATGAAGAATTAGTACCACTGAAAGCTGAGAGTATCTGGACCAAAATAGCTAATAAAATAGTTGCTGTTAAGAGTTTTATTGCAAAAATAGGTAGTACTATTATAGGTAAAATATTGTTTCCTTTGTCATGTGTATTTGTTGCTTTATTGATACTAAGATTGGTGTTTTTGTGTTGTAAAAACAGGGGAGGGAAAAAGAGAAAAATTAAAAGTAATGCAGAAAAGAAACAAAAGAGGTCAAAAAGAGAACCACAAGAAATAGAATTAGAAGAATTGAGGGAGAGTGTTTACTTGGAAACGAAGAGGGATGATGAAAGGGAGTCTGGTGTGTAGTGTTGTGAAGAGAAAAAAAGACATTTTCAATTTCTCCTAAAATGGGACTAAATTTTTTTTTTGGGTTGTTTATTTGGTGATAATATCACCAAAGGGGGGATTGCTGGAGCAGAATTTTCTGTTGAAAATTTATTGGGTTTTTAAGCTCCAGTTTTGTCTATATGTCGAGACTTAAAATACTAATTTGTAATCATTAATTATTTGTTTCTGTGTGAAAATTCTGACTAACCAACACAATTAACAAGAGAAATTACACGTGGGAATGCATATATGTTGCTTAATAATAATGTGCAGGTTTAATTAAATGAATGTTGCTAAGTGCTGTTTGTTTAAAAGCACAAAACGCTTTTGAAATAACGTGTATTAATGCTTTACTGTGTTGCAAAAGGCTAGATAATTACATACACATAAGGGTATTAGTGGGGTTAACACTGTTCAATCACTATGCTGTGGTAACGTTGTTTTTGTCTCTTTTAATTAAGATGGTCCGTTTTGGCCTGTGATAAAATGGCTGCCGTTTACAGCCTGTGCTCGAGTGAATATGAGATGACGAGAGGCCTTGTTGAAAGTCACCTGACTATGGCTTCTGCTGGAGTTTTGAAAGTTTCCGTGATGACAGTGACTCCAGGCAAGCGTCCAAATAACCTTGGAGGACAAGAGAGCCACAATGAACTTTGTGATTACAGTGGTGGTTCCGAGGAAATGTGTGCGCGAAAGTAACATTTGCAAAACTCGAGTTTCCTTCTTCCGTCTTTTTATTTTTGTGATTTTTTCGGAGCGGAGATTTTCCAAATGTAGCGATGCTACATCCTTTCCTGCTCGCTCTGCTCAGCGGTTCAACGGATATTCAGAACATTTTATGTTGCGTTATTTTTGAAAGATTTGCTATAAGTATTGTTAGCCTAGAGAGGGTCTAAGGCCACTTCTTCCCAAACCTGCATTGGTGAGGATCGATGCTGTGAGGACGGCGACTCGGGAGACTTCTACTGAGAGACCTGTCCTGACCCATTCATGACATTTAGCTAGAATAGGTAATTATGAGAATAATGATTTGCTTTGATTGAATTTCTTTGAACTAATTTTAGATAAAGTACCATTATTTTAAATACAGTGTTGGTGGTTATTTCTTGTCGTTTATTGAATACTCTATTGTGATTATTGTTGTTTATATCATGACTCAGGACAGAATCAATTCGGTCGCATTGACCTTACTGTAGATACAGGGTGTTTCAGGAGTTTCTCTCATGACCAGTGCTAATAGAGTAATCTGAGTGTGTGTTAGTGAAATGGGCCCAAGCGTATGATGAGTATATGTGCGTGTATCTGTGAAATTACTCTATCCGTGGAAGTAGGGAGAATTTGTATGCCCTGATCTGCACCAATTGCATTAACCAAATGAGGTTTCACAAGTATTAACTTGCAATTATGTTTCCTTTAAGGTATGCTTTAACTTATGTACAGTTGCCTGAAGTTGAAAAAACCCAGAACAAATTAGTTACGAAATATTTTGTACTTTTTAATCGTCTTTTTTTTTTGTAAAACATTTTTATTGGCATTTATAAACAATAATACACGCTTTTTAATCGTCTTTGACCCTGCCACGCACTTGTAAATGAAGACAGCCTGGAAACGCAGTAAATAAACAAATTCTCCTGTCCAGGTCATTTTCATTTACAAGTTCTTACTGAAACATTTGCGCCCCCCACCCAGAAAGGAATACATCCTTGTTCCCCCCCGGAGAGGGCTCCCCACAGTTTGAAGACCTGTGCTCTACACAAAGGCTACCTGGAGAACAGTCTAGAAAGGACGCTTGAAGAAGTACGATCTCTACCAGCTCTACAGTTTTAGGCAGTGGATCCACATCTTTTGTCTGCCTCTTGTGTATAAAATGGGTATACCAACTACCCGGCTTTGTGCTAGTTACAAGAACTCCATGACCAAAGAAGGGAGTTCTTCAAAGAGTACTAAGAGGGCAGCTATATAGCCAAGGTTGGTGTCTGCCTGACAGCCAATCCCCCATAAGGGTTAAGGGACATCGCCTGAGGTCTGGATCACTTGCAGGAGAAGCTGTGAATTGTCCTGAAGAACCTAGAAGCCGTCTGCCTGCTGATAGTGAAAGAGCCCGCCTACCTTGCAGGAAACACGCTGTCCAGGAAGGAGCGACGTCCAAGGCATTCCCAGTGACTGTGTGATGTCCAGAAAAAAGGGTGTCAGAGGACCCATAGAGATTCTCCCAAATGTTCCAGGAGGGAACGAACATTGACTCTGTTACAACGTGATTGCTAAGGCCCTGTTGAGCCTGTGATTTTGTGTTGCAAATAGGACTGCATGGGATGCATCTCCTGAATTCTCGATCAGCCAATTTTGGACTGTATCTGTCCAATCAGTGGTCTGGTCTGGGGCTCTCTCTGCTGAATTCCTGATCAGTCAGTGTGGGGCTGCAACTGCTGAATGGCCCAGATGGAGGTGCATCTATTGAATTCCTGATCAGCCCTTGTAGGGTTGCATCTGCTAAAACTCTGACCGGTCCATAGAGAGCTGCAACTACCCCCGGGATGAATCTGGCAAGAAGCAATGTGCTCAGCACCAATTCTAAAAGCTCCCGATTATGCCAAGCAGTTCATAATGCAGACTGATGCCTCTGAGCTAAGGATAGGAGCGGTCCTATCCCAGACCAATGATGCAGGCCAAGACCAACCTGTTGCTTTTATAAGCAGGAGGCCACTCCCCAGAGAGCAGCGTTGGAGTGCCATTAAGAGGGAGGCCTTTGCTGTGGTTTGGTCCCTGAAGAAGTTGAGGCCATACTTGTTTAGTACTCACTTCCTGGTTCAAACTGACCACAGACGTCTCAGATGGCTAATGCAGATAAAAGGGGAAAATCCCAACCTACTAAGGTGGTCCATCTCCCTACAGGGAATGGACTTTGAAGTGGAACACAGACCAGGGACTGCCCATGCCAACGCAGATGGACTTTCCAAGCTCTTCCACTTAGACAATGAAGACTCCATAGGGCAAGGTTAGACTCATCACCTTTCGTTTGGGGGGGGGGAGGGGGTTGTGTGAGAAAGTGCCATCTTTCTTGCATGGTATGCCCCCACTTTTTGCTGAATTGCTGAATGTACTTTGACTGAGTGTGCCCTGGGCTCCTGCCAATCAGGTGCCCAGGGCCTATGTTCCTTCCCTAAAGCTGTGCTGAAACCTAAACCCAAATTGGCAAACTCTGGCCACATGTCAGCCCCTGGTAAATGGTACACTAGGTACCCAGGGTCTTGTGACCAGGGAAGGCCCCTAAAGGTTGCAGCACTTATTGTGCCACCCTTAGAGGCCCTGTATCCTGACACACACACACTGCCATTGCAGGCTGAGTCTCTGGGTACAGAACAAAACAGAGAGTCGACATGCCCACAACACAAACTGCCTTGGCATACATCAGCCACCCCTCTAACTGGGTGCCCTATGCCAGTGGTGTGGGTACAGGTGCATGAGCCCTGTGCCCCTACAGTGCCCAGGTCCATTCCTGGGCACTGTAAGTGCAGTGCTGCCATTTAAGAGTATATGGTGCTGGGAGATCGTCAACACGAACTCCACAGCACCATGATGGCTCCACTGAAGACTAAAAAGTTTGGTATCAAACTTCTCAGCACATTAAACCTGCACTGATGCCAGTGTGGGATTTAATGTACAGTGCACAACAGAGGGCATCTTAGAGATGCCCCTGAACCTAACCTACAATCCACGTCTTGTCTGAGGGGCTGCCTAGGCTGCCACACAGCAGACATGTTGCTGGACCCCTGGGTAGAGAGCCATCCGCTCTCCTGGGCCTGCAACAATGCACATCCTGGGGGAGGAGACCTAGCACTGTCTTGCTGAGGGTTCAATAACCCCTAACTCCAGCATCTTGCTGACTTCAGCTTTGATGCTTTCCTTGACTTGGTCTGACTGACGATAGATTTTGTTTTTGACAGGTGCACTGTCATCAGTGTCCAAATCATGGGAACACCAGTTTGTCAGACCAGGGGTCAGGGAAAAGAGGCTAGCATACTGTTGCAAGACTTGCTTGCAGTCAGTCTGCTGTTGGGCAGAGAGGGTGTCTGAAAAGACTACACCATCCACTGACCCCTCTTTTAGACTGTAGGAGAGGAGATCAGGGAGAGGCTCACTCTCTGCTTCCTGTTCCTGATCAGTCACCATCAGAATGGTAATGTCAGCCCTGTCATTGTAAAGTTTAAGCCGGTTCACATGGATAACGATTTTGGGTGTCCTGCTAGTGCCCAGGTCAACTAAGTAGGTGACCTCACTCTTTTTTTCTAGGATAGGGTAAGGGCCACTCAATCTATCCTGGTGTGTCCTTGGTGCCACTGGCTCCAAAACCCATAACTGTTGCCCAGGTTGAAATTCAACCAGTGCAGCTTTTTGGTCATACCAGTGCTTCTGAAGCTCCTGGCTGGCCTCAAGATTCTTGGATGCCTTTTCCATGTACTCAGTCATTCTGAACCTTAGGCCAAGCACATAGTCCACTATGTCTTGCTTGGGCTCTTGGAGAGGCCTCTCCCAGCCCTCTTTTACAAGACAAAGTGGTCGCCTCACAGGATGACCAAACAGAAGTTCAATGGGTGAGAAACCTACTCCCTTCTGTGGCACCTATCTGTAAGCGAAAAGCAGGCATGGCAACAGGACATCCCAACTCCTCTTGAGTTTTTCAGGGAGTCCCATGATCATGCCTTTCAATGTCTTGTTGAACATCTCAACAAGGCCATTGGTTTGTGGATGGTAGGGTGTAGTAAACATGTACTGCACACTCCACACTCCTTCCACATGTGTTTCAGGTAAGCAGACATGAAGTTGGAACCTTTGTCTGAAACCACCTCCTTAGGGAACCCTACCCTGGTGAAGACACCCAGGAGGGTCTTGGCTACTGCAGGAGCTGTAGTAATCCTAAGTGGAATTGCTTCAGGGCACCTAGTAGCATGATCTACTACTACTAGAATACATTGGTTCCCTGAGGCTGTGGGAGGTTCAAGTGGACGCACAATGTCCACATCTACCCTTTCAAAGGGCACCCCCACCACTGGCAGTGAAATTAGGGGGGCCTTAGGGTGGCCACCTGTCTTGCCACTGGGCTTGACAGTAACACAGAAGCTGACAAACCCCTTCACCTTTTGGTGCATCTGGGGCCAGTAAAAGTGACTAACTAGCCTTTCCCAAGTTTTGGTTTGCCCCAGATGTCCAGCTAGGGGGATGTCATGAGACAAAGTTAGGAGGAACTCCCTGTACGCCTGTGGTACTACCACCCTCCTGGTGGTTCCAGGAGTGGGGTTTCTTGCCTCAGCATACAGTAATCCCTCTTCCCAATAAGCTCTGTGGGTACTCCTGACATCTCCCTTTGCTTCTGAAACAGCTTGCTGCCTCAGGCTTTCAAGAGTGGGACATTCTTGCTGAACCTGGCACAGCTCTTCCCTAGAGGGTCCCCCTGGGCCCAAGAGTTCAACCTGGTAAGGGTCAAGCTCCATGGGCTCAGTTCCTTCAGGGGTATCCAAGTCCTCTCCCTGTGGAGAGGGGTCCTGAGTTATTTGCTGTACAGAAGCTGGTTCCCCAGTCTTCTTACCTCTTCTCTTGGTTGGTTGGGCCATTGTTTCAGGCTCCAAACCTACTTTTTCACCCTTCCTCTTGCTCTGTGTTCTGGTTTGCACACACACCAATTCAGGGATACCCAGCATGGCTGCATGGACCTTTAGCTCAACCTCAGTCCAGGCTGAGGTTTCCAGATCATTTCCTAGCAGACATGCAGCTGGTAACTTTGGAGAGACCACTACCTGTTTCAGGCCAGTAAACCCCCCCCCAGCCTAATGTCACCATATCCATGGGATGACTAGTGGTAACACTGTCAGCATTGGTGACTGGGTAAGTTTTCCCAATCAAGTATTGCTCAGGGGAAACCAGTGTATCTCTCACCATAGTGACACTGGCACCTGAATCCCTCAGAGCTTCTATCCTAGTTACATTCACCCAGGGGTATTGCAAATATTTCTTTAAGTTGGGTGGCCACACAGCCACAGTGGCAAACTCAACTTCCCCCATTGAAACTAGACTTGCTTCAGTGTGCATCCAGATTTTCTCAGGACACACTTCTGATCCCATCTGTAGACTTGCTGCCCCAGGAGTAGCTGTACTGGGTGCCTTAGGGGCTTTGTTGTGGGGGCAAGATTTATCTACAGTTAGGTGTCCCGACTTCTTAAAGTTGTTACACCAGGCCTTTAAGGGATCAAAGTTATTCCCCCTATAAAGTTGAGGCACATAGGGAGCAGTTTGGGACCCACCCCTGAACAGGTTTTTAGGGCCCTTTGGAAGACTCAGACTTTTTTTATCTTGGGGATTCTCACCACCTTTCCCCTGGGGAGGTTTTGTAACCACCTTCTTCTGGTCACCCCCAGTGGCTGTCCTTGTCACCCTAGTCTTGACCCAGTGGTCTGCCTTCTTTCCCAATTCTTGGGGAAATATTAGACCTAGGTCTACCAAATGCTGATGCAACGTTTCATTGGTGCAATTACTTAGTATATGTTCCTTCATAAACAAATTGTAAAGTCCAATAAAATCATGCACACTATGTCCGGCTAACCAACCATCCAGTGTCTTTACTGAGTAGTCTACGAAGTCAATCCAAGACTGGGTCTGGGTTTTGTGAGCCCCCCTGAATCTAATTCTATACTTCTCAGTAGTGAATCCAAATCCCTCAAGCAGAGTCTTCTTCATGAGGTCATAGGACCCTGCATCTGGCCCAGAGAGGGACAGAAGCCTGTCTCTGTAGTTACCAGAGAACAGTTCCCACAGGAGTGCCCCCAGAGAGGTTTCTTTACTCTTGTTATTTCACAAGCCCTCTCAAAGGCTGTGAACCATTTGGTGATGTCATCGCCTTCCTCAAATTTAGGGACAATCCCTTTGGGGATTTTAGGATCAGAAGTTTCCTCCCTATCCTTATTTTTAGAATTGCTGCCACTATTGATGGGTGCTAAACCCATCTCTTGCCTTTCTTTCTCTAGAGTCAGGAGCCTAGACTCTAGATCCAATCGTTTGGCCAGCTTTGCTAAAAAGCTGTCCTCTTCACTGGAGGGTCCCCCAGTGAACTCTCTGGTACCTGGTCCACCTGTGTGGTCTCTAGGTTCCCAGATGCTGATTCTTGGATTCAAGGGTATGGGGGCCATTTCCTCCCTAGGGATGACTGGAGGGGGTCATTAGCCTCCTCCTCCCTGTACTGGTCCTCACCATGTTCAATGGGTGGTCCTTAGCATACTCAGCCAAGAGCTCCTCGAGCCCTAGTTTGGTTGGATGCTGGCCCCTTGGTAAATTTTTAAGTTTGCATAGGGACCTCAATTCCTTGAAAGACACGTGTAAGTAAGGTGTGAGGTCGAGCTCCTCCACCAGGTCCTGCATGGTATTATTTTCACTAACAGCTGGGTTTCTTTGAGACATTCTAACCTGACAGTTCTAACCCTCTACCCTTGACTACAGCGACTTTTATTTTTCTAAAATTCTAATGGGACTTAAGCAAGGCCCTAACAAGACTTTTAGTATTTTGGAAAGACCAATCGGAAATCTAAAGGCAATTTTAAGAGTTCTGTTGTGTAATCAGATGGTAACCAAGTAGTCCAACAAATGCAAGTTTGTATCCCACTGCTGATCCACCAATGTAAGAAAGTGGCTCTGTATATACTGTTCCCAAATAGGTACAGTGTGCACAGAGTCCACAGTCCCCCAGAAGTTTGGCAGAGTCTAAAGTTAGATATAACCTTACTCTCTAAGGTGGTAGCTTGGTCGAGCAGTAAGGCAGTATCATAGGACAGTGTAAAGCATTTGTTGTACACACACAGTCAGCAAATGGTCTCACACACTCAAGAACTGAACTCTAGGCCAATGGTTGTTGTATAAAAATATGTAGTTGTTTTATTTTAGAACCAACAATAGGTATCAAAATATACTTTCTCAGATTGAGAAGCTTTAGATAAATACTTTTCAATACGCAAAAGACTTTTGAATATAATAGTTACAGTGGTTGCAATAGGCAACACAATTTCAAACACAATAATACATTGAGCTCAATGGGAATTTCTAGTTAAATGCAATTAGATACTTTAAGGACTACTTTTCTAACCACAGGACTGGATCCTGGACTCAGTCCTGGGACATTACCTGTAAACAATTGAGTAAAAGCGTTTTGGTTACAGTAGTGAGTTTTAAGCAATATTTTGGTATTTTAAAAGTTGACAGAAACCATTTCTCACAGAATCACCAATGTTATCCTACGGGAGCAAATTCACTTAGCAGGTAAGTGGGGTTACTGTTACTTTTTCTAACTCAGTGTTGAATCCTAGATCCAGCACTGGTGCATCACCTGTAAACAGTTGAAAGAATGTGTTTTGGTTATACAGGCGATTTTTAACGAATATTTATATGTTTGCAAAACCGACACTTAGAAAGTTTTTCATCAAAAACCAGGCAATGTTATCCTATGGAAGGAAATTCAAATCATAGGTAAAGTATGTTTTTGTTACTTTTGTAAACCAGTGCTGGGCTCCTACGTTCAGCACTGGAATATCTATCTAAAACAGGTAAGTAATTATGTTTTCACAGTTGGTGCGATTTTTAAAGAATATTTGTAATTTGCAAAAATCGACTCAGAAGAAATTTCACAGAAAAACAGTCAATGGTTTCCTATGGGAGAAAATTGGGTTAGCGGTAAGTATGGTTGAAATTACTTTTCAGGACCAGTGCTGGGCACCAAGATCCAGCACTGGGATCTCTCCTGATAGCAGGTGAGTATTTTCATTTTCGTCACTCGGTTGATTTTAGGTGAATATTTTAAAGTTTAGAAACTCCACACTTAGAAGAATTTCCAAGTGAAACCAGTCAATGTTACCCTATGGAAGAAAAGAGAGTTATCGGCTTATGGGTAAGTACTCGACTGGCAGAGTTAAGGTTCTGGGCATAGACTCAGGGGTCTCCCAGGGTCAGGTAAGTACAGTTGTTACACCCTCAGCGGCACAGGGGCAGCCGGGTGCAGAGTGAGTTAGGCCCAATGTTATCCTATGGGAGGCAGGGGGCCCTTGGTTGGTGGCTGCTGGCTAGCAGGCCACGCGGCTGTGGGAGCTGGGCTCCTGGTCAATTGCTCACCCAATGGGCGATCGTGGGGGAGGAGACTGCCCTATGAGGCTTCTTGAGCGCGATAAGCAACTGCCGCTCACCTGGAGGATGGAACTCGTCAGACATTTCCTCGTAAGCCTTAAGGCAAGCAACAACACACAACTTCGGGGAGTCCGGGAAAGCAGGGTACGAAATGGATGCTGTCCTGCATTTTGTCCGCCGCTGGATCGTGAAGGTCACCCCGGAGGGAGAATAGATCCTGCCCGAGACATCCAGGGCTCGCACATCTGAAACGCGCCTGCAAGATATGAGGCAGCGGAGCATGGCCAGTTTGGCAGATAGCTCCTTCCTGGACAAGAATCTGTTGGGTTGCCATGTCAAGAACAAGTTGAGAACCTGGTTTACGTCCCACAACTGAGAGTAACGAGGCTTGGGAGGCAAAGAAAGGCGGATGCCTCGAAGAAGCCGACAAACCAAGGGGTGTTCGCCCACTGGAGAGCCATCCACCATGGTGTGGCCGGCAGATATGGCAGACCAAAAGGGGTTAATGGTTCTGTAAGACAAACCCTCCTCCACCAAAGCCGCCCAAAAATTTAGTATGGCCGTCACATCTGCTGCCACGGGATTGAAACTCCGTCGCAGACACCAGCGAACCCATCGTCTCCACGTGGAGTGATACCGCTTGATTGTACTATCGGCCCAGGCTTTGGACATGAATTTCTCAGCGGCTCCCGAAAGACCTGGGACCACCCATCGTTCCCTGTAATCGGCCACGCCATCAGAGCCAGGGAGCCCTGAGCAATGAGCAGATGGGGAACTTTGTCTGGACTGAGCAGAAGAGTCGGAAATCGGGGGAGTGGGATTGGAAAATCCCAAGAAAGTTCCAGAAGAACCGGAAACCAGACTTGAGACCTCCAGATGGCCGATATCAGCACTATGTCCGCTCCTTGGCGACGAACCTGGGCCGAGACCCTCGTTAACATGGTGAATGGGGGAAAGGCGTACCCCGCCGCCTCCCTCCAATCCTGCAGGAATGCATCCGTGGCTGCTGCCAACGGATCCGGCCTCCAGCTGAAGAACCGGGGAAGCTGAAAGTCCAGACGGGAGGCGAAGAGATCCGTCGAGAACAGGCCCCAGATGCTCTGGAGGTCTTCAAAAACTCCTGGATGAAGCTTCCACTGGCTCACGTCGTGGAAATGGCGTGAGTGGAAATCCGCCACTTGATTGTCCAGGCCCGGAAGGTACTTCGCCGTAACCGAGACATGGTGATGCAGGCAATACTGCCAGAAATTCGACGCCAAGTCCGCCAGAGCTCGCAACCGTGTGCCCCCAAGATGGTTGATATACCGGACGGCCGACATGTTGTCCATCTTGAGGAGAACACAGGATCGGACCGACTCCTTGGTCCAACATTTGATCGCAAAAGAGCCCGCCAAGAGCTCCAGACAATTGATATGAAGTTGTTGCTCCTGTGGAGACCACACACCTCCGGTAGTGAATTCTCCACACCGCGCGCCCCAGCTGGATCTGCTGGCGTCGGACTCGATAACGATATCGGGCGCGGAGCTGAATATTGCTGGCCCGTTCCAGGCTTCCATATTGGCCAGCCACCACTGGAGTTTCCCCCTGGAGTCGGCGGAGAGGGTTACCTTTTGCGAGTAAGAAAGACCCCTGCGAAGGTGGCGAGGCTTGAGGCGCTGGAGGGCCCGGAAAAATTGTCTGGATGGAGGCCGAGAGAAGCCCCACGATCCGGGCAAGCTGACGGAGAGACAGGCGGGATTGAGCGAGGGCTCTACAGATCTCGTGGCGAATCTTCGTCATCTTCCAAGATGGGAGGCTGAGGGTGGACTCCACGGAGTCGATTACAAACCCCCAAAACACCACTTTCTGAGCGGGCACTAGCGTGGATTTCACCTTGTTGACTACGAAGCCCAAGCTCTGAAGGAGGTTGACCGCCGTCTGCAACTGCTTGGGGACACTGCGCCATCAACAGGATGTTGTCCAGGTATACAATCAGGCACATACCGGACGCCCGCAGACGTTCGATCACCGGCCGCAGGACCTTGGTGAAACACCAGGGTGCGGAGGACAGGCCGAAGGGCAGAGTAGTGAACTCGTACACCCTGTCCCGCCAGTGGAATTGAAGGAACCGCCTGTGTGGGGGAAAAATGGGAATCGTAAGATAGGCGTCCTTCAAGTCGAGGCGCCCCATCCAATCGTTGGATCTGAGGAGGTCGCGCAGCAGATGGATTCCTTCCATCTTGAAGTGGCGGTACACCAGCCACCCATTGAACACTTGCAGGTTGATGACCGGACGCTGCGTACCATCCGTCTTGTCCACTAAAAAGAGGTTGCTGAGAAAACCCCTGGGGTGCGGAATGGACTCCACGATTGCCCCTTTGTTGAGAAGAGAGGAGACCTCTTGGTCGACCAGAGCAGCATCTGAGGCCGAGAAGGAGAGAGGGCGCAGGGGAACCAGTTGTGAGGGATCCCCGTAAAACTTTATATTAAATCCCTGGACAGTCAGCAGGACCCAGGCGTCCCCCGTGACAGAAGTCCAGGCCTGGAAAAAATGCGCCAGACGGCCCCCCACTTTTAGAAGGGAAGAAGGGAGAACACTCACCGGAAGAGTTGGAGGCTCCACCGCCTTCGGCCGCCTCTGCCTTTCCCATGACGTCCTCTGGTCGGGTAGAAATTGCCAAATCTGGCTTGATCTTGATACTGTCCGCCTCCGGAGCCATGTCCCCTGCCCTGATTTGGCCAGCCGGACAAGCGGCCCCTACCTTGTCCGGCCCCCCGGAAAAACCGAGGGCGGAAGACCTTGCGAATCGAGGACTGGGCTTTGTCCAGGGACGTGAATGTATTCACTAACTTGCTCAACTCCCTGATAAAGGGCTCTCCAAAAAGACCCCTTTGGGCCACGGAGCTAGCCTCCGAATCGACTAAATCCCCGAGCTTGGGGTGAACCTTAATAAGTAAGCTCCTGCGCCTTTCCGTGGAAAGCGTGCAGTTGGTGTTCCCAAGGAAGACGACCGCGCGTTGGGCCTAGGCGGACAGGTTCTCTGGTGAAATAAGGGAACCTGACTGTTTAGCCTCCTCGGCCATATCCAGAATCTTAGTAATGGGGCCTAGGATATCAAGGAGCTTGTCCTGGCAAGCCTGCCAGGACCTATCGATACCTCTCTTGGGGTCCTTAACAAATTTTTGAAGAAAGGTGGCCATGCGCGGGTCAATCTCCAGGGTAGCCGCCACCTTCCCCTCCACCTTCTCCTCAACCCTGACAGGTTAGGCATAACATCTAGCAAAACTTCTGAGTCTAAGTGCACTGCCATGATTAGTGGGGCAGAGGAGAGGCCTGCAGTGGGCTACAATGAACAACTTTGAATAAATAGCATAGCTGCACTCGCTACAGCTTGCTGAGTGCACATGAAACAATTTTACCTCGAACTCCCAGCAGCTCTTCACTTAGACGCTCAGGCATTGTAGCCCACTGCAGGCCTCTCCTCTGCCCCACTAATCAGGGCAGTGCGCCTAGACTCAGAGGTTTTGCTAGATGTTATGCCTAACCTGTCAGGTATAACCCCCATACCTTTCTACTTTGTAGATTACCTCTGCCTGGGTCACCATTCACCGTGCTACCAGGTCTCGTCCCAGGATTAACTCTGGTCCTTCAGGGTGAGTTTCACCGCCTGTTGTCACTTAATTATTGTTCCTCAACCGTATCTCTGCCAGATATTAAATTATCCAACCCCTTCTCAAATTGTAGGCTGTCCTTGAATCCCCCCCGCCCTTCCCGTCCTGATGAAGACCCACTCTTGACTACCTAAGGGAGCTGAATTGGGTCGAAACGTCGACAAATATACTAGGCCCGGATCATCCAAAGGCGTTGCCCAAAGAAAGAATCATTATTTGGCAGGCCTGTTGTATTTCCTGTAACATCTGGCCCACTATCCACATGTAAAATATTTTCACCACCCTGTATATGTTGCACACCACTTAACACCGAGCACTAATGTCACCACCACCTATTTTGGAATTTTTACTGTATTGGCAGCCACCAATATATGTGTAAAGAATGTAAAGGCTTCTATTTTGATAAAACTTACACACTAGACAGCAATTTGAGTCATGTGGCTTATTGTTTGTAAATTAATTATCCACATCTAGGCATCTTGAGATACGTTTGTGACATGTTAATGCGCTATTGTAATTAATCTGAAACCCGACAGAACCACCTTTGACTATTACGATATATCCAGGTTCTGAGGGACACAGGTGTAACATTTGTTATTGCCTCATTAGCATTGCAGCGCGCTCGCGCTAAATAAGAACACGGGAGCCGGTATTAGATGGTTGTACACGCGGCTCCGACTAACTAGCCGAGGCCACGCCTCTTTATTATATATCGCTAGCGTCTGACGTAACACGTCAGCGCTAGCGCGGTTCCACAGCGCGGAAGGCTAGAACGCCTCGCGCACGTCAAACACTACACTCCTTCCAACCTTTATAAAACTTTAAGCAAAATATAAAACCAAACGATGCATCTATTACCAGTCTGCCAGTCCTTACAGGTTACACCATATAGTCCGCCAGCTGGGATGAGGGTGCCGGGTTCTTCCTTAGGTTGTAGCGGGATAGGCCGCCTCTGGAAGGGGCCACCTCGGGGGTTCCACGCCTCGGGGTGTTCGGCTCTACCCGGACTGGGGAGCTGCCAGGCGAGTTACCCCCCGGGGTGGCGGGGATGAACTGGGAGCCACTCTCCTCGCTCCGGCCGTCCTCCACCTCCTGATCTTCGCCCGGTTGGTCGGGATCCGGCCCCTCAGGCTCGGCCCCGGGACGGGAGGGTGTTCCTGGGTGGACTTTTTTGAAGAAGGACACATCTCGCGTGACCGTTTCAGCGCCTCTTTGAGCTGTCACCATCGTGCCCGTTCGGCGGGTGACAATCCAGGGTTGGGGTTCAAAAGGAAGTCTGAACTTGCTGCCTGGGTAGCGGTCCCTCACGTACACTCGATCTTGTTGTTGTATCGTGGACTCCTTGGCTCCCCTTCGCCGGCTGGCGCGGTCATTCGAGCGCATCCGATTGGCTAAGGTCTTCTCGCTGGTGGCTTGCGCCGGAACCCACGTAGGGTGGTGTGGGATCGTGTCACTCACGACTCTCCCCATGGTGGCTGGTCCTGGCGCTGCCTCGGTCGTGACATGGGGGGTCAACCGGTATTCCCGCAGGAAGCTGTAGATCGCTCTCTCCAGTGGAGATCCGTCAGCCATGGCGATGCGAATGGTTTTGTTGAGAGTCCTCATGAACCTCTCCACCTCTCCATTGGCTTGGGGCCACCGGGGTGTTATTTTGCGGTGATGGATCCCCCACCCCTTGAGATACTCAGCGAATTCCTGTCCTTGGAAAGGCGGTCCATTGTCGGTCTTGACCACCCCGAATATGCCATGAGTGGCGATGGTTTTTTCGAACTTCGCGATCACTTCAGTGGCTGTCTGGCTCCCCACGATTTCGACCTCTGGGTATTTGGTGAAATCATCGATAATGACTAACGCGTGCCGTCCATCGGGGAGATGTCCGAAGTCGGCACTCACGCACTCCCACGGTCTCTGAGGATTGTCTTCGGTCGCCACCGGGTGAGGGCGTTCCGGCTCTCCTGCGGCTTGGCACCACGTGCAGGTTCTCACCGTCTGTTCCACCATCGCATCCATACCTGGGAACCATACTTTGGCTCGGAGCCGGCCCTTTGTCTTTACCACTCCTTGATGTCCCCTGTGGGCGAGGTCTACCGCCTGTTGAGCGAGGCTGGCCGGCATGACCAGCCTCGGACCTCGCAGAAGACATCCCTGGGCGTCCACAGACAGCTCGCTTCTCACTTTCAAGAACGATTCCAGTGCCAGCTTGGCTTGGGGTGTTCGTCTGCTGAGCGAGGCTTGGATTGTCCTCCAATCCCCCGATCTGACAGCCTCGGCTGTGGCTCTCACGCACTCGTCACCTTCCGAGGCCTCTATGATTGCGGCCAGGCTCATTGGGAGGGGTCGTGACCGCTCTGTCACGTACCGGACGTACTCCTCTGTGTCCTCGGCCTCCTCCTTCTCCTCCGTCGTTGCCTTCCGGGGGTGTCGTGACAGATAGTCCGCCGGGTTAGTGGCCCCCGGTTTATACTCCACCCGGTAGTCGTACCCTTGGAGTTGGAGTATCCATTTTTCAATCCGGGGCGGCGGTTTCGAGGATGACCCCTGGAATAGGGGAATGAGTGGCTTGTGATCGGTTGTCACTGTGAAATGATGTCCATACACGTAGACGTGAAAGTATCGGCATGCCCAGTGGATGGCGATTGCTTCTCGCTCGATTTGCGAGTACCGCTGCTCTGTCTCTGTCAGGGACCGGCTGGCGTAGGCGATGGGGGCCCACTCCTCATTGTCCTGTAGTTGCGTCAGGACCGCTCCCAGCCCGAACGGGCTCGCGTCGACCGCCACGTTGGTTGGCTTTGCCGGGTCGAAGTATGCGAGGGTGGTGTCCGCAGACAGGGCCGCCTTCGTCGCTTGGAATGCCTGCTCCTGTTCCAGGCCCCACTGCCACGTGGTGGACGACTTGGTCAGCTCTCTAAGGGGTTTGGTGAGGTTGGAGAGGTCCGGGATGAAGCGGCCGCAGAAATTGACCATGCCCAGGAAACTCCGGGCCTCCGAGATGTTCGTCGGAGCTGGGGCATCTTGGACATCCTTCACCTTGTCTGGGTCTGGAGCCACCCCTTGGTCCGAGAAAGTATACCCAAAGAAGCTGATCTTGTTCTGCAGGAACTGACACTTCTCCCGATGCAGGGTCAAACCTGATTCCTGGATCCTCTTGAGAACCCCTCTCAACCTCTGGTGGTGTTCCTCTATGGTTGATGCATATATGAGCAGGTCGTCGCTCACGTTGAGTACGCCAGGGAGCCCACTGAGCACCTCTCTGATGGTGTTTTGGAAGACCTCGGCGGCACTTGAGATGCCGAAGTTTAGGCGCCGATACCGTCTGAGGCCCACGTGGGTGGAAAATGTGGTGATGTACCTCGAGTCCGGATGAAGTGGTAGTTGGTGGTAGCCGGACCGTAGATCCATCTTTGAAAACCACCGGGCCCCGTTCAGCTCTCCCAAGATGTCGTCAATGGTGGGCGTCAGGTGTCGCTCTCTTTTGACTGCGGCATTGGGGAGGCGCATGTCCACACAGATGCGGACTTGTCCTGGCTGCTTCGGCTTCCTGGCGATGACGATCGGGGATACCCACGGGGTTGGCCCACTGACCTTTTCGATGATGCCTTGTTTCTCCAGGGCCTCCAGCTCCTCTTCGACCTTCTGCCGCAGGTGGAAGGCAATCCGCCGGTGCCTCAACGCCACTGGCTGGACCGACGGGTCGATGTGTAGGGATACTTCCTTCCCTTTCAGGCACCCAATGCCGTTGAAGACTTCCCCGAATTCTTCCAGAATGGTGTCCAGTTCTTCCTCCAGGACTGCCATGGCGAACGAGATCAGTCTTAATTCTTCGGCCGATTGCCCGCTAAGTAGCATCCCGCTGCCCTCTTCCGTGACATAGACGGTGGTGTTGATGCTCCTCTCGCCATGACATATCTCTGTTTGGAAGCATCCAATGAGGGGGATGGGCGTCTTCTGGCCATATGCGAACACTCTAATCTTCGCCCCTTTTAGCGGGGGTTTGGCCCGCAGTTGGTGGTAGACGTTGGCAGCCATCAGCTCGATGGATGCCCCAGTGTCGATCGTCGCCTTTACTTCCTGCTGTTGGACTAGTATGCGACATTTCGGAAGTCTGCGCTTCTTCTTCTGTGGTTGGTGGATTGCAAACACGTAGTGGACCGGGTATTCGTCATTGTCGTCGTCCATGTCTTCACTGTCTGCCTCTTCGCGTACCGCATGGGCTGCCTCCTTCTTGGCTTTGGTGGACCGGCATACCGCCGCAAAGTGGTTCATCCACCCGCAGGCGCCGCACCTTTTCCCTCTGGCCGGACAGTCTTGCATGCGGTGTGGTTGGCCGCCACAGTACCCACAGTCTTTCTTCTTGGCCTCCGGCTGCCGTTTCCCTCCGGGTTGCCTCCCTTTAGGCCGCACGACGTTCACCGCTTCCGCCACTTGCACTTGCTCCGTCTTCACAGGGCGATGTAGGGCTGCCTCCATGTGCGAGGCTCTCGCCTGCGACAACTCCTTTGACCGTCCGAGGGTGAGGATGTCCGCCAGGGGCTTTCCTTCTTCCTGCAGGACGGTGACGCGAAGTTTGGACGAATAGCACCCCTGTATGATTTGCCCTCGGATTTCCTCTTGCTCATCCCGGAACCCACACGTGCTGGCTAGCTCCTTCAGCCTGCCATGGAATGCATCCAGGGACTCGTCCGCCTCTTGCTTGGCTTGACGGAAGATGAATCTCTCGTAGTCTCTGTTTGCCATGGGCTCGAAATGGGCGTTGAGCGCGTTCAGCAGTGTGTGGTACGTCTTCGGCGTGGCTTCCACGAGCGTTTTGTAGATGCGGTGGATGTCTTTACCTCCCAGGTGGAGCAGCAGTGCTCTGCGTCTTTCCCTTGCGGTGCCCGCCCCTTCGAAGTAGAATTGCAGGCGATCCGTCCAATCCTTCCATCGCGGGGCCAGGGACGCCGGGGCGCCATCCACGACAAACGGCTCAATGGCGGGAATCGACGCCATCTTGGCACGTGCGCAGCACGCGGTGGGCGCTAGCTACCTCTCCTCTGCGTCGACGCCACGTGGCCTGTACTCCCCTGAGCGTTGGTCGGGGACCTCCCTCGCGCTGCTTCACCAATCGGGGCGCGCCTACTTCCGGACGTCGTCTGCGGGACTCTCCGGCGCTTCTGGGCCACGGCGATCACACCTGGCATGAGCCTGGATCGGAGGAGGGCACTGTGTTCTGCAGACTCCTCGCGGGGGCTTGCGCGGCAGCACCTGGGTGAGACATATCCCTTCCAAAGCGTGGATAGGGGCTCCAGGGCGCACACAGCGGATCCGTGGAAGAGGCCCCCCTGGCACTTGCAGTTGACTTCACCAGGCCTCCCAGCAGGCTCCACCGAGACACCATGAGGGACGCAGCACGCCCAGGATTAGGCACCCGGAGAGGGCACCAGAGACACAGTGGAGTGCCAACATAGCACAGCAGGGCTCACTTGACCCCTCGTCGCCAGTGTAACATTTGTTATTGCCTCATTAGCATTGCAGCGCGCTCGCGCTAAATAAGAACACGGGAGCCGGTATTAGATGGTTGTACACGCGGCTCCGACTAACTAGCCGAGGCCACGCCTCTTTATTATATATCGCTAGCGTCTGACGTAACACGTCAGCGCTAGCGCGGTTCCACAGCGCGGAAGGCTAGAACGCCTCGCGCACGTCAAACACTACAACAGGGTCGCCCCATTTTTTGTATAATTCGCGTTTATACTGGGCAGAACCCTGGGACTGTCGGCCCTGGTGCAGTAGATATAAAGGGCAGCCTGCCAGAAATAAAACGTCCCAATACCGACTCCAGAGGAGCGTGGCAAAGACCTAAGAAACTGACCCCCAATAAGGCAAAATAGCCGTTAATCCAACCCTGCCTAATGGCAGTTACAGACTCGCTGCACATGCGAGCGCTCAAGGGGGCGTAATTGAAGCTAAAACGCTGCCAAATGGCAGTTCTTCAGACCACACACGGCATACTGGCAGGCAAGGCTCTGGCGATCGCCCGCATCTCCGTCCAGCAATGCGCGGAATGCGCTGAATGCCGGAGACGCGGTGAATGAGAGGATGCATCTTGGCGCCCTCTGGCGGCAAAGGAAGGCGCCGCGAGCCCACACCACTGAGGTAACGGCTGTTAGGGAGACTGAAGGCTCCTACAGCCGGGCGAGGGACCGAGTAGCTGTCGACTCGCAGAAACGACGAAAGCTTTACAAAGTGGAATCCAAACCGCCTGAAACAAAAGAAACACAAATCGCGCCTAAGCGCAAAACAAGCTGAAAATGCAAGCCAGACCCATACAAAGCAGGCCAATACAACTGCAGCACTAAGGGAGTGCAATACAACGATAGCGGAACACTAAGTCCCTGAAAACGGCAAAATTCATATATTTAAACACTGCAAAGAGTATAACACAGCATTGAAAACTGTAAAATTCACATATTTAAACACTGCAAAGAGTATAACACAGCATGTCATGAGGAGAGGCAAAAAGGGCAACACTTATCTGGCTGCAGCAGCGAAGAAAGAGGGAGAGTGAAGAGGGGCAGAGGACTACATACTCCTAGGACCCCGTGGTTGGTGCATTGGAAGAGGACTATCTATCCATGGACACTCTATTGTTTTTGTGTTGTTATTCCCTATGGTTCATGGGAATAGTGTTTTGTTTAACTTTGAATGTCTGCTGTGATTAAAGTGGAGAAAGTAAAGCATAATCCTGGCCTCCGGTCCTGACATAGAATTCAAACCGCAGTAATATGCAGCATACTTGCTTGCTCTACTTTTGTGTTTTCACACAGTTAATTCAGATATGCACAGGGGGAACAGGTGTAATACGATTGATGTGCTGATGTTAGCCAATCTTAGAGTGTATATTTATTTAACAGGTTACGAAGACTTTATATTATTAGCAGCCCGATACTTTAGATTGCTTGGTATGCAACAAGCCTCGAGGTCGCTTCGACATCCTGTGATTCTGTACAAATCACTTAATCTCCCCGTGCCTGAATGTGTAATGTAAATACGGTGCTCATGTAAAGCGTTCCAATACCTTCGGGTCGAGTTCGCGCTATGCAAATATGCACAAAAAAACCATAGAACTCTCAGTGGATTTGGTGAGTCCATGCACCGATTTTGGATTTCTATTGAGGCAAGTCTATATGTTATGTTACTTGACACACAATGTAAAGAACAACAGGAGAGAGAGGGAAAGTGAGTCACTTTTAATCCCCCTTGACTATGTATTCAGAATCAACAAAAGAGCAACTATGAGAACTTTAAAAAGTTAGGGTAGCACAGAGGAGAAAAGTGTTTCTTGATGGGCGCTAGAGGGCGCGCACGCAGTATGGCCGCACTTCTGTGAGGCTCCTGCTGCCTGGAGCTGTAATCCTTCATTTATCCTCCTCCACCGCCTACCTGCCCGACATCAACTGGCGTCGAATGTTGCTGTCCTTGTTCTGTGGCTCCGGCGCAAGTTTGGGGGCTGCGGGACCTGCCGTGTGCGACCTGGAGGCTTCGCAGGTCTGACCGTCCCCTGGGCTGTCGCGATGCAGAGCGAGTGGCCGGGCCTCTGACCTGCGCGAGGCCGGTGCGTACCACGAGGCGGCGGCCGGAGGACGCGACCTGTGCCTGGTCCCCCCCCTTCCCCCCCCCGGCGGACTTCCATTGCTGGTTCAGCCTTTCATCGGAGGGGAGGAGAACTGCCGGTGAGTGCTACTACTGGGGGGAGGTGTGTCCCCGGCCTGGGGAGCGCATCTGAGTCGGACCTGTCCTCCCCCCCCCCCCCGACCCCCTCTGCGGGATTGGAGTGGCTGACAGCCTGCTGTTGGAGGACCTGCGCCCCCCCACATGGCCACGTCGTACATTGGCATCCTTACTTGTGTGGCCTTAAGACACTTCTGAACACTGGTCGTCCCCAGACACACGCCCCCCCCCGTGCTTACCTGGTGAGAACGCCGCTGCCAGCCCTGCTGAGGATGCGCATGTGACACGGGGAAGAGTGGTGGCTGTGACACTGCCGGCCCGGGAGTGGTGGAAGACGTGGGGGACGCGGACCTGTCTGCTTGGGCCCTGTCGCCGGCTTAAGGTGCGACCCTGAATGGCGCCGGAGCGCGTCTGACCTCTGCACGGCCCTCGCTGGGGCCTCTCGGCTCCCTGGTACTGTCTCCATGCCTGGGTTCCACTGTTGCTGCCGGAGGAAGATGGTTGCTGGCCCCGTGGCCATAGGGGCGACTGTCTGGTGACGACCCGTTGGCGATCCGTTGGTGCCCGACTGTCCCTTCAATCCACTCGAAGGCCTCCCTACCCTGCAGGGGTGCGATAGCGGCAAGTGCGCCCTGACAGCGTGGTTCTTTATCCAGCGACGTGTGAGGCAGCTGTTGCTTTGTGTTGGTGACCGGCGCTTTCCGTGTCCTGGAGGACGGCTGTCGCACTCCTTCCCAGTCTCTGCCTCGGTGTGCCGGCCTGGGCCCGCCGTTGTGTGTTTGTCGCTTGTGATTGGGGTGTATCCGAGCGCTTTGCCTCCTTCCAGAGGGCCCATGATGGGCAAGCAGGACAGTAAGCAGCCTAAGCTATCCTTTGATGCCCCGGTGGCTAAGAAGGGATTGCGGAGTACGCAGGATACGGGTGGCCCGCAGGGCCCACCGGCGACTATGGAGGGCCTGAGCTCCCCAGCGTCGGACCTGCAGCAACTGATGCAGGAAATGAGGCAAGGCTTTGCTACTGTCGTTGATAAGGTGGACCGTCTCTCCTCGCGCATGGATGCTTTTGCGCAGAAACTGGATGTACATGAAGAACGCATAACGGAGGCTGAAATGCGGATCTCTGATAATGACGACACCACCGCTTCACATACTTCGCAACTTTCGAGAATGGATAATGTCCTCAGACTTATCGCTGCCAAGAATGAGGAGTTGGAAGCCCGCAGTCGGCGGAATAATATCCGCGTGGTGGGTGTGCCTGAGTCCACCAACACGGGGCGCATGGAAGAGTATGTGGAGAAGATACTCCTGGCCTCCATTGGTCCGGAGGCTTTCTCCAAACAGTTCATCGTCGAGAGGGCGCACCGCTCGCTTGGGCCGCGTCCCAAACCCGGAGCTCCACCTAGGCCCATCATTGCACGGCTGTTAAACTACCGAGATCGCGATGCTGCGCTGTGGGCCGCGCGCCAGAACCAACAACTCTCATGTGATGGTGTCAGCTTCACTGTTTACCCGGATTTCACGCCTGTCGTCCAGGAACAGCGGCGCAAGTTCATTGATGTAAAGAAAAAACTCCGTGCCCTCCAAATCGACTATGCGCTGCTGTATCCAGCGAAGCTGAGAGTCACCCATCAGGCAAAGCAGCATTTCTTTATGAATCCGCAACAAGTGGACGATTTCTTGAAGACTTTAAAACATGCACGTGCCCAGCGGCGGGAGACGGAAGGCGCTGGCCAGGACGATGATCAGTGACGACTTTGCTGTTGATTTCTAGGACTGGCCTCTGTACTTGAGTGTGGTCCGGCTGGCGCTCCACTAGAGGGCCGCCGCGCGAGCCCAGATGGCGGTTGACGGAGCTGCTGCACAAGACTGCCCTGGTCGGGCATTGGTTGGTGGTTGGTACTGTACTCCAGGCGCCGCACTCCCCCCTGCTCCCCTGGCTGTGTTGGGGGTGCGGGGAGCGGACGGCGGATATGTGTGTCCCATGGATGACCCCCGTAGGGTGTACCCCAATGGTCAACCTGACTTCGCTGCTCCTGTTGAGTTGTTTGGTGTTCATCTCGGGAGGGGGGTGGGATGCGACTTCTGGCAAGTTGGGGATGCTTCAGTGGGCTGGGGGTGGGGTGTGGGGTTTTGGGCTTGCTTTGGTACATTGCATTTTCGTTTATTTTACGGTTGTTTCATTGCTCCTGCGGAATACGGCAACTCCTCCTGGGGTAATGTTCCGTGCCTTCGTTGCTGGTCCATGTCTAGGGGCAGGGGAGCCCGCTCGCCTTTTTGTTAAATTCCGGGGCACAGGGCTGGTAGGGCTCACGCCTTTTATCTTGAATGTTCACTGCGTGGGGACTGGCACGTCCCTCCTGGACCCCGCTACGGGGACCCCTGGCGCCTTTGACGTGTCTGCCAATAGCGGGGGAGGGGAGCCTGTCCCGGGTGGCGGTAGTTTCCTGACCCCTTACTTCTCAGCGGTGCTGGGTGGGCACGGTGGACAGCCTGCTTCCACTGCGGTTCTGTCTACGGGCAGGTATGAGTGGAAGCTCTGCTTCGGATCTGCTTTGGGGAGGATGGGCACGGTTCTTTTTTCCTTTGGCTGTGGGATTGATGTTCCTCCGTCACCAGATGGAATTGACATTGCAAATGGTACCAGTTGCATGTTGGGAATGTTGGAGGGGAGGGTGGTGGGGACAGTGGGATTTGTATATGTTGTTATGATGTTGAGCGCAGCTGACGGCACACGGATGCCCCTCACAGGGTTGACAAGGTATTCCGCTCAGGGATCGCGAGGCGGTCCCCTCATCCGGCAGGCCGTACACACACCTACTTGCTTCGGGGTGGGAGTGGGGCGGGCAGTATATATGCCCTTTACAGATACCGATCGCGCAAATCTCTCACACAGTGCGACATCTTTCCTTTTCTTATCGTCCTGCCTATGGGAGACACTGACCTGAACATACTTACTTGGAACGTTAGAGGCCTGGGGGACCCGAGAAAACGTAGGCAGATCCTCTCTTACTTGGACCGCCATGCAATACACATAGCGTTTCTCCAGGAGACCCACTTCAAGGCGCAGGCTACTCACACCTTTGCCTCCAGATGGGCGAAGCACACTGCTTTTTCCTCCTATTCCTCTTATTCGCGCGGGGTTGCAATACTGGTGAAAAAGGGGACCCCCTTTACTATGGCCGGCACTAGGAGCGATTGCCAAGGCAGGTACTGTCTTATGTGGGGTAGACTGGGACACATGGCAGTTACTCTGGCTTGCTGTTATGGCCCCAACGTAGACCACCCACACTTCTTCATGGACCTCGGGGCAGCCATAATAGGCGCTGGCCCGCAGCACCTTATATGTGGGGGGGATTTCAACACCACCTTGGATTCGCAGTTAGACAGGTCCCACCCGGCCCCCCATCATTATACTAAAGCCCGCGGGGCGCTGCTAGAATTACTGGAGGAGCATAGGTTGATCGATACGTGGAGACACCTTCACGCTGCTAAGCGGGAGGGCACACACTTCACGGCGCAGGCGAAATCATGGGCACGGCTTGATTACGTCCTCTTGTCCCCGCGCTTTCAAACCGCCCTGGTTCGGGCACATCACCTCCCTCGTACCTTTTCGGATCATTCGCCGGTACGCGTTACCTTGCGAGCTTCGGACCTTGGCCCTCCGCTGTCAGCCTGGCGCCTACAGCCCGGGATGCTGTTGGATGCCTCTTTTCAGGAGGAGCTTCGAGACGAATGTCTAGACTTCTTTCAGCGCAATAAGGACTCCGTAAAGGAGGTGGAAACTATTTGGGATGCATTTAAAGTGACTCTACGTGGCGTATGCATCGCCAAGGGGTCGGGGGTGCTGAAGAGAATACTAGGGCGGCTGCGCACCCTGGAAACTGACCTTAAGACGCTGGAGGCATCACTGGCTGTCAACCCCGACGATGCCACGCTTGCACGTATTCGCGGAAAAATCACGGAGTATACGGCCGAAGCCTCTAGAGAGGCGAAATTTAGAGGCAAACACTGGATCGCCCGCCGCTACGGCGAGGGCGAGCGACCGGGTAAAGCTCTGGCAGCAACGATGAGGCTGACGCGTCCTACTAACACCATCGCTGAGCTTGAGGGAGAGGACGCCACTCTCTATCGGGACACGGCGCAAATCCTTAATGCGTTCGTCGCGCACTACCGAGCGTTATATACATCGACTAGGGAGGGGGAGCTCAACTTGCAAGACTACCTTGAGGACGTGTCCCTGGGATGGCTCAGCGACTCGCAAAGAGAGTTTCTTAGCACCCCTTTCGAACTGGACGAAGTGTGGGACGCTATTATGAACATGCGTTCGGGCAAGTCCGCCGGACTAGATGGGATTCCGATCGAGTTCTATAAGACTTATATTGACTTTATGGCGCCGGTTTTACGGGAAGTGTATGAAGATGCCTTGGAGGTGGGTCACCTCCCCCCCTCGATGCGCATGGCCCTTATCACGTCCCTCCTTAAACCCGGGAAAGTGGCGGCTAAATGCGACTCCTACCGGCCCCTCTCATTGCTCAATTGTGATGTGAAAATCCTTGCCAAACTCATAGCTAATCGTATTAATCTTCTGCTCCCCAACTTGATATTACCCGACCAGGCTGGGTTTGTACCCGGTAGGGCGACGTCCCATAATCTACGCACGTTCTTTTCAATCCTAAATTCGGTGCATGACGATCAACCAATGGCCGCTGTCTTCCTCGATGCCACGAAGGCATTCGACTCCCTGGAGTGGGATTATGTATTTCAGGTGCTGCGGCGTATGGGGTTCCCTGACATCTTTGTCTCCTGGATTAAGTTACTATATACCGCCCCTAGAGCCAAAGTCCTGATTAACGACCAACTCTCTGCTGCGTTCCCCATTACCAGAGGCACCAGGCAGGGATGCCCTCTGTCGCCCTTGTTGTTTGCCATAGCTATGGAGCCCCTGGCTGCCAAATTACGGCAACACCATCGAGACAAAGCGCTGAGATGTTTTCAGAGGCAGATCTTTATATCTATGTACGCTGATGATATCACTCTTTATATACGCGATCCTAGGGATAACCTCAATCCGATTCTTAGGGAATTTATCCGATTTGGCATGATCTCGGGGGTCCAGATCAACTGGAGCAAGTCCTGTTTGTTCCCCCTTACGGCCTTTACTGGGCGGTTTGGGCTGGACTTCCCCCTCGCCTGGTGTGAAGGGGATTTTAAATACTTGGGCATACATGTAGAAAAAAACAGGGAGGAACTCCTGAGGGCGAACTATGGCACGGCATTACGGACTGCGTCGCCCGTTGGATCACTCTGCCCCTTTCTATGGCCGGCAGAACATCATTGATCAAAATGGTAATACTGCCGCAGTTGTTATATCTCTTCATGAACCTCCCCTTTTATCCATGAGGTTACTTCTTCCGTCAACTACGCACAGAGCTTATTAGATTGGTGTGGGGCGGTAGGTCACCCCGGCTTAGGTGGGAGATCCTTATTAAACCGTACAATCAGGGTGGTTTTGGTGTCCCCGACTTTGAGTTATATTATCGAGCAGCCCAGGTACACTTCGCCTATTTCTGGGTACGTCAACCTAGATACATGCCCCAGCTGGCTGCCGAACATTGGCTGGCGCATCCGATCCCGATAGACGGCGCATTGTATATCCCCGTGGCGGGTAGAGATAAGACGCCCACGACAGTGATCAGTACAGTATCCGCATGGGGCCACCTGACTGGCACGCTAGGGCTAGACTTGTTATATGCACCGCTTTTGCCTCTTACTTACCATCCCAGTATGCCCCTGCTGCAGGAAGCGGGTTTTCGTAAACTGCTTCACACTATTCACGTCTCGACGTGGGGGGACTTGTACCATAATGGCACATTCCGGTCAATGGACCACCTTTATGAGGGCATACAGCCTTCGCCCCTTGACGTCTTTTTGTACCTCCGGATTCGTCAGGGGATAAGGGCACTGACACCTAGCTTTCCGCAGGAACCCCCACATATGGCACCGCTGCAACGCATCCTCCAGGACGATGTCCCTGCCAAGCTAGTTTCTAAGATATACAATTCGGTGCACTCGTTGACGCCCGCGCCACAGTTGGCAGCCAGGGGCCGATGGGACCAAGAGCTGCAGGCCCCGCTGACGGACAAGCAGTGGGAATTCTGCCTATTGCAGTCGGAGCGCATCTCCTCTAGTAGTCGATTTAGGATAATTCATTATAAGTACATCCATAGATTATACTATACCCCTGCCCGACTGTGTAGATATCGTCTTCGTGATGATGACAGGTGCGACAGATGCCGCGCCCCGGGGGCAGATTTTCTGCACCTGGCGTGGGCGTGCAAAGCAGTACACCGCTATTGGTGCCAGGTGTTTGACGCTCTCTCCAAAATGATTAATACCGCGGTGGCGCCCTCCCCTCTCCTCGCTCTGCTGGGATATGTGGAGCCCATACAGGCGGCACACCGCAAATTTATCGCGTTAGCCTTTTTGCTTGCTAAGAGAAGGGTTGCGTGCCGATGGGGCAGAGGCAGGGCCCCGAAATTCAAGGATTGGTTGCGGGACCTGACCTACTGCCAGGAACAGATCAATACCTATGCTGAATTATTGCCGGCAGCGTCGCGTCCCACAGATATCTGGGCTCCGTTACGATGCTACCTCTCGGCAGGGGAGGCTGTTGCGAGCGAAGGGATGACCGCATAATGTCCCGCGGCTGGCGCTCCCACACGCTCTTGGGATCGGGCTACCCGAGACCATTCCCCGCTAGTTAGGGGGTAGGTGTACACTGCATGTTGCGGATCTCCACACAGGTTGAAACACATACGAGGTGGATACATGTGAGGCCTGGAGGTAGTCCCTCAGAGTGTGGTGTGGTCTCAGTTGTCTCTGTGGGTAACTATTTGCGGGTTGTATAGGACTGTTTTGATGCACATGTACGCACTACTGATGCCTGCTTTGAGATGTCTACTCCCGCCCCATACTCCCGATGTATTCCTTATGATTGTGATGTGTACTTACTGTCGCACTCTTTGACTGACCCTGTCTGTTTGCTCAAAAAAAGTTCAAAAATAAAATTAAAAAAAAAAAAAGTGTTTCTTTTAAAAGAACCCTCACTCACCAACCTGGTTGGTGACATGCTTCATCATCGGGTTCCCACCAAGGAGGCCGAGTGCCTCCCTGGTGTGCTACGACGCCTGGTTTACAGCGGAGCTGGTCTTTTTGGGGCAAGTACAGGGATGTGAGTGTTTGGGAGCGAAGTACAGTTTAAAAGGTGACGGGTTCTATACAAAACTGAATTTTAATGGTGGAGAAACCAGTGACCGTTAAAAGAGAGTGACGGATGTTAGCAGGCTGGTTAGGTTCACCAGGACCATCCGGTTTGATAAAGTGAATATAAACAAATGGTCGACATGTTTCAGCTTATTTTTGCACGTTCGCTAAGCTTTCTTCAGGACCGAAAAAAATTCCATGGCGGTATGTGCTCCCTAAGGCGCATCCTAACCTATGGAACTAAGTGAATGGTAAAACTCACGGTTCTACCACAGTGGACTTCCTGGGATTTCCTAGGCCACTAAACTATAGAAAGGAGACTTGCTTGGCGTCATGGGTCCGGGAGGGGGGATCAGTATGCTCACATACTCCCGCAATGTACCTAACGCTGTCCTCCTCGGCCCGGATCTTGGCCATTTGTTTATATTCACTTTATCAAACCGGATGGTCATGATGAACCTAACCAGCCAGCTAACATCCGTCACTCTCTTTTAACGGTCACTGGTTTCTCCACCATTAAAATTCAGTTTTGGATAGAACCCGTCACCTTTTAAACTGTACTTCACTCCCAAACACTCACATCCCTGTACTTGTCCCAAAAAGACCAGCTCCGCTGTAAACCAGGAGTCTTAGCACACCAGGGAGGCACTCGGCCTCCTTGGTGGGAACCCGATGATGAAGCATGTCACAAACCAGGTTGGTGAGTGAGGGTTCTTTTAAAAGAAACACTTTTCTCCTCTGTGCTACCCTAACTTTTTAAAGTTCTCATAGTTGCTCTTTTGTTGATTCAGAATACTTGACACACAATAGCAGGAGATTTAAGGTGATGAGGGTTTTAACCCCTTCCATGCTGGACGGATTCCCCTGCTGTGCTGATCTTTTCCTGCGCGGGCGTGGTCATGACGGAACGGTTCCGTCATGAGCACAGCTCAACCGTGGCTCATGACGGAACCGTTCCGTCATGAGCACCGAAGGGGTTAATAGGAATTGATTCTTTTAAATTTACTCAGGATATATATGTGTAGTACCACAAGACGAGACTGCCGGGTTGGAATTAGAACCGGTGTACAGGTATGGCTATTGTTTATGGAATTAAGAAATAGAAATGGATAAACACTGAACTTGTGGATAATGAGATTTTATTGGTTGATAAACAGGTTTCTTCAAGATCACAAAGTATCAAGCGTGCAGGTATTTGGATAGGTTTGCATGTCACACTATTAGGTTTGGCTTATTGATCTAGTTATTAATGCACAGGTGATAACATACTCTTTACAGAGATGGTGCCATGCTCCTTATGGTTTCAATAAGCATAATTGTATTCATTTAACAGGTCGGGTAACAAAATACAAGCATATCTGCAATCAATATAGAATGCATGGGTTAACACCATTTTGTCAAAAATATATTGCAATATTTAAAATCCACAAAATGAGTCAATGGATTAATATAAAATGTAAAGAAGCAAATGTATGGAGTGTACATTTTTAGTGAGAAACATTCTCATTGTTTTGTAGCCCTGAAGAAGTCGTGAGGTACTTCCTCAGACGACGAAACAGGTGTTGGCTGGTTATAAAAACAAAAGAAGAGGCCAATGGGCCAAAAATAAAAGGAAATATATTGAATTGCGATTTTCTATTCTCTACAACTGTCCTGGTTATTGTAATCTCTAGACTCATTTGAGGATTGCATGTGTTAGAGCTGTGTATGGTGTTCTTCCGATCCATTTGAATCGGTTTTGGGGAAGCAGGGTGAAATCTTCCTCCTCTTTAAGCACCGCAGGTGAGATAACATGTAATTAGAAATAAAGTTTCAGAAAAGTCTAGAAGCGCCACATACCCAAATAAATCACCCAATTGAGTTTGCCTAATGGTAAAGCTTATGATCAATATAGCAGGGTGTTGGTGGCTGTGGTTATAAGTAAATGTTTAAGCCTATTGACCTGGCTGTTTCATTGGGAAAAGTTAAGTCAGAAAAACAATCTGGTTATTATGAATATGTACAATACATGAAGCATGCTTAACATTTATAATAAAAAGCATATGTTAAAGCCAATAGATATTTAAGAGTGCATTGTTATTACACTGTGTTAAAGCCTATATGCAGGTAGTTTGGTACATGGAATCTGCTAAACCTTCTTAGGATGGCTTGGCAGGTTTAGACTGCCAGGCACTTGTATTCAAAACAATTTAATAAAAACAAATACGCACGCGCACACCCAAACCACACAAACACCCTCCATCCCCCAGTTAACCCTCCACCTAGTTGCGCACATCTACCTGAAAATTACTGTGCTTCAGTGCCTGGTGGGCCACCCCTTTTGATTTCCATTTCCTTGTCATTTCTACCTTTTTTTATAGAATTTTGTTTAATTTCCCAAGACAATGCTACCTGGGCATTCACCTGACTCTGGTATAGTCTGTATTAAGCCGGATGTCGCACAATCATTGCTTCTAAATTGGACTGCCATTTAGGAATGGCACTGTCCATAGTGTATCAATGTTTTATCACTCTAACAAGACTAACATGTTTCTACGAAACGTGCCAGCCATGTTGTAACTCCTAAACAACCATACAAGGTGTACAATGTCATTGTTGTGTTTGTGTATGTGATTTACTTTGTTTGAGTAAGTGAGTGAATGAAAGAGTGAGTTAATGGATGGGTGAATGTATAAATGCACACATACAGCCCGCCACTCATGCTTTCACTCATACATCGGCATGAGTGAAAGGATCACGGACAGAGTGTATGTATGATGACATATTGAGTGCCTTACTGAGTGCCTAAACTCACTAATGGCTGAAAAGGCAATTCAGTTATACATTGTGAACATTTATTACAAATTGGTTTGATCACCAAAGATTGAAACCGAAACTGTTCGGGCCTTCACCGACAGATTCTTCTGGCTTGTCAATAAAAAATGATAGAAATATTGAGCACACCATATAAGGTTACGTGTTATAATAAAAAGAAGCAACATTGTCTAGGTGCTGCTCAGCTTGTTTTAGGATCATTGATTACAGAAAAACCGTTCTCTGCTGAAAATAATTCCAAGAGGGAAAATCATCCATGTATGTGTCAACTTCTTCTTCACCATCAGTAGACTTGTACAAAGCTAACAAATACTCTTCCCAACGATTCCATTATATTTCAGTAACAAAAAAATGTTAGAGTGCGAGGCACCTTTCCCCATCAACTGCTATAATTTCCCCCCATATCCCACACCAATGTCTTTATGCACTTCATCTCGATTGGTGTATTTTTAGTGGACCGGTGCAGACCCATAGTCACCATAAATGTGATCTATGAAAGATTTATGGATGTTTTAGTGGATCAATACATGATGCAAAACAGAATATAAGTGCCCTGCAGAAGTTGTGAAGGTAACATACTGCTGGTATAATAGTAAACAATGAATGTTTCAACAGAGGTGAATGATGAGACATCTGACTTTTTAAATGATAGGGAGGGAGTTCACGACCAGGTAGGCTAGTGGTGCAGAGCTCTTGGTATGCCATAGAATGGTGACAGCTTTGAATGGTGCAGGTCAACAGCAGAACAATTAACAAAATAGTGTGTGCTATATAAAGGACACTGAAGACAATGAAAAATACACTTCTAGAAGTTTCAACATCCACAACCTCTATGGCCCTGGTCAAAAGTACTGTAAAATGTTACTGGCAGCATGGTGCATGAAATGGTCGCTTGCTTGATTTTCACTACACAGCATGGCCATGTCCCTATTTACTAGTAGAGCAGAAATCAAAGCAGTGTATTTGTAGACACAGCAAACGACCTTTGTGATTAATTAAGGGAACTCCTTTGTGCTATTCCACTATCGTCCTGTAATAGGTGTTGCATACATCCGGCCCTATGTCTGTTCCCCATAACATTTACCCTGTGGTTGCTCCTTAGTCAATAGCAAACATCAGGGACTACAAAATAAACAGCAAGCGACAAGAATAGATTGAATGCTACCGAATGGGACCCTATCAAGGGTTAATCCATTGCTTCCCATGCCAAAGGAACTACCGACCAGAACGCCAACCTTAAGCCCTGCTCACAAATGTTAATTTGGTCATAAATAAAAGTTCACAGCAGAATTTATTCTGTTGTGCCAGCCTGGAATGCACAATGGGATCCCTAGCTGGTCTAAGACCATTTACAGGGGTGGAGATTTCCGCCACATGTGTTCTTCTCCACAGTCAACTCCCACTCTAGGAGTAGTACGTGGGTTTCCAAGGTGTGGTTTGTCTTGGAAGTTTGTGAACACAGCAAACTTGGATGTATGTGGGCATTCATAAACTTCTCTACGATCCGGCTCCACCCCAGAAAGCGTTTTACTCCGGCACAGGGCTGGAATAACTCTACTTTCAGGGTGGAAGGGGCAACAGAGTACCCCCAGATTTACTGCAGGTGCAAAGAAAGGGTTTTCTCCACGAAAAATGTGTTCTCCTTGGAATAAAAAAGATGTCCATTTGCACAGGGGACCCCATTCCTTCTATGTGGAGTCCTTGGCTATGTCGAACTCTGCTCACCGGGAACGGCCCGGCCCGGCAGGGAGAGTCACACAGCCGTCTTCTAGTAGGCATGGAAACGGGCGGCAGGCGCAGCTTGTTTATGAATTATCAAAAAAACATAGATCTGCATTCAGGTGGAAATGTAAATCTGCGAGTGCAGATTTATGGTCGGCCCCTTGTGTACAATTCTGTAAGGCTGCCTTTGCAAAGAAGGGTATTACAGGAGTCTGAGAAGTGCCTGTCAGTAATAGTCAAGGATTGCTTTGGTGTAAGCGCATCCCAAGCCACAGAGATATTTATTGGGTCATACAAACACGACTTATCTTATTGCGCACCAACTTGAACTGTTATTTTTATTCTGGCACATCAAGGGACATTCAGCAGTCCAAACGTCGTGACAATATCTGTTTGCATGCTAAAGATATCATCGAAACTGTGAAGCTTTTTCATATTTCAACAAACGTTACTCAGTACTTTGTTGCTTTTCTGACAAAAACAAATCCCGGAAAGCTTACCAACCAAATGTTGTTCTGAATGCTCTGAGTCTAGCAATATTGTATTTGTATTGTACTTGTTTAGAAGATAAATACAATTTACCAGGAGTACAGTACAGAACAAACAAGTGTAGTACATTGGCGCGGATTTAGGAGACACCGTGTTCATGTAAGGTAAACATCATTGATGACGGCTCATACATGCTGTAACACCTTTACACGACACTAGTAGGTGAATAACATGATAACGTTATGTTATTTGTATGGCACTTTGATTCACTGGGGCCCAAAAGCGCAGCTTGGAGAAGAACTGAGTGTTGAAAGCCTAGTCAGGGCAATACTAGGCTAACAGGGTGTTGGGGTGAAGCATCCAGCGCCCCATGGAGGGTCCTTCCTTGAACCCTGATAGCTGCGTGGGAAGTGTGACTATAAACTCAGTCTTCTGCTTTTACAGGGCTCTAAGAACCTCCATAGAATCTCTCAACGAATGCATCATGATTTCTAACCCTGTCATGTCTGATTCCCTCACTGTCACCATACCCCTTACTTCCACCTCCTTCCCAGTATCAGTCCTGTCCCCTCCCTCCATATCTGTCAGATATCTAAGGCAGTTACAAAGTACTATCGCTCGGTCAGATGACACGGTGTTGGGAAAAACAACTGCATCCAAAATACTCCATCCTCACTCCATTTTGCACATAGCTTTCTCTCTCTACAGGACCATTTTCCTTCCATCCTCATCAATGCTTCGATTTGTCCTTAGGGTGGCCTCGCAAGCTATCAAAATAATTGAAATAGCGTAAAGTGAGGTGGTGGTGGAAGTGCTGCTATGAACATAAGAACATGTTCCTAGTCATGATGGGTCAAATGTCAGAAAAGTAGGCTCTGAAACAACCAGAACCTGTTCCCTTTCAAGCTGTTTGCACACCTGGTTCAGAGCTATTAAAATTCAGTGTTAGGTTGTTCAACATGTACTTCTTAAGTTGTTCAGGATGTACTTCGTTGGTTTCTTTGTGTACCCTTACAAATGTTGGGCCTATTCTAAACCCCACCTATTTTTTAGTACGGGAAACAACCTGTACAACGCAGTCATTACATCGCACTACCTTTACAACGCAGTCATTACAACGCAACATCCTTTACATCGCATGCCATTACAACGCAGCCATTACATTGCATGTCACTACAACGCATGTCATTACAACGCTTATCACTACAACGCATGTCATTACAACGTAATATAAGGTAAGTAATGGGGAATAGTAACTTTTACCCCTCCGCAATACAGCACTTACCCTACTGTTGCATTCACTGGAGTAGGAATAGTAATTTTTACCCCTACACTATCCAACACTTAACCTACTGTTGCACTCACTGGAGTGGGAATAGTAATTTTTACCCCTACACTATCCAACACTTACCCTACTGTTGCCCTAAAAGTAATACGCGTTGTAATGGTATGCGTTGTAATGGAATGCGTTGTAAATGTAGTTTCTAAAAATACGCTGTGATGGCATGCAACGTAAAATCATGCGTTGTAATGGATGTTGAGATGTAAAAACTGCGTTGTAAAGGCATGTATTGTAAATGTTTGCGTTGTAACATCATACAACCTTGTAGTACATACACTCTATTTTTCAACCACTCCCCCAGTCGCTCCTACATTTACTACTAAGTAGTAAACTTTCATGTGTGAGGATCTTCCCACAGAATAGATAGAAGAGATGGAGAAGGAGATTTATACTTCTAGGTTTGTGAATAGCATTTTTAAGTACTTTGGTAGTATTCTAGTACTTCAGTACTTTTAGGTGTACTACAAAATGTAATTTGTGAATAGCACAGCAGTTTCAGAGTCAATAATTGATGAGAACCCTGCATCAATATCCCACGGCAACCTAAATATATAATGAAAAATGTGGATTTAAAATGTCTTTTTACCAAATTTGCTCAATACTGAATTTATTAAAAGGACACATCTAAACCCCAGAAAGCTAATAAAGAAAAGGTAGCCCTGTATGTGCAATATAAAACTCATGTTGGTATAACTAGGAAATGTAGTTTGTATAAGCTGTATGTACAATCAAAATGTAATATTGGAGCAGACAGTAAATAGTCACAGATTAACTTTTCTGATGACAGATCTCAAACTCAGGGCAATCGGACATTTTCTTGTTTTGTAACAACATAAGAAATGTATTAGTGCAAGCCAGATCTCCCAATCCCTAATTGGCTATCTGGAAGAACAATCTGAACATGATTTTTATCAAACGTTTGGCAATTAATTTCAAAACATGGTAATTTCTTCCACTCTCTCTTACGCAGGAACATATTCCTGCAAAGACTTTGACGCCATCCGTGTTCCTCTAGCTCTTGTGAGCGTACCATACCAGAAATGTACCTCTTTTGTAAGGGCTTGGGGGGCCCACAGGCAACAAACTAGGTGTAACACTTATGGGAAATTTAGAAATCAAATGAAAGTTGAAATGGTTATGGGTACAAGTCACTGGGTTGCAGGTATTGCGCCTGGATTGTATCACAACATACCACAAACATATATTTGGAACATCTACACATCCCAAGGTTTCTGTCACTGACTGCTGGACCTCCCTCGCTCTCGCTGCCTCTCCTGAAAATTAATTCCATTTTTTCCTAAACCATAGCAATTCTCTACTGTTTTTCAGGTAAAATCATATCTCTGCTAAGGCTCGATACACAGCTGAGATTCTCTGGCTCTCCTGAGAACACAGTTCCAGATTTGTGATGGTGATGAGTTTGTGCAGGGATCCCAATAATGCGACACAAGAAAATGCTTTTAATGGGGAGCTTCCATGGACAGTGACAGCAGTAGCTGAGCCAGAGCTGGCCGGCACCCAGGGGAGCCTACCAACCTGAGACATTTCCGAAATGTACAGACCCACAGAAATCCAGGGTGATGTGGTATACATGAATCCCAACACTTATGTTAGCCCCAAAACTATTTGCAAATGCAGAAGTATGCTTAAAAAAACACAATTTCTATACCTTTCTGGGACAGAAAACTCCAGAAGTTCCAGCTACTGTCAAAAGTCATGCCATCCAAATTTCCCACATTTCTCCCTATAAAAGGAATACTGCACATGTGTGGTTGGAGAGTAGACCTATTGTAGAAGACAGGAACAGACCAAAACTTTGACCATGTGAGGATCATATTGGCACTACTCAATCACAATTTTTTAATAGGCCCACCCCCACATGAGGTACCATAATGGTGTACAGTTTTTGCCGGTATAGTCATTATTCGTACAGAATTCAGCCATCTCCCTTGGAAGGCAACATTTCATGTTTGCAAGTTAAACATTTCTCCTTACTCGTCAATTAAACAAAAAGTGCTGTTTAAGTTTATATGTTTTCCATAATTTTATTTGCACAAGTGGCCAGAAAAACCAACATACTTTCTCCTGAGAATAATAAGCCAAGAGTCATTTGTGGGAGACACATCTGCATCCCAAACCCCCTCTTTTAAATGATCCAGTAACACCAACCTCAGTCAGCAGACAAATGCCCACATGTACAATTTAAACAACATAACAGTGGTTCCCAAATTAGCATCATAATATATTGTTATGAGGTATCGTATTGTACTGTTGCAGGGATTCTGCACATACACATAACTATGCGCAGGAAAATAGGACCTCGTTGTGTAGGGGCTGAGCCTTTCTACCGCCTCACCATCCAAAATCCCAGAACCGACTAGCTATAGTGTCTCCTTCACTCTCCTACATAATTATGAAGCTATACATGATTAGACAACCCAGAACACAACACTCCCGACTTTCTCAGGAATCGCGGTAGCAAGACATACTCTTTCGCTCACTCACTCGTACCTGTCCACAATAAGAATTGACAGAATCACGGTTATAGTTCAAAATGTTTATTTGAACTATAGTGCTCTATAATGCAGTATACGACCCATTACCAGAAGCAAAACGCATAAACCTAAAACAATTAGCATTGTTGCAATAGCATAGATTATAAAGCGGGATGTCATTGTATATAGACAGTGGATAAAGGACTAGGAGGCCTAACCACCCTCCCCTTGACTAGAATAAGTTTTATTATATAAAAGAAGATCTTTGGGCTTTGTCAGCAGACCCCATACCTTAGTGCCTAGATGGTATTTTTACATCATAGGAACAGCATTGGTCTTCTCCCTGGAAAGGTCCCTCTCCAAGTGTGTTTTATAACAACATGCATCCCCATAATATCAAAGCACAAGTTTCCAGCAGTAGCAGCATGTTTTTTCTAGGTGCTAGGGACTGACCAGAACAGAATAACAAGGGGCACTGTTTATCGACCTTGCACACTGTGTTCAGACTAAATTCCAGGAACAGGCAGAGAACCCTGAAAGCAGACGGTTCTCATGTGAAAGGCACACAGTCTTGCAACATAAAGTTATGTAGTAACGTGCACAAAAGCAGCATCATGGTAGCTGAGTTCATGCTAACTTAGCAATGTCGACCCTAACGGCCATATAACACCCTCCCCCTGGTAAGGTCATAGTATATAGACAAACAACCCAAAGAGAGTTCAATGGTAAGCGGAGTCTAAAAGCCCTTAAAAAAGAATATAAAATGGAAAATACAAATTGTCATTTAAAACTTTGTTGTTCACGGAGAACGGGATTAATTTGGAGGTGGAAAATCCATCAAAGTACGTGAATTTAAGAATGCAATTCGTTCCAGAAGGCCATCCCTATCGTTCGTAGCAAAAAGGGATGCCATCCAATCAAGTAGTTAGAAGGAACACACGTGCTCCTCATAATCAAATGCATCCAAGAGCATGTCTGGGCAACTTGCGTGGTATTCAATAAAACTACGCTGCAAGAGGTTCTGCGCAAGCGCAGATATCTCACTCAGCCAACACTCCAAGTGCAGCCGCACGCACCATACAGTCATCCCGAGAACAGGCCTGGTCGTGGTCAAGTAATGGACCCACTAACAGATCATAATCCGGGTCCACGCATGACGTATTGGAGATGCATAAATCCAAGGCCCAATAGAAAGGGCACCGCAGGCAGTAGAACACAGATTGCATGCAAGTGAAGTAGGCAACGCGAAAATTTAATCCAAAACTTACACTAACCGTCGCTAATGGCAAGCATCCAAAAGGTTATTGCATTCGATCACGGTACAGCTGCAATTGGCCGGGTCTGTGCATTACTACATGCTACTACGTTCAGTTACCCAAAATGAAGTGGGAGATACGTGCTCAGCAGTGAATGAATCTCAGTAGATGTTCTAACCACCTGCAATTCGAAGGTCTCTCGAGCCGAAGTGAGAGCCACTTCTTGTTGAAATAATAGCACTTTGAGTCTACTTAATTTATTGAAATCTGTTTTCAAAGTCGGAATGGAAGGTCAAATGGAACTATCTGCATTCCCATGCGGGGGTGGAAAAAGGACATTGCTACAACTAGTAGCACGTTGTGAAACTGTTACTATATACCGGATGGCTGCTCGTAAACCACAGCAGTCGTGGTTATTCAAAATAAGATGACTGATGTTAGCAAGCAATGTGAGAACGGGAATTATAAAACTGGCCAGATTTGGTGCGGACACATTACAAGCGCCGTGCAACTTAACTTGTTTCCAAACTAGGTAATGTACTACTGTGGAATTGCAGTCCTCCCCTGTTAGGACAACTTCCTTACCGTCCCGTTGACATCTGTAGGTGAAAGGCAGGGACCATAATTCATGGATAAACGTACTACCCAGGGGTTCAAAGCGGCCAATTGGGAAAAGTTTCATGCAAGATGTAAATTGAAATAGCGAAAAAGGCAGAGAGATAACGCCATGAATTAACTATACAGTTGAATCGGTCTCCGCCACAAAAAATGGCTAGTGTTCTAATTGCTCAGTGTGTAACAGCGTGTAAATAGCGTGTTTCATGGACATAAATCTCTGTTTATCAGTGAGATAGAGGCGTTCAAATAATCCCATGGTACTTTTCCCATTTTGAGAGCTTGTAACGCCCAAGCAAATTGCATCACAGATCATAATTGATTTTGACCATGATATAACACAGATACATCACTTTGAACAATATCAGTAACAGATGAGACAATATTATCTAAAGTATAAATACGGGAAGACAGTGTATTTATGCTATTGTCGACTACTGCAAGGATGTTTTCTAAATTTGCTTTGTCAATTTGGCACAGACGGAACGCTACTTCCATCTGTGACAGTTTCCATAATTCATTGTAAGCTGTGTAGATGAATATCTTTGTTCTGGGAATCCTAGGACCTAAGATAAAATCAGCCAAATTGATGTCACCCGACAAGAGGGACAGGTGTTGTTTTACTGATGACAGAGTAGAGTATTCCAACCATTGTTGGAACAGTTTTCCCACCGAATATGTGGTGACAGAGTATGAATGTGGGTAACAAGGATCAAGTCTAGTTTGTGTGAAGCCAGTTATTGCATTATAAAAATGCAGTTTACATGCATTTGAATTGGTTTGCCACAACCATCCTGAGGAGTAATCATCAGAGATATATTAAACTGACATTTCGAAACAGAGCTTGTAATACATCAATGTTACTATTGGTGTGTTCACACCAATTATCATACTTTGCCAATGACGGAATGGATGGAATATTCAAATTCTTGGCAGTAGCCAAGCCAATACAAGTGGTTTGGTGCACTGTGTCATTTAAAAATAATATTTGAGTTGGAATTAGGCATGCACAATGCAAAGCTTCGGTTCCCTGGCCCTGCCAAGCCTTAGTGCCCCAAATCGATCTCAAATCAATGGTATTTTTCCAGAGATCAAAACCCTGAATGGCTAATTCAGTTCTAAACAAAATGGAATAGATTAATTTTGTGTGTGTCAGATTAAATTTAAATTGAGACGGCAATTTCAATTTAAAGAAATAGGATTCTGGATTGAACGTGTTGTAACTAGTGAAATAGGTGAACTTATTTCTAAGCATTGTTGAACTTCCCTGTAAGGGAGTTGAACAATGTTCCCACTGCGTGTAATTAAAAGCAGGTCTTAACGTGTTTGTTTTGTGCAAGAAATTATGGCCATAATGTTAATAACAGAATAAATCAGCATAATTGACAGAATTTAAATATAAATCTTCAGCATCAAAAGCAGCATAATACTTTAAATCAGAAAACAATGAATGTACTGCTTGTATGTCCCAATCATCAGAATGTATGTCCTGTGTTACCACATCTCCTAATAAAACGCAAAACACATATGGTATCTTGACGACTTCCGTCAGACCATGGATTTCGAACGCAACTTCATCCCAAACGATGCCATCAGAAACAAGGAAAGACGAAATGTTCACATGGTCTTGATCACGTTTCATAATATAGGACTATGTATGGGGAGCAAGAATTCCATCAACTAACTTTACAGCTGAGCATTCTAGCAAATAATGTCCACTGACGAGCAAAAAAAAGACTGTCACAAACCCAATCGACATGAAGATGAAAATAAGAATAAGCATCAACCAGATGTACGTCCAGGGTGGGACCAGGTAAGTCTTTGTGAACCAAGAGATGAAAATACTTGTTTTTGTCGGTGGAGGTGTGTTGGACTTGGCCCTTCTGGCAGGTTCACCCCTGGACTTTTTGGCTTTTTATTGGTGACTTGGTGTGGTGATTGTTTGGTCTCTGCGCACTTTCCCTGTGTCCCAGGGTAAAGTGCGTGCGTGCTCTGAGTGCATGTGGTGAGATAGGCCTGCCCTCCCATAGGAATGCATGGGGAATGTATGTGTCCCTAGTAGTTCCTGATGCGTGGGGTGTGCAGGCCCGAGTTTGGTATGTGCGGACTCGTGGGAGTGAATGCTGCGCGATGATGTGTGCGGCGTGCATGTACCTAGTGTGGAAGTGCCACTTCTAGAAGTGGGCACTTCTGTGTGCAGTGTGTCTGTCGCGTGATTGGCTGGTCATGTCATGTGACGGGCTAGGGATTCCCCAGAGTCAGGATGAGTCACCCAGTGGTGAATGGGGAGATCAGCAGCTAGATGGGTGGGAGGAGTACACCTGGGTCCTGAATAGGACAAGGTTTTCCACACACAATGCTGGCCCCGCCCCCTGTGGTGCGACTGACGACCCTAGCCCTGCCAGTGAATAGAGTGAGGGGCTGAGCACATCAAGGGTGCTCCCCAACCAGCTGCGACTGGTTTTCCCCCTCACCCTGAACCCAGAACAAAGGGTTTGCCTGTATAAAAGTGGGGCTGTGTCCCCACAGAAACTGTTCTCTGCCAGAATCTTACCTGAGGGGGGCTGCTGCTGCTGCTGCTGGACCAGAGGACCGCCACTTGGATTACCTCCCTGCCTGGAGGCCCAGTGAGCTGGCTCTGGGTCCAGCCTTGCCCCCCCACCCCTGCCCTGCTGCATGCAGGGAAGAACATTGCTGGACTTTGGTACTTTCCTGCTCCCCAAAGCACCTGGGAGCGCTTTAATTTGCCAAAGCGCTGGGAGCGCTTTATTTGTCCCTCAAGCGCCTGGAAGCGCTTGTAATTGCCTTTTAGCGCTCAGAGCGCTTTATTTCTCAAAGCCGGTGCCCACCCGGCATTTGCCCCGTTCTGTGCCAATCTGGAAGTCCCCCGGCAGGTGCCCACCCTGCCAGGGACATTGTTGTGGCGTTCGTTGGCGGGTGCCTACCCCGCTTATTGCCGCTGACTTGTACGTTAATACGAAGGCGGGAGCCCACCCCGCACTTCGGAGAGAGCAGAGGTAATCACCGCCGCAGGCCCGGAGTCCCCGCCTCATCATCTCCCTGCCGCGCTGGGATTGGTCCAGCGGGAGGGAGTGTTGCCCACGTGACCGGGGCCTCACCAGAGGAAGCGACGCTCTGATTCACGGAAGCGGACAGGAGCCTACCCCGCGCTTCCCAGAGATCCGAAGGAAGAGAAGAGGCGCCGTGACTGCCCCCCAGCCCCGAAGTGCCCCCGGAGCCGACGAGAGTTCTCGGTGAGTGGGGGATACCTGGGGCTCCACGTCGTGCTGTCTGAGCGGCCCCGCCCCTGACAGCGGGTCGCTCCGATGTCGGGCATTCTTCATTTAAGAGCCGAGAGGCTCTAACGCTGCTGCATTGTGTTGGGAAGAGCGCGAGTGGCGCTCCAACATACGGGGGCATCTCTGTCACATTGAGAGCGGCCCCGGAAGGCAGCGGGCCGCTCCAACTACGGGCCCACCCTATTCCAAGAGCCCGCGAGGCTCTAACGCGCCCCACAGCTGTTTCCGAGCCTGCAAGGCTCCGGGAGCCATCTGCGTTGTTAAAGAGTCCCCCGAGTGGGACTCCACCGAACGGGGTGTTACCGAGTCCCGAGAGGCTCCCACGAGGTCCACATTGTTTTCTAAAGAGCCCAGGAAGGCTCCCACGCTGGTGGGCCTTGTGTATTTTAGAGCGCTGGTGCGCTCCAACGTTAGAAGCACCATTCCTTTCGAGCCCACGAGGCTCTAACGGGGCACATTTGTTTATTGAGCCTGTGAGGCTCCAGCGAGAGGCATAAATTATTTTCCCAGCTGCCCAGCACTTAGTGGGCAGCTGCAACGTGTAGGTTGTGCCTTGTGCGCCCTGGTTTGCGCAGCCTGCGCAGGCGCGCCCTGACTCTGCTGGTGACTCTGCTGGACACAGGGTGTCCTTGCCCCTACAAGGCCAGTTGGCCCAGGGACTGCCACAGTAGTGGCTAATGTGAGTTTTGGCGCCATTGTACCTTTTCTGCACCTCTGAATGTGGTTATGCGTCATGTGCTTTGCTTTACACCTCTGAATGTTATGCATCATGTGTTTATGTGCTTAGACCCCTACAGGTATTGTGATACTTAGGTGGTTGTTTTCTCCCTAGTACAGGTAGTGCCAGTGAGGTCCTGATTCCCTGCGCAATATTTTCCTAAGGTGGTTAGGGTTGCGTAGGTGGTACTTACCTGATACCAGTAGTGACTGGTTGTGTGCTAGGTGTAATTTTGTGCAACAGTAAGTTTATTTCCTATGTTCTAAGTGCTATGTTCTAAGAGTGCTAATTCCTGACAGTGGTCCATGTGGCCCTGTCCCCTGTATATATAATCCCTTGTAAATTCTGCCCGTGCCTGTTGGCACATTGTAGAGTGTGTGTTTTTATCTAATGTGTTGTGTATAATACAAAGGCTATTTTTATAGAATACCTTGTGTGGAGTTTCCTTTGTGGTGGGCCTTGGGTGTTGTTGCTGGGTGCGCGCGCAAACGCTTTACACATCGCCTCAGAGATAAGCCAGACTGCTCGTGCCAAGCTACCAAGGGGGTGAGCAGGGGTTATCTTTGGCGTGTAACTCCCCAGCCCTGACTAGAGTGGTGGTTTCTGTCTGGCTTTGGCGCAAGCCCTAGCCAACCAGAAATCCCATTTCTAACAAGGTGCCTCAGAGGAAGACAAGGAAGAAGAGTCATAAGCGTAGCTCGTACGGTCCCCAAAATAATAGCTTGCTCCCACGTTCATTAACGGTGGTAGCGCAGGATCAGCTTGATGATGTAAAGAACTGTCAGGCACTTAAATGTGGGAGTCATCAGCAGTATAAGCATACTCGACGTCTGCATTGGAAGAGGATGAAGGCACAACAGGCAAAAGGTCAACAGTAGTCTCCATCTCACCCTCAACAACATGGGCATTAGTCAAAGAGGCTGAAGCCATCGGATTCAAAGAAATAGCGTTGCATGAAACACTAGGAGTCACACTATTCAGAATTAGCCAGATGGTGTAGTTTGACATTGTCGATTGAAATGTATCTGGTGTTTTTTGCGACAAGGCAAAGGTGGTAGAATCACTGTACGAGTACCCTTAAATTCAAGAACTGGGACTGGCGCACGATAAGAGAAACCACATTCTTTTTTGTTCTCCAGCTTTTCTCGTACCAGATCTCCAATCTCAGGAAGCCAGCCAGCGACCGGGATCAGCATTGCCGTGTCATTGGAAGAGGGTATATGTTCTGTTGCATAGCTATCACAGGTCTTTTGGAGGTCCTGTAACATAGTAGAATGGTTATCTACCTCAAATGTTGCTGCTGCCGCCACAACATCTACACCATAAAGGTCTGGCACAAACATTTTAATGCCAAAGAGCATTTCGTATGGGGTCCACCCACCCAGAGATCTTCTAGGGAGATTATTAAGTGCACGTTGAACTCCATACAAATGGGCCAACCAGTTCCTGCCAGTACCTAAGACTCTAGCTGTCAAAGATTATTTTAAGTCACGGTTCATTCGCTCCACTATTAAATGGCCCTCAGGCATCCTTGTGCTCCCACACGCTGATGGCCAAGAGTATCTATAACCTGTGTGAGCGGCAGACGTTCTTTAAGCTCCACCACTCAAACCCAAAGCATTTTATGCTTTATTGCGCTGCTGTTCTGCTTGGGTTTTCGGATCAGATAGAACCCGCTCATCAGAGCCTCACTAACCCAGCCAGAACGTTACCCCCTCCCCCTCCCTAGGGCCTATTTACAATAGGTAACCACATATATCTACCACCTAAGGACAGGGAATTCCTACTATACATACCAAGACCTCTTATAATCGGCGGCCTCGCGATCCCATACGGATCCAGACCTCTCTGCCCATACGACAGTCTCAGCACAAGTGGCGGCCTCGCGATCCCATACGAATCCAGACCTCTCTACCCAGACGGCAGTCTCAGCACAAGTGGCGGCCTCGCGATCCCATACGAATCCAGACCTCTCTACCCAGACGGCAGTCTCAGCACAAGTGGCGGCCTCGCGATCCCATACGAATCCAGACCTCTCTACCCAGACGGCAGTCTCAGCACAAGTGGCGGCCTCGCGATCCCATACGAATCCAGACCTCTCTACCCAGACGGCAGTCTCAGCACAAGTGGCGGCCTCGCGATCCCATACGAATCCAGACCTCTCTACCCAGACGGCAGTCTCAGCACAAGTGGCGGCCTCGCGATCCCATACGAATCCAGACCTCTCTACCCAGACGGCAGTCTCAGCACAAGTGGCGGCCTCGCGATCCCATACGGATCCAGACCTCTCTACCCAGACGACAGTTCATACGACAGTTCATCCTATGATCACCATAACATACAAAAAGGGAATCAGTCTCACTATTCATCAGATCACACAAGGACTGCCAGTTCGAGCATAGCCTGTTCTCTGGTTCGAGGGGCTCCTCTCTCCCTTATTCAGTTACCACTTACCTGATCAGGGTTAACATCTGTTCATGTAGCCGCAGCTGACTAGAAGAATAGGCTACCCTCTCATACAAGAACACGCAGCACATGTTGGTTCACTACAAACTGGGTACTTTATTACTCATTACATACGCAATCACATAACATTACAATATAACACATAACCTGCAAAGAAAAGTGAAAGATTAAGTTGTGCACTCTAATAAGAAAGGGTCGACATCACCTTAGTAGTGTGTAGCCTGCACTCAGTGGTCATCTAGGTTCCCTTCTCTTCTGTGCCTCGGCTCGCCTGGAAGTCACACCTCCGCAGTCACGGATACACGTCTGCACCACTATGCGCTGTTCCCTTCACCCTTCTCCGAGTCACTGGGACCTCTTCCTTATCGGCTACTCTCTCCTCTCTGGCTATTCGGCTAGGAGAGTATCTGTCTCTCGGTTTTTCTCCGCCTCCAAGATGGCGTCTGTCTTCCCTGGAATAAGTAGTAGCTTTACTGCTAACGGCTAGATGCCGCCTACGGACTGAACATGTAACTGCCTCAGACTTTCACTAATATAGAGGTGCGTTTCCTCATGGAAAATTCCGGCCCGTAACCTGCCGCCCACCAAATTCTTGTACCTCCCCGTACCAAGGACACGTTCCCAGCCGGCCGGCCTGATGTAGTGTCTTCGGCATGAAGAAAAATACAATCCTTCGATAAGGGCCGGCCTGAACCGGTTCTCTCCAAGCGAATAACACCTCATAACTAAAACATTACATTTGACCTAGAAGCATCACAAGCTGCCGGAGCAGAAAGAAAGATGGAGTCTCTCCCGTTTGAGGCCTACCAGGCCTGAATTCAGCACGGCTCCATGAAATACCCTCACTACAGGACAGGTTATCCCTAATACTAACGAATCTATCCCCTAGGCTATGTGTGCAAGCCCTGATCTATGGGGAAGAGCACAGGATCATGTCGAAGTGCCTAGTAAATAGGCTCCATTCACTACTCTAACCCTCAGACTTTACAAGTGTCACTGATTGATTGATTGAATGGTAAGAGACTGAAGTCACATTCAATCACCTTTCCTCACAAGAAGGCCGGGAAAATCGAGCAGAACATTTCACCCTTGACTTCAGTCTATTATACATTCATTAAACAGAACTAATATCTGTGGAAGAATAATATGAAACAAAACCAACTGATCTATGTCTAGTACCAGGTGTGCAGAATTGAAGTAGTGAAGGAATACACTGAATAAAGCAACAGATAGAAATCAAAATGCCGATAGTAACCAGAATACCTCCTAATATCTGACGTAACATATGCAAATCAGGTAACCAATTAAAGAGCCAGTCAAACCAGCCCTGGTCAATGTGTTTTCTAACTTCTTCTGTCAAGTCATGTAGTTTATCAATGTGAGCTTGAATGGATTTTGTATGATCAGACAAGTTAAAACAACAAAGACCCTCAAAATCAGAACAATCGTGTCCATGTTTAAGCAAAAGATAATCAATGGCCGCTCGATTTTGCAAGATAGCTCTACGTTCACCCTGGGCGTCTAATAGCATGTCAGACAGGACTGTAGAAGTATGATTAATGGATTTTAACATCCAGCAGGCCATTTTCCCAATAGATTTGGCATTATAAATTGCCAAAGCAGGAACACCAACAATTGAAATAGCCAGGCTAAGGTATTCAGACTTGGAATATAAATGCAAAGATGAGTCACAATCCTCCTGTAACCTCACTGTATCTCGAATCACACGAGAGTTGGCATTCGGATGTGATGAAAACATTAACAAGCTCAGTCTAGTAATGGCACAAGGGCCTCCAGAAGTATTTGCGGGGATATATGGCCAGGAAGTATTACCACATGAGAAAAGCCATCCGGCAGGTAGTAACATCGTGCGATAATGACTGGGGGTAACTACCAAACTCTTACAAGTCATGTTATTCTGAACAGAAGTACATGTTTTCGGTGTCCTTTGAAGGCACAAAGTTCGTTCATGAGCGGTGAATGAAGTGGCACCTTTCAATCTTAAACGCATACATTCAGAAATCGCACTAGGATCACAAGTAAGGAAAAAACACAAATCACCCTGTGTGATATTATAGGTAACTATTTGGGACTGGATGGGGGGTATCGGGTCTGACAGTACAGTACACAAGGGGCAATACTCATGGGTAGCAAAATCGCCCAGTAGAACATTGGGGCGAGCATTCGATATATTGAAAATATGAGTCAAAGTCTCCAATGAAGCAGGGACAGCAACTAAACAAGTCGCTAGAATGTCAGTCACCGATCTCATCGGTGTCAAGCAGAAATGAGGGGCTTTAGTCACTCGTTTGGCTAACGTAGTCCAAAAGTTCGACGACGAATCCCACGCAGCGAAGGAACGCGACACTCGGGTTCTCAACTCAGCCCGGGTTGATGGGATCCCTCCTCTCTCGTCGTACCAGCCCAAAAGGAGTCCAACGCCGACACATCCTGCAGCAACAGTCCAAAGAATGATCTGAAAGAGAATCAAATACAGGCATTATTCATTCTCGTAAGTAACATTTGTCAGCCGGGACTGCTTCCCAGCTATCTTTCCCTGGTCTCATAACTAAAATGGTGTTGTCTTGACCGGTTGCAATGACCTCTGCTTGTTCAGGGGGATTCTTAGGCGACTGCACCCAAACTCTGGCCCCAGGATTATCTGTGGAGCCAAAACCTTTCTGGCCTCGTACAGTTAGCAACGTTGGGGCAGTGCCTTTTGTGATCTCACCACTGAAAACAGGCATTATTAGCAATTGAGCCACTCGGTCAGTTTGATGTATCAGTAAGTCAACCTCACTGCTATTCAGCAGGAGCACCTTAATCTCTCCCTGATAATCACTGTCAATGATTCCTCCAAGCACCTGAACGCCTTTTACAGCCAGCCCCGATCTAGGGGCGATTAATCCGAAATTCCCAGTTGGTATATGAACACCAACACCAGTTTCAATGATGACTCGATTCTTACTTTTTATAACGGTGTCATCCATGGCATGCAAGTCTAAACCTGCCGACCCTAGGGTCGCTCTACATGGAGCCAAAGCTCCGGGAGTAATTTCCCAGTACATCACAGTCTCTCTGATTTCATTGGGCTTAGCATCAACATTCGGAGGAAACAAACGCATAAGTGGGGATTCAGCATTTAGAAAAGGACGGTTATTCAAAATCAATAGCGCTTGAGGCAAAAAGTCTCGCCAATTCTTATACTTGTCATCTGTTAATTTACGTAACTGATCTTTCAGCAGGCCATTCAACCTCTCCACAAGACCCGAGGCCTGTGGATAATATGGTATATGAAACACCCATTCAATATTGTTTTCCACACAGAATTCCTGTACCAATCTTCCACGAAAATGGGATGCATTATCAGATTGAATTTGGAATGGCACACCATAATACATCATAATCAATTCCAATGTTTTAATAGTATTCAATTGGGTAGCTTGCTTACAGGGAAGGGCCACCAGCAGGCCACTGTATGTATCAACAATAGTGCAAACATATTGACAATTCCTACTCATAGGAAGTGGACCGATGTAATCAATCTGCCAAATTTGAGCGGGCAATTTCCCGCGATGTAAATGACCTTTAACAATTTGGGGCACTTTGCGCTGCCTGATATGCTGACAAATGGGACAATGTAGAATAACATTTTTGATTAAATCTAGGGGAATATAAATTCCTCGATCAGCAGCCCACCTGCTAGTGGCTTTCTCTCCAAAGTGTCCTGCTTTCTGGTGGGCCCATTTCGCCAATCCCGCAATATCAGAATCTTGCCTGTCCACCACTGCCTCAGCAATTTTAGATTTCTCATCTGCAATGTTATGAAAGAATTTGTCAAGAGAGTCTATCGGGGTATGAGCATCCACATGGAAGATTGTAACAGTACTCTGTGGGAGCATTTCCCAAATCTCCTGCCATAATTCTTTTCCCCACAGTTCTTTTGAATGCAATTTCCAACTATGGGAATGCCAAGTCGGTAACCAAACTGCCAGTCCATTGGCAGTAGACCAAGAATCGGTGAAAATATGACATGTGCCAGGTAACTCTTGTTTCAGAACTTGATAAACAGCATAGAGTTCAGCAAATTGACTGCTCTTACCCTCACCAGTTGTACTCAGCAATTTTTGTGTGATCGGATTATAGGACACCGCCTTCCAATGCCGTTTCGTCCCTATGAACCTTGCTGAACCATCCGTAAACCAGACATGGTTTCTGTCCTCCGCGGACAAATCATCAAAAGGTCTACCCCACTTAACAGGAGACTCCTGTACTAAAGGTACGGAACATTCACTCTCAGTCTCAGTCGATGGCGCCCGCGCCACCTGCTCATGCAAAGATGCAACTCCTTTTTGTCCCACACGTGCCCTGTCTTGTATATACCATTTCCATTTAATCACACTCGCCTCTTGAGCGTGTCCAATTCGGTGAGTTTTCGGCGAACTCATAACCCACTGCATGATAGGAATTTCAGGTCGCAAAACTATATCATGTCCCAAAGTCAATTGCTCGGTATCCACCAGAGCCCAATAACATGCAAGTAACTGTTTCTCAAAAGGTGTATAACGCTCACCAGCATCAGGTAACTTTTTGGTCCAGAAACCTAACGGTACTCTACTCTTGCCTTGTTTCTGCCACAAACTCCAATTCGCATAAAGGCCTTGTACAGACACATTCAAATCCACATCACCATCACATACAGGCCATAAATCCAGAGCATGCTGAATTGCTTCTTTTGCCAGACTGAACGCATCTTGCTGTGGTTTATCCCATTCAAATGCATTCTTTTTATGAGTGACATGGTACAAAGGGGCCAATATTTGACTCAAATGAGGAATATGCTGGCGCCAAAAACCAAACAAACCAATGAAGCTTTGGGCTTCTTTCCTATTCCTCGGAACTGCAAAATCAAGAATTTTCTGTTTAACCTGAGGGATCACTTCTCGGTGCCCCTCATGCCAATTAATACCCAAACATTTCACAGCCTGGGACGGACCTTGTAATTTATCCGGGTTGATTTCCCAACCTTTCTCACGCAGGCACTCAATGACTCTGTCCAATTGGGTCTGAACTTCCTCTTGTGTTTCGCCTTGGATCAAAATATCATCAATATAGTGACATATCTGAATTTGCGGATGAACCGGTACCTCAGCCAAATGCTCTGCCACCAGCCGGTGACATATCGTAGGACTATGCACATAGCCCTGGGGAAGACTTCTAAACGTCATCTGACGCCCGTTCCACGTAAAACTGAATTGTTCCTGACACTCAGGGGCAATCAGAATCGAAAAGAAAGCATTAGCAATATCAATGGACGCATACCATGTACCTGGATGTTTTTGGATTCTTTCAATTAGGGTAATAACATCCGGTACTGCAACAGTCAAAGAGGGTGTGTGTCTATTCAATTCTCGATAATCAACAGTCATGCGCCAAGAATTATCACTCTTACGTACAGGCCAAACAGGATTATTCCAAGCAGAAGTAACTGGGGTTATAACTCCTGCATCCACCAACTCCTGAATAGTGGTACTAATCTCTTCATGACCACCTGGAATACGATACTGCTTCTGACAAACCACTTTTGTCGCCTGGGGAACTTTTATGGGGGGCATTCTTAAACGACCAACCCGTACAGGCCTGGACGATATATAATGTTTAGTTCCAAATTGGTAACATCCATCATCTAAGTGCAAAGTCATTCCTTTCAAAATATCAATTCCAATTATGAATTCTAAGAGTGGCACCACTAATACAGAGTATTCTTTTCTAGGAATTCTACCTATTCTCATTTCAAGTAAAGTTTGAACTGCGGGAGTTTCCTTTCCACCTAATCCGGTAATTGTAAAAGGCTGACCTTTAAACTTCTTTGATTTTCCATGAATAAGAGTGGCCTCCGCTCCTGTATCTACCAATGCTCGGGCCCTTTGGACATTACGATGTCTCCAATAAATATCAATATCTACATAGGGTCTATTATCTCTGTGAGCCCATCTGTGTACTGGAGCTTGACCTATTTCCTAGTCATTTTTACTGCGTTCTGTGTACCAGGATAAATCAGGATAAAGACTCTCACGTTTCTCAGGTATCGATACCTCCTGTTCATATCCATCTCTATTACGAAATGGATTCCTGTCCTCTGCATTGTACTGCGGGTTTCGATCGGCCAATCTGTGTCGATCCTCTCTCCTTCTCAACTCAGGGGATTGATCCCTATCATCTCTACGTCTGCTGTTAACATAATCATCTCTCCCCCTTTCTCTTTCCCCCTCTCTCTCTCTCTCTCTCTCTCTCACGACGGGGGGACAAATCACGTACATAACGTCGATCATCACGACGATCAGAGCGCCCACGGCGGTCGTCATCACCACTACCGTCAGAAAAACCACGATCACACTCAGTCGTCCGAACACGCCGGGCACCCTCCTTTCGATCCAAGCCACGTTTGCGAAACATTTCCCACAAACGAGAAGTAGTCTCACCGTCAATGTCCTCCTTCCGCACACCATCGGCCATAAGACCAAAAAACATATCACGTCTAGTAAGTTTATTGTCACCAGGAGTACGAGTGTCAGGCCGGGACTGCCGTTCAGGTTTACACCACTCACCCAACTCACCGAGTTGGCGTACCGATTCCAGCACCATAGATAACATGTTACCAGTCTGATTAATCAATAAAGTCATCATGACCTGCTTATAAGCAACAGGGGAAGAACGAATAATACGATTCCGCACAGAAGAAGTCAACAAACCATCAAGCAACCTGTCAGCAGTATTCAGAAAAATTGCCGTTTTCATCACCTCCTCTTTGAGACGTTGTGCAGCATCGCGCAAAGTATACCACGGTTTGTCATTCACAGGCCAGTCAGACTCAGTAGGATATTTTTGACTACAACCCTCAGTCGCCAATTGAAGCAAAGTAATTTGACCACCACCATTAAAGTTACGAAAATGATCCTGTACAGTAGAATCCGAACTCAAGGAACAAAACTTCAAACAATCGCCAGCATCCAACATAATGCCAGCAGCGCCCAGTTCATAAAGGCGCACCATCCATGTGAGTAAAGTCTCACCAGCTCGCTGCCGAAATCGCTGCAAAATATCACTAATTTCTTGTTGAGTAAAATCCTCCAAAGAGTCTAAAGCAATACCATTCGGAGCACCGGGAGCATGCTGCAACTTCCGCCGAAAAACTGGATGCACCGAGACCGTGGGACGAGCATCACAAGGAGCTCGATCAGTACACGTAGAGGAACAATCAGTGTAAGAAGCATCGACCCCACTCGAAGGACGAGCGCAATCACGGGGTGCACCATCAGAGGCGCAAGAAGTAGACTTACAATCACGGCCGGAGCGAGAGGACTCGCGCTTTGCAGACTCCTCACCCGAGGAACGAGAATCACTCGAGTTCCAGATATTACCATCCCATTCATCAGGATTCCAATCCAGTCCGGCTTTTGCCACGACCAGACGCACCTTTCGCGTCGAAACCCGACCACGCCGATTCTTGTATTTATAACGAGCAATTCGCACAGCCGCCCTCTCGGCAATAGTTTGGTACGTCTCAAGTTTGTCAGCAAGCAACTTATTTTGACACCGCAACAAAGTATGAGCATTCTGAATCTCAACAAAGTTCGCTTCCACATCCTTATGCAATTTCTGTAACTTCAACAACCTCTCATGCAGAATCCTGTACGCAGACAGAACAATCCAACCTCTGCGCCCCAAAACGGGAAGCTCATCACCCTTAGATACCGGCACCTTCTGTAAACAAGTAATCACATTAGCCGGCTCCGCCAGCTCCAAAAAAGAATTCCAATTCTCACTCAAACCAGTAGAATCAGCCCACTCACGGGCTAAGGCTTCATAAGGCGTTGAATCCCAGCCGGGAATATCAACGGGCAACTTAAAAGTAGATTTCGACTTTCTAGAAAACATCTCGGAAAAGAAAGAGAAAGAGAAAAAAAGAGAAAAAAAAAAAAACTATACACACAATTATATACAAATAAAATACAAACGAAACCACGCACGCGCCGAAAGCAAACACGATACAACCACAATGCACACAGGTTTCGTAAACGGTTCGTGACGCCAAATGTTCTGCTTGGGTTTTCGGATCAGATAGAACCCGCTCATCAGAGCCTCACTAACCCAGCCAGAACGTTACCCCCTCCCCCTCCCTAGGGCCTATTTACAATAGGTAACCACATATATCTACCACCTAAGGACAGGGAATTCCTACTATACATACCAAGACCTCTTATAATCGGCGGCCTCACGATCCCATACGGATCCAGACCTCTCTGCCCATACGACAGTCTCAGCACAAGTGGCGGCCTCGCGATCCCATACGAATCCAGACCTCTCTACCCAGACGGCAGTCTCAGCACAAGTGGCGGCCTCGCGATCCCATACGAATCCAGACCTCTCTACCCAGACGGCAGTCTCAGCACAAGTGGCGGCCTCGCGATCCCATACGAATCCAGACCTCTCTACCCAGACGGCAGTCTCAGCACAAGTGGCGGCCTCGCGATCCCATACGAATCCAGACCTCTCTACCCAGACGGCAGTCTCAGCACAAGTGGCGGCCTCGCGATCCCATACGAATCCAGACCTCTCTACCCAGACGGCAGTCTCAGCACAAGTGGCGGCCTCGCGATCCCATACGAATCCAGACCTCTCTACCCAGACGGCAGTCTCAGCACAAGTGGCGGCCTCGCGATCCCATACGAATCCAGACCTCTCTACCCAGACGGCAGTCTCAGCACAAGTGGCGGCCTCGCGATCCCATACGGATCCAGACCTCTCTACCCAGACGACAGTTCATACGACAGTTCATCCTATGATCACCATAACATACAAAAAGGGAATCAGTCTCACTATTCATCAGATCACACAAGGACTGCCAGTTCGAGCATAGCCTGTTCTCCGGTTCGAGGGGCTCCTCTCTCCCTTATTCAGTTACCACTTACCTGATCAGGGTTAACATCTGTTCATGTAGCCGCAGCTGACTAGAAGAATAGGCTACCCTCTCATACAAGAACACGCAGCACATGTTGGTTCACTACAAACTGGGTACTTTATTACTCATTACATACGCAATCACATAACATTACAATATAACACATAACCTGCAAAGAAAAGTGAAAGATTAAGTTGTGCACTCTAATAAGAAAGGGTCGACATCACCTTAGTAGTGTGTAGCCTGCACTCAGTGGTCATCTAGGTTCCCTTCTCTTCTGTGCCTCGGCTCGCCTGGAAGTCACACCTCCGCAGTCACGGATACACGTCTGCACCACTATGCGCTGTTCCCTTCACCCTTCTCCGAGTCACTGGGACCTCTTCCTTATCGGCTACTCTCTCCTCTCTGGCTATTCGGCTAGGAGAGTATCTGTCTCTCGGTTTTTCTCCGCCTCCAAGATGGCGTCTGTCTTCCCTGGAATAAGTAGTAGCTTTACTGCTAACGGCTAGATGCCGCCTACGGACTGAACATGTAACTGCCTCAGACTTTCACTAATATAGAGGTGCGTTTCCTCATGGAAAATTCCGGCCCGTAACCTGCCGCCCACCAAATTCTTGTACCTCCCCGTACCAAGGACACGTTCCCAGCCGGCCGGCCTGATGTAGTGTCTTCGGCATGAAGAAAAATACAATCCTTCGATAAGGGCCGGCCTGAACCGGTTCTCTCCAAGCGAATAACACCTCATAACTAAAACATTACATTTGACCTAGAAGCATCCCAAGCTGCCGGAGCAGAAAGAAAGATGGAGTCTCTCCCGTTTGAGGCCTACCAGGCCTGAATTCAGCACGGCTCCATGAAATACCTTCACTACAGGACAGGTTATCCCTAATACTAACGAATCTATCCCCTAGGCTATGTGTGCAAGCCCTGATCTATGGGGAAGAGCACAGGATCATGTCGAAGTGCCTAGTAAATAGGCTCCATTCACTACTCTAACCCTTAGACTTGAATGGTAAGAGACTGAAGTCACATTCAATTACCTTTCCTCACAAGAAGGCCGGGAAAATCGAGCAGAACAGCTGCCTTTAGATTCCCAATAATCATTCTGAGACCTAAAGAATAAGTTGTCATTAAAAGACTGGACACAGTAGTAAGAATCGCACACAATAAGAGTATTCACTTTAGGATCTGCAAACTCGAGAGCACGCAGCGCTGCCAATTGAGCCGTACAGTCCCCAAGTACCTGTGTATGCACAATTGAAGACTTAAATTTACCATTTACTGTTGAACCGGCCACAATATCACAATCTGCTGAATAACCATGTTCGGATGAGCCGAGCCGTCGGTATACATGATACAAGGACAACAGAGGAGGATGAACGCACGAGAATGCATCTGGATCTATGCTGTGCAACAAAGACCCAACACATGCAACAAAGGCCCCGGGGCTGTTCTTATACCCCATAGGCAAGCGCGTAAATCTTTTCCGATGGTGCTAAATGCTGTCAAGTCACGGCTCTCAGTGGCCAGGTTATGACTGTAGAAACCATTGGATATATCCAGTGTTGTTTTGTATTTTTTACGAATAAGGCTGTTCACTAGCACAGAGCTGTGTGTGTTCTGTACTGCAAATGTATGACAATGACTATTCAAATTTCGATAATCTAATACAATGCGATAGCAACCATCCTGTTTCGATACCGGAAAAAGAGGATTATTCACCGGTGATACACAGGATTCAATTACTCCTTGATATATCAATTGAGTCAGAATGTCACAAACGGGAGCCTTAGCCTCTCGTCTGATTGGATAATGCGGTTCTGCCTGTGGCATAGACCGTAATGATATCTCATGTGCCGGTGAATCTCTATCCCAGCCCACCTGATTACGGTACAGCGCTGGGGCACGGGCCAATGCCCACTCAGATGTGTAAGCTAGTTTAGCTTCCTCAGGGGTGTAACGTGAAGAACTCTGAAGTATCACGTCCTCCTCTCTAGAAGCGGCCAGAACAAATGGTGGCGGTCAATCTGCCTCTGCCAACAAAATATGAAACGAGGAGGTGAGATTTTTCCAGAAAACCTCTGTAATTGTACGCTGTATATCATCCTCAATTTGGAAGACAATTTCATAGAGTCTATCAGGGGGCGCAACTCGAGTATCTGCTGTTTCTACTATAATAAATGTATCAGTTGCTCTCACCTCAAGACAGGGACGCAGTGCCTCCCGCACTATGGTAACCTACGTCGCGCTGTGGAGCAGAGTCACTGCCCATGTCCAGTCTAGGAGTAGCGTTCTCACCGTCTGAGGCATACTTCGCTGTTAAAGCGGCAACTGTTTTCTTTTGATATGGAGGTCGAAAACGAGGCAGTCCCTCTTGTTTGGCTTTTACGTCAAACTGTCGAGGTTGATCCCGTCCCTGTTGCGTGGTCATACCTTTGCTGCAATCCAGCTGTTCCCCACCAACGACTTGTCCCGTAAAGAATGAGAAGAGCGCTGACCAGGGACTTGAACTCTATCAGGAGTTTTAATCTTCACGCGGTCGCGCAAATCATAAGTTCGCTCAGAAGAATCAGGTGTCGGTGAGCCAGCACGCGAACCATGCTTCTGTTGTTCCTACCCCTGTTTATCATTTCTCCAGTTCTTTTTAGGAAAGAACAGACGCCCATCCTTATCAGTCTGGGCTTTTTGTTGAGGTTGAGCAAAGGCTTAATTCCGAGACTATTGCACCCTAAGGTTTTATAAGCTTAGCAATAATCTTTGGCAATTCGCGCTATTTGTCTGAGTCAGCAACAGCCTCCAAGCGTTGTGCCACTTGTAAGCTTACTGCTTCACCCTTCACATTAGCAAGGATCATATCGCATACAATATCAAACACCCCCACCAGTCTCATTCCCAACTCCAGGGCCGCTTCTACCCCATGTTCATCCTGAACACGTTTTATCACAGAAGGGAGAAGGGTCATTGAGGGAGTGCCAAAACATATTGAATATACCGCTGCAAACACTCTACCCCAAATGCTACAATCAGCTAACTCGGGAATAAGGCCTTTAGGCTAACTCATTGTTAAAATCCTGTGCTTTTTCACAGATGTGGTTTTAGGAAAAACAGCTTTGAGTTGTCCATATTTATCAGTAAGCCAGTAAGGAAGCTCGTCCGTATTTTGCAGACACTTGCCCATCACTGAATTAATCTTGACAGGACTGATAACTACATCACCGGGTCCCGGTGGTTGTGCAGCAACTCCAGGTGGTCCCGCCTGTATACTGCGTGACATGAACTGTATACCAGCTCTATGCACACGTTTTAATGAAGTGTGCAATATGCGTAGCTCTGCGACTGTAACATTAAGATTATTAGGATGTGGGGTATACCCACCCAAAACGTGCCACGTGGCCCCATCAATCGATAAGGGGCCTAAACGGAACGCTGTCAAAGGGTGAGGAAGGGCGCCATTAAACCATATAGTGTGTTGCCAAGCTTTTAACAGAACTTCAAGAGATCGATAAGGTCGATAATCCTGCGGTAGTGCTTTGGCAGTATACTTGTGAAAGAAATTATCACTTCCATCCACTGCCGGAAAGGTGACCCAAGAATAAAACACCTCAAAGCGGTCTGCTGCATCGGCCTCCACAATGAAAATAAGATCAGTACCCGCATTAAGTACTCCATGTTGGGTCAAGTAAGCGGTCACTAGAGCGCGGTTAGGACCCACTATGGCAACTGCCATAACCAAAGCAAGAAAATAACAACCTATGAGCGGCAGCGCAATAACGGGCAAAAGACAGAACTAGCAACTTTTAGTATTCAAGCTTGAATAACCTATAACTTCACAATATAGGAGGCTACACCGTCACAACTGTCTCCGGAAACAGATGTGACAGGATTGTGGACAAGCACAATCACTACTCAGGTGTCTCGCAGATAAGTACCAGACCAAACGTTGGTGGCGCCATGTTGCAGGGATTCTGCACATACATAGACCTATGCGCAGGAAAATAGGACCTCGGTGTGTAGAGGCTGAGCCTTCCTACCGCCTTAGTACCTAAAATCGACTAGCCATAGCATCTCATTCGCTCTCCTACACAATCCAGAAGCTACAAATGATTAGACGTTTTTACATTTACAATTTTTAGATAATACATTTTTAGTATGTACTATGACTGGTTTTCTGAAAAACATTATGAGAATTAGAAAAAACCTAAATGCCTATGGCCTATTCGTGATTGCTGCTGTTTGAAAAGGATCTTCGCACAACCTGACTTACTTGAATGCACTTTTTGCACAGTGTGATAGACCAATCTCTTTTAACATATTTTAACAGTTTTTTATTCTATGTTTGTGCTTTTATGATTTTAAAATATCTAAAATCGAATAAAGCTAATTTTGAATTTGAATAGACAACCCAGAACACAACACTTCCGACTCTCTCAGGTATCGCGGTAGCAAGATATACGCTTTCGCTCACTCACTCACTCGTACCTGTCCACAATAAGAATTGACAGAGTCACTGCTATAGTTCAAAATGTTTATTTTAACTATAGTGCTCTATAATGCAGTAAATGAGCCACAACCAGCAGGAAAACGTGTAAACCTATAACAGTTAGCATTGGTGCAATTCCATAGATTAAAAGGGGGGATGTCATCATATACAGACAGTGGATGAAGGACTAAGAGGCCTAACCACCCACCCCTTGACTAGAATAAGTTTTATTATATAAAAGAAGATCTCTGGGCTTTGGCAGCAGACCCCATACCTCAGTGCCTAGATGGTATTTTTACATCATAGGAACAGCATAGCTCGTCTCCCTGGAAAGATCCCTCCCCAAGTGTGTTTTAGAACAACATGCATCCCGCAGGGATGTGGAATATTTTTTAAAATGTACTTGTCCAAGGGACAACGCGCTACAGAAATCTTCTTGCCCTGCAAAGAAATCAATTCGCCCAGGCTAATACTTAATTTAATCAGATAAGTTTCCAACGAATGTGCCTAATACTTAGTGGAGACTATGGCACTATGCACTGGGATAAACAACATTACAATATACATTTTGCATGAGGTATTGGCAAATAAAATACAGTAACAAATATTTTAGACCCAAGCTGATCTCTACAAAACATCTGTGCTCCAGCCCTAAGTCAGAGATGGACATAAATGTTATTCTTTATATGCCTTAACTATGTTTTATTCAGCAGAGCAAAGGATGTTTTCTGATTCATCAGTAAAGGGCAAGACTCAGAACTCTTTTCTTCTTAGGAGGCAGTTCTGTATATTTCTGTCCAATTAACATCAAAGCATCATCTCACATGATGTGAAAGATTTTCAATTGGGTGACTGTGACATTGCAATATATAATGGTAATAAAGACAAATCTTGGGACTGGGCCCATGGTTGAGGAAGCAGCCAGAGAGGGAGGCTCAGGTTTATGCCTAAGGTATAGCAGTCTTATCAGCAGTCCCAAAGAGAGGGTACAAGTATGTCAGTCTTATCAGCAGTCCCAAAGAGAGGGTACCATTAAACTTGGTGATGAGTCAGTAGGATCTTCAACAAAACCCAATTTTTGTTACAGATTTACAAAAAGGATTTCTAAGGTGTAGTCAGCTTTCACTACAACCGTTATTCTCCAGTGAGGGTAGTCTGCCCTGTAAGAAAATATAGATCACTGTCTCCAGGGCCAGTGTATCCTCGTCAGACATAAGACAAAGAACAATTGCTATTTGCCTGATCTACTTTTAAAAGAATCAAACAGGGGGGACGGCAGCGTGGATGGCTGCTTAACTCCGAGATCCGCCGTTCCAGAGCTGCAAAATGGCCTTCCCGAAGGGTTTAAATAGCTGAAATCCTTCGGAGATACGTCGGAACCTGCCCTGGCTGCATGGTCGTCTTTGTTTTGCCCCGAATGCCGTTTTTGAGGCAGTTTCAGCCCTGTTTTTCTCCGACTGGAAACTACGTGATAACTAAGATGGCGGCGTTCCACACGTTATTTTCTTATTACCGGAGGTCTGAGGCGACTCGAGATTAAATTCATCTGGACTGAGAGTTTCCTGCATTGTTTGGGTCACCCACTGCTTGCCAATATGAGCGCTATTGTAATGGTGTCTCCACGGGAGTCTCAGTGCTGATGCACACACTACGAGTATGCTTGCTCTGGGGCTGGATTTGGTTACTGTGGCCGGCGATGCACCAGGGATACACCCGCTACCCTTCTCTAGAGGCTGTACAGCTTGCCTAGATCTGCCACTTTGGTTTGCGCGTAGCGGCGATTGCAAGAGCACTGTGTTTACTGAGACTGAGGTTCCTGGAAGAACGACAATGGTTTTGGTGAGCGCAGCGACGCATATTATTATTTAATTGTGCAAATATTTACGGCTCACTGAATGACTGCCTATGGAGGTGGCTCCACACATTGAGAGTGTGCAAGGTACTTTATGTATGAAGTTGCGCACCCTTGCATTTACTTTATAACTGAGATGGCACGTTTTGCTGGGTCAGAACACTGATTATTTCATGTGGTGTGGGTCTCTCTCTTACGAGGCTCCTATTCTACCTCTATGTAGTTCGCATATACAGAGAATTGGGCTCCATGTACGTTGTGCCTGACATGCTTCCACCTGATTTCTGGACTCCGTGTTATTGTGCTGCGTTCTGTGGGGCTGATGAATAGTGGAGATTCCGGTATGAAGACGCCACTGGATGTGCCTTCCAGACTGTAGTGATGTTGTTTTGATAGATTGGGTGCATGTCTTGTCTTACGCCAGCAGAGGTGGATATACCTGCTTCGTCTGCTCTCTGAGATTCTTGTGCTTTGGGATCATTGGATTTTCTAGTATGGCCACTGTGTAGCTATATTACATCATAAACTGGTGGTTGTGTACGCCGCTTATCTTACTCATGCTCCTTTCTTGAATTTGGATCAGCCAGGCCACCCCTAGGAGATAATCAGATACAACCAATGTAGGTGTGGCCTATCTCGGAACCTCCAGTCATTAATCAGATCGCAAATTGACCGTCGCTTTCAGTGACAGATACTACAACTCTACAATCTTTAAAATGTCTGACCGCGATTCCAAGTTGATGCACAAAAGAAACAAAGGGGAACCCTCACAGTCAGAATCACCCATCAAAGTGAAACCAGATATCAAAAGTACATTGGACCTGATCCTTAAAAAGCTGGCTGATGTCCATGAGTTGGCCAAATCAACCAAACAAACAACGAAGACTATACAGCTGGAGATAACAGCCATTAGAGCAGATATGAACACTGTGAACAACAGACTTTCTGTAGCTGAACAGTGGATCAGTGATGTTGAGGACATTGTAACCAAGTCATGTAATGAAGCAAAATCCTTGAAGAATGTGACGTCTATGCTCATGAGACAGACAGCTGAGTTGGAAGATCGTAATCGGAGAGGCAACATCCGAATCCTTGGTGTTCCGGAGGGATCGGAGGAGGCTCTAGGCTCTTGTTTAGCTTTTCTAGAGGATTGGATTCCTAAGTTTACTGGCATAACGTTTGATCATCCTTTTGAATTAGACAGAGCACACAGAATCCCTTCATTTAAATCCTCATCACGGCAGGGGGTCCGCCCAATCATCTGTAAACCTCTGCGATTTCAACAGGTAGAAGCAATACTTAGCTATGCCCGGAAAAACCATCAACTCATCTGGAAGGGGACAAAAAAAAAAAATTTTACCCAAGATTTTTCGAAGCCAACTGTTGACACACGTAGGGGTTTCCTAAACCTAAGGGACAAGTTGAGGAGCAAAAATATCCAGTTTTCTTTTGTTGGCCCTACTAGGTTTAAGATCACTGATGGTGGAAGACACCTTTCTTTCAACGATCCCAGAGACCTTGCGAATTATCTAGAAGGCCCTCCTACTCAGGACATGGATTCATCACAGTTCTCTGCCAGTAAGAGGAAGTCCTCGCCAGGTCCGGCGTAATGCTAGTGTTGATTCCATTGTACCTTTTAACATTGTTTCCATCAGAAGATCCGGTGTATTGTATCTATTCACAAGTAATTTGATAATATGTACACGTCCTTTATTGGTTGTGATGGTAATTGTTTCTATTTAGGCTTGTATATTAGCCGAAGGTTGGTTGATAGTTACATATTGGGAAGGTCTGCATATGATCTGATTATGTTGTTTCCTCTGGAGTGCGGGTGGACACTCCTGTCGTCGCACCTCCCACATGCTAAGTATTCAGGTTGGGGTGGGGAGGGAGAGGAAGGGGGGTGATTGGGTTGAGAGCGCCCAAGATCTCAATAACGTTTTCACTGATTTTATATTTGATTCTTTGGCTGCTCTCCATCTATTTTTCTTTCTTTTCTTTTCTTTTCTTTCTTTTTCTCCTTTTCCTTCATTCTTCTCCTTTCCTGGCTTCTTCTACTCGCTAGACATGTCTGGTGCCCAGGATCCCTTGTACAATTTTCAGGATGTGAATATCTGGCTTTCAAGTTTATTATGCTGTTGAAAATATATGATTTTGATGACTGTCATATGAGCCCTGCTATGTGGTATTTAAAATATTTGCATTTGTTCCTATGTCAAGACCCATACTTATTGAGTTCACCATTTGAAACCGTTCCTGATGGCCACTAACAAACAATGTGCCCTATCAAGCGATTTGAAGCTAGTGTCTCTTAATGTTAAAGGTCTTAATCACCCTGTGAAAAGACGTGAGGTCTTTTAGTATTTAGCCAAGACAAAAAGTGACATTGTGATGTTACAAGAGACAAAGCTTTCTGAGGATGACAATAAACTCATTAAATGTAACTGGATTTCGCAAATGGCATGCTCTCCAGCAGATAAGAAGAAACGAGGTGTTATTACCTTGATTTCGAGATCAGCTAACATAACGCTAGAATCCTATACACACGACGATGAAGGTCGTTTTTTGATCACTCACTTGAGGAGAGGCGAGGATTTATTACACGTGGTCAATATATATGGTCCTAACACGGATGATCCCTCCTTTTGGTCCAGCATTTCAGACAGGTTAGATAGTATACCTCAGGAAGATCTTATAAATGGCAGGAGACTTTAATCTACCCTTGGATCCGATAATTGACAGGCAGTCCAACTGCTATTATCAACCCACGAGCTCACACGCAGTACTCACAACTATTTGCTCTAAATTTAATCTTAAAGATCCCTGGAGACTCCAGCACCCAGACACAAGGGATTACACTTTCTATTCGGCCCCTCACAACTCGTACACTAGGATTGACTATATCCTTGTTTCTGGGGCATACACCTGCCTCATCGAGTCTACTGATATAGCCCCAAGGTTGATTTCTGACCATTCTTGCATTTCTCTTAAATTAATGGGAAGTCACAAGGAACAAACTCCTAAAAGATGGCGGTTTAACGACGATGTCTTGTCAGACCCTGAGGACAGAGAGAAGATTGCAGAGGCCATTACAGACTATCTTGGACATAACAAGGTGACTGATACTAATATAAATATACACTGGGATGCATTGAAGGCCACTATAAGGGGGCTAGTCATTGCAATAAAAACAAAAATAAATAAACGCCTGAACCAAGGACTGCTCCAGCTAGAACGAGAAATTAGAGATTTAGAGACTGCCCACATTGCTTCCGTAAATGATTCTAGTCTATTGCTGACTTTGACACAGAAGAAATATGAGTACAATAAGATATTAAGCGAACGTGCGGGGGTGTGGATTAATAAATTTAAAGCTCTGAATTTATGTGAGGCCAACAAGGCAGGGAAACTTTTAGCTTCATACCTTAAACATAGACAAAACCAACATGTCATCTCTTCAATCAAAGATGGCAATAATCAAACTCATACGACACATAATGGCATTCTCAGTACTTTTAAACAATTTTATCAAGACCTGTATTCAAATAATCAGACTTTTGACAGTGAGAGGTGCACTGATTTCCTCCGTGATCTCAATCTGCCACAACTCTCAGAAGTGGATTCTGCCATGTTAGGTATGGAAATCAATAGCTCGGAGATAGAAAAGGCGGTCAGGTCCTTGAAAGAGAATAAAGCGCCAGGGCCAGATGGTTTCACGGCAATCTTCTATAAATCCTTTTTAGTTCAATTAGGTCCTACTATGAAACAGGTCTTTAACCATAGTGCCACCACAGGACACACACCTGACTCTATGTCCGAAGCTAACATTGTCGTTATCCCCAAGGATGGGAAAGACCCTGTATATCCAAAAAATTATAGACCTATTTCACTTATCAATGTTGATTGTAAAATATATGCCGAAATTCTTGCGGTTAGGCTCAATTCGGTCCTTCATAAATTGATAAGCAATTCCCAGGTGGGGTTTCTCCGGAATGGGGTTTCCCACGCTTGTGTCCAGAACGGAGCCAAGGTAGTGGATGGTTTGGGTGGGCTGCTGCACTGACTTCTCCATGTTGACATGAAGGCCGAGATCGTGCAACTGTTGTAGACAGATCTGGAAGTCGTGCCTCACCTGCCGCGGGGATGGACCTTTCAGATGCCAGTCGTCTAAGTATGGATAGACGAAGAGACCTTGTCTGTGTAGAAAGGCTGCCACCACTGCCATGCATTTGGTGAAGACTCGCGGGGCCGACTTGAGCCCAAAGAGCAGTACTTTGTATTGATAATGTTTGTGGCCGACCACAAACCGTAGGTACTTGCGATGACGTTTTGCAATGGAAATATGGAAGTACGCATCTTGGAGGTCCACCGAACACATTCAATCCCCTACTTGCAGATGTGGACATATTTGATGAAGGGCCAACATGCAAAACTTCTCCTTGACTATGACCTTGTTCAGAAGACGAAGGTCCAGGATCGGTCGCAATTTGTGCTCCTGATCTTTTTTGGGGACCAGAAAGTACCTGGAGTACACTCCTTTTCCTATTTGAGAAGGTGGAACCTCTTCTATAGCCTGCTTTTGAAGAGGGCCCTCACCTCCTTTCGAAGCAGCTTTAACTGGTGAGGACAAGACTTTTTTGGTGGTATGTCCTTTGGAAGCGCACAGAAACGTAGCGCATATCCATTGCGCAGTATATTCAGCACCCAGCGATCTTTTGTGATGCTGTCCCACTCTGCCAGATGTTGTGAAGCACTTCCTCCCACTGAAGTGGGCAACGGCGGCAGAGGAAGCCACTGCTCATGACTTCCATCCTGCTCTCGCCGTGGTAGAGGACTGCTGTTGGTGACCCCCTCTACCTCTGTTGGACTTTGCTCCCCGAAACTGTGACATTCCCTGGGTATTATTCTGGGACCACTGAGGGGTTTGAACCCTCTGTTGAGGCCCCTTGCGCTGGTTGGGTCTGTAGCGGCGCCAGAATTCCTTCTTTTTCTCCAACCCAACCGCCTTGAGGGTGTCCAACTCGGTCTTCATCCTACTCATCTCTTCATCTGCGTGCATGCCGAAGAGAGAAGAGCCAGAGAATGGAAGGTTCAAGATTCTTTGCTGCGCATCTAGCTTTAGCCCTGTCAGTCTTAACCAGGACGATCTCCTGGCGCATACTCCATGCACGTAAGAGTGCGCTGATAGCACCGCTCCATCTGCCGCTGTGCTAATCGATTGATTAGCCACCAAGGATCCCTCAGTGACTATCTCCTCGAAATCCTTTTGGTCCTCCTTTGAGAGCTTGGACTTGAACCGCTCCAAAGAGTCCCAGAGAGCTCTGTCATAACGTCCTAGCAACGCAGCCGCGCTGGAGACCTTAAGGGACGCAGCCGCAGACGTGCAGGCTTTGCGACCCCACGAGTCCTGAGATCTGCTCTCTTTATCTGGTGGAACAGAGGAAGAAGCCGATACAGCATGAGCCTTTCTTGCTGCCGCTACGATTACCGAGTCTGCAGGAGGGTCCATCTTAACAAAGACCGGATCAGAGGTAGCCGGCTTATATTTCTTAAGGATGCAAGCCGGCACCGCCTTGATGGTTGCTGGAGTTAAGAAGGTGTCCATGACAGGGTCCAGAATCCCAGGAACCAATGGAAGTAATGGTCGAGATGCAGTCTTCTGATGAAGAGTCTTGAAAATCACCGCCGTCGTGACTTGCGGGACGGACATCTCAATGTTGAGTTTCTGAGCACCCCTCTGCAGAACCTCATGGTATGTGTTGATATCGTCTATGGGTGAGACCCTGGAGACCGGGCTGTCCGAAAGTGTGGGGGAGTAATCCCTCTTTGAGGACCGGGTGGGGGAAGTCGATGAAGTAGATGGTGTTCTTCTACTTCGTCGATGATCATGGAGTCTTTCTCGTGATCTGACTGCACGATCTTCTCGCCTGGGGGAGCGCGATCTAGGGCGCTGTCTCTCAGGTGACTTCTCGCGTACCTGCCTGGGAGGACTCACTCTGTCCACTTCGTCCACCAATCTTTGAAGAGGAGATTTATGCACCAGACTGGCATACTCTTGCATCCTCCTTGTCGCCCCTGAGTCCTGCCAGTGACGTACGAGCAGCAGCCATCTGGGCGACATTTGAACCACAGAAGGGGTCTCGCGTTGTCTTGAAGGAGACCTGCGGACATGGCTAGCAGCTTCTCTATGTGAGAGACCTTGCGGAGTAGCTGACCTTGGAGAAGCCCCCTTGGATGAATGCGAGGACGAATGGCGCGAAGCTGACTCCGTCACTAGGACCACCGATCCATCCCCAGACCTCACCGAGGCCTGTCTCGACGTCGAGCGTGCTCTCGACGTCGATCTTGGCTCCGGCCTTCCCGCTTGTCGGGCCTCCCGTCTGCTCGACGTCGAACGCCGTCTCGACGGCGACCGGTGCCGATGAGAAGCAGGCGAAGAATGCTGCCTCGACGTCGAACGGCGATGTGAAGCCGACGACAGAGGGACTCTCTCTCTCGACGCCGAACGTCGTCTAGACGACGGCGGAGCTGTGTCGAATCTCGACGTCGACGGTATGCGCGACGATGGCCGAGGGGTATTTTTCGTCCTCGAAGCCGAACGTCGTCAAGACGACGACGGAGACCTCATCCTCGACGCCGATCGTCGCCTGGTTGACGACAGCGGAGGAGTCTTCGCTCTCGACTTCGATCGCTGATGGAACTGCGATGACATAAGTGAGCCTGCCCTCGATGACGGAGGGATGACACTCCTCGACGCCGATCGTCGCCGAGTTGACGACGGCCGAGCGTCTCTGCTCCTCGACGCCGATCGTCGCCAGGTTGACGACGGTGGAGGGTCTCTGCTCCTCGACGCCGATCGTCGCCGGGTTGACGACAGCGGAGGGGTCTTGTCTCTCGACGCCGATCGTCGCCGGGTTGACGACGGCAGAGGATCTCGAGTCTTCGACGTCGACGACGTACCTTTTCTCGACGGCGAGCTCGCTGTCGAAGGTCTTTTCTTAGAAATATGACCCACCTGAAGATCTTTTTTCAGCGCCGAGCCCGACGCTGAAGTAGAAGGACGCGAGGACTTGCTTCTAGAAGGCGTTCTAGACCTCTTGGAGCCCTTCCTTACCGGAGATCTTCCTCTAGATGATTTATCTGCCAGGCCATACAGGTGAATTCTTTCCCTATCCTTCAAAGTTCTTCTGGACAGGTTCTGGCAGTGAGGGCAGGTCTTAGGATCATGATCCTCCGGTAGACAAAGAATACAGACCCTATGAGATTCAGTCTTGGCCTTCTTTTTACCACAGGAAGGGCAAGGGTCAAAAAGAGATGGCATTTTAAGATATTAAAAAATGCCCAAACCTGTCACTTTAACAGATGAAAAACGTCGAAGTAACGAGTAAAAGTTGTAAAAAGTGAAAATATTTTCTGACAAAAATCAGAAAAGAGTGGAGCTGTGTTGCCAGGATCCTTCCTGAAGGAGCCGGAAAGAACAACTGACCTAACTGTCACCCCTGAGGCATGATGGGAAGCTGGGGGTCAGGTGTGCCTTAAAGGCACGGTGTCAGTGTATTGCTATGCAGCTACAGGTTAGCTTTTCAGACTTTTTAGACTGGGTATTTGCAATGCAGCCTGGGAGCTTCCTATGCTTTCAGTGAGTTATGAGAATTTCTACTGTTTGCTGAGCATTAAAACAGTTTCTAAACAAATTTTGTTATTGTTTCTCCTGTTTCTAATGCATGTTTTTCATGTATGGTGGAAATTCCTTACGGCATGATTCAGCTCTGATGTTTATTGGGCTGCAATTGCTTAAATATAGTTATATATATATGGATATATATGTGGGGCACATATAATATAGTGTTTCCGGGGTCCCGCGCATGGGCGGGAATATTCTAGTGCTTATGACTATTGATGAGGATCCCCTGGAAGAGAATGAGGGGTTACACAGGCAGCCTAGGATGTCTTAGGACAGTTACACTGGGAGCCTGTGGTAGCGTAGGATTTATAAATAGAGACAGTATTGGCCCAGTGATTCTCAGCTAGAAATGGCTAAAGTGTAACAGGAAGTCGCTGATGGCTTTGTGGTTACTGTGGTGTTGGGCTAGTGGCCGGAGAAGAGTGTGGGATGATTGAGAGGTTAGCCATGGAGTTAGAGAAGGGAGGGGCATTAGGCATTAGACAGGGAACTAAAAAATATCAGTAGGCTTTAGAGAAGGAGAAAGAGAAGAGTTGGAGTCCTGGAGGCATGGTGAATGGGTTACAATGGGAACTAGAGATGAGAGAAAGGTTGGGGTTGATTAATTGCAAGTGAATGTAAAGGGTCAGACTGAATAGAGATGGTTCAAGAATTTGCTATGGTGCATGAGAAGATAGGTGTGTTAGACATGGATAGATATAGTGGAAGTGTTAGGCAGGGCAAGGACTAGTTTTGTTGCCTTTGTTGTATTTTTTAACAGAGCTGGTAGTTGCTTTGAAGAATGCTATGTAAATACATCCATTTCTTTTCTCTGGCTATTATCCTACTGAATTACTCTACTGAGAGTATTGAAATGATGATTCTTCCTAGATTTAAATTCTTTTATTAGGATCTTCAGCTTGTAGTTACTTGCTTTGAGTCAATGTATCTAATGTGTGAGAAGTTGGCCTGATAAATGATGTCACTAGTTCTAGTGTACACCTTGTATCAGTCCAAACAACCCTTATGGTGATTGGTTGTAAAGTCAACCTTATAGACCAGCTATCCTAGTGGTAGCATGGACAAGAGCAGTCTTAGGCTAAACTCTGAATGGCATGTGAAGCCAGCTGTTATACCATATATAATCCCTTGAATACCAAATGAAAGGACACCACAACAGATATATATATATATATAAAATAAAGTGTATTTATTCTAGTCAAACCCTCAGCACTCTTTATGAGATTCGAGGTAAGTACAACACAGTCTTATTCAAGCATACATTAAGTCACACAGGTAAGTAATACAGTTAGGCCCTAGGGGCCACGCAAACCATATACTAAAGAAGTGGTATAAGGACCACTGTCGCGGAAATAGGATAGGCCTAGGCCTAGGGAATCGCTGGGGCTACCCTACACTACCCAAGGTTAGGGAGTGGGAGGCCCACGGGATTCAGGTGCAGAGTGGAAACACTCACGCGTAATGCGTATAATCGATAGAAATAGTACAGTTCTGAAATAAGCAGTTTTAGGACACTTCTGGTATAGCTAGAAAGTCGAGACTCGGAAACTAGACCCTAGGATAGTCAATACCCTTGTGAGCACCGGAGTACCCAAGTTACCTAGCCCACGGGCTGCGGGTGCATAGGTGTGAACTTACATCGGGTTTCGTCGTGGACTTCTATGGATGCCTGAAGGAAAGTTGCTGACAGGCAGTCAGTACAGAGTGTCCGGTGGATCCCAAGGCCGGGATCAAGAAGGAAGGATACCTGCAAGCAGAAGGGACAGAGTCAGGGTCACTAGCCAGTGACCACGTGGAACCAGGAAGGAACCAGGCGATGTCGGGAGATTGCAGGCAAAGAGGTGAAGCTTGTCGCAGCAGCCACGGGTACCAGGAGACGTCGCGGACGACCAGGACCAGGAGGCGAGCTGTCCCACGAAGGCTCTTGCTGTCGGCGGCGTCGAAGTCGAACTAGGACTCACCAAGCCTTGGCAAGCGGAACCCACGAAGAATGGAGGACTTGCTTCTGGTGCAGACCAGGAAAGTCTGGGGCGCTTCTCTTTTGCAGAGGAGCAGGAGCCAGTCTGGAGGAGCCAAACCAGCAGTGGAAAATCAAAGGTGTGTCGTTGCAAAGGCGCTAGCCAACGGGCAAGCAACCGGACAGACGCGGCAAGCAGGAAAATGCAGAAGGGCCCCACGCAGGACTCGTGGAGTGTGGGGGGCTGATCTTCGGTGCAGATGGTGCTTGGGGTTGGGGCTTCTCAATCCCCGGTGCACAACTTCGAGGGTGCCTCAGAAGCTTGCGCTGGAAGATACTCGCCACTTTTCCCAGGTAGCCGGTCCCACGTCTCTCGTCGCCTCCACGGATCTCAGCTCGGCTGTGGATGTGGATCAGGGTCGGAGAAGTCTGGAAGTCAAGGCTCTGGTCAGGCTCTGCAGTCGGTCCCTCGTAGAACTTCAGCAAAGCAAAGGGTAAGTCTCTTGATGGTGCCTGTTTGCACAGGGTAGCCACTCCTTGGCCACAAGGGAGATTCTTCAGTCTTCTTCTTTCGTCGAATGTCGAAGGTCCAGAGTTTCTGTTCAAGTTGCAGGTTCAGGATAATCTAATTTAGCAGGGCCCAACTAGCTACTAATATACTGGGCTAGTGGGCTGGGCTACCTGCAGGGTCCCTCCTATGGGTGGGACCAGGAAGGGGAGTGGCTACACCTCATTTCCTTTGTCCAGTTTCGCGCCAGAGCTGGGGCTGGAGTGCCCCAGCACCGGTTTGAACTGGACTATGCATGGAGCACCTTGTGTGCCCCAGGCATGTCTCATTCCTTTCAGCCCTCCCTGCCCCAATACACTAAAGTCTGTCTGGGGAGGTGCCAGCACCTCCCCAAGCAGGAAACCTATTGTCCAGGCCTCCCTGGCTGGGAGGGCTTCCAGCAGCAGGAGGTCAGACTCGTGTCTGTGGCAGCAGCATCCATTTTGTGATGCTGAGTGTCATGCCCCGCGGTTTGGATCGGCAGACGGTCCAGTATATAAGGACTCTACGCATGCTTGAACGCGCTTAGCGTTCTAGTCGGGAATCCTGTTCCGTCCGTAGATCGTGTGGCCTGACTTCCGGGGGTTTGGTTTCCTGTTTCCGGAGTTGCTTTGTTGATGTTCGTGTGTTTCGCGGCTGATACCCGCGTCCCTGGCGTTCTCGTGGAGACGCTACTTGCTCTTGGTAGAATTCCGGAAGTTTCTGGGCGGTTTTCGTACAGCTTTGATCTCATCTTTACAGAGACTGATTCGCAGCGTGAAGTGTGAGTGTGTTTAATTTCCCCTTTCTTTTTGCAACCCCTCTCCGTGTTACATTCTCTCCTTGGAGGCGGCATATGGTGTGTGTGGTAGTTGTGCCCCGTTGTGCTCTGGCTTCGTTCTTCCTGCCCCACTTCCAGAGACTTCCCAGTCCCCAGCATTTGGCCCCCACTATCCGCACCCTCAACACAGCGGATGTACCTAGTCCAGTATTTAGCGAGTTGAGAGGCACTGTCAATTCCCTTGTGCCTCCCAGCCTTTTGTTACGAGTGGACGATTTTGGTTTCATTGGCGTTTTTCTCACTAATTGGGCCACATCCCTCACATATCCTCACTGTCTCGTCACTATGTGAGGGTCGTCCAAGGCCGAAGAACGGCGTAACTCCTGAGGGAGAGCACTCGCGTGGACCACGGTATCGGTGGCCGGAGGGCAACTGAAGTACGGTAACAGCGCTGTGCGCTACTCTTTTTTTGTACTTAAATCATATTATTGATCAAGTGGAAGAGGTAACATTTGGTGTTCTGTTCTAGCCTTCTAGCCCTTTGTCTACACCTGCATGAAGTACATGTTACATGGACCATCATTGAAGACTCGGGGTTACTGGGTTTTTATGAAAGGGTGAGTTAGTTGTATGAAGAAACCAAAGGTTAGAGTGCGGAGGGATAGTTCCTGAATTCAGTGCTTTTTGTTACATAGGATACTGGCCTGTATTTCCCAAGGTTCATACCCCTTCCAAGGTTCATACCCCTCTGTTAGAATGGGGAACCCCTAGTTGGCACAGGTAGGTACTTGTGACAAGCAGTGGTCCCTTCTTCTATTCAGGGCGAGAGAGTTACCCCCTCAGAACAACCCCTGCTCACCCTATAGGTAGTGTGGCGCGAGCAGTCAGGGCTAAACTTCAGGGCGCTAGTCAGTTAAGCATTTATGATCACACACAGTAAACCACAATGATCCCCCACAAACGGACACCAGGCGTAAGTTGTATCAAAAATACGGATGCTTTATATAAAAGATTCTTTGTTACGCAGGCATGTACAAGACCATCAATAACGGTCGCGAAAGGGAAGCCACAAGATGATGATTAGGCACTGTTCTTGTCTTTGGTAACTTATTCGTTCACGAGCGCTTCACAGGGCTCGGTTGAGTCGGTCCAGTCACGGTGATGCGCAGCGTACCCGGGATACAGTGATACGGGGAAATCAGAACGTTGCGGACCCCGAGTCCGATAGAGAGTTCACTGTACCTGGGAACGTGCGATGTGGTTGGACGAGTCTTCAGGGGAGATGCAGGTTCTGCACCTCGTGGGTCTTCCGGATCAAGAATTCAGCGGGCGGCTCTCGGTAGACAGGTGCGGCCCAGGGCCTCCGACACGGACTGTGCGGGAGGTCACTGCGGAGGGCGGCACGGTCAGACTCAGGCTGGGAGGTGAAGCGGGGCGGCCGGATACGTTACGACGTACGGGCGGCCGTCCGAGGCTGGATTTCACTTCCCCACTAGAAATCCGGCGGGAGGGCGAGAGGGCACCAAGCGCGCTCCAGTAGCAGGCAGGTGACAGGGAAGCGGGGCGGCCAGACTCGATGGGTCCAGAGCGACTCAGGTAGAGCGGGGCTCTCGGCGAGTGGAGGCGGCCAGGCTTCTGGGTGTCACGGCCCTAGGAGGGATGCGAAGGTGCGCAGGGCACTCCGGCGGGAGAAAGCACACGGCTCGAATTCTCAGACGAGCGGAGACACGGTGAACCCACTGGTCCTGGGGTTCAGTTCAGGGGGCAAGCTCTTCTTCCAAGCCCTTGGAGATAGTTGAAAACAAAGTGCAAAGTCTCTTTCAGTCTTTTCCTCTCCTTCCTCAGCAAGGCACCTACTGCAGGCCAGTCCCTTAGGTCAGGGAAAGTTACTCCTCCTTCAGCTTCTTCCAGGTCCTTCTAGTCGGGCAGAGTTCCTTTGTGGTTCAATCTGGATCTGATTTCTTAGGAGCCAGGCTCCTACTTTTATACAGGGATTCTTTTGTTCTTTAGCGCCAGGGGGCCTGGGCCTGGCTCAGTCCAGTTTTGGAGCACTCTGTTGTGGTGACTCGGCTTGTTCCTTTCAGCAGCAGGGCAGAGACATCAGCCGCTCCACAGGGGGCGGCGCCGGCTTTGTGGTGGCAGAGCACAGGTCTATTCAAGAGTCAGGGTGCACTCCTCCCACCCATCCTGGTGTAATCTCTCTACCCACCACCTGGCAGCCAACCTGTCTCCTGGAATCCCCCAGCCCTGCTCCTGTACTGTTGCTAGGCAGGACACACACACACAGCAGAGGCGGACTGAGATGGTCAGGCACGCAAAGGCTAACTTTCTAAAAGTAGCATTTGCAAACCCAGGATATTAAAATAACCTTTACTAAAAGATGTATTTTATTATCCCGAGTTCAGGCATACTAAACATGACGTTCTACCAGGCTCTCTGAGTCCACTGGGGTCACAGCGTGTAGCGATCCCAGCAGCCCATTCTGGCCTATGGAGAGCAGGTAGCCTTCAATAGTGAAAAACGAAAATGGCTGTAATTCACTACTAAGACATGCCACACACATCAGGGCATGTCCTACCTTATACCTACAATGCACCCTGCGCTTAGGCCTACCAGAGGGGTGACTAACATGTAGTTAAGGGAAGGTTTAGGGACTGGTAAGTGGGGACACTTGCTCAGTCAGCGCGACGGTACCAGACCGCGCGCAGGTTCTGCAGTGGCAGACCCTAGACACATGTTACCCCGCTGCTTCGGTGGGTGGCACAACCCGTGCTGCAAGCCCACTAGCAGCATTTGGATATACAAGCCCTTGGCACCCCTGGTGCACTCTACTAGGGACTGATAGTAAACCAAATACCCCAAACGTGGAAGTCAATTCACATAATACATTTTACCATAGGGAGCACTTGCACTGTGGCACTGGATGGCAGTGGCACAGTGCCCTGAGCAGCTAACACCAACACAAAAACACATTGAGGCACAGACAAAAAATGGAAGGGTGACCCACGCCAATGGTGCCAGGTCTAACACGTGTCCCCTCCAGCTGAAAAGTGGGGAGAACTACCCTACCCCAGGGAGTTCTGCATCACTAAGGCGGAAAAACCTGGACAGACCGTCAGCATTGGCGTGATCTGTGCCAGGGCGATGCTCCACCGTAAAATCCATACCCTGTAGGGAGATGGACCACCTCAACAGTTTTGGGTTCTCACCCCTCATTTGCATCAACCATCTGAGGGGCCTGTGGTCGGTCTGAACCCGGAAGTGAGACCCAAACAAGTAGGGTCTTAGCTTCTTCAGCGCCCAGACCACAGCAAATGCTTCTCGTTCTATCGCACTCCACCTTTGTTCCCGGGGAAGTAGCCTCCTGCTAATAAAGGCTACGGGTTGGTCAAAGCCCTCCTCAGTGATCTGTGAGAGAACAGCCCCTACACCATGCTCTGATGCATCCGTCTGCACCAGGAACTCTTTGGAGAAGTCAGGAGCCAAGAGCACGGGCGCCGTGCACATGGCAGTTTTCAGGGTGTCGAAGGCTTTCTGACAGGTGTCAGTCCATATCACTTTTCTGGGCTGCTTCTTCGAAGTCAGCTCTGTCAAGGGGGCAACGATGCTGCCATACCCCTTGACAAACCTCCTGTAGTACCCGGTGAGTCCTAAAAAGGCCCTCACCTCCGTCTGGGTCTTTGGGGGCTCCCAAGCCAGGATGGTTTCCACTTTGGGTTGGAGGGGCGCCACCTGGCCGCTCCCCACTTGGTGTCCCAAATACACCACTGAACCCTGCCCGATCTGACACTTGCTTGCCTTGATCGTGAGGCCTGCCTTGCGCAGCGCCATCAACACTTCCCAGAGATGTTGCAGGTGTTCTTCCCATGTGCCGCTGAACACTGCGATGTCATCCAGGTAGGCGGCGCTGAACTCGGTCAGCCCAGCCAACACCTGGTTGACCAACCTCTGGAAGGTGGCAGGGGCATTCTTCATCCCAAAGGGCATCACCCGGAACTGGTAATGCCCATCTGGTGTAGAGAATGCGGACCTCTCTTTGGCCCCATCAGTTAAGGCGATCTGCCAGTACCCAGACGTTAAGTCAAACGTGCTGAGGTACCGTGCAGCCCCTAACCGATCGATGAGCTCATCAGCTCTGGGGATGGGGTGCGCGTCAGTCTTCGTGACTGAGTTGAGTCCTCGGTAGTCCACACAGAACCGGAGTTCGGGCGTGGCACCCGGCGCTGCAGCCTTTGGGACCAAGACCACGGGGCTGGCCCAAGGACTGCTGGAGGACTCAACCACCCCTAGGGCAAGCATCTTCGAGACCTCCTCTTTGATGCAGGCTCTGACCCTGTCAGTTACCCGGTAGGCCTTGTGCTTCACAGGTAAGCTGTCTCCTGTATCTACATCATGGACGCACCAATTTGTGATACCAGGAACCAGGGAGAACAGGTCAGGGAACTGCCCCAGCAGCTGGCGACAGTCACCCTGTTGCTCAGGGGTCAGGGTGGGTGAGAGGTTAACTCCATCCACTGACCCGTCTCGCTCTGAGGCTACCAAGAGGTCAGGGAGAGGCTCGGACTCCTCTTCCGTCCCATCATCGGTGGCCAAGAGCATGCCCACTTCGGACCTCTCCAAGTGGGGCTTCAGTCGATTGACATGTAGGACCCTTAAGGGGTTCCTAGGAGACCGCAAGTTCACCAAGTAGGTGACAGAACTCTTGCGCTCCACAATCTCAAAGGGTCCGGTCCACTTGTCCTGGAGTGCACAAGGCTCCACAGGGGCCAGGACCCACACTTTTTGGCCAGGTTGAAGCTCAACCAGAGTGGCGTTCTGGTCGTACCACCGCTTCATTTCCTCCTGGCTGGCTTCCAGGTTTGCCTCAGCAAGCTGCCTGAAACGCCTAGTCTGGTTCCGGAAAGCCAGCATGTAACTGTATACATTCTGGGGAGGTTTCCTGGGAGATTGCTCCCAGCCTTCCTTGACCAGACTAAGAGGTCCTCGTACTGGGTGGCCATACAAAAGCTCAAAGGGACTGAACCCTAGAGACTTTTGTGGCACCTCGCGGTACGCAAAGAGAAGGCATGGTAAGAGGACGTCCCACTTACGCCTCATGGGTTCCTCGAGACCCATAATCATGCCCTTCAGGGTTCGGTTGAAGCGCTCAACCAACCCGTTTCCTTGGGGATGGTAAGGTGTGGTGAACTTGTAGGTTACACCACACTCTTGCCAAAGGGACTTCATATATTTCGATATGAAGTTGGTCCCCCTGTCAGACACCACCTCTAGAGGGAATCCTACGCGTGAGAAAATTCCCATCAGTGCCCGTCCCACCACGGGGGCCGTCACTGTCCTCAGAGGGATGGCTTCAGGGTACCGGGTGGCATGGTCCACCAAGACCAGGATAAACCTGTTGCCCATGGCTGTCTTGGGGTCCAGTGGCCCCACAATGTCAATCCCCACTCGCTGGAATGGGGTACTGACCACAGGGAAAGGTTGGAGTGGAGCTCTCAGCTTCCTTCCACTCTTGCCACTTGCCTGGCAAGTCTGGCATGTCCTGCAGTGAGTGTCAGAACTCCTGCGCATTTGGGGCCAATAAAAGTGGGTGACAAGCCTTTCAAAGGTCTTGTCCTGCCCCAAATGTCCTGCTAACGGTACGTCGTGAGCCAGCCCCAGTAGGAAGGCTCTGAACTTCTGGGGTACCACCAGCGCACGGGCTGACCCAGGTTCAGCAACCTTAGGCTCTGAGTATAGGAGGTCGTTCTCCCAGTAGATCAAGTGAGTTCCGGACTGATCACCATTGGCCTGGGCTGCAGCCTGCTGCCGCATACCCTCTAGAGAGGGGCACTCTTTCTGCTCCCTGCAGAATTCCTCCCTGGTGGGGCCTCCTTCTTGCTGCCAATGGGTCAGCTCAGGCAGGTCCCCCAGTTCGGCTATCTGTTCCCCGGTAGGCTCCAGGGCATCCCCCTCAAGGTCTGCTTCCTCCTGGGCCGTTGGAACTTCAGGAGCCGGATTCCCGTGCCTCCCTTGCCCTCTCTCTAAGGCCGGTTCCTGGGCCTCTCCCTCAGGCTCCAGGGTTCCTTCAACACCCCTACCGGCTGCCATCGACCGGGTGGTCACGCACGCCCAATCAGGTAAGCCCACCATCCGCAGGTGAGTCGTCTTCTCCACCTTTTCCCAAGGGGAGCTCTCCAAATCGTTACCTAGGAGACAATCAACGGGCATGGCCTCTCTCACAGCCACTTGCAGAGTACCAGAGACCCCCCCCCACTCAAAGGGAACCTGAGCCATTGGACACTGACTCTCTGTGTTGTCGGCGTTGACAACACGGCAGAATGCGTGCGGGACAACCTGCTCTTGAGACACCAGGTGTTGCTTGACAGCAGTCACACTGGCTCCTGTATCTCTAAGAGCCCCCACCCTCTTGCCATTTATGGTCACCCACTGCCCATACTTTTGAGTATTGGGGGGCAGCTGGGCCTCAGCGACCATCTCACTGTCTCCTAATGAGACTAGGGTCATCTGTACGGGATCCCCCGCCCCTTGGACATCTATCTCCCTCCCCAAGGCTACACTATTCACCTGCTTGGGGGGTGGAGCACCAGAGGGTGCTGGTTTACCATACAGGGGGCACTTGGGATCCACGGAAATGTGCCCCAGGTTGTTACACTTGTAACATCGGAGGGGCCCTCTTTGAACAGGGTTACCTGTCGGGGCCCCGGTCTGCTTCGGGGGTGGGGGTGGCTGAGAACCTTTCCCTTGGTTCCCTTGGGAATTACTTTGGGGCCCTTTGTAGAACTCCCTCTGTTTACCCTTGTCCCCCCCACTCTTCTGCTGGGGACCCTGAACACCCTTGGCGGGGCCTCCCACGGGACCCTTGTGGACCCTGGTGCTGATCCAGCGGTCCGCCTCCTCAGCAAGCTTCCGCGGGTTGGACAGCTTGCTATCGATCAGGTGTTGGCGTAGCTCAGGAAAACAATTATCCGACAAGTGCTCCCATGCAATTAAATCAAACAGCCCTTGGTAATCATTCACTTTGCTACCCTTCACCCAACCATCCAGCGCTCTGCAAAAAAAGGTCACATATTCTACATAAGTGGTACCAGGTTTCTTGGTGCAATCCCTAAATCTCTGTCTGTACAGTTCAGGAGTTAACCCATACCTTGTCATAAGAGCCTCCTTCATGTGTGGATAGGATGTGTGGACATCAGAGGGGAGGTCTAGCAGTGTGTCCCGCCCCTCACTTAGGAACCTTCCCCACAACCCCGCTCCCCAATCCTTCTCAGGGACCCGGTGGGAGGACATGGCTACTTCATAGGCCCTAAACCACTGCCCAATATCATCCTGCTTATAATATTCTTTGACTACATCTTTAGGAATGTGCACCCTTGACTCTGTTGAATTGCTGCCACCAGAGGGTGAGTTGTCTAAACTCCTGGCCTTGAGATCCAACTCCCTCATTTTTACCTCATGCTCCATGGCCAGTTTTTGCCTTTCCATCTCCATTCGCTGTTTTGCCATCTCCACCTCGTGTGCTCGGGCAGCACTCCTGTCGGCCATCTCCTCGGGCGACAGGCCTCTGCTAGGCTCAAAAACACCTTCGGGGGGTATCCCCTCCGGTGCATTCTCTGGGAACTTTGATTCGTACCAGGCTCTCAGCGCTTTTACGTACTGATCCTTGTTGCCAAGTCCACTCTGCTTGATTCTGTACTTGGAGAGATATCCTTTCAGGACATCATTGGTGCACTTCATCAGTGCCTCGGGCTCCCAATCGATGTCATCCACTCCAGAGAATACAGAGGACGCTCCGCCTCCATTGACTGAGCTAGGCATGGTTCCTTAAGGTGGAGATTCTTCTTTAGCAACAACTGTCAATCAATCTGTGGCTGCGTTATAGGTCTGCTCTACGTGGTGATCAATAATTCACTGTATGTAAATCATAAATGCAAATTCGAAATCCCACCGCTGCCACCAATGTTAGAATGGGGAACCCCTAGTTGGCACAGGTAGGTACTTGTGACAAGCAGTGGTCCCTTCTTCTATTCAGGGCGAGAGAGTTACCCCCTCAGAACAACCCCTGCTCACCCTATAGGTAGTGTGGCGCGAGCAGTCAGGGCTAAACTTCAGGGCGCTAGTCAGTTAAGCATTTATGATCACACACAGTAAACCACAATGATCCCCCACAAACGGACACCAGGCGTAAGTTGTATCAAAAATACGGATGCTTTATATAAAAGATTCTTTGTTACGCAGGCATGTACAAGACCATCAATAACGGTCGCGAAAGGGAAGCCACAAGATGATGATTAGGCACTGTTCTTGTCTTTGGTAACTTATTCGTTCACGAGCGCTTCACAGGGCTCGGTTGAGTCGGTCCAGTCACGGTGATGCGCAGCGTACCCGGGATACAGTGATACGGGGAAATCAGAACGTTGCGGACCCCGAGTCCGATAGAGAGTTCACTGTACCTGGGAACGTGCGATGTGGTTGGACGAGTCTTCAGGGGAGATGCAGGTTCTGCACCTCGTGGGTCTTCCGGATCAAGAATTCAGCGGGCGGCTCTCGGTAGACAGGTGCGGCCCAGGGCCTCCGACACGGACTGTGCGGGAGGTCACTGCGGAGGGCGGCACGGTCAGACTCAGGCTGGGAGGTGAAGCGGGGCGGCCGGATACGTTACGACGTACGGGCGGCCGTCCGAGGCTGGATTTCACTTCCCCACTAGAAATCCGGCGGGAGGGCGAGAGGGCACCAAGCGCGCTCCAGTAGCAGGCAGGTGACAGGGAAGCGGGGCGGCCAGACTCGATGGGTCCAGAGCGACTCAGGTAGAGCGGGGCTCTCGGCGAGTGGAGGCGGCCAGGCTTCTGGGTGTCACGGCCCTAGGAGGGATGCGAAGGTGCGCAGGGCACTCCGGCGGGAGAAAGCACACGGCTCGAATTCTCAGACGAGCGGAGACACGGTGAACCCACTGGTCCTGGGGTTCAGTTCAGGGGGCAAGCTCTTCTTCCAAGCCCTTGGAGATAGTTGAAAACAAAGTGCAAAGTCTCTTTCAGTCTTTTCCTCTCCTTCCTCAGCAAGGCACCTACTGCAGGCCAGTCCCTTAGGTCAGGGAAAGTTACTCCTCCTTCAGCTTCTTCCAGGTCCTTCTAGTCGGGCAGAGTTCCTTTGTGGTTCAATCTGGATCTGATTTCTTAGGAGCCAGGCTCCTACTTTTATACAGGGATTCTTTTGTTCTTTAGCGCCAGGGGGCCTGGGCCTGGCTCAGTCCAGTTTTGGAGCACTCTGTTGTGGTGACTCGGCTTGTTCCTTTCAGCAGCAGGGCAGAGACATCAGCCGCTCCACAGGGGGCGGCGCCGGCTTTGTGGTGGCAGAGCACAGGTCTATTCAAGAGTCAGGGTGCACTCCTCCCACCCATCCTGGTGTAATCTCTCTACCCACCACCTGGCAGCCAACCTGTCTCCTGGAATCCCCCAGCCCTGCTCCTGTACTGTTGCTAGGCAGGACACACACACACAGCAGAGGCGGACTGAGATGGTCAGGCACGCAAAGGCTAACTTTCTAAAAGTAGCATTTGCAAACCCAGGATATTAAAATAACCTTTACTAAAAGATGTATTTTATTATCCCGAGTTCAGGCATACTAAACATGACGTTCTACCAGGCTCTCTGAGTCCACTGGGGTCACAGCGTGTAGCGATCCCAGCAGCCCATTCTGGCCTATGGAGAGCAGGTAGCCTTCAATAGTGAAAAACGAAAATGGCTGTAATTCACTACTAAGACATGCCACACACATCAGGGCATGTCCTACCTTATACCTACAATGCACCCTGCGCTTAGGCCTACCAGAGGGGTGACTAACATGTAGTTAAGGGAAGGTTTAGGGACTGGTAAGTGGGGACACTTGCTCAGTCAGCGCGACGGTACCAGACCGCGCGCAGGTTCTGCAGTGGCAGACCCTAGACACATGTTACCCCGCTGCTTCGGTGGGTGGCACAACCCGTGCTGCAAGCCCACTAGCAGCATTTGGATATACAAGCCCTTGGCACCCCTGGTGCACTCTACTAGGGACTGATAGTAAACCAAATACCCCAAACGTGGAAGTCAATTCACATAATACATTTTACCATAGGGAGCACTTGCACTGTGGCACTGGATGGCAGTGGCACAGTGCCCTGAGCAGCTAACACCAACACAAAAACACATTGAGGCACAGACAAAAAATGGAAGGGTGACCCACGCCAATGGTGCCAGGTCTAACACCCTCCGATTGGAATCAACATCCTCCACAGAAAAGAGCATAACCGAGAGGTAGGACTTCAGAATCAGCAAGGTTGATAATAGTGGAGAACCTAATGAGCAGTGTCAAATAATTAACACTTTCTTTACAGCAGAAAAGAGCCTCATCTTTGGTGCCGCCACAACCTTGACGTCACTCCCTCCTTCCCTTGTTTTGTTACCCTGTTTTCCCCTAGCGTGTCATCCGGCACTCTAGTGTTTGATAGAGACGGAAGGCCATAGGGGAAGACCGAGACTTCTCTTCACGTTCCTGACGCTCCTGCAGACTAACCTACGGACCTTTACAGAACGCTAAGCCATATAGTGTGTTCTGCCCGAGCGTCATGGACGTAGGACCGGTCACGTTGGCAGATGTAGCCAACATGATAGGCAATTTACAGGCCGAGACTCAGGCCTTGGCAGCCCGAGTAGACGCCCTGCAGGGCCAACACGGAGCAGCGTCCTCGGGAGAGAGGAGCGTAGTCCAACAACCTGTTATACAGGTTACTACACCCCAGTCCATTCCCTTGGCTCCACCGGAGCGTTTTTCGGGAGACGCTGCTAGATGTGCGGCGTTTCTCAGTCAATGTCAGCTGCACTTTTCATGTAAAGCGAACTGTTTCCCCTCTGATCAATCCCGGGTGGCATTCACTATCTCCTATTTAAGCGGGTCCGCAGCAGATTGGGCCATACCCTTGGTGGATAGGGATGACCCTTTATTATACAATTATGCAGCCTTTAAAGGGGAATTCCGCAAACTATTTGACAGACACACATATACTCATGCAGCAGATACTGAGTTATTGGCTTTGAAGCAAGGTAGTCATGATTTAGTACAGTATATTACCTCCTTTCGACGATTAGTGGTAGAAGCAAACTGGCCAGAGGAAAAACGCAGCACCCTCTTTTACAGGGGTTTAAGGGACGAGTTGAAAGACGCATTATCACAAATAGTAGACTTGCCCAGTTGCTGTTCAGATCTCATAGATTTGGTAGTTCAGATAGACCACAGGTTACGTGAGCGGAAACATGAAAGGGGGAAAGGTGAACCCCGGTATGTGTATTCCAAGGAAAGAAAGAGTGACTTACCTAAGACTCTGGATGAGACTGAGCCCATGCAGATAGGAGTGGTCCGGGGTCCTTTGACGCCTGAAGAACGACAACGGAGAAGAACAGAGAATCTCTGCATGTATTGCGGTAAAACCGGCCATTACCTGAGAGCATGTCCGGTTAAACCAAAATCAGGAAATCGACAGGGAAACTAGAGAGTCCGGGGTCTTCCGAGACCAGGCTCCCGGGCAGTTCAGGATGTACGGTCTCCTCTGTTGAGCATGACTTATCTCCCACTTCACATTTGTATGTTACTGCATATCTCTCATTGGCACACTACGGTCTTCATGTACAGATTATGATAGACTCCGGGGCTTCGGGGAATTTCATGGATGTCGAATGGGCTAAAGCTAATTTAATTCCATGTCAAGAGAAGACGTACTCCAATAAAGTCACCACTATCGATGGCAGTCCCCTCATCTCGGGGCCCGTAACCCATCAAACAGTGAGGCTACACTTGCGTATAGAGCCCCAGCATCAAGAAGACCTATCTTTTGATTTGATTAGATCACCGCATATTCCAGTGTTATTGGGTATTCCGTGGTTAAAGCTCCACAACCCCATAATTGATTGGGAAAAGTCCACGCTGGAGTTTCGATCTGCTAACAGGCCAGAGATCGTGATTGCTAGCTCTCAGGGGAACAGTGTTTCAGAAACCAGGGAAAACATACCTGAATTGCCCACTTGTTACAACGATTTGAAGGCAGTATTCGACCCCCAAGAAGCAGATGTCCTACCACCACATAGAGCATATGACTGCCGTATAGATCTTGAGGCGGGAGCCAGAATACCTTGTAGTCGTGTTTACTCCCTTACGGAAAAAGAGAATACGTATCTAAGAGAATACCTGGATGATATGTTGGAGAAAGGGTTCATCCGACCCTCGCGTTCTCCTGCCTCCTCTTCCCTGTTTTTTATACCCAAGCGGGAAGGGGGACTAAGATGCTGCATAGACTACAGAAGACTGAATCTAGTTACCATTAAGAACAGGTATCCATTGCCACTCATCTCTTCTCTCCTTGACAAGGTTCGGGGCGCACAATACTTCACGAAATTAGATCTACGGGGAGCCTACCATCTGGTGCGAGTCAAGGAGGGAGATGAGTGGAAAACAGCCTTCTGTACCAAATATGGGTTATACGAGTATCTCGTAATGCCCTTCGGGCTTTGCAATGCTCCTGCGGCATTTCAGTTCTTTATTAATGAGGTGCTGAGAGACATGCTTGAAGAGTATGTGATAGCCTATATTGATGATCTGCTGATTTATTCTGTTTCCCTGTCTGATCACATGCTTCATGTGCGGAGGGTGTTAGAACGCCTCCATGAGAATAAATTGTACTGTAAGTTGGAAAAGTGTACCTTTCATACCCAAGAGGTGCCCTTTTTGGGCTTTGTTGTGTCGCCATGGGGTCTGGCGATGGACCCCGGTAAGGTAAAGGCTGTCCTTTCTTGGCCGGCGCCCAACACTGTCAAAGAATTGCAGAGTTTTTTGGGCTTTGCCAATTTTTATAGGCGGTTCATAAAAAACTTTTCTGACTTAGCAACACCGCTTACGGCCCTCTTAAAGAAAGGTGTCCTGTATTCATGGTCCAGAGAAGCAGAGAACGCATTTCAACAGTTGCGCCTTGCCTTCACTCGAGCCCCTGTTTTACACCACCCAGATCCCTCCTTACCTTTTGTTGTAGAGGTAGATGCATCACAAGTGGCTGTGGGGGGGGTTCTTAGTCAAATAGATCCTGTCAGTGGCTTAAATCATCCTGTGGCCTATTTTTCACACAAGTTTTCCCCGGCTGAATACAATTACGCGGTAGGGGAGAAGGAGCTCCTTGCGATCAAAAAGGCCTTTGAGGAATGGCGGCAGTACTTATTAGGTGCCCGACATCAGACAACCGTAATTACTGATCACCGCAACCTCCAATATCTGAAGTCAGCCAAGGCTTTGTCCATGAGACAAATACGCTGGTCACAATTTTTTTGTGAGTACGATTTCACTATCCAATACCGACCAGGTAGGAAGAATGGGAAGGCCGATACCTTGTCCCGCCTCGGTTTTGCCCATCCCGAGATGCCCATGGAATCCCCGACTATTGTCCCCAAAGAAGCTTTCATAGGTGGGGTGTTCACGGAGGAAAGGTTTCTCGCTCAGGTCAGACAGAGCCAGTCGTCATCCATAATGGGGAAAATAGTGGGCTCCCATTCGACTACAGTCCAGGATGGGTATGTGTGTGTTTCAGGGGGTGTGGTATTGCCCACCAAAGAACTGCAGAATCAAGTAGTGGAGTGGTACCATTCCCACGCCTTGGCGGGCCATCCCGGAATAAAAAAGACTACACGTGTAATAAGAGAACGGTTCTGGTGGCCAAACATGATTAAGGATATTGAAGCTTACGTCAAAACCTGTCACGTCTGTGCTCAAACCAAAGTCTCTCGCCAAAATCCCGTAGGGCTACTCTTGCCTCTCCCTGCTCCACCTGGTCCTTGGCATACTGTGTCCCTTGATTTTATTGTTGATTTACCTGTGACCCCACGCAAAAACAACACCTTGCTAGTAGTGGTGGATCTGTTTACTAAAGTCGCTCACTTTGTCCCCTTAGGCGGCTTACCTACTGCAGTTGAGCTAGCGTCAGTGTTTTTAAGGGAGATAGTCCGTCTCCATGGATTTCCTTCTGTTTTGGTGTCAGATAGAGGGGCCCAATTTGTTTCCCGGTTTTGGAAGGGATTATGCTCCTTGCTTGGGATAGACGTCAGGTTATCCTCAAGTCATCATCCACAGACAGACGGGCAGACCGAGAGGGTCAATCAATGTTTCGAACAATACATCAGAACCCAGGTCTTGCATACACCCTCAGAGTGGGATGAGTGGGTGTGGGTAGCAGAGATTGCGTATAACAACAGCCCACATTCCTCCACAGGCCACTCACCTTTCTATTGTTCTAGTGGGTTTCATCCCAAGCTGTTGCCTACAGGCATCACCCCGGGAGGCCCTACCCCAGCAGCCAATGACTTCATACAGCAACTGCAGGATATCCATAAGACGACCCTAGTACACCTGGAAGCTGCTAAGGTGAAATACAAGGAGGGGGCGGATCTACACCGCCGATTAGAACCCATCTATGAACCGGGGGATAGGGTGTGGCTTTCCACCAAACATCTGGCACTTCGTGGTCCACGCAAGTTCAACCCTACATACATAGGCCCCTATAAGGTACTGAGGGTGATAAACCCGGTAGCCCTGAAACTGGAACTACCCGCCTCTTTTAAAATACACCCAGTGTTCCACACCTCATTGGTGAAACCTGTAGAACCTGGTACCCGCATCCCTAGAAGACCAGCTCCGATCCCTCTTCGGGAGGCCGAAGAGTATGAAGTAGAATCGATTGTAGACTCTCGCATGGTACGTAACCATCTCCAGTACCTGTTGCACTGGAAGGGGTATGGAGTGGAGGAACGTACATGGGAGCCGGCTACCAATGTGCATGCCCCACATCTCATTCGACTGTTTCACCTAAAGCATCCTGAGAAGCCCAAACGGGTGGGGGACCATTGTGGGGGGAGTGTGCTGTCATGCCCCGCGGTTTGGATCGGCAGACGGTCCAGTATATAAGGACTCTACGCATGCTTGAACGCGCTTAGCGTTCTAGTCGGGAATCCTGTTCCGTCCGTAGATCGTGTGGCCTGACTTCCGGGGGTTTGGTTTCCTGTTTCCGGAGTTGCTTTGTTGATGTTCGTGTGTTTCGCGGCTGATACCCGCGTCCCTGGCGTTCTCGTGGAGACGCTACTTGCTCTTGGTAGAATTCCGGTAGTTTCTGGGCGGTTTTCGTACAGCTTTGATCTCATCTTTACAGAGACTGATTCGCAGCGTGAAGTGTGAGTGTGTTTAATTTCCCCTTTCTTTTTGCAACCCCTCTCCGTGTTACATTCTCTCCTTGGAGGCGGCATATGGTGTGTGTGGTAGTTGTGCCCCGTTGTGCTCTGGCTTCGTTCTTCCTGCCCCACTTCCAGAGACTTCCCAGTCCCCAGCATTTGGCCCCCACTATCCGCACCCTCAACACAGCGGATGTACCTAGTCCAGTATTTAGCGAGTTGAGAGGCACTGTCAATTCCCTTGTGCCTCCCAGCCTTTTGTTACGAGTGGACGATTTTGGTTTCATTGGCGTTTTTCTCACTAATTGGGCCACATCCCTCACATATCCTCACTGTCTCGTCACTATGTGAGGGTCGTCCAAGGCCGAAGAACGGCGTAACTCCTGAGGGAGAGCACTCGCGTGGACCACGGTATCGGTGGCCGGAGGGCAACTGAAGTACGGTAACAGCGCTGTGCGCTACTCTTTTTTTGTACTTAAATCATATTATTGATCAAGTGGAAGAGGTAACATTTGGTGTTCTGTTCTAGCCTTCTAGCCCTTTGTCTACACCTGCATGAAGTACATGTTACATGGACCATCATTGAAGACTCGGGGTTACTGGGTTTTTATGAAAGGGTGAGTTAGTTGTATGAAGAAACCAAAGGTTAGAGTGCGGAGGGATAGTTCCTGAATTCAGTGCTTTTTGTTACATAGGATACTGGCCTGTATTTCCCAAGGTTCATACCCCTTCCAAGGTTCATACCCCTCCGATTGGAATCAACATCCTCCACAGAAAAGAGCATAACCGAGAGGTAGGACTTCAGAATCAGCAAGGTTGATAATAGTGGAGAACCTAATGAGCAGTGTCAAATAATTAACACTTTCTTTACAGCAGAAAAGAGCCTCATCTTTGGTGCCGCCACAACCTTGACGTCACTCCCTCCTTCCCTTGTTTTGTTACCCTGTTTTCCCCTAGCGTGTCATCCGGCACTCTAGTGTTTGATAGAGACGGAAGGCCGTAGGGGAAGACCGAGACTTCTCTTCACGTTCCTGACGCTCCTGCAGACTAACCTACGGACCTTTACACTGAGGCTTTGGTGAGAGTTAAACAGCAAAGTAGGATTTTAACATGTCTCTCCCTCTAGAAGGGAGGAATAATATCCTCATTACCAGAAATGGTATGGGGGTATTATTCCAAAGTGTTAGACACCTTACACGACATGTTTTGAAAAAGCCAAACCATAGTTACCATAACCGTTTAAGATTATAAGGTACTTTAAGAGTATATGGTAGGCTATATCATAGAACAGCTATAAGGACATGGTTCCAAAAGCTGCAGACAGGCTCAGCTCATGCTAGAGCACCATCTCACATGTTACCAAGCACTCTGCCTCCAGGATTGTTAAGGCCTGCCATAGGAGTGGCTGATAGGTACACATGTGTCTATATATAAGGGTAGATATAGGTATACTATATCTAAGCAAGGGGTGATTACACGACTTTGCTCCAGCTGAGGGATCAGCCAGTTGTGTCTGATTGGAAGGCCAGGCCAGGGGTGGCATAATACATGCTGCAGCCCCTGGGAGGCCTAGGGTACACCTATGCCCTGGGTACCTAGGGTACACTGTACAGGGTCCAATAAGGTGATCCTTACCAATTGGGTATGTACTTAGGGTACATGGAGTCCATTTTAAAGAGAGAGCAGACAGCCTGAGACCCTGAATGGCAGGATCTCAGGCCAACTAAGTCGAAAAACCAGCTAGACACTAGGCAAAAAGTTGCGGGTAACCATAGTCAGATATCCACCTTCCTACACAACCCCCCCCCCAAACGAAAGGAGATAAGGCTGTCCTTGAGCAGGTAAGCCTATATTGCCTAAGTGGCCATATAAGGAAGAACCAGCACTGGCATGGTTACCTCCTGTCTCATGGTCCACTAAGCAATCCCTCATCCTAAAGGTATCCTAGGGTCTCCACCATAGGGAATCTCTACCTTGGGTGTGTCTTTGCAAAGTAAAAGGCTGGTGTTGAGATGGAGTACTGAAGTGAGTGTCCTCAAAGTGAGGCCTCAGCTTCCTCCAATCATCCTCCACCATGGATGCCTTTCTTTCTTTAACTGAGTTGCACTGTGCTCTCAGGGTCAGCCTCTGGCTACCTAAAGCTGGAGGCTGGGTCCCTTTTGTGGGCTTACTGGAGGGACAGGTCAGGTTTGGGACCCTAAGGTCCCATGTTTGCCTGTGCCCAACAGAATCCCTCTGGGGGAGGTCCCTAACTACCTGTAAAGGGGATCCCTCAGGGATGTTTTTAACCATCACCTGGCTAGGGCTACTAGCCAGGCAATCCTCATTCTTTTGATGGGGGGGGGGGGTTTGTGGACAGGGGCCCTCTTGGGGTCCACTGGCCTCCCTGACCTCTGCAGCCCTGGGCTGACTGAGGCAGGGTAGAGAGAGGCAGGCTACCTGCACCAGACTGGGTCCCACCTTGGAAGGGGCCACTGACATCAGAGGCTCTGCCAGGCCAGGCCTGGCTACCTCTGGGGCAGTTCCTTCACAAGGGGTGAGGTCAGATCCCTGAGGAGGCTGACCTTTTCCTAATGTCTGGGGAGAGGGAGACTTTTCTTCCTCTCCACTACTCTCTGTTTGTGTGGAGTGATCCATAGTTTCAGGCTTCACTACATCTATGTCAGTCTGAGTATGGACTGAGACCATTACAGTCCTGCCAGCCTTTTCAGGGAGGCACTCAGTTTGTGTTTGAGCTGTGACTGTCACAGCTCTGCCAGTCTCTACAGGGAAGTCTGTCTTTGCCTGGGCTGTGGCTACCACTGCCCTTCCAACCTTTTCAGGGAGGAAATCTACTTGGACAGGGGTTGTGGCTGGCACAACCCCACTACCCTTTTGTGAAAGGCCTACCATTTTAGAATGGGTGTCTTGTTCAACTCCAGCCCAAGCTGAGAGTTCTAAGTCATTCCCCAGTAAGCAGTCTACAGGCAAGGTTGGGGACACTGCCACCCTTTTAGGGCCAGTGACACCTCCCCAGCTGAGACATACCTCTGCCATGGGATGACTGTTCTGTTTGCCATCAATGTTAGTTACCTGGTATGAGAAACCAGGCAAAAGCTGCTCGGAGGGAACTAGCCTATGGGCCACCATAGTGATGCTAGCTCCAGTGTCTCTGTAGGCCTCAACTTTTCTACCATTGATGTAGGGCGCCTGTCTGTACCTACCCAAAGTGTTGGGACAGGCAGTGAAGTTGGCAAACCCCATGCCACCATCACAGACAAGAGTAGCTGCTGTAGGGGAATTGGCTAAGCCAGGATCCCCCTGTGCTCCCCAAGAAAACCCAACCAAATTTTTGGGGGACTCCCACCACCTGGGGGATTACTGCTGACAGTAATAGGTGGTGTGACAGGAGTAGTTGGAGGAACAGTTTTGTTTTTAGCCTTTGGGCAACTGCTGTCAGTTTTCCAATGCCCAGGAGTTTTACACTCATGGCAGTAAGGCTTCTTAACTGTGGTAGAGGAGGGAGCTTGGGACCCACCACCCTGTGTGGAGTTGTGGGGCCCTGAGGAAGATTTCTCTTTTGTTTTATCCCCACCCTTCTCTTGAGGCTTGGTGGTATCTTTCTTTTGGTCACCACCCTGATTTTTAGGCCTAATCCTGGTCCTGACCCATTTATCTGCCCTCTTTCCCAATTCTTGGGGAGAGGTCAAATCTGAGTCTACCAGGTGTTGATGGAGACGCTGGTTTTGACAATTATTAAGGATCTGCTCCCTCATAATCAAGTTGTACAATCCTTTATAATCCTGCACCTTGCTGCCAGTTAACCAACCTTCCAAAGCCTTAGTGGCACAATCCACAAAATCAGACCAGTCCTGTGTCTGTGTCTTCTGGGTGTCTCTGAACAACAACCTATATTGCTCCGTGGTTAAGCCAAACCCATCTATCAGAGCACTCTTCATGACTTTGTAATTGTCAGCATCCTCATCACTAACTGTGAGGAGCTTGTCTCTACCTTTGTCAGAAAAGGAGAGCCACAAGATAGCTGCCCACTGACTCTGGGGTACCTGCTGTACTTTGCAGGCCCTCTCCAAAGCAGTCATCCACTTGTGGATGTCATCCCCATTCTTGTATGGGGGGGACTATCTTGTTTAGGTTTCTATGGTCATAAGACCATCCCTATCTCTAGGAATGTTGCTGCCACCAGTGGGTTCTGACCCGCACAATTTTTGCTCTCTGGCCAGAGCAAGCTTCTCTTTGGCAAGGGCAAGTTCTTCCCTTTCAATCCTCAGATTGGCTTCCCTCATTCTGGCCTGATGCTCTCTCCTCTGGGGGGAAGTCATCCCCCTGTGGGATGAAGCATTGGAGCTTCTTGAGTGATAGGAGTGGAGAGAGTCCCCTGAGGGAGATCTACCCCTTCTATCTCTCTTTTTAAGATTACTTGGGGGCCTGTAAGGGAAGCTCCCATGCAAGCTTAAGTTAGCCTGACTAAGTCTTCTGACTGGGGTCTGGCTTCCTCCCTCTTCCTCTGAGATCTCTTCTGGCTCATCTGTATCAGTTAAGTCAGGGGTCTCTTCTGTGGAGGGGAGGCCCTTATCTACAGCTATGGCACCATACTTGGCAGCTCTTTCAGCATCATAGGCCTCCAGCAGCTCCACTAGCTGTCTAAGGGTAGGGTTGGAACCCTGTTTTAATCTCCTGGAGGTACACAGTTGTCTCATCTCCTGGAAAGTGAATGCATCATATCTAGAGGGAATCTGCCTAGGATTCTCCTCTCCTGAGGGATATCAGTGTGATCTCCATTCAGGGACATGATTCTAGTGAGGGTGTGGTGTGTGCACCTACCTACACTAGTTGTATCTACTAAACCTCTCTAGTAGTTGTAGTCAGGGTGTGCTAGGCCCTTCAAGCTACAACAACTAAGTCCAGTAGGACTTAAGTATTATAATCTATGTTATATGTACCTAAACAATATCTGTGTGATCTTTCAATTTAGTATCTCAAGATTACAATGGTATTACAACAGCAAGCTCAGATCCCAACCGCTGCTCACCAATGTGAGAAGTTGGCCTGATATATGATGTCACTAGTTCTAGTGTACACCTTATATCAGTCCAAACAACCCTTATGGTGATTAGTTGTAAAGTCAACCTTATAGACCAGCTATCCTAGTGGTAGCATGGACAAGAGCAGTCTTAGGCTAAACTCTGAATGGCATGTGAAGCCAGCTGTTATAGCATATATAATCCCTTGAATACCAAATGAAAGGACACCACAACAGATATATATATATAAAATAAAGTGTATTTATTCTAGTCAAACCCTCAGCACTCTTTATGAGATTCGAGGTAAGTACAACACAGTCTTATTCAAGCATACATTAAGTCACACAGGTAAGTAATACAGTTAGGCCCTAGGGGCCACGCAAACCATATACTAAAGAAGTGGTATAAGGACCACTGTCGCGGAAATAGGATAGGCCTAGGCCTAGGGAATCGCTGGGGCTACCCTACACTACCCAAGGTTAGGGAGTGGGAGGCCCACGGGATTCAGGTGCAGAGTGGAAACACTCACGCGTAATGCGTATAATCGATAGAAATAGTACAGTTCTGAAATAAGCAGTTTTAGGACACTTCTGGTATAGCTAGAAAGTCGAGACTCGGAAACTAGACCCTAGGATAGTCAATACCCTTGTGAGCACCGGAGTACCCAAGTTACCTAGCCCACGGGCTGCGGGTGCATAGGTGTGAACTTGCGTCAGGTTTCGTCGTGGACTTCTATGGATGCCTGAAGGAAAGTTGCTGACAGGCAGTCAGTACAGAGTGTCCGGTGGATCCCAACACCGGGATCAAGAAGGAAGGATACCTGCAAGCAGAAGGAACAGAGTCAGGGTCACTAGCCAGTGACCACGTGGAACCAGGAAGGAACCAGGCGATGTCGGGAGATTGCAGGCGAAGAGGTGAAGCTTGTCGCAGCAGCCACGGGTACCAGGAGACGTCGAGGACGACCAGGACCAGGAGGCGAGCTGTCCCACGAAGGCTCTTGCTGTCGGCGGCGTCGAAGTCGAACTAGGACTCACCAAGCCTTGGCAAGCGGAACCCACGAAGAACGGAGGACTTGCTTCTGGTGCAGACCAGGAAGGTCTGGGGCGCTTCTCTTTTGCAGAGGAGCAGGAGCCAGTCTGGAGGTGGAAAATCAAAGGTGTGTCGTCGCAAAGGCGCTAGCCAACGGGCAAGCAACCGGACAGACGCGGCAAGCAGGAAAATGCAGAAGGGCCCCACACAGGACTCGTGGATTGTGGGGGGCTGATCTTCGGTGCAGATGGTGCTTGGGGTTGGGGCTTCTCAATCCCCGGTGCACAACTTCGAGGGTGCCTCAGAAGCTTGCGCTGGAAGATACTCGCCACTTTTCCCAGGTAGCCGGTCCCACGTCTCTCGTCGCCTCCACGGATCTCAGCTCGGCTGTGGATGAGGATCAGGGTCGGAGAAGTCTGGAAGTCAAGGCTCTGGTCAGGCTCTGCAGTCGGTCCCTCGTAGAACTTCAGCAAAGCAAAGGGTAAGTCTCTTGATGGTGCCTGTTTGCACAGGGTAGCCACTCCTTGGCCACAAGGGAGATTCTTTAGTCTTCTTCTTTCGTCAAATGTCCAGAGTTTCTGTTCAAGTTGCAGGTTCAGGATAATCTAATTTAGCAGGGCCCAACTAGCTACTAATATACTGGGCTAGTGGGCTGGGCTACCTGCAGGGTCCCTCCTATGGGTGGGACCAGGAAGGGGAGTGGCTACACCCCATTTCCTTAGTCCAGTTTCGCGCCAGAGCTGGGGCTGGAGTGCCCCAGCACCGGTTTGAACTGGACTATGCATGGAGCACCTTGTGTGCCCCAGGCATGTCTCATTCCTTTCAGCCCTCCCTGCCCCAATACACTAAAGTCTGTCTGGGGAGGTGCCAGCACCTCCCCAAGCAGGAAACCTATTGTCCAGGCCTCCCTGGCTGGGAGGGCTCCCAGCAGCAGGAGGTCAGACTCGTGTCTGTGGCAGCAGCATCCATTTTGTGATGCTGAGGCTTTGGTGAGAGTTGAACAGCAAAGTAGGATTTTAACATGTCTCTCCCTCGAGAAGGAAGTAATAATATCCTCATTACCAGAAATGGTATGGGGGTATTATTCCAAAGTGTTAGACACCTTACACGACATGTTTTGATAAAGCCAAACCATAGTTACCATAACCGTTTAAGATTATAAGGTACTTTAAGAGTATATTGTAGGCTATATCATAGAACAGCTATAAGGACATGGTTCCAAAAGCTGCAGACAGGCTCAGCTCATGCTAGAGCACCATCTCATATCTTACCAAGCACTCTGCCTCCAGGATTGTTAAGGCCTGCCATAGGAGTGGCTGATAGGTACACATGTGTCTATATTTAAGGGTAGATATAGGTATACTATATCTAAGCAAGGGGTGATTACACGACCTTGCCCCAGCTGAGGGATCAGCCGGTTGTGTCTGATTGGAAGGCCAGGCCATGGGTGGCATAATACATGCTGCAGCCCCTGGGATGCCTAGGGTACACCTATGCCCTGGGTACCTAGGGTACACTGTACAGGGTACAATAAGGTGATCCTTACCAATTGGGTATGTACCTAGGGTACATGGAGTCCATTTTAAAGAGAGAGCAGACAGCCTGAGACCCTGAATGGCAGGATCTCAGGCCAACTAAGTCGAAAAACCAGCTAGACACTAGGCAAAAAGTTGGGGGTAACCATAGTCAGATATCCACCTTCCTACATAAGGCACATTAGCTTCAGTACTGCCTGCCTGGGGGTGAAAGGCTGTGCTCTGTGGTGCTTTTTAAAGGATAACCCTATTGCAAGGTGTAGGTGTTAGAGCACATTAAAAACACTTGGAAGAGGAGCCAAATGAAAGTCAAAGGACAGACTGCAAGACATTGAGGTGTTTACTGCCTATCACCAAGGCACGTCTAACTGATGTGAAGGAACACTTGTGCCTCGTTAATATATACACTACAAGCAAGAGACTGCGTAGGACACTTCAGACCCATCGCACTCCCTCCACAACTCAAGCCAGTTCTCCAGGGCCATTTTTAAGAAACTCCTTTTTATGTGCTGCATTAACACATTGTCAGGCATTTTACAGTGCTCCATTTGGGTTATCTCTAAGATAAATGGCCCAGGTGTTTGCCCTCTGATTGCACACAATATGTCACGTTTGTTAAGATGTAGCCTAGTTGCTAGATTAGTAGTGCTCAAACGAGGGAACCAAATTTCTAATGCTGCTCCACTTTACTACAATGTGTGATCTTGGGCAAATGTTCTATTTTCCTGGGACTCTATTCATTTACCTGCCAAAGCCGCTTGCACTTGGCTAACGGCTAACTCCTATGCGTTATGCCAAACAGCTTGGCATTTACATAAGTACTTGAGAACACAACAACACCATTTTTAAAACATTATTTAAATAGTTTTCACACTACATCCCTGTAAGAATCGGGAGGCATCAATTCTGTACTGGGAACAACTATAGCAGATATTGACAATAGCTATCTGTTGCTGTTTTGCCTCCACAACGTTATGCATTGAAACTCCTACAAAGCACCTCAATGTGTTGAATAAACGGCATTTATGGAAAACACACAATCGGAAAACTGCCTGCAATCCAACCTCCAAAGGTATGCGCTGCCTTTTCCTGTTTTCTTTAGCAACCCTTTTGTTCACAGATGCTGCTGAAGTGAGAAGTACTGCAGAACAAATCGTTTTCACAAAGCCTCTGCCCATGCTGATTACACTCACTGTAACTGTAGCTCCAGTGTTCTCTTCACCAGAGCCTGGGGTAGCTGTGCAGAATTGTCAAGTTTTGGTCAAGGACACAATTAAAGTCTCCTGCCCATAGTGGTTTCTTTTGCAGATGGACAGGAAGAGAAGTAACAGGATCATGACGATTAGGAGCATATACCTAAGCAGTCGCATCGTCCCATCTGTGGGCATGTGCCTTAAAAGGCACGTGTTTATTAAATTTGCACCCTTTCTGTGCTGAGGAAGTAGAGTAAACATGAAAGATCAAGCTGCCCACAGCCTCCCCAATTTAATATGTTTTCCCATAGTCAGTTGAGTCTCTTGGAGATACAGTCTTTGGGCCTTCTCCCCAAAGAAATTGAAGAACATGTAAGCATTGTTGACATGTGTTGGAAACGGCCCTTTTTGCAGGGTTATCCCCAAACTTTTTGCTTCTTCCTCCTTTATTTTTTTCTGACCCGTGGTTGTTGGCAATAGGACTCTGGGCACTTTACCACTGCTGATCAGTGCTAAAGTGCATATGCTCTCTGTATAAATTGTTATATTGATTGGTTATCCATGATTGGTATATTTGTTTCACCTGTTAGCCCCTAGTAAAGTGCACTGAGTGTGCCAGGGCTGGTGATTCAAATGCTACTAGTGGGCTGCAGCACTGATTGTGCCACCCACAGGAGTAGCCCCAAAATGATGTCTTAGGCCTGCTTGCAGTGCCTATGTGCAGTCCAGGACTGCCATGTCGACCTGGCCAGTGCACCCACTGACCAGCCCTTATCCTTCCCTTTCTGTACATGTCAGGCATCCCTATGGTGGCCCTAGGTACCCCCCTGGGCTGGGTGCAGTGTATCTGAAAGGTAGGGCATGTACTGAGGTGTGTAACATGCCCTGGTAGTGAATTACAGCCATTTTCGTTTTTCACTGCTGAGAGGCTATCTTGCCCATAGGATAGAATGGGGGAGGCTGTTTACATGCCTACCTTCCCATAAGGGCAAGATAGAAAATCCGAGTTTGGTATCTTTGTGTTCAGAATTTAATTATGCATCTTTTTAGCAAGATGGTTTTTAAATTCACTGTGTGAGAATAGCACTTTTTAGAAAGTAGCTATTTTCCTGTTTAACCTTCCTGTGTGCCTGTGTGCTGGTTGGCTGACTGGTGTCATGTGATGGGCTAGGTGGCCCCAGGAGTCTGGATGAGTCAGCAGCAGGGTGAATAGGGAGATCTGCTTTAGATGGGTGGGAGGAGTAGCCCCTGGGTTTGAGTAGGGCTGCCTCTGCCAGCACAATGCTGGCTCCACCCCCTGCTGGCCAGGCTGAGGACTCTGCCTCTGCCAGCACAAAGAAGGCTCCACCTCCTGCTGAGCGTCTAACAACCCTGCCCCTCACTCTGAAAGGAACCAGGTGCTCCAGGGCAGAGCACACCCAGGAACCGGTTTGAGCAGGGGAATCCCCCCCACTGAAACAAAGAGAGACAAAGACTTGGAGGGGTATAAGAAGAGGACCCCAGACACCTAAACTTTAGATCACTGTGGAACTAAGAAGGAACCTCTTCCAAGGAGAAAGCTGGAAGGAACTGAAGAGGAGAAGACTGCCTGCTTGCTGTTTTGCTTTGCTGCCAAGGAGAGGGGAAGGACTTTGCTGTGTCCCCTTCTTTTGATTCTGATCTCCAAGGGCCTGAGGAGAGCTGGCTCCCTGTTAAGAAGTCCCAGGAACAAAAGGACTTCACCACCAGCTCCCCTGGAACTCTGCTGAAGGAGTTCTGACCTGCCGTGGAGTGCTTGCCCAGTCTTGGGGCCTCAGGAGGTCGTTTTGCTGTGTTTGGGAGCTGGGAAGCAGAAGCGTGAAAAAGAGTAACTGGTAACCAACGCATCATCCGATTGCGAGTCGCAAGAACGAGAGTGCGAGGAGAATTTCATTGCGGCGTCATCGCAGCACCCGGAGTCCCCGCATCGCCGAGTGCGTCAAGCATCGTCCCGGTGCGTGAAGATTCCTGACGCTGCGAGGGTCGTCGCAGAACCAGTTTGCGGGCCGCACCACTGCCGGTGCGTGAAAGTATCCAGTCGCTGCGTGTGTCGACGCAGAGTCCCGTCCCGTGACGCATCGAAGGTTGCGGCGCCAGAAGTCAGCGCTGCGCCGCGCATCGCGCCGCATCGAAGATCGTCGCATCGTACCTGTGCGTGAAGCTTCCCCCTAAGAAACCTACGCAACGAAAGCCAAAGTCATCGCATCCTCCCCCTACAGATCAGAGCCGGCGCATCCACCTCTGCTGCGTGAAGCAGGGCTGCTGCAAAGCCTCCCCAAGATCTCAGGAGTATCGCATCGCCTTTGCCATCTTCCTTGTTATAGCTTTTGAGAACCTTATCGCAACTACAGGTACTGTTGGGCACGAGAGTGTCGCATTTTGTGCATTGAGAGTCGCATTGTGCAGGACACTGACTTTTACATCCTGGAGTACTTTCTGCAAACTCTTGAACTATCTTTAAAGTAATCTTTTTAATTGTATGTTGGTTTTTCTGTAGTATTTGGTCTTGTGAAGTTTTTAGTAAAGATACCTTATTTTTCTAAAACTGGTGTGGAGTAAATCTGTGGTGTTTTCACTGTGTTACTGTGAGTGTTGGTACAAATACTTTACACATTGCCTTTGATAGCCTAGACTGCTCAGGCCAAGCTACCTAGAGGGTGAGCAGGGGTTATCTTAACAGTGTATCCCCCTTTCCCTGACTAGAAGCAAGGGTCCCTACTTGGACAGAGGTACCTACCCTGCCAACTAGAGACCCCCAGATCTAACATTGGTGGTCAGCGGTGAGGATTGAACTTGTATTTGTACTTGACCCACAGTAATTGGTGTACATCACTAGTTAGTGCAGACCAATACGCAACCACATACTGTATTTTTGATTCTATTTTTGAGTAACTCTTCAAGAGCATCATGTCTCAGGCGGCAACAAGTGAGAGGGCAGAATTGGAGTTTTCCATTGAGGATCTGTATTCATACAAAGTTGAGGATCTCAAGCAATTCTGCAAAGACCTTGGTTGCCCTGTGAAAAGCGGATCTAGAAAGGATGTGCTACAAAGAGTCTTGAAGGCCTCGTGGGAGGCCCAAGAGGAAGATGATGCAGATGAAGAGAATGGTTTTGTTCCCCAAGATCTGCCGGTGTCCAGAGCAGCCTCCAGGGCTGGCAGCAACCATTCAGCTAGAAGTTTTTCCCCAGAGGAGTTGGAGGAAAACCAAAGGGTTAGAGATCATGAGTTAGAAGTCATGAGGCTTGAGTTGAAGCTGATGGAAATGGAAACCCAGAACAAAGTAGAAGAGAGCAAGAAGATGTATGCCTTGGAAGAATTTAAATTGACCTTGGCACATGAACTAAGGATGAGGGAACTTGATTTGGAGCTCGAGAGGCTTGAGGCCATGAGTGTCTCAGCTGAAGAAGAACAATGGGTAGCTCAAGAAGTGAGCTTTGCTGAGTTGGAGGTGGAGTCCAGCTCAGATGGTGGCAACAAGATTGTAGTTTCTAGTGCTGAGAGAAAGGTACCAACACCTAGAGATGTGGCACCTAACTTGAAGGAGGGGGTTGACATACACCAGGGGGTTCAGGTTTATGATGTAGTTCCAGTGGAGTGCAGTGTCCCTGAAGTAGATTGGGGAACTGACACAGGGGACCATATTCCTAGTGGTGGGAGGGACACTCTACTGACCCTAGTACAGGGAGAGAGGTTCCCCCATGGTAGAAACCTTGGTGTGTGAGTGTGAAGACCGCCCAGAAGAGTGTGAGTTGTGTGACAGAGACAGTCAGGTACTGTCTTGCCAATCTCAGGAGAGTGGTGATGGGTACTTGTGTGAGGCACTGGAGGGTGAGGCAAAGGGTAGCTTGGTTAACAACTGTGGGGGGCTGTGTGATTCATTTGTTGGAGAGCATATTTTAAGTCCCTGTTTTCCAGAGCTATGCCAACACCCGGTGGAGAGTGAGTTCTCTGGTTCCAGGGAGCTTGCGTTGGAGGCAGACCTTTGGTTGGATGCCAGAGGGTCTGAAGAGGCATTGGGGAGTGATCCCAAAAGGAGTGGCACAGATATCTTCCAGACCTGTGAGGTGGAAGAGGTTCAGTGTAGCCCAGTTAGGTCCCAGTGTAGTGGGAGGGGTGTAGGGGCTCACGTCCTGTCTCAGTGGAGAAGGGGTGAGTGTGGGACTGTGGGTCCCCAGGTGCCCGAAACCCAGTCTCAGGGCCTGGAGGGTTCCTTAAGGGAACACCAGGTTGGGGGCCTTGACAGTGCTAGTAGGCCATTTGAGGAGGATCTCCTAGTGTCAGGAGAACCTAGAGCCTCTGTAAACAGAGCTCCAGTGGTTCTGGTGTCTGGCGGTACCGCTCCAGTTGGGAGGGTGCAGAAGTCCAGACTGAGGGGTGAGAGGGGGATGTGCTCCCCAGTGGGAGAACCAGTGGGCCAGGGACCAGCCAGAAGGGCTGAGTCCCCTAGGAGTGACCATGGTGACACCACTTCTGTCCTGGGGGATCTTCGCGCACTGTCAGGTGGACAGGGGCCGGGAGATCTGCGCCAGGCAGACTGTCACGAGACACATGAGTCATGTGTCACCCTCGGGGAGATATTGTGTGAGTCCCCAGAAGTCCTGGCATGCCAGGCAGGTGTGCAACCGCAGGGTTTAGTCCCTGGGTTGGGAGGCCAGGTTCAGGATCTGCCTGACCTGGGAAGAAGGACATCTGTAAGCTGTGTCCTGACCGGTTTGGCTTCCAGGGGTACCACTCCAGTGGGGAGGGTGCAGCACTCTGGAAGGGGGTGCAGAGGGAGAGAGTCCTCGCCTCTGACCCCGGTGCAACCTGAGGGTTTAGACCCTAGGTTGGGAGACCAGTTGCTGGAGAGAGGTCCTGAACTGGAGGGAGGGACATCTGTAAGCAGTGTCTCTACCAGTTTGTCTTTGAGGTGTACCACTCCGAGTGGGAGGGTGAAGAATTCTGGAAGGGGGTGCAGAGGGAGGGAGCCCTCGCCTCTGACCCCGGTTCACCTGGAGGGTGTAGACCCTAGGTTGGAGGGCCAGGTCCGGGGTGTCCCCCCTGACCTGGAATCCCAGTTGCAGGATAGAACCCCTGAACTGGTGGGCGAATGGTGCAGGACACCTGCCACAGGTGCCCTGACTATTCTAGAAGGGGGTACCGCTCCAGGTGGGAGGGTACAGAGCCCCAAGGAAGAGGAGGACCGGGTATGGAAAAGCCTACCCCAGCCTCCTGTCCAGCCACCGGATACCGGCCCGGGGCTAGTGGGTCAGTGCCAGGTTGTCAGACCCGACCTGACAGGAAAGGGAGTGGACAAAGGGTGCCAAGCACCTGGGGCTACTGCCCCCCACCCTCTGACGCCACAGGGGTTTGAGGGCCCTGAGAGGCATAAGGCCTGGGTCTCATCCCTGACCACTGTCACTGGTCACTGCGGCTTGCTGTCTGTCTGTTGGGACACACCTGTGAGCAAGTTAAGGCTAGGTGCTGCACAGGTGGTGTCCACAGGTGAGGAGAAGGGTTCCACATGGATTGGCTTGGTGGACCCTGAGAGTATGGATGGAGAGATCCAACCGGGTTCAGGAAGGCGTAGAACAGGAATAGTGCCCTGCTGTTTGGGCCAGTTTCCGTGTTTTATCGCCCAAAGCAGGGAATCCCATCGAGGTATCGCTTGGTCTACACTGGCTTTAGGCTGGAAGGGGGTTGTGTTGGAAACGACCCTTTTTGCAGGGTTATCCCCAAACTTTTTGCTTCTTCCTCCTTTATTTTTTTCTGACCCGTGGTTGTTGGCAATAGGACTCTGGGCACTTTACCACTGCTGATCAGTGCTAAAGTGCATATGCTCTCTGTATAAATTGTTATATTGATTGGTTATCCATGATTGGTATATTTGTTTCACCTGTTAGCCCCTAGTGAAGTGCACTGAGTGTGCCAGGGCTGGTGATTCAAATGCTACTAGTGGGCTGCAGCACTGATTGTGACACCCACAGGAGTAGCCCCAAAATGATGTCTTAGGCCTGCTTGCAGTGCCTATGTGCAGTCCAGGACTGCCATGTCGACCTGGCCAGTGCACCCACTGACCAGGCCTTATCCTTCCCTTTCTGTACATGTCAGGCATCCCTATGGTGGCCCTAGGTACCCCCCTGGGCTGGGTGCAGTGTATCTGAAAGGTAGGGCATGTACTGAGGTGTGTAACATGCCCTGGTAGTGAATTACAGCCATTTTCGTTTTTCACTGCTGAGAGGCTATCTTGCCCATAGGATAGAATGGGGGAGGCTGTTTACATGCCTACCTTCCCATAAGGGCAAGATAGAAAATCCGAGTTTGGTATCTTTGTGTTCAGAATTGAATTATACATCTCTTTAGCAAGATGGTTTTTAAATTCACTGTGTGAGAATAGCACTTTTTAGAAAGTAGCTATTCTCCTGTTTAACCTTCCTGTGTGCCTGTGTGCTGGTTGGCTGACTGGTGTCATGTGATGGGCTAGGTGGCTCCAGGAGTCTGGATGAGTCAGCAGCAGGGTGAATAGGGAGATCTGCTTTAGATGGGTGGGAGGAGTAGCCCCTGGGTTTGAGTAGGGCTGCCTCTGCCAGCACAATGGTGGCTCCACCCCCTGCTGGCCAGGCTGAGGACTCTGCCTCTGCCAGCACAAAGAAGGCTCCACCTCCTGCTGAGCGTCTAACGACCCTGCCCCTCACTCTGAAAGGAACCAGGTGCTCCAGGGCAGAGCACACCCAGGAACCGGTTTGAGCAGGGGAATCCCTCACTGAAACAAAGAGAGACAAAGACTTGGAGGGGTATAAGAAGAGGACCCCAGACGCCTAAACTTTAGATCACTGTGGAACTAAGAAGGAACCTCTGCCAAGGAGAAAGCTGGAAGGAACTGAAGAGGAGAAGACTGCCTGCTTGCTGTTTTGCTTTGCTGCCAAGGAGAGGGGAAGGACTTTGCTGTGTCCCCTTCTTTTGATTCTGATCTCCAAGGGCCTGAGGAGAGCTGGCTCCCTGTTAAGAAGTCCCAGGAACAAAAGGACTTCACCACCAGCTCCCCTGGAACTCTACTGAAGGAGTTCTGACCTGCCTTGGAGTGCTTGCCCAGTCTTGGGGCCTCAGGAGGTCGTTTTGCTGTGTTTGGGAGCTGGGAAGCAGAAGCGTGAAAAAGAGTAACTGGTACCCAACGCATCATCCGATTGCGAGTCGCAAGAACGAGAGTGCGAGGAGAATTTCATCACGGCGTCATCGCAGCACCCGGAGTCCCCGCATCGCTGAGTGCGTCGAGCATTGTCCCGGTGCGTGAAGATTTCTGACGCTGCGAGGGTCGTCGCAGAACCAGTTTGCGGGCCGCACCACTGCCGGTGCGTGAAAGTATCCAGTCGCTGCGTGTGTCGACGCAGAGTCCCGTCCCGTGACGCATCGAAGGTTGCGGCGCCAGAAGTCAGCGCTGCGCCGCGCATCGAGCCGCATCGAAGATCGTCGCATCATACCTGTGCGTGAAGCTTCCCCCTAAGAAACCTACGCAACGAAAGCCAAAGTAATCGCATCCTCCCCCTACAGATCAGAGCCGGCGCATCCACCTCTGCTGCGTGAAGCAGGGCTGCTGCAAAGCCTCCCCAAGATCTCAGGAGTATCGCATCGCCTTTGCCATCTTCCTTGTTATAGTTTTTGGGAACCTTATCGCAACTACAGGTACTGTTGGGCACGAGAGTGTCGCATTTTGTGCATTGAGAGTCGCATTGTGCAGGACACTGACTTTTACATCCTGGAGTACTTTCTGCAAACTCTTGAACTATCTTTAAAGTAATCTTTTTAATTGTATGTTGGTTTTTCTGTAGTATTTGGTCTTGTGAAGTTTTTAGTAAAGATACCTTATTTTTCTAAAACTGGTGTGGAGTAAATCTGTGGTGTTTTCACTGTGTTACTGTGAGTGTTGGTACAAATACTTTACACATTGCCTTTGATAGCCTAGACTGCTCAGGCCAAGCTACCTAGAGGGTGAGCAGGGGTTATCTTAACAGTGTATCCCCCTTTCCCTGACTAGAAGCAAGGGTCCCTACTTGGACAGAGGTACCTACCCTGCCAACTAGAGACCCCCAGATCTAACAACATGTAATATTGGAATCAAGAATGCAGCTAGTATGACGTGACTAGCATCAACAGAAGTAAGAAACACAGCACAGTGAAATACAATTAATGCATTTATTGTGCTGGTGTGACTGAGCACTCTGTGAACGCCACCCTAAACCAACCCATAGTCCCAGCCACATCGAAGTCACCCGCTGCAAACGGGATTATATTCCCATCCAATTCAACCAAAGCACAACAAATAGGCGAATGAACATAGTACACTGCTGGCTTGCCAGTACACTCAGCCAGGAGCCTCCATTCATGGGATGGCAACAGGAGCGTGTAGTGCTGGGGAGGAGAATGAAACCTGTAGAGGCTAGATAGCAGGACAGATCAGGAAAAACACATTGCCCTGGCAGCTTCTAGAGACTGACCAAGGCATCTATCAGTCTGCAGTCTGTAGTTCTAGGGGACCTAAAGCAGGCCTTTGCAAACAATGTTGAGAATGGTGTTCAGGACATCAATTTGATCCCTTAGTGTCTTGTTATTCCCAATTATTAACCTGCATATCTCTGCAAGGGGGGCATTTGCCTTTTGGTTCTCACTCTGTGCATGCTCCAAGGTTGCCAGTGCTGACGGAGAGTTGCTTGACCAGCCCACCCCTTGACTTTGCAAAGCTGACTGCAACTGAATGTTTGTTGTAGGCACATACATATTTCTTGAGGGGCATGAGATAGTACAAATAGCGCATAGGTGGTACAGCTCAGTGACAGCGATATTGAGGCATAGGGTGAGGAAAGTGAGTCAATCCCTTATCAGCAGAACCGCAGCAGTAGAAAGCAGTGGGTCAAAACTGGTAGCTGACCACCGCCCGACAGTTCATGATAGATGGAGGAAACAGTGAGCAGAATTAAAGGAAGCACGTAAGCAGTCCAGGTCTTCTATATGTAAGTGGAGAGACTGCTCCATCATGCACCATGTCAGTCCACTGTCCCTGTAGCCTCCAGTTAAGATCCAAATACAGGTAGAGGAGTCAAAAGCACCCAGAGGTTCCCCGGCCGGTATGCTCAAGCAATTTCCCACAGACATAGCGCCACAATTTAGGACATCAGGCACCTCAGCTTAATCTCTACAGCAAAGGACTCATGCTGGCACTTGCAGTAGTGTCCATGAGGCTCCAGGTAGCAGCCATAGCCACCAACGTCCCTCTGTTACTTAGGCCCAGTATCTGCCAGGCAGTGCTGCCTGCCTGTTGAGGTGCAACCAGGTCCACCCATGTTCATACTCCACTTAGCTGACGCTCAGGGAAGCAGTCAGCAAGAGTGCCTGATTATGCCTGATTATGGAAGCCCCAAACTCTAAAAGCCTTGGGCAGTTGTACAGGGTGATACGTAAGGTGATAGCACCTGATTCCCGAGTCCAAGTAAGGATGAGGCCCTCCACAGAACCATCAATGATGAATTACCCGTGGATGGCAGTTTGTAAACTGGAATCCATCAACAATTTTAAATAGAAGTCAATAATTCTTCAGTACTTTTCTAGATGTAAATAATAATAATCTGGCATTTGTAAAGCACGCAGCTACCTACCAACGGAGGTGTCCCGGCGCCGTACTTGTACCGCAGAGGAACCCATCCTGGTTTTCCCTGTGAAGTGTCCACTCCTGGGCACCCCCAAGGTGCAGCCAGGCATCCCCTGCACTGTTGGGGCCATTGTGGAGATTAAGCAAGTTATTGCCCAGAGTTGCACCCATGATTAGAATAGGCACCAAGGCGAGAAATACCAGGTCCAAGGAAATTAAGACCAAGACCCGCCAAAGCAGGAATTGAACCCTGGTCTCGGGCCGGACCTCTGCATCAGGGTCTGCCACTCTAACCATTGAGCCACACTTCTCCACAACCTTGGGCAAAGCAGTCCAGGGTGTCTAAGTTCTTGGCTATCACCTATTACCACAGGCAATGAAGTTGGGTTAGGAGGTATAGACAGATATTCTATTAGGCACTTATAAACAGAGTACATTAGGATACCTAAAGAGGGGCAAGTGGTCCTCTTGACTGGCTCTGGAATAAAACATACTAAATCAAGAACCTTGGTCTTCCTCTCGAAGTGATTTAACTTATGACTTCCAGCCCTTCTAATTTTTTTGCATTCCTGATTACACAATGGTGCATTGTCCACATCCAGGAATTTATGTGATCTTCCAGGGCTAAATTATCCGTTTTCACTCCTATTGAATCCGGCACACATATAACACAGATGCAAGATACCGACAGTTGTACCTTTGACATACCATAGCTTTCACCTGTAATTTATCATATGCCAAAAAAGCAAAAGTTATCCAATTCCTTTACCTATTCTAAATAATGGAATGTGCATCCTCCAGCACTGGTTGTAATTCCTTAAAGGACGGAAATGTTCATGCAGCAAGAGGACAACTAATAAATAAAACACAGGTCATTCTGACAGCTTCCAACAGGCAATGCTTTAATCTCCTTCGCTTCCTATGAGTCTTCCACTACATTCTGATGATTGGTTTTATTTCATTTCACACACTTGAACTCTAATGATTATTGTAAGCAATATTTTCCTGAAAGGACGACTTTCAGTTCTTTTTAAATTTTATGACAGCTCAATATGATATATGCTGACTTGAATGTAGTTCTTCGCATTCAATGGCGAACGCTCAAATAGTTGTATATTATATGACTGCATTCCTTAATTAATTTGGAGTATTGTGGACGTGTAGTCCTTCACAAACCTGATGGATATCCCGTCCAGCTATTTACAGTGCATCATATCCAGGGCCTCTGGAATTATGTGATTGCGCGGCTGTGGCGATTTTCTCATAATTGTAGATTTGCCGCATTTGCCACTTAATCCATCATCTGCCGCATAATCTGCAGAATTTATCAAAAACTAAATTGTTTCTAGCTCCAAAGGTTCAAAAATTACTAAAAACGCAGCAACACGTGTTGCAGTAAAGTGGAAGGCCCTTTGCAAAGGTTGACTGGTCACCATTCTTTAGTTTAATGCTATATTTGGGTGTTGACCTGGTACTAATTAGGTGCAACTGATGCCCAGACAGTGTGAACAAGTTTTAAAAATGGCAAAATAATTAAGTAATACTATCTCAAAATGTGCAGCATAATTTGCCTTTTCTTGTCGCAAATTTTACTCAACCCTGCTGCATAATTTGGCCCTCCCCTACGGCACAATTCTAGTGGCCCTGATCATATCCTAATGCACTTGCAATAAAGTAGACAAGATATCTGTCACATTTATGGTGGAGTCATCACCTACCAAATTCTAAATCAGGCCCTACGTTTCTGGGGATTATGTTAACAGAATAGTATCAAGGCCTTTCAAAGTACAACTTAATGCATTATTGGATTAAAATAGAGAATCAGGGCATGTTTTTTTGAATGGAGCGCAGACACTGCCTGCTATGTCTTCGATTGTGGCAGGAGGTGTGTGGGAGCAGGGAGAGGGAAAATGAGCAGAACAGTTCTGATTTTGACGAGTTTATTAAGAAAGGTGGGGCAGCCTTAATAATGCTGTCAGGGCTATACAGGACAAACATCAGGCAGTTCTCCCAATATAGGTCAAGAGATTTAGGGGACCGATGAGGAAACTGCCTAGCCATTGAATACATAGGTAAGGACTGGAAGGAACTTATTGAGCTACATGGCAAGAATATAAGCGAAGCTGGTTAAAAATGAGCTATTTAAATCCCTACACAGACACTGGTCACCACTCAAGCTATTAGCTGCTAGGCTGACCCACCATCTCTATGTTGGAGATGCAAATTATAGAATTTTAATCTAGCTCACCTACTAGGAGTGTGTAATAAACTCAAACAATACAGTGCGACCATGTGGAATATAATAAAGAAAGACAAGGAAATTGCAGAGCAACTAACAGCACCAATAGCACTACTTCATGATATTACAACACTTTCCGCAATCCCATACATGCAACAAAGGTGGTTTGCACCATCACTGGGAGTGGCAAAAATGTAAATATTAAGATATTGAAAACAACAACGGTACCAATAGGGAAGGCCTAGTTAAAAGACGTACAAAATGGAGACATATGAGAAAACGAAATATTAAACATTAGTAGTTCAAATGACTGTGTTTGATGAAACGTGCTGATGATGAAGGTCGGGAAGTTTAAGGAACTTATAGATGATGTTGGACGTGGCGATGTCTGAACTCAAAATGGCCTGATACAGGAGCAACACTCATTAGTGAGTGTAATTTTCAGGCTGAAGATATAAAGATTGTGAGATGAAACTCAATCGGTGTCACTAATTGTTAGAATTGTTTCAGAAATGTAAAAAAAAAAAAGGGGGCCGCCCCCAAGCAGTGCGGGTGAGTAAGCAAATGTGGCATGCTCTATGTGGTGTGCTTCAGAAGCTACTTCTTTTGAGTATGTTGTGCCGCCAATCGACAGCTAGAAAGACCTTGGGCCTGATTCACTAAGGTAAACTGAGACTAAAGTCTAACTTTATGACTTTTGGTATTCACAAAGGGCATTTACGAGTAGTAAAGTCAGACTTTTTTATGTATCAGTTTAACTTAAGTTATGGTCTTAAGTCTAAACGAGACCAAAACTTATGCTAAAATGAGACAAAAGTCTAACTTTACTACTTGTAGATGCCCTTTGTGAATACCGAAAGTCGTAAAGTTAGACTTTTGTCTCAGTTTACCATTGTGAATTGGGCCCGTTGTGTCTTACTGAAATACAAGGAGTACTTAGTTGAAACCGGCATGAGAATAGTTAGGAAGATAACCATTAAGGCATTAATACTGAATGCTGGGAAGTATGGTGAGAATATACTGCCTTATATGTGGAGAGTGATGGCAAACACCGAGGGGTAGCAACATTAAACGTAGATGACAATGACAGTAAATGAGTGGAGAAAGGCATAAAAGAAGGCTCTGGGTAGTGGTGAGAGGGTCGTTTTTGCTGGGAATGATACTGTGAATGAAACTATAGTAAGCTTAAATTGTATTTATATAGCACTTACAACCCCTGACAAGGCGTTGAATTTGAACATTGCCATTTGCATGGACACAGAACGTCTGGATGTCAGGGTTACAGTACTAAGGGTGAAGAGTACCATTCACCCTGGGTCAGAATTCACAAAGTGACATGCACAGATTATGAGGACAGTTATCAGCCACAGGGGGATCAACCATGGAGTGGATACTTTTCACACTGTAATGAGAGTTTCAATGGTTAGGGCTGCACGCTTCAACATAAAGCACAAGCCACTCAGTCACAATAATGTGGAAAAGGAAATAACCCTGCTACTTGCTTAAACATCCTAACAGCAAACACTTTAGGTAGGATTCCCAAAGGTACACTTCTACCCAGCATTCCCCGATGTCTCCCAATAAAAATGGTACCTCACTTGTGTGAGTCGGCCTAGTGCCTGCAACAGGAAACTTCCCAAAATGGAACATGTATACATAACATTTTCCCACTCAAAACTGACCTTTATTTTGCAAAGTAGGTAGCTGTGAATTTTGGCCCTAGCTAAAGTTCTGAAATCTGCAGGGAGCCACAAATTTCCTATTATTCTGAACTGCAACATGTCCCCCGATAAGAACGGTACCCAACTTGTGTGGGTGGACCAAGAGACCATGACACAAAAGGCGCTAGATCGATACTTGGGGCCATGCTGTGGCGCCATCCAAGCAAACCTAAGAACCACAGACATTTTTGAAAAATAGACAACTAGGGGATTCCAGGTAGGAGTGTCTTGCATGGATCCAATGGTTTTCTAATCCACAATGCCCTGCACACCTCAAACTTTGCCTGAAATCAAGCATTTTCCTGGCATTTCTGTGATGGAAACTTCCGGAATCAAGAGGAATCCACAAAATTGCTCCCACCCAGCCTTACACAACTTGTGCTGATAGAAATGCTATGCCACTTGTGTGGCTGGGCCTAGCACATGCAACAGAAACAGATCAAACCAAGCTCAATGAGAGCTGTTGTGAGGGGACTCCCATTGGCCTAGTTTTGATTTATTGATGTGGGCAATGGGGGCAGGGGGCTTAGTCAGAAAGACACTCCTGCCCTACTGTGAGAGGTATGGCTTGACGCCAGGGTAGGCCACCACCTCCTTTTGTTTGATTTTGCCCCATGAAATCTCTGGTGTTCAGTGTGCTGGGGGCAGATTGTGAGTGAATATCCCTGTCATTTCCCCCAGGAAGGGGATGGGGCGCAGAAATTCTATTGGGCCCCAGGGTAAGGGAGCACAGGCCGTGCACAAGGGGTCGCCCTCCCCATAGCAAGACTACATAAATGTGGCCCCTCTAGTCTAGTGGGCTTCTTCCCCCACCCCCGCCTGGGGAAGCAAATTGGGGGTATTTGCCCATTCACCTCTAAGGGGGGGAGGGGGCAGAAAGACTATGGAACTCTTTTTCAGGGTGCAGGGCATGGCCACATCCATGGTGGGCTTCCCCCACCCTGATGTTTTTTCCCCCTGGGGGTAATCTGCCTCCGAAGTGGGTAGAAAGACTGTCTGCGCCCTCTCTGGGTGTGAGTATGGCCATGCCCATGGGGGGCAGCCTCCACCCCCATTTTTTTTTTTTTAATGAACCCTGATGTCTAGTGGGCTTTCTGTCCCCCAAAGAGGTGAGGAGGGTGGTAGATTGGTATAATTCCCCCCACCTGCCTGGGGGAGCTGAAAGACTGCTGCTATGTTTATTTGGGGTGGGGATAAGGCCATACCGTGGCGGGCACCTCCCACCTTCTATATTTTTATTTTTTTTAAATCCCTGGTGTCTAGTGGGCTTTCTGCCCGCTCCCCCTCCATGGGGGTAGATTGAGGGTAATCACCCATTTGCCCCCCTGGGGAGGTAGAACAAAAGTTCTGTATAAATTAGGAGTGACAGTACAGCTATGCCCTGGCAAGCAGTCCCCATCCCTATATTTTTACAACAAAAAATATCACTAGTGTCTAGTGGGCTTTCGGCCCCCCGGTCAGGGGGTTGGTAGATTGGGGGTAATCACCCATCTGCTTACTGCGGAGCAGAAAGACTGTTCTAGATATATTGAGGTTGGGGGCATGGCCATTGCCTGGTGGGCAGCCCCCTCCTCTATATATATATATATTTTTTTTTAACTGGTGTCTAGGGGGCTGTCTGCCCCCCATGGGAGGGGCAGACAGCAGAAGTCAAAGTAAATGGGAATCCGACCGTATTGTATCCAGATGCATCCAAATCGCTCAGTCGGACTCCCCCGATCCGAGTCGTTTGGAAAGCATTTCAGAACCGATTCGGTGAGAATGCTTTCCTAACGACAACGTAATCGACCCCTAAGTGTTAAAGAGGCATAGTGGATTCAACGACCATCACTTTCTCAATCCAAATGTGAGATTTGCTTCTCTCAATGGCAAGATCTCTAGGCTGCCTCTCATGTCCATGGCCTTCAAATACAAAAAACATCTTTGTTTCCTTCATTATGCATGGGCCTATTTACCATAGTGTAACCACACAATGCAGTAAGAAAGTGTTGAACACCAACAGGCATTTGAACAAGCGGGGTGGAGCTAAAACATGATGGCTGCTTGGAGCTGATGCTCCGCAGTGAGCCCGTGCGAAAAAGCCGGAGTGGCGTGCCGCCGCACTTAATACCCACCAGAAGTACAATCGCTGAAATCGGAATGTCTGCGGCTCTCGCAGAACCCAACTTTGCCTCCATTAATCAGTGCTGAGCCGTGAAACAAGCCGAAATACTCCGGAGTCAAGGCAACAGTAAACCAAAATGGCGCTTGGAGAATTTTCGAGCCTGCACCCAGAGGTTGTATGATAGAGCCACGATACCGCTGGATCCAGTTCTGACTACAGAGCCTCCGTTCCATCCCCAAGGTACAGCACTGCCGATTTATCCCCCTGTAGGGGAATGACTGCCATCGCGGAGGACCTGCCTGCCCGCAATCATCGGGAAACGACTGTCATTGCAGTAGCTGGCACATTCGTTTGAGTATGCCGTGGTGGCCGCCGCTCTTTATGCTCAGCAGTGCGGACCCCCTCTGCTGCATGAGAATACGCCGGTAAGAAGCAGAGAAGAATTGAATGCGGGGCTGATAGCACCCGCCTGAGTCCTCGTGACCATGGCCAGCGGGGAATACAGACTGCCATTCCGAGCTGCCCCTCTGCAAGGAAGAGGTTAGCCTGTTGGGCAAATTCTTGTTTAATTGAATCGTAGGAGCTTCTGGGGCTAAGATGACAGCGCGGACATATAGATAAGCCCTGCCTGACTTCAACATGGCGCCCAAGACAAGACATGGCTGACCCTGACTTGGCGCCCGCCGTATAGAAGAGGAGCAACATGCAGGAGTGAAGCTACTGTAAGATGGCAGCCAAGCTTCATACCCTTTCCTATCATGTCCTCCTCATCAACTCCACCCTCCCGTTTCTGGACTCAAGACTTTCGGTCACTTCATGATCTTCATTCTAACCCGGCAGGACACTAACCACATGGCCGATTCCCGGTGGATCTGCACTGACAGCTATAGGGGAGATTGGCTCCGGCGCACCGCTATGGCCGTCACCTACCCAGCCGGACTTCGGACATATGTCTCGTTGTTTTTCCCCGCTACTGTTTCCTCCCTGGGAACTTCCAGCCCTCTTGGTCTTTTTGGGTCTTGACTTTTGTGTTCGCTAGTAACTCCTGTCTTGACTTCGTAATCATGCTGTAATTTATGTGACATTTTGTAACTTGCAACTCGCTTTTTCCTTATGTAAAGCGCTCTGATAACTTCAGGTTTAGCCAGCACTATATAAAGCTCATCAAATAAAATAAATAAATAAATAAAATAAATAAACAAACAAGCAAAATAATTTTGTTGGCATACAGTAATATTTGATAATGATGGGAGCCTAAGTTGGAGGGAAAAGCATTGGCCTCCTGACCTTTGTCCCCATCAGTCTAAAGAGTAAACAACAGAGGTGTGTAATGTGGGGGAAAACGCCCTCCCTTTGCAGTTTCTGCAAGAATAGGCCTTGGTCAACTTTATCAAAAACTATTAGGTGATCTGGTCTGTTTTATCGAGTACAATTTATTAATCTATGAAACAGGCATATAATCTACTTTAACTTTATTGACTAGTGTATAACTGAGAGAAAGTAGGAATGATATCCACTGTGCTACTGTCTCTCCTGAAATCTGTTTGTTACAGCGGGATCAAGGTATTTGATGATGCTTAGAATTCCAAGCCCAATAATAAAACACAAGCAAAATTCTGTAATGAGATCAGTCTATAACTGGATGACAGAGGAGGGTTAAGTCAAGGCCCCTTCAAGAAGTTGGGGCTCTTTGAAGAGCAATGGATAACAAATACAGGGAAGGAGCCAGGAGGCCTAATATTCTGGATCTTCTTTAAGTAGACAGTTAGGTATTCAATTTTGTACCAGGGCTCCAACTGCTCTTGAGCATTTTAACCATCTATACATTTGAACGTTCACAATTCACGCTAACCACCTCTTTGGGGGAAAGCTCCTAAATCACAAAATAGATGTCAGCAGTTTGCCAACCCTCCTAAGTATTAGTATATCTTTCCTCAAAATTGACTACAAAGTGGCACTCTGGATTAAGTTACCTTTCTGCCCCTGATAGTCCATGTCTGTCATGTCCTGAGCCCAGCAAGCATTGAGGATGCTGCGGTTGATCCCTCCTTCTCCCCTGATGGATCTGTTTACCCCCCACCAACCTAGGCTTGTCAAGTAGGCTTGAGTGTAAGGGGGTAAAGGAAGAGAGAAAAAGAGACATGTGCCTGAAGGTTGGTTGATGGAAAACCCTGACTCTAAGGTTAGGGAATACTGCTTTGGAAATATTCAAGAGTCAGCAATGTCTCCACCTTGAAAGAGACAACACACTTAAGTAAAATAGAATGACCCTGCAGCATAGGTTAAAAGGAAGCCTGGAAGCAAGGAGACAAACTTAAAAACACAAGATCAAAATGAAGTCAATCTAAATTTAAGGGCCAGGGTGACAAAGGGAACATAGAAAGGGAAAAACAGCAAAGTTGTGATGGCAAATAGGCTAAATGCAATCTGAAGGAAAGAGAAGGAGTATTACTATTGCTGCTGCTAGATAGCTTGCTTATCGCTTAGTAGGTCTTTATACTAACTCTGCCTCCACACCCCTATCTCCTCCAGTCAAAAGGCCCTCTTCCTTCGTGAGTTTGACCTTGGAATGGAACATTTTCTAGAAGGTAGAGACAGACTGAGGAGAATGAACAAAAAAAGGCTGATGACCAGGAATTGTCTGATACATCATACCATTCCATGCAGCCAAATGCTGTGTTCTCTACTCTACCTAGAGTGTAAGAGAAGCTCAACAGGTGTTCCAGTAACTAATGAAAGTGGCGGGGTTGAAGGCCTGGATAACATAGATTTCCTAATGCAAGAGTAGAAAAATTAGACAGATTTTCCAAATGGTCAAGAATAAATAATTTAACTTTAGCTGACCCCACTAATTTTACCACTCAAATGGACCCAAATATTTAGGGTCAAACTTGCGTTGAGTTCAAGGACTGGAAAGGTAATCTGAAAAGTCAAATATTTTCACCTATGCTGAAAGTTTGGCTAGGGTTACAATGGAGATCTGCAAAGGTATTACATCTGGCTAAGATCCGTAAAGGTCTTACATCTGTCTATCGCACATTTCAAGTGGCTAAGAGGAGAGTTCTGTATTGTGCTGGAATTTTGGAGGATGGTTTCAATGGAGAGAACTGCCTAGGTTTAAAATACTGAAGGTCAAATGTGAGGATAGAACCCTCCTGAACAACAAAAAGTAATACGTCCCACAGAGGTATGTAAAGTATTGTTGTATAGGATTTCTGTGACAGGAAACAACTGAGCCCACTGATATGCGTGATTAATAAGTAAACAGCAAAAATGTTGTTCCAAAGTCTACTTGAGTCTTTTTGTCAGTCTGCCAGTCTGTGGGCAATAGCTGGTGCATGAATCCTAAGCTTTGCAACAAGCCATACCACAAAGCAGCTATAAACTGGGACTCCCATCCATTATTATGATGGATGGTAACCCATGGACCCTAATTATCTTCTTTAACCTGGTGTGCAACATGGCTAAACGTTCGTTGGGAAAAGCATTATGATGAGACTAGTGCTGACAGCTTCATAGCACTTTTTTTCTCGCTGGAGGTGGATAGAGTGAGGAGCAAGCAATAAGGGCGTCAGGTGTTCTGGAGACAGGTTAAGTAATGGTAAACTGTAGGGTGTTGGGATAAGCAACGATGCAGGAGAGGGCGGGGGAGTGAGGCAGGCAAAGACAGAGGAGGAGGCAGGGGAATAGGAAAGCAATGACAGAGAAGGGGTCAGGGGAATACGGGTGAAGAAACAACAGGAGTGGGACAGATCAAGCGACAACAATGGAAGGGGAGACAAAAACAAGAGCGAGGCAAGAAACAACATGTCGCGGGACGGCGGGGAGACAGCGAGCAAACACCTGCACTCTTATGGTGAGTACTGCAAGTAAAAAAGAAAAAGGTACCTCCTTAAAAACACTAGAAGTTGAGGGACACTACCCTGTTAGTAAACAAAATCTCTCACAAGTAACAGCACATGTGCTGTATCGGGCAAGACCTAAATAGGGTGCTGCCAAGATGCAGGCTGAAGCAATCTTTTGAAGTGAAGTATGCACTCTTATTTCTTACAGATGGAGGCAAATCTGTAATAAAATTCGAGGATATTTGTGACCATGACTGTTGGAGTTTAGCTAATGGATGCAGCAATCATACTGCCTTTATTTAAGGTATTTTTAATGTGAGCACGTTCCAATCAATTTTGTACATATTGGTCGATTTACTTTCTCATTAATGCCCACCAGAACTGATGTGTAAAGTCCCTTGTCTTGCTCTTTCCAGTACGTCCATATTTAGGGGAATCATGCTCCTGCTTCAGGACCAGAAGTTGTAAACTCTTTTTAATTTATTATTTAATTATTGCTTTTTATTGAGTGTAACAAATCTACAACAGCAAGTATTACATGGAACGGTCATGAATAGAATCATATCCAATAGATAAGTAAAAATTAAGTACAAAAATTGACAATTCGGGGGGGCGTGGCCAAGCGGTCCAACATGGCGGATGCGCTCTAGATCAGATCCCGTAGCTCTTGCAACATATAAAATAATCCTGCCGGCACAGGACCACCAAAAGCAACAGACACCATCCAGACTGACACATCACGACGTGCTGTGGTGATTGGGGTTATTTTGAGGAAGGGAGACCTTTCCGCAGCGGCTTAAGACAGCGCAGCCTCCGTTGCGCAGTGAGGCCTGTGGTGTGCGAGTGATAACCCACCTGGCGTGCCGATGGCCCCCGAGATAAGTACTAACGCCGGGGCTGCGGGGAAAGCATGCTGAGTGGATGCCGCATCTGCTGTGCACTGTTAAGGTAACAAGTCGCTCTTTCTCTTTAAGAGCGACTTGTTATTCACGTGCTGATACTTCGGTTTCTCGAGCGTCTTCCCCACGCTCTGTATATGTTTAATATGTCCCGTTCATTCCATGGTTCTCGTTGCGGCTGCCTGTAACTGTTCATACAGGCAGTTGCTTCGAGAGCTGTTGGATGACCGGTTGTGGGCTGTTTACTTCTATGCTACGCTACTTCAAATAAACACTTAATCACTTAAGTGCATCTATTAAGAGTATTTCTTCAAACTTTACACTTGGCGACGACGGATTCATCAAGCCCACCGATCGGAAACAAGATTCAACACCTTTTATATGGAAAAGTCACCGTGTATTCACGACGCTGCAGCAACCTCTCGCTTCGATCTCATGAAGACTAATATTTCACACGACGCTGGATTTGGCACCTCCCCTTTGACGTCGTGACGCTACTCGCGTACACGGCTAGAGGGGTTTCATCAAGTATTTCCTCTGTTTTGGGCTGCAGTGCACTCCGTATACAAAACGGAAGAGTAGGTTGCCTAGCAACACTACCAACAAACGTTGTTCCTCCGTTTTCAAGGCGTTTTGCATAGGAACTTCGTCCTGTTTTCAACGCGAAGATGATTTCAAAGGCGGTAAGACTTGCCCATTCATCGGTGATGGGCACACCATTTATTTAATTAATGTTAACAGAAGTTTTGCAGGATTTCTAACCCATATAAGCTAAAAACATAAAAATTTGGGGTTAACAGCATCTATACATTTATTTCTGCCTGTACTTTCAGTGACAGGCACACTTTAAATATATCCAGTTGGGAGGTTGGCATTAACATTCACTATGGCATCAAACAATCACCTGCTGAACATTTCTGACTTCTTACCTTCACCAGGTAAACCAATTGTTCCCTGGAAACATTGGCTGAATCTATTTCTAAACTACCTGGTTGCCAATGACGCAAATGAATTTGATGCAAAAAGAAAGTTTGCGCTCCTGTATGGTCATTTGGGGTTTGAAGGTCAAAAAGTATTTAACAACCTACCACAAATCCAACCCCCAGCAGGAGCTCAAGAAGGTTGGAATGTGTATTCTGAAGGTTTAGTGAGACTCTCAAGAAAGTTCACAGAAGAACCAAGTATACTTCTTGAACGTTTTAATTTTATGAAGAGAAAGCAACATATAGATGAAACTGTAGAAGATTACATTTCAATTTTGACACATTTAGCATCCACATGTAACTTTGGAGCCGTATTAGACACATGCCTAAGAGATCAATTTGTGTATCACTGACGATGTTCAAATTTCAGCCATAGACACCAGAAACAGGTTTAACAAGGTTCCCTTCAGAAAACCTAATAATTTTTGTTTCAGATGTGGATCTCGAAATCACCTAGGCAATAACCCCAGTTGTCCAGCCTCATCTAAACGTTGTACAAAATGTGGTAAATTAGGACATTTTATGTCAGTATGCAAATCTGGTAAAAACATTGTTAGAGTAAGTTCAGTTGAAGTCACACCCAACACATGTGCCCAAGATTTGGGTAAGATGCTTCTTACAATTTCAGATGACAATATAGAAGATATTTCTATAAAGGGACCATTTTGTCAAGCAACTGTATCTGACGTTCCCATTGAGATGATGGCTGACTCAGGTGCACCCATCACAATCATTTCTGATGATTGATTTGAAGAAAAGTGCAAAGATAGACAACTCTCTCAGTCTGACGTTCATCCTAAAGCATTTGGAGGTCAAAATATTGATATGTCTGGTTATTTTATTGATATTCTTTCATGTTTAGGTAGAAAAATTACAACAAAAATATATGTAGCTATCAGAGGAAAAAACATAATTGGTTGGAAGGACCTAGCTAGACTAGGTATTATGCTTATCCCTGGTGCCGAAAACCCAATTGTCCTTGCAGAATAATCTATCAACTTTATTGAGAGTGAAGTTGAAACCAATGTTGCTAATGTAATCAACAAGTTTAGTGAAGTATTTTGCGATGTCATTGGCAACATAAATAAATTTGAGCACCTGATTAAACTTAAGGAGAATGCATCTCCGGTGGTACACAAAGTAAGGTCTGTCCCTCTTAGTGTCAGGCAGGATCTCAAGATCCTACTTGACAAACTTTGCAAGGAGGGTATTATTACAGCTACTGATTCATCAGAGTGGGTCAGTCCAATTGTTATCGTTAAGAAAAAGACAAATGAGATCCGCTTATGTGTGGACCTTTGCACTCTCAACAAATATATTGTTATTGATTGTCATCCTTTACCCAAGGTTCATGATCTTTTAGCAAATCTGGGCAAAGCAAAAATATTTTCACTACTTGATCTTAGATCAGCGTATCACCAAATACCACTTGCCAAAGAGAGCCAAGACCTGACAACTTTTATCACACCTTTTGGCGCATTCAAATATTTGCGCATGCCATTCGGTCTTGCCTCTGCGGCAAGTGTATTTCAAAAATTCATGGATACCATTCTCAAGGGCATATCTGGAGTACAAGCATTTCAGGACGATGTTCTCATTTTTGTAGAAACCAATAGGGAGCATAATCTTATTTTAGAGAGAGTGTTGTCTGTGTTTAAAAACGTTGGCATTACTCTTAGGAAGGAGAAGTGCAAATTCACGGTTGACAAATTAGATTATCTAGGCCATAGTATCTCAAAAGATGGCATAAGACCGAAACTCTCTCTTATTTCTGCTATCAGAGATAGTACTCCCCCAAAAAACAAGGACACTCTCCGATCATTCTTGGGACATTGCGAGTACTACTCTCGGTTCATTCAAGGTTATTCTCTGATAGTTCAGCCACTTAGAGAATTGTTACGCAAGGGAAATGTTTTTGTTTGGTCTGAGGAGGCACACAAATCTTTTTGTGAAATCAAAACTTTAATTACCTCTGAACCTATTTTAGACCTTTCATTTCTGGTCAACCCTGCTATGTAACTGTAGATGCCAGCCAATTAGGTTTAGGTGCTGTCTTGTCACAGCATTTTGAAGGAAAGAACACACTATTGCTTATGCTTCGAGATCTCTCCTTTCATCAGAAAAAAATTACAGCACAATTGAAAAAGAGGCACTGGCCTGTACATGGGCAATTGAGAAATACAAAACATTTCTTTGGGGAACTCATTTTTACATTTTTACTGACCATAAGCCCCTTATTTATATGCTCAATGGAAATGGCACAGGCAAGGCTTCAGCTAGATTAGTGAGAATTCTTTCAAAATCGCATGAGTACAATTTCTCCTTCAAATACTTACCTGGCGGTAAGAATGGACGGGCAGATTGCATCTCGAGAATGCCCATTGATGACACTTCATCAAGTATCCATGATGAAGTGGAATGTGTTGTGGCTCTTATTGATGACATTTTAGTTGAGAACTCTTTGGTCACTAAAGACTCATGGTTGGCCGCACTTTCTGATGACACTGTCCTTCAAACTGTCATGTCTTATATCAAATCAGGTTGGCCTCATGAAAGAAATCTACCTGCCAACATTAAACCCTTTTCTCAGGTAGCGGATGAATTGTCCATTGTCAATGAATGTTTACTCCGACATGACTCTTTGGTCCCTCCCCCAAATTTTAGATATCTTCTGTTTAAGAAGAGTCATGAAGGACATATGGGTGTGTCTGCCACCATTCGTAATCTTAAACAGTTTTATTGGTGGCCTGGTCTGGATTCGCAGGTGAGAACGTGGATTTCAGACTGCAATACCTGTCTTATCGCTGATAAGCATTGGAGGACATTTGAGCCTAACATTCATATGGTCCCATTACCTGATTCACCCTGGGAAAAGGTTGCTTTAGACTTTGCGGGTCCATTTGATCTTCTTCCTGCAAGTAAGAGACATCTTTTGGTGTTGATTGATTAGTTTTCAAAGTGGGTCTACTTTGATTTTGTGTCCTCTCCTGATACTAAAGCTGTCATCAAATTCTTGAGAAGTGTGTTTGATATTGAGGGTCCTCCAAGACAAATTGTGACGAATAATGGAACACATTTCAGGTCTCATCAGATGTTAAAATTTGTGGAGGATTTTCAAATCCTTCCTCTAATGGACTAGTTGAACGCATCAACAGGTTCTTAAAGGAAGGAGTTCAGACTGCTCTGTCTGCTGGTTTACAAGTTGAGGAATTCTTAAAACAAAACTGTGGACCTATCATAACACTCCTCACAGTACCACAAACATATCTCCTTTTAAGCTACTACGCAACAGAGTACCAATTTCACATCTGTGTCCCCATTGGGTTAAAGACTTTACTAATGCTGATGTTGCTCATCAAGGGAACTTACAGAAAATTCAAGAAGACGTAAAATGTAAACATGATGCTATTTCTTTACATCATCACGATTCTAAACACACCAAAGACATCCCATTTTTTGTTGGTGATTGGGTACTCATTAAAAAACCAAAGAGAGTCAAGAAAGGAGAGTCCAGATTCACACTACCTGTCAAGGTTATTCAAGTGGCAAAAAGTGCTATTTTATTAAATGAAAGGAGGTGGTGGAATAGGAGAGTCTTGTTAAAATTACACATGATCAAGCTTTAAAAATTATCTCTACAAAGAAGAAAAGTTTTTGTGCCTCAGACTTTGATGGACTTAACTCTGGCATGGACTTCTTCTGTGACAACTTTCCCTCAACCTCTTTGGACAGAAATAACATTGCATCTGGAAATTTCATACATAATGATTGTCCCACTGTTATTGGTTCAGAAACCTCTTTATGTGATGATCCCTTACCCAGTGTGCAATGTTCACCCAACATTCCTTCTGCAACGGTCTCTCCTAGAATTATACATCGTAATGTTTCTGTTCCTCAAAGATTTAAAGATTATTACTTAATGTAAGTTAGTTCGTAAAGTAATAGGTCTTTTACTGCATTAGTCCAATGTTTGGTTCCTTTATGTTAATTATTTTTTCTTAGTCTTTTTGTGATTTGCTATCTTTCTTGTTTTTGTTTAATAAAGGGGAAATTATGTTAAGGTAACAAGTCGCTCTTTCTCTTTAAGAGCGACTTGTTATTCACGTGCTGATACTTCGGTTTCTCGAGTGTCTTCCCCACGCTCTGTATATGTTTAATATGTCCCGTTCATTCCATGGTTCTCGTTGCGGCTGCCTGTAACTGTTCATTCAGGCAGTTGCTTCGAGAGCTGTTGGATGACCGGTTGTGGGCTGTTTTCTTCTATGCTACGCTACTTCAAATAAACACTTAATCACTTAAGTGCATCTATTAAGAGTATTTCTTCAAACTTTACATGCACATACAGGCCGGGAACAAGCTAGAGGCTGAAAGAGGTACTGTATCCCACGACTCATCGGAGCAGCATGGCGGCGATGTGGCCGATTGGGCAGGAGGGCCCGCGCCTCGCATATTAGATTCCGGCGGGATGGAGGGGGGCACCCGCTTGAAATCGAGCAGACATCAGATCCCTCCCCATACCCACGGCGGTCAACTGAACCCGAGGGATACCAGGAGGCAGAGAGGGTCCCGTGCCCCACACGGCATTGGAACTGCTTAGAGGCAGGGCAGCTGATTGGGGTGGGGAGCCCGCGCTCCCAATGCCAGCAAACAGCCTCGCCCCAGAGTGGTGTGGGCAGCAGGTCCCGGAAGTAGCAGTGGGCAGATGAGACGCGCCCTCGCCCAAGAGATTTCAAAGGCCTAACATGAGACACTCAGTAAGAGCTCAGGCATAGACGGCGCAGAGAAGGAGAGTCCCAACAGACACGCAGGTAGACGAGAGGCGCAGTGAAGAGGCATAACCAAGTGGGCGCAAGTAATGGAACAAGGCAGAATATGGCCATGGTCCCCAGAAGATCGCACACCTTCATGGAATAATCTAGACTACAAAACCAGAAGGTGAAAGGCTGCGATCGGGCTTGCGAATTGGAGGCAGGTCGTTGACACCTATTACAAAGTGGGTGGGATTATCCTCCCGCAGAAGCAGCCAGACAAGGATCCGGTGCGGCTTGTGGATTGGGAGGCCCCCCACGTGCCCCCTGCAGAAGTACAAACTGTCAGCGATCTCAAGTCGGCACTCATAGGCACGCATCAGTGGCCCACAAACCCACTATTGCCGCTCGAAAGACCCACCGGGAGTAACTCTCCGTGCAGAGAATCATGGAGACCTGAAGAGTTCTTGGAGGCGAGTTGAGAGGGTCCGCCGCCGCCTTCGTAGCCCACTGGGATAACCAGGCATGAGAAATAATCACATGGGATGAGATGCGACCAAGCTAACAAAGCAACCGGAGCTGGGGCCCGGCAGAGACATCTGTTCCTTTGGGGGCGCATTCCTGTCCGTAGGGGTGGCGCGAGAGTACACATCCTCCACTGCGACATCACTAGAAACAGGTTCACTTTAACCACCAAACACAGTGATACAGGACACAGGGCGAACACCCTCAAATATACCAACTCGGCAGGACAGCACAGGAAGAGCGCTACATGTGGGATAAATCCTTGTTGCCTGGGGACATTCACCAAAGAATCCAAGCAAATATGTCTAAAGATAAACCCGCAGGCTGAGCGTCTAAGCAAAGCACGATGGATAAGTTCACGGGCAAGAACACGGAGCTACCCGCAGACACCACTGGCCAAAACAATGTACCAGACAACGCCGCGCTGCTCGCCGCAATCACTCAATCAAGAGATATGTTGGATGCTAAAATTGGTGCAGTGGGGTCAGATGTCATGCTACTGCATCAAGATCTGCGCAATGCAGTGAATGGGCCGAGACTCCGGGGTGGGAGATGCGGTCATTACACTCGAAGGAAAAGTAAATACCCTGGAAAAGCTCACTCAAGGCCTTGTCTCTAGAGTGGAGTATGCAGAAGATAAAGTACAAAGAAATAACTTGCCTCGTGGGCATCCCAGAGGGCTGTAAGGGCACGGACATGAGTGCATTCTTTGCCCAATTGTTTAAAACTTGTGTCCCAGCAGAGGCCCTCTTGACCTGCTTTATAATTGAGAGTGCCAACAGAGGCGTGGCCAATCATCGCAGGCATTCTTAAATACCATGACAGAGAGTCCATCCTTCGAATAGCCAGGACTCAAGCCTCACTTTCCTATGATTCAAACCGCATAATGATATTCCCAGATTGCACCAGGATTGTACAGCAACAAACCTTCACAGCAGCGAAAGCACGCCTTCGAGAATTGCAGGTTCCTTACATGTTACTATTCCCAGCGCGATTGTGAGTTACATACCAAAACCACACAGTGTTCTTCGATACACCAGGGGACGTTATCCAATGGACAGCTGGAATCTGCTCAGTGAAGCCGCATACCTGAAACCATCGGCAGCTGATTGAGATGAACTACATAAATTATGATATACGGACAATGCAGGAACTATGGAACCGAACATACAGATAAGATTATTGCCTATGCCGGCACTAAAAGAAAAAAAAAGCGGGGGGGCTACAGTGTCCCAGTGAACAATTTAAAACCCCTCGGGACATGTGGGTACAAAAAGTACTATGGGGATCCATTGGTCGGGTCTTGGGCTTGCCCCCAATGGGATGGTCACTGTACCCAATCCGTGACAGATGCTTCAGGTTTCCTTGAGGTATTGGGGTGGGCATCGGAGGGGAGTGGATGGGGTTCCACCCGACTTGTGATACCCTAGTACCTTGTGTAACTTTACAGTTCATGTTGAACCTCACAATTATTTCATTTTATTTTACTTACTAATTTCATCTTATACACATGTACTATTGCACTATTACATTGACGCTCCCTTACAAGCTCCAGGATTTGGTAATATCTTACATTTTTTGAACTATCGCTTTTGGTTCGAATCACTCGAATTACATGTGTTTCTTCGGTTTCACACACTGTCTATTCCATTCTTTTTACTTTTGGCCTAATTCCTTTACAGATTTAACTGCACTCACTTTTGTTTATTATTTTATATTTTGTTTGCACGTGTAGTTTCACTAAACTTTATTGACCTTTTGGAACTACAAGTCTGTTTTCTTTGTAGTTCTCCTTTTCCCGCATTTTTCTTTATCACATATCACATGATTACCTCTTGGAACTACAAGTCTGTTTTCTTTGTAGTTCTCTTTTTCCCGCACTTTTCCTTATCACATGTCTATATATCACATGATTACCATCCATTACACTTACCGGAGCGTTTCTGATTTGATTCTCCCGGGTTCAGGAGAATCTATACATCACCATACCAACTGTAAGTTTGATCTTCCGTTACTTGTCAGATAGTGATTGTATTCTTTTAAAAGGCCCCACGCTGTATGTATTTTTGTTACCCACACCACCATCCAGATTTTTCTTTTTATTTCGTCTTTACTTTTTCCTACAATTTTGGCAAAAACACACCACATTACTTTGTCCTATATGGCATTTTCATTTTTTCATTTAATTTTTTTACTTACACTACCACCCAAATTTTCTTGGTCCATTTCGGCTTCACTATTTCTTATGACCTTGGTAAATGCACATCACAGTATGTTGTTTTAACATATAAAACAAGTGGATATTTTCACATCACTTTGATGTGGAGTGTACCTCCATTTTGGTAATTACCAACACTGGTATTGTGTTTTTTTACTTATTACGAACGTATTACTTTTAATACTGTTTCAACATGATCATGTTTGTTACAATCAAAATCTACTGTATAATTGTTTGGATAAAAATTGTTCTTTTCTATTGAGTGTTTATAAAATGTATATATATACTGAACCCTATACCTTATCCTTTCAGAGTACCGCCCCTGAAGAAGGGCTTAAAAAAGCCCGAAATGCATTGGGCAGTTGGATATATGATGCATTGATAAAGAATGAATACAATTCTTTGACTTCATTAACTTCGAACAACGGTTAATAAACTCAAGTTATGCTTGAATAAATTCCGATTTACCTGAGTTTAATTTCACAAAAGAGATCATATCTCTGAGATTGAGAGCAAAACGAAAGACATTTTCCTATTCAGGAACGTGCTATCATTATCTACGTAAAAATTACTAACCCACTCCAGTGAGTGCAACAGTAGGGTAAGAGTTGGATAGTGTAGGGGTAAAAATTACTATTCCCACTCCAATGAATGCAACAGTAGGGAGAGGTGCCGATCACGATCCTGCAAAAACCGGGTACGAACCGTCGGACGGAGCACAATCTCCGCCCGACGCGTACCCGGTCGTCAATTTTCACAAACAAGGAATTACGATTCGCACGGGTACACCATTACCGTACGAATCGTAAAAAAGCCCGACCGAACAAAAAAACACCTACCAATGCGATCCGGGAAAGCGCCGACCTGACGTCGGGACGCTCGCAGCCAGCCATTCACGACCCAGGAATCACGATTCGCACCGACGTCACCCCGCACGGTGAATATTTTGCGGCAGCCAAAAACTGCCGGGAAATCAGGACGACGCGAACAAGGACCACCAGTACGCGACGGACAGACGACGACGCGAACAAGGAGGACCAGTACGTGACGGACACACAGGACGACGCCACCAAGGAGGACCCGTACGCGACAGGACGACGCGATCAAGGAGGACCCGTACGCGACAGGACGACGCGAGCAAGGAGTACCAGTACGCGACGGACCCGAACCTACGAGTCATCCCTGCCCTCATAGCAGTACACCTCCTCTACAGGTTACGACGCAGACGCCGCAGAAGGTCAGAATAACTAAGGGAGGGGGGAAAGTGGGGTGGGGTGGGGGTGGCAGGACCAGGGCAGGCCACAAAACAACCACATAAGTCACACACCACACATGGCCTGGACATACCTGATTCCCATGCCCTGGTCACCACGAGGGGGTGGGGGCGTGTCCTGATAAGCCAGCGACCGCCACAACGGAAGTCCGTCACCACGCGAACCGGCAACACAACCAGACAGGTACGTCCCGTACCCACGCCTGAAGAGCGTGGGTACGAGTCGGACCACGCCCACACACGTCACCCCAACAATGGCGGGACGGATCGCACCCACGTGGCAAAGGCCTGGGTACGGGCCGCACAAACATCACATAGCGTGGGGACGGATATGTACGGACCCTACCCCCACCCCGTATGCAAGGAGCGTACCCCCCAGCCCAACAGTGTAAGTACGACTCGAACCCTCACCCGCGTATGCAAGGAGCGTACCCCCCATGCCAACAGTGCAAGTACGACTCGAACCCTCACCCGCGTATGCAAGGAGCGTACCCCCCATGCCAACAGTGCAAGTACGACTCGAACCCTCACCCGCGTATGCAAGGAGCGTACCCCCCAGCCCAACAGTGTAAGTACGACCCGTACCCCCACCCGCGGACTCACGAACCGTACCCCCACCCCAACAGTGTAAGTACGACCCGTACCCCCACCCGCGAATGCAAGGAGCGTACCCCCCAGCCCAACAGTGTAAGTACGACCCGTACCCCCACCCGCGTATGCAAGGAGCGTACCCCCCAGCCCAACAGTGTAAGTACGACCCGTACCCCCACCCGCGTATGCATGGAGCGTATCCCCCAGCCCAACAGTGTAAGTACGACCCGCACCCCCACCCGCGTATGCATGGAGCGTACCCCCCATGCCAACAGTGTAAGTACGACTCGAACCCTCACCCGCGTATGCAAGGAGCGTACCCCCCAGCCCAACAGTGTAAGTACGACCCGTACCCCCACCCGCGTATGCATGGAGCGTACCCCCCATGCCAACAGTGCAAGTACGACGCGAACCCTCACCCGCGTATGCAAGGAGCGTACCCCCCAGCCCAACAGTGTAAGTACGACCCGTACCCCCACCCGCGGACTCACGGACCGTACCCCCACCCCAACAGTGTAAGTACGACCCGTACCCCCACCCGCGAATGCAAGGAGCGTACCCCCCAGCCCAACAGTGTAAGTACGACCAGTACCCCCACCCGCGAATGCAAGGAGCGTACCCCCCAGCCCAACAGTGTAAGTATGACCGGTACCCCCACCCGCGTATGCAAGGAGCGTACCCCCCATGCCAACAGTGTAAGTACGACCCGTACCCCCACCCGCGGACGTACGGAGCGTACCCCCACCCCAACAGTGTAAGTTCGACCCGTACCCTCACCCGCGTATGCATGGAGCGTACCCCCACCACACCAGTGTAAGTAGACTCGTACCCTCACCTCGAATGCATTGAGCGTACCCCCACCGTGTATGTGCCAAGCGTACATATCCTGAAATCGGAGGTGTGTGTGCAGAGTCCACCCAGCAGTGCCCTGAGACAGGAGGGGTGGGTGCCTATCACTCCCAGCAGTGCCCTGAGACAGGAGGGGTGGGTGTGGAGCCCTCCCAGCTGTGCCCTGAGACAGGAGGGGTGGGTGTGGAGTCCTCCCAGCAGTGCCCTGAGACAGGAGGGGTGTGTGCAGAGTCCCCCCAGCAGTGCCCTGAGACAGGAGGGGTGGGTGCCTATCACTCCCAGCAGTGCCCTGAGACAGGAGGGGTGTGTGCAGAGTCCTCCCAGCAGTGCCCTGAGACAGGAGGGGTGGGTGTGGAGTCCTCCCAGCAGTGCCCTGAGACAGGAGGGGTGGGTGTGGAGTCCTCCCAGCAGTGCCCTGAGACAGGAGGGGTGGGTGCCTATCACTCCCAGCAGTGCCCTGAGACAGGAGGGGTGGGTGTGGAGTCCTCCCACCAGTGCCCTGAGACAGGAGGGGTGTAACACATGTGTGTGAGGCCAGAATTATCCACATGCATACTGGCTACAAGGGAACATGTCCCCATGAACTCATGTCAACAGACTCCACACACAAGTACAGTGATCATCAAGGATGCCACGATTGTTGCAGGTGGAGACATGGCCCTGCATGCATGGCCAAAGTAGAAGGGCTCCGTCACACACACAGCTCATGTAGACACAGCTCTGCGCTAAACATTGGGAACACCCTGCAGGGAAGAAAGGTGGGTACACAGAGGAAGGAATACACCCTGGGACAAGTGCACCATGCAGTAACTGCTTACATGAACAAAGAAAGTTAGCCAACACCTTGTGATGGCACACAGATCCCAGGGTCCCACCAATGAGCAGTACACTACTACATATCCCACACACCCAAACCCTTACACACCACCAAAAACCATGTAGCAGCCCCACCAACACCAATACCAGCATAGCAGTAGTGTGATAATGAAAACAAAATTAAGCTTTATTCAGCATGAGCACAATGTCCGTGGATCGCAGGCAGTTAAATCTTCACAAAGCCCATAGGGCAGTCAATGATTCTCAGCTGGATGGGGGACACAGTGGGATGCGTGTCCCCTACCTTGCCTGCACAGTCAAATGGCATCGTCTTCCACACTGGTGAGGGCATCAGGGGGGGGGGAAGCAACAGGCACCGCAGGGACATCAGGGCAAAGGGGCGGCGTTGTGGGTGCAGGGATGGAGGACTCCACCACAGGGGATGGGTCAGTGCCAAAGGCGGAGGCCAGGATGGCACTACACACCTTTGCAAGGTCCTCCAGGGAGTCCCCTGCACCCGAAGGGACCTCAGGCCCCAAGGAGGGGGGGGGTCAGAGGGATGGGTCGCAGCGCCACCGGGGGAGGGTGGAGACAGGGGGGGAGACTCAACCACCCTGACCGGGGACCTCCTTGACCGCTTCCGTGGTGGTGTAACTGTGGGGCTCAGGGACAGAGCGGCCATGAAGGAGTCCTTGGGGGAGATGTGGCCAGGAGAGCTGAGGGGAGGGGATTTGGAGGGAGTGGACTGGGTGGAATGCGGACTCCCACTATGGCTGCGTGTCACACGTTTGCCCCCCGACCCAGTGGGTGTGCCTACCTCACCCTGTGTGTGCGTGTCAGGAGGAGTGCGGTGGACCTTCCCTGCTGGTGTGGTGCCCGTGTCCGTTGATGTGGGTGCATGCCGACGTCTGGGTGTACGTGGGACAGGCATGGGAGTGGGAAGTGTGGATGGGGCAGGGGTAGGTGGGGGGAGGTCGCGCTGCAGGAGACCCACTGCTGCAGTCAGTGTGGAGTCGATGGACCTCAGCAAGTTGCGTTGGTCAGCCTGCGATGAATGAATGCCCTCCAGGAAAGCCTCGATGTTGGTGAGGGTTTTGCCGTGGGCATGGAGGACATTAAGGATCGCAGCCTGACCAACCTGCAGTTGCCGCTGGATGTCCACAGACACTGCATTGGCGGCAGCAGTGGAGACAGGGGCAGGGGGTGCGGTGCCTGGCAGGAAGGAGACATGCTGTGACCGGGCACACTGGGAAGGGACACGAGCAAGTGGGAGGCGGCTGGTGGGAACTGAGGGGGCGGTGCGAGGTGTTGTTCCGCTGTCAGCTGCTGGTGCAGCCACCGCCCACTCGGAGACGTCCTCCTCGGACCTGTCAGCTTCGTATTCTGACGTGCCAGTCGACAGGTCCTCGGCCGCACTATCCTCCACCTCTGTCCCACTCGATGTGCCAGCCCCGATGTCACGGCTGGCACTGGTGCTCGGTTCCTCCGCCTTGCCTGTGTCCATGTCTCCCTCTGTGTCCCCCGACGATGCTGTGGGCAGGGTGGAGAGACATAAATTAATCAGACAGCTGTACACATCAGTCACATGAGTACAATCGACATAGGTAACACTGCATAGCCTGAAAAGGAAGATCCCTAACATCTACTAAACAAGGTACCGATGTAGGGCATGAAACACACAGTTGGTTGAGCCACCATGCCACTGAAATACCATGGAGAGCATGAGACAATAGCTAAACACAGGAAACGGAGTCTGACATAGCACCCAGGCCCTGGGGACAATCCAGCACTGCATCTGCACCACACAGCGTTGGCGAAAATACCGATGACCAGGGACCATATCCATGAACTTGAGACACATGCTGCATAGGTAATGCTGAAAACATGCCCAACATGACTCGGTCACTGCACATTGCGTGTGTGTCCAGACACATCACACACTGCCCAGACCCAGCAAGTAGAAATCAGGATTTGACACATAGGCATTGCCCGCACCAACAAGACCCTACACGAGGCAAATTGTTGAGACACAGGTGGCACCAACATCTCATAGTCTGGCTGATACACACAGGGGCAGGCAAAAAGCAAGAGTGTACGCCAAACAGCCAAGGTGCGCCTGTACAAATAATGAGGTACCAGTGCCCATCCTCAGATGAGTATAACAAGACACACAGGCACTGGCAACTGTGAGTATGAAGAAGGACAATCAGGTCAGGCTGCACAGTGGACACCTGTACAAAATAGCACGTCTATATACACGGTGAAAGGGGACAATGGCACAGAGCACAACCTACGCTGCAGACACTGAGATTGTCCACGTTTATGATGACACATACACCACTGAGGAAAAGGTGCCCCAGGGGACAGTAGTGGGCACGCAACTACATGCTACTGAATGTTAATGACTGCAACATACGTCACCATTAGGGGTGGGCGGAATTTGCGTAATCGCGTTACGCAAATCTCCGCGAAACGGTAAAAAGTCTTCGCGAACATGCAGAAATTCCGCGAACACGCGGAATTGCTTGTTCGCGATGCTTTTTTCCTGTTCACAGTTGCTGTTTGCGTGCTCGGGGAGAAATATCTCGCGAACACGCATTTTGAGAACGCGAACAAGAAAAAATTTCGCGAAGTTGCGGAAAGCAGAATTTTGGGCAATTTCGCGTTCTCCGCGGAACGCGAAATTACCGAAATTCCGCAAGTTCCGCGAGCGGAACGGAATTTGCCGCCCAGGCCTAGTCACCATCCCTGCACTATGTGTATCGCACACTCATGCACATCATGTCACAGGCCACTACATAGGACATGCGCGCTGTAAGGCATGACACATGAGAGACCAACTCCCATGTCTGGAGTCAGCATCAGTGCCAACTGACATGGAACCCACATGCAGTGAACTTGACAGTGCACAGGCAAGGTCCCACAACCTGTTACACACCACCCCCACACATGATGCTACAGTCATTGTTCTCGTGGACAAAGCGCCAGCCTACATCACCTTGTGAAGGAGTGACTACACACAGACCAGGGAACACATTGCAAGGAGGGGAAGGGTGGCAGGGGCACAGCGCTATACTGGGGCAAACAGGATCTGCACAGCACCTTTAAACCCTGCCAGTGAATTCATGCTACTGTGCCCTTACAAATGCCGGTGACACACAACAAACACACATGTACCTACCCCCTTCCGGCTGCTGCATCGCCTGTAAGCGCCTCTCCAGGTCTGGAAAGACCACCGGCAGCACACGCCTGTGGAGGTGGCTCAGACGGCGGCGGCCGCGGTTCTTGTGGCTCTCAGGTGAGTCCCCCAGCAGGAGCCGTGCAATCCTCCGCGTCCAGCACCGGATATCCTGCCAGCGTTTTCTCACCTGGGGCAGGCTCCGCCTCCGACCATCCACACCCCTCACGGCACTGACGGCGGTCAGCCAGATCTGCTCCTTGGCAGTGGCGCCTACCTGTGAGGAGGAACAAGTGACACCACATCAATACACCAGCCACATGTCACAGAGAGACATATGGGTACAAATTAGCTGGTTACAACAAGGCATGTCATGCAGCCAACGCATTGCACCTTTGTCATAGGGACATCATCCCCTGGTGAGGGAAAAAGCTGTACGTGCCACAGTGGGTACACAGGTGGAATGATGGCAATGTCACAATCAATGATCAAGGCTCACACTGTGCATCACACCCACCCCTCCTGTCTCAGGACACTGCTGGGAGGACTCTGCACACACCCCTCCTGTCTCAGGGCACTGCTGGGAGGACTCCACACCCACCCCTCCTGTCTCAGGGCACTGCTGGGAGGACTCTGCACACACCCCTCCTGTCTCAGGGCACTGCTGTGAGTGATAGGCCCCCACCCCTCCTGTCTCAGGGCACTGCTGTGAGTGATAGGCCCCCACCCCTCCTGTCTCAGGGCACTGCTGGGAGACATCTGGCACCCCCCCCCTGGGACCCCCCCCGACAGTACATGGCATGTGTGTTACACCTGGACGCAATGGCAGAAGTCACAGTCACAACATAGGGACAGTCTGTGGCAGTGGCCTATGCACTCACCTGATACCCTGGTCGCCCATACAGCATGGAGTACTGTGGGAGGATCACATCCAGCAGAGCCATGTTCTCCTCCAGGGTGAATGGCTGTGTCCTCTCCACAGCCCTTGACATGGTTCCAGGGAATCAGTAGCAGCAGCTGGGTCGACGAATGCAAAGATGTGCAGGCAAGTGCTCCCTCATGGGACCTGGCTGCCTTATATGTGCCCTTCTGCCCAGTCTCATGCACAGGAGTACAGAGTGATTGGTCACTCACATTTGCATCCTATGTTTCCACCAATCCCTTCAAACCTAGCAGTCTGTGGGTTCTCTATCGGTTTCATTCTCCTGCATGATGTCAGCCCCACAAACACATTGCAACAAAGTAGAAGAATTCCAACTGACTTCTGCTGTGCACCTTCCAGAACAATTTCTAAATTTGAACTTGGTCTCCATGACAACCAGCATGCATGTAGGCCTTAATACTTGTCCCCTATGTAATTTGGAGCATCACACACAGGTACGGTGCGTTTCGGGGCCCTAGGGCACCCCAAATGCATGGCAACGGCCCGTACATGCATGCCTACGTTCACTATCACTATGGGTCTGCACGCGTATGCGTACCCGTAGTGTTACGGACCGTACACACGCATGTACGCTCTCTATCACTATGGGTCTGCACGCGTATGCGTACCCGTAGTGTTACGGACCGTACACACGCATGTACGCTCCATATCACTATGGGTCTGCACGCGTATGCGTACTCGTAGTGATAGTGAGCGTAGATGCGAGTGTACGGTCCGTACCACTACGGGTACGCATACGCGTGCAGACCCATAGTGATAGTGAGCGTAGATGCGAGTGTACGGTCCGTACCACTACGGGTACGCATACGCGTGCAGACCCATAGTGATAGTGAGCGTAGATGCGAGTGTACGGTCCGTACCACTACGGGTACGCATACGCGTGCAGACCCATAGTGATAGTGAGCGTAGATGCGAGTGTACGGTCCGTACCACTACGGGTACGCATACGCGTGCAGACCCATAGTGATAGGGCCGTACACACGCATGTACGCTCACTATCACTATGGGTCTGCACGCGTATGCGTACCCGTAGTGGTACGGACCGTACACTCGCATCTACGCTCACTATCACTATGGGTCTGCACGCGTATGCGTACCCGTAGTGCTACGGACCGTACAAATGCCTGTACGCTCGCCATCACGATGGGTACACATACGGCAGCACTCCCACAGTGATTTGGGAACATGCACAGGCCCTCTCAGCAGCAGTACGGCGGTTTTTAAACATCACTGTGGTGATAGGCGACACACATGTAGGAATAGGGCGGACATACTTGTCCATGGATGGACATACTTGTCCAGGAATGGACATCAAGGCATCGTCTGTGCATTACTACATGTGTGGGGCACAGGTGTCACAGGCTGTGATGTGGAACATGCCTCCTGAGTGGAGAAGGCACCAGATGTATGATGAGATGTGTACATGTGTACTGTGTGAGGGTGCAATGTGTGCCAGGCATGCCCTTGACTCCTTTGACATGTGTGCATGTGGGACTGCGCACTTGGGGTGAGCGTCACTGGCATGGCACGGACACCAACACACGGAAGTGTCCCATGATGCCCGGTACAGGGGTCATGACACATGACTTGTCACTACCCACAGTGCACAATGTGACTATGTCATATATGTGTCCGGGATTTACATCAGGTTGATGTTGTAGCACCCTCAAAAGCTGCAGCCGTTGCAGCAACCAACATGTGGCTGTGTGTAGATTGTCATTGCACACTGTTCCGCACACCATGCCACATGTGTTATCGGATGTGAGGTGCACATGTATGCATGGGACACGGAGTAGCGTGACAAGGCCATGTCAGCATCCTCACAAGGAATGTGTGGTGAGTCATGACATGTGCACCTTCATGGCAAGGTGTGTGGGCTGGACTAGTGTAATGTCATGTGACCTGTGGCTCCAGTGTTCCGCTACCAGTCTCTGCAATCGGCATCCCACTTCTGCTGATGTGTGGGTGTATGTCACTCCTGTCTTGCGTCGGGCTGTGCACTTGCACTGGGACACAGCTATTTCCATGGCGTGGCATGGGGAGGTTCTCAATCACCGTGTGTAGCTGGGTCTTGGAAGGAGTGTCACCTTGCATCCATACGTGTCCTGGGCATGTAGCACATGCCTGACTCCCTATGTGGCATGTGTGTATTGCCAGATTTACATGTGCTCAGTAGACATGAGTTGTTCTCGTAGTGCACTCACTCTTCCTTGTCACTTCCAAATTACTGCAGAGCGCCTCCTGTTGCCCGAAGAATTCCAGACTTGGCTACCATGCAGGAGAATGACAGGATCCGGCTCTACCGCTTCACCCAACCGTTGATTCTGGAGCTGACGGCGAGACTGGCACCACACCTGCAACCGCAGCACAGGTATCCTACGGCACTGACACCCCAGCTGAAGGTAATGGCTGCCCTACATTTTCTTGCCACGGGTACCTTCCAAAATACCATAGCTCATGTTGGTGGCATGTCCCAGAGCATGTTCAGCGGTGTGCTGCATGATTTCTTGGAGGCCATGTTGATTCACCTGGATGACTTCATCAAGTTCCCAACCCCTGAACAGATGACTGAGGTCAAGCGTGGATTCTATGCCCTGGGAGGGATGCCCCATGTCATTGGGTCCATAGATGGGGCACATGTAGGTTTGGTACCACCACACGCACGGGAGGTGGCGTACCGCAATCGGAAGCACTACCACTCCATCAATGCCCTTGTGGTGTGTCTGTCCAATATGGTGATTTCACATGTCTGTGCACGTTTCCCAGGATCAGCACACGATGCCTACATCATGAGGCGTAGCGGGATGCCTGACATGATGATGCAGCTGCGCAACGAACGGGCATGTGTTGTTGGTGGGTACAGTCTGTCTGTCCTGTATTCTGTATAGCCGACCAGCACGACCGCTACACCAGTTCTAACGATGTCCATGTGCTTCCCATGTAGGGGACGCTGGCTATCCCAACATGCCTTGGCTGCTGACACCTCTCCGCAACCCCATCACGCCGGCCCAGCTCCGCTATAACACCGCCCATGGCCGGACAAGGCGAGTGATAGAGAGGACGTTTGGCATGCTGAAGAGCCGATTCCGGTGCCTCCACAAGACCGGCGGTGCACTCCCTTATGCCCCGGCGAAGGTCTGCAAGATCTTCATGGTCTGCTGCATGCTGCACAACATGGCAGTTGAAAGAGCTGTGCCACTCATCCTGAATCAACATGACGAGGACCATCCACCCGTGGAGGACGAAGGGCTTGGCAATGGGGCTAGTGATGTGGAGGATGTGGAGCCGCAAGAGGACATCCGGACTCGGCTCATACGCGACTTCTTTGCTTAGTGGTGAGTACCAGGGTCTGAGTGTGCACGCATTGGTCCCCGTGTGGCATGCGTTGTGATGTGTGTCTCCACCTGCATGTATGGCACGTGGGTCAGAGGTGTGTGTGGGTGTGTCACTGGAGTGATGGTGGCAGTGATGGTAGTATTTCCCCAGTCATAATTGTGACCTAGCATGTTGTCATCCATACATGTGTCGAGTAACTGCACATGCAAGTGGCTGTGCTTTTTGTGGCTGACTTCTTGTGTGTCTCTCTTCCCCAGGTACCTGCGCATGCCGTTTGCTGGTTGCATTGTTGTGGCACTGCTATTCCTCATGGACATGACATCGTGGGCTGACTCAGCGTTACAGGCACGGACACGTTTGGAAGTCTCCATGGGGTAAGGGATGCATCTGGGGTGTATTGATTCAAGTATCTTTATTCGATTGTATTCTTTACAATCATAAAAGTTCATATCACAAATATACATACATAAGACAAATTTCACAAATAGACAATTAAAAAGTTCATATCATAAACATACAATCATGGGCAAGATTACACAAATAGAGAGGTGAATCCTCCAGTTCCCTTTTTTTTTTGAGCAGCAAGGATATGAGACAAAATATATTGCGAAACTGTTTTAAAACCAGAGCAGCAGACAAAACGAACCAGTTAAAAATATAAATAAGAATGCAAGATTAAAATAAAGGAGAAGTACAATATTAAGTACAGCATAATTAACCCTCCATACTATTCCTGAAAGTGATAGCTAGTTTCAGGAAGCTGCATATATATAAAGTGCAGTCACTATTTAAAAGTTGAAGGTGAAAAAGTGCTGGTTTAATCTGTGTAAAATTTAGTTTTTTTAAACAAGGCTTTAGGTATAACTTCCGCGGTACTGTATAATAAGGACAAATAAATAAAAAGTGCACCAAATCTTGCGGAGACTTCCCGTCGCAGCCGCAAGCAGGAAGCACTTGACCTCGGTGTGCCCCTTTCGGAGTTGCTAACAGGAGGTGGAATAAATCAAAGCGGAACCTTATCAATAAAAAGCGCTCAAAGCCGGACATAGGCCATGTTAGATATGGTTCCATACTTAGGCTTGTTTGAAGTAAAGCATGTTTCCTAATACTAGCTTTCAACAATTCACCCTCCTCCCGGGCAAAGTACCTAGTGAGTAAGAATGTTTTTTTCACAAAGGTTACATCGGCTCTAGTTATAGTCTCTGGGGCTGAGAACAAGTCAGGTCGTCCCAATTCCGTGAGACGGTCATTTATGTACCTCAACCATGGTACCTTAAACCTGCCGTCCCAGGTTAAGGCTTCCTTTAAGATGTCATGAGTGAGTGGTATATCTTTATTTAGCCAGGAGGTCAGCCAACATAACAGGGGACTTGCTGCTAATCTATCACTTAGAAAGGGTACCCCTAACTCCTCATGCACCGAGAAGTTTCCAGTTCCCCTTGGCAGCCTCAAAACCTTCTTTAAAAAGTTATTTTCTACAATCTCCAGGGCTTGTGTTTGGCTGTAGCCCCAGAGCTCGCTGCCGTAACAGGCAATGGCAACACTTTTAGCTTGGTAAAGTTTAAGTAAAGCAGCCACCGGGCTATTACCCATTTTTCTGGCAAACCCGAGTATGGCTGCATTAGTTCGTGTTACCTCACCCTTCTTTTTAACAACGGCTGGGCCCCAGGTTAATTGGTTGTCAAGTAGGACACCAAGATAAGAGAAGGTTTTAGAGTTTGGGATTTTTCCACCGTTTATGGATAAAAAATTAGGCTTTCGCATTCCTTGGCCTATTTTCATCACATATGACTTTGAGTTATTAATACTCAAGCCTCGAGAGCACATAAAATCTTGAAATGAGTTTAAAAGTAACTGGAGACCATTTGCCGTCCTAGAAATAAGGACGGCATCGTCCGCGTATAGCAGAACCGGGACGCCTTTTCGGCCGACATAGGGGTAATCAGCTCCTGTTTTTATCAGGTAATCTTCTAGCTCATTAATGTATAAATTGAACAAGAATGGGGCTAGGATACACCCTTGACGAACTCCCCGATTAATTCTAATGTCACTTGTTACTTTCAGGTCTTGCGTGTAACGGACATTAACTCTAGTATCTGAGTGCAGGTCAGCCAAAATATAAATTAGGTTCTGCTCAACGCCCATCTTGAACATGATGTCCCACAGTTTACCTCTATCGACGCAATCAAAGGCGGACGATAGGTCCATAAAGGCCAAGTGAATCGTTCCCTGCCGAGCCAGGGTGTATATGCCCACTATTAAATATAGATTCAAACATTGGGTTATTGTAGAATGACCAGGTCTGAAACCATATTGTATAGGGGATATGATTTTATTCTCTGATGCCCATGTTGATAACCTATTCAAGATTGCGCCACCTATCACTTTAGCTACAGAATTAATTAACGATATTGGCCTGTAGCATAGTGGACTACCACGGTCGCCCTTCTTGAATACAGGAACTATGGTTGATTGTCCCCAGGACTTTGGACAACCAGAGATTATAGCTGCATTTATCACCCTGGTAAGGACAGGTGCCCATACCGAGGTACAAGATTTAAAAAGATCCGGTGGCAAGCCATCTGGACCTGGGGCCTTATTTCCAGTTAAACCTTGGATAGCCTTTTCTATTTCATTGTCTGTAAAAAATAAAAAGTTCTCCTTAGGTGTTAAAAGATCAGTTGCTGTCTGTTGGTCATTACTTTTAAAAATTGCACTAAAATGAGTAACCCAGTCTTTCTCTGAAATGTTTGTACCTAATGCAGTATCACTCGGGTTGTCAAACATTGGTTTATTTATAATTTCCCAGAATTTACTACTGTTACCCAAAACTAAGGGATCAAGTAGACGCTCCCAGGTATAGGCTTTTATTTCCTTTTTCCGTTTAATAAGAGTTTTTTTATATATCATACGGAGATTTTTAATATTTCCTGGGTCTCTGGGTTTAATTTTTAACGCCTTTCTTAAGTTATTACTTGCCGAGGAACATGCGTTATCAAACCATTTAGGGTTATTTTTAGCCGTCCCCTTTACTGGGACTGATAACAGCGACCCTACTGTTGTCACAATTCGTTCAAAAATGTCTAAAATTTGTTCTGGGGGCAAACATGTTAATACACAATCCATTAAGTCCCTGCCACATGTTTTGTTAATTTCTATATAAAAATTTTCTTGATTTACCATATGCCATTTCAATCGACGCTTTCCGTTAATACATTTTAATATACCCGCATCTTCACGGTGCTTCCGTTGTTCAAATACACCCCCACTCAAATTAATAGAAAGTGGGTTATGATCACTGTGGATGCTAGTTTGAATCACAAAATTAGAGGCCTGATTGGCAAGATCGGCAGATAGTAATATATGATCTATGAATGACCCAGGACCAGAGCCTTTAAATGTTGGGACATCGTAGACTTTGGTCTCAGGGACCAGCGACATGGCAACAAGCAAGTTATTTTCATTTAGCATGTCATTTAAATATGACCCTTGCCTAGTGTGGCGGAAATGAAATCCATCCATGCTGTTACATCCCAGGACACCCATAGGGGTGTCTCGGGGGTTACCGCAGGGATGAACATTAAAATCTCCTACAATTAAAGCGTTACACGGCAATGTACCTGGACCTTCTTTCAATAGTTCATTCAATGATAATATATTACACTCCCCTTCGTCATTTATAGCATTATAAAAATTAACTAGTGTTAAAACATGTTTGCCTCGCTTCAGTACAAGCAATTGGATATTACAATTAACAGTTTTAAGGCTGGTTATATCACACAAAAGAGCCAGATTGACAAAAATAGCAAGACCCCCCCTTGCTCTGCCGCTAGCTGAGGGGGCTGCTGGCCTAAGAAAGCTTTGATATCCTTCAATGAAGGCATTATTTCCTTCCATCCAAGTCTCTTGAAGACATATAATTGCAAATTTTCTAACAAATGCGAGCCAGGTTGGATCACTTAACTTGTCAGCCAGGCCTGCTACGTTCCAGGAGACTAAATTCATATTGAAAACAGCAGCATTCACATTATCGGGTGCGGCCTCGATGCCGCTGGGAACTAATGTATGATCAGGTTGTTCAGCACTAATAGCTCCCACAGTTACTGCTGCAGAGGGTTCTGAATCTATATGAATTGGATGGATATTAAAAGCTTCTATCTGGTTTTGCATTGTACTAATATGCTCCAAGCCGTCAAGTTCAGAGCTAGCTGGAAAAGAATCTGTGACCAATTCTGTAGGGACGTTACTATCTAAGTTAATGAAAGGGGGGGAGAGATTCTCGTCATGGACAAGGTTACTAAATTTAACATCAGTAGGCAGGGATGTAGCTGATAGATCACACAGTCAATCAACACCCTCCAAACCATTACGTTCATAGAGGGCATTGAACCTGTTTGAGATAGGAACATTGTATTGGGTGTTAGAATATGTTAATCGGGGAGTGTTATGATTGTTATATGATCCATTTATATACTCCCGGTTCTCCGAATAAAATGTTGAGAAGTTAGCTTTACTGGGCATATCTAGTATATCATTTCTAAAATGATGTCGATCCTTTATAGTAAAGGGTTCGTGATTCCTCTGAGTTGCACCATTATAATTTGGGTTATACATAGTGTAGTTTGCCTCATCCTCAGTATTAGGATATAAATTGCTATGATTTCGTGATGGGTAAAAATAGCTTAAATCCTTAGTGCGAATTAAGCTATGGATCAGATTATCCTTCCAACAAGAAATATGCCTTACCGCTCTAATGTCATCGAAAGTGACTATAATGCAGTCACCCTCGGTTGATTTGAATCTATTGCCCACCCAGTCGACCCTCCTAACATTTGTGATCTTACCATTAATGTGGCAGGGGAGCGGTCTATGACTGGTTAACCAGTGACTAACTTTATTCTTTAAATCACCATATCTCTCCGTCTTACCCATTTCTAATTGCGGTACACCTATCATTACTATGGTGTAAAGTTGGGATTCAGGAGGGAGATTAATGTGAATGGGTTTCTTGTTTTGTTGGGGCTGCGTATACTTTTGCACTGGTCGAGTATTATGAGGTGATGGTACTGTAAGAATAGGCCTGTCTGGCTCAACCTGAACATCAGGTGGTATGGAAGATGTGCCTTCCGTACCCCATTCACTTTCATCACCACCGGATGGGGTTTCCATTATAGTGGTAGGCATGACTGGAGGGGTTAAAGTAGTATTACATGTACTTGTATGTTGGTTAGGATTAATCTGGGCCTTAGCATTCAATAGCATAGAGGAGTTCAAATTATAACCCGTAATGTCAAGGTTATCTGTCTGGGTATAGATGTTAATACCTTGAGGCAAATTGGAGAGATCCTTGAGATGAAGTTTATCAGAGTTCTTTAAAATTTGTTCTATACTAGAAATTTTCTCATTTAAGGGATGGAGTAGGGATTTGATCATCTGTTCCAGACTCAATAAATATGATTTATCAATTACACACACCTCATCAGTCTGCGTTGTCTCATTTATAACAATTTTGCTGTTCTCGAACAAGTTTCTATTAGGCAACATTACTGCTTGCTCTTCAGCTGTTATAATATTGTTAGAGGTACTAGTTGTCGGTTTAGCCATTCTAAAATTTAGCCATACATCTTTAGCTGAAGACTTGCGTTTGCCTATAGGTTTATATATCTTCCTCATGATCGATTTTGATTTTGTTTTTTGCCTACCATATCGTGGTCTCTTTGTTTTTGGGGAAGGAGATTTATCTGCATCTGTGGTATTGATTAAAAGAGAGCTTTCTGCAAGCACAACCCCTGGAGGTGTCATTGACGTATTTTCCAAATGTAATGCACATGGAATAGCCCCACCAGTAGAAGTAGATTGGGGGCTGCCTTCAATATTGGTCGGTAGAGTGAGAAGGACTGGAGACGTATTTCTTCTACAGCTATTACTATTTGGCAGTCCTGAAAAGGACTGCTGTAATAACGAATCCTCTACACTGATAATAGACTCCGCGGTGTTATTTTGCACTGAAGTATGCATAGATAGGTTAGGAAAACACAGGTTAGGAGTAAGTGAGAGGCGTCTCTCCGTGTTTTGAATTCCATCAGCGACCACACCAATGGTTTTTTGCAGCATTAGATCTATAGCTGTAAGGGAAGGTAATGGAGCTACAGGCACGGACTTATTTCTCGTGGTTGATCTTGTCGCCATATTGGTCTTCCTAGACTTAGACATTTCAAGCTGGGTGTTCAACTATTTAGAAATACAATAGGATATAAGTATCAAGGTGATGCAGGGTAGAATTTCAAAGGCACACAAATCTGACCTATGGCACTTACGAGACACAATAATGTCACCTTACAGCGATGGCACCCAGATACGAGTTGTTAGGGGGGTGGCCCGTCCCGTCTCCTTCAGTCCCCTGAGGGCCACAGAGGGCCCGCCCTTTGCCCGGGCTTAGCCCGGCTGAGACCGCGCGCGAGACCGCGACGCGGGGAGTGAGTTCGGTTTTTAAAGCGCCTCCTGACGCTACTTCCGGGATGTTGGGGCCGGGGAGGCTGGGAGCTGTAGTTCAATCCCCCTCCTACTCCACACAGCGGCCACGCGATGTCAGGCGCGGCAGCGGGAGGGAGGGAACGCCAAGGACAGCAGACTCTGGACCACGCTGTCGGGCCGCGGAAAACACTCAAGATGCACACTGCGCTGGTAGGACACCCGCTCCACCGTGAGTGAGCTCGGTTTTTAAAGCGCCTCCTGACGCTACTTCCGGGATGTTGGGGCCGGGGAGGCTGGGAGCTGTAGTTCAATCCCCCTCCTACTCCACACAGCGGCCACGCGATGTCAGGTGCGGCAGCGGGAGGGAGGGAACGCCAAGGACAGCAGACTCTGGACCACGCTGTCGGGCCGCGGAAAACACTCAAGATGCACACTGCGCTGGTAGGACACCCGCTCCACCGTGAGTGAGCTCGGTTTTTAAAGCGCCTCCTGACGCTACTTCCGGGATGTTGGGGCCGGGGAGGCTGGGAGCTGTAGTTCAATCCCCCTCCTACTCCACACAGCGGCCACGCGATGTCAGGCGCGGCAGCGGGAGGGAGGGAACGCCAAGGACAGCAGACTGGACCACGCTGTCGGGCCGCGGAAAACACTCAAGATGCACACTGCGCTGGTAGGACACCCGCTCCACCGTGAGTGAGCTCGGTTTTTAAAGCGCCTCCTGACGCTACTTCCGGGATGTTGGGGCCGGGGAGGCTGGGAGCTGTAGTTCAATCCCCCTCCTACTCCACACAGCGGCCACGCGATGTCAGGCGCGGCAGCGGGAGGGAGGGAACGCCAAGGACAGCAGACTCTGGACCACGCTGTCGGGCCGCGGAAAACACTCAAGATGCACACTGCACTGGTAGGACACCCCTACCTGTATTGAGTGTGGCAGTTGTTCACGATGTGTGCACACTGCCCCGGTCGGGGTTTGGTTCCTCTGCAGACATGTGGCATCCCCATGGGACACGACATGCAGCTGGGTACACCTGAATAGATGGGCTGCCTGGTTGTCAGTCATCAGTGATGGGATAGTGGATTGTGATGATGGCATCAATGTGTGTGACACTGCCCTCGGACACATACGGTTAACGTTGTCTTGACATGGCGTGGGACTTCCACATCAGCGGATCTATGGTGTATGGCAGGCTCTCCGTGAGCAGCTGTGGGTGTTTAGCTGTTAGCCGACGCTTGTGTGCCAGTTCCATGGCTATCACGCATTTGTGCTGCAGAAGGGGGGTGCCAGTGTTGGAGCCACATGTTACTCCACATGATGTGTTCATGTGTACTTCAAGTTGCCTCTGCAATCCCAAAAACATGACTAATAAAGGTGTCCCTATGCCTCCAAGGTGCCTCTTCTCAGTCAATGCTGGTGTGTTGGCACGGTGCATCCTGCATGTCTGGCATGGTATTCCCTGATTGTGGCTATGTGTCAATGTGTCGAGTGGCAAGATGCAAGCTGTGTGTGTGTGCTGAGACTGTGTATTGGGCATGATGTCCATGACTGTGTGGGTATTGTGACATGTGCCATCCCCATGCATCCAACGTTGTCCATGACCCCATTCTCTGCATCCACCGGACTCAAGCTTGCAGGACATGGTTCTGCCACCTGTCTACACATACCTGGGTGCCCCCCAGGACACTGGCCAGGATCCCTGACCTCTGCGCATGACTGTTGCTGTACTCAATGTGTCTGTCAGCACGGTTGTTCGGCCACCCCCTCAGCTGGTTCTGACCATCACGGGTGTGTATGGTGCTCCATGTCTGTCTTGCCTAATCAACTGTGACCCATGTGTCCTGTGCCAGACTCAGGCCCCAGGGTGTGGATGGTTGAAGTGAACAGATGACTCAGACATGTTTAGACTGTACAAGACACATGTTAGGTAATAATGCTACCAGCAGGCATCTACTCTTAATAGTGTGATTTATTATTGGGGGGGGGGGACAAAGTGAGGGGCTTTCCGGGATTAGGGAATCCAAAGTTCAGTAGGGGAGTTGGTGTCCTTGCCATTGGAAATCCTCAGAGTCCATGCCACAGTCTTTGTCAACATTGGTCAGCCAGTGACCAGCAGGGCCATGTGGCAGAGAATGTCTCTTGATGCTGTGATGCTGTTGCTCCAGTGGGCCAGGTGCCAGGCCAGGTGTCCTGGGAGATGGTGATGTAGCAGCCACCCTCACGGTCCTTTCCATGGACGACCCGGCTTCCTGCGGGGAACCTCAGCAGCAGGCCGTGACGACGTCTGGGATGCTCCGTCGGATGTTTCCTCCTCCTCCTCCTGATCCCTCCCTGTGGGTGGTGATGTTCTCCGCCTTCTGGCACAGGGAGGGTCGGCCATGGTGTCGGCCATCCGACGGAGTGTAGCGTGAATCCCCTGGGACGCCGTCACTTGCTCAGCCTGTCTGTCCTCCATCCTCCGTTGGTGTACCTGTAGACAGGCTATTAGCTCCGCATGTTGCTGGGCCTGCTGGACCTTGATCCCCTCGAGGACGGACACAACCTGGGCCATGCCCGTGGTGTCCTGCCGGTATGAGTCCAGGATGTTACGGACATGGGAGAATACCGGATCCCCAGCCAACTGGTCAGGCTCGCGCCTCCGCCGTCCTCCACTCCCACCACCCCTGCCCACTTGCGTCTGGCCTGCACTTGTGGGCACATCGGGTCTCCGGGACCCCTGAGGGGTGGCATTGGCGTTGTCGCCTGCCTCCTCCTGGGTGCCCGGGACACCGTGTCCCTCCTGGCGAGCCTGGCTGCATTGTGGTGTTGGGGCAGGGATCCTGGGTGTCTCCTGGGATGTGGCAGGAGTGGGGGTGGTGGTTGGCACGGTTGTACCTGACGCAGGTGCTGCAGGTGGTTGGACACCAGAGGGGCCAGGTCGGTCGGGGTCGTCCGCAGAGAGGTGAGAGTGGTCGCTGCCGGTGGGATCGGTCTCCTGCAGATCCGGGTCCTGTGAGTGTTCCCCCCCAGTGTTGGGGGGTGCAGCACGACGTTGACCTGTGTGTGAGAGAGAAAATGTTAATTTTGGTCCATGCAACATCCATGTTTCAGCCGTTTCAAAGTTGGCACATTTCCTCTTGGAATTAGGATCTGTCTTGCATTCCACTCACAGTGCACTTGTGCATGGGTGTGTCCCTTGGGCACCAATTTGGCCCCTTTAACTATGTGTGGCACAGTCTTACTTGCTGCGTCAAGTGTGACTGCAGTCAGCAGTGGAGTGTGCAGGTGTGGCGAGCCATGCATTTGCGCCTTCCTTGTAGCACTGTACATGTGCACATGGAGTGGATCCACACACTTATATGATGCAGGTGGCTGTCCTTGTGCTCGTGTACAGGTTGTGACATGGCCCTGCGTTTTGCCATGATGAAGAGGGGGGGTTCTGGCACTGGCCACCCTTGTCTACATGCACGCAGTCCACCTGCTGACGAGCAGACTTTCCCACACACCAAAGGACTGATTTGCTCTCCCTGTGTCTCCCTCCTTCTCTGTCCCCCTCTCCCTCCCTCTCTGTCCCCCTCTCCCTCCCTCTCTGTCCCCCTCTCCCTCCCTCTGTGTGTCAGCCTCCTCCCTCTGTCCGTCTTCCTGTGTCTCCCTCCTTCTCTGTCCCCCTCTCCCTCCCTCTCTGTCCCCCTCTCCCTCCCTCTCTGTCCCCCTCTCCCTCCCTCTCTGTCCCCCTCTCCCTCCCTCCGTGTGTCTCCCTCTGTCACCTTGGCCCAGCTTCCTGGGCACACACTGTTGGCAGATCTTTGAGTGGCCCTTGGCCTGTTGATGTGAGTTTGTTTCTGATCTCCAGGCACCCATTTTGTCTGCTGTGTGTCTGTGCGCTGCTGCTGTGGTGGTGTGTGCTGCCACTCTTTCACAATGTTGGCTGTTCATTAGCTGCTGTCATGTGCAAAACAGTGCCTTCACCCCCATGTGTTGATGCAAGGCGTCCGCCATTTGCTGGCAAGTCATTCCTGTGTTGGGACACAGTGTTTGTCTGGCTGTGACCTAGGCCATATGGGCAGAGGGCATTGTTGTCTGCTTTGGAGTCGCACTATGTGATTTTTGGTGCCCAGCCTCCCGCCATCCGGGTTACCGTGTCATGTGTTGTTGTCTTCTGTGGCCTGTGACTTGACATTGTCCAGCTGGGTGCATGGGGCATGGTGGCAGCAGTGGCATGTGCCTGCTCATGGAGTGTGGTTGAGTCATGCGATGGCTTGTGGTGGTTGCGTGCCTGTTAGTAATTTTGGTTGTGGTTGCAGTTCCCCCCATGTGAGGTGCGTTGTTTGTGTACTCACCCGGGTCTCGGAGTCCTTCTACTCCTTCAACTGCCTCCACCGGCAGTATGGCCATCACCCTCTCCTCCCAGGGATGGTACTGTACGGCTCTGCGGGAGGGCCCTCCTCCGGTGGCGTTGGCCTGGTCGTGTTCCTCCTGCCTCTTGGCTCTGACCCTCCTCCGCAGATCGTACCACCTGTTCTGGCAATCCTGCTTGGTCCTCCTGGTGTCCGCAACGGCATTCACAGCATCGACGATGGTCTGCCACATGGCTGTTTTGGCTGCCTGGCTGGTGCTTCTGACCAATGTTCCAAAGATCTGTGGCTCGACTCTGAGGATTTGATCAACAAGGACCTCCAACTCTCGGTGACTGAACTTTGGATTCTTGGTAGTGGGCATGGTGAGGGGTGTGGGTGGGGATGGTGTGGGTGTGTGGGGTGTGTGGATGTTGGGGGGGGGTGTGGATGGTTGTGTGTGTGTGTGAATGTGATGAGAGGGTGTTTGTGAGGGTGGTCGTGTGAAGGTGTGCAAGTGTAAGGTGTGGTGTAGCTTGTAGTCTGGTTCTGTGGTGTCTGGCAGCAGTGAGTCTGTTGCAAAGGCTCATGGTTTGTGTGTGTGGGCCCTTTTCATTGGTCCATGGGTGGGTGTGGCAGTGTTTGAATTTTGGGTGGGTGTGTTATAAGGAGTGGTGGTGTGTTGGGCCTCTGTTTGTTTTTGACAGTTGCAGGTCAGTGATTGTGTTATTTTAGTGGTTGTTGGCCATGTTTAGTGGCTGTGTGCCTTTCGAATGGTGTATTCTTGTGTTGTTTTGTTTTGTCCTTGTTGTGTACGTGCGTTTTGAGCGTGTGTACGGTGTGTACATGGGCCATTTGGTTGTACGATTATGTCCTTGTGTGTGGCTTTGTACGACTCGTACATGCGGTTGTGATGTTGGGGCATGGGGTGCGCTCCGTACTTAGGAGGTTGTGTTGGGGGTGCGCCAGGAACTACTGGGGTGTACATGGACGGTGGTACGACACGTACAGGGGTGGGGGGGTGTACATTGACGTTGGTACGACACGTACAGGGGTGGGGGGGTGTACATTGACGGTGGTACGACACGTACAGGGGTGGGGGGGTGTACATTGACGGTGGTACGACACGTACTGGGGTGGGGGTGGGGCTCGAACGTACTGGGGTGTAGGTTCACGGTGGTACGACACGTACTGGGGTGGGGGTACGACTGGAACGTACTGGGGTGTACATGGACGGTGGTACGACACGTACAGGGGTGGGGGGGTGTACATTGACGGTGGTACGACACGTACAGGGGTGGGGGGGTGTACATTGACGGTGGTACGACACGTACTGGGGTGGGGGTGGGGCTCGAACATACTGGGGTGTAGGTTCACGGGGGGTATGACACGTACTGGGGTGGGGGTGGGGCTCGAACGTACTGGGGTGTAGGTTCACGGTGGTACGACACGTACTGGGGTGGGGGTACGACTGGAACGTACTGGGGTGTACATGGACGGTGGTACGACACGTACAGGGGGGGGTGTACATTGACGGTGGTACGACACGTACAGGGGTGGGGGGGTGTACATTGACGGTGGTACGACACGTACAGGGGTGGGGGGTGTACATTGACGGTGGTACGACACGTACTGGGGTGGGGGTACGACTGGAACATACTGGGGTGTAGGTACACGGGGGGTATGACACGTACTGGGGTGGGGGTGGGGCTCGAACGTACTGGGGTGTAGGTTCACGGTGGTACGACACGTACTGGGGTGGGGGTGTGGCTCGAACGTACTGGGGTGTAGGTACACGGGGGTACGACACGTACTGGGGTGGGGGTACGACTGGAACGTACTGGGGTGTGGGTAGACGGGGCTATGACACGTACTGGGGTGGGGGTGTGGCTCGAACGTACTGGGGTGTAGGTTCACGGTGGTACGACACGTACTGGGGTGGGGGTACGACTGGAACGTACTGGGGTGTACATGGACGGTGGTACGACACGTACAGGGGTGGGGGGGTGTACATTGACGGTGGTACGACACGTACAGGGGTGGGGGGGTGTACATTGACGGTGGTACGACACGTACTGGGGTGGGGGTACGACTGGAACGTACTGGGGTGTAGGTACACGGTGGTACGACACGTACTGGGGTGGGGGTACGACTGGAACGTACTGGGGTGTGGGTAGACGGGGCTATGACACGTACTGGGGTGGGGGTGTGGCTCGAACGTACTGGGGTGTAGGTTCACGGTGGTACGACACGTACTGGGGTGGGGGTACGACTGGGACGGACTGGGGTGTGGGTAGACGGGGCTATGACACGTACTGGGGTGGGGGTGTGGCTCGGACGTACTGGGGTGTAGGTACACGGGGGGTACGACACGTACTGGGGTGGGGGTAGAACTGGAACGTACTGGGGTGTAGGTAGACGGGGCTATGACACGTACTGGGGTGGGGGTACGACTGGAACGTACTGGGGTGTACCTAGACGGGTGGGGGTATACATATACGGGGGGTACGTGTCGGACGTACGGGGGCTGGGGGGAGTGTTGGGCACGTATGCGGGCACATGTCTCCATGGTTGCTATAGGTGTTCGGTGCGGACGGTGTTTTTTCCATACGGTTGTACGCTCGGACGCACGGGATGGATCGTGATTCCTCGGTCGGACTTGGCTTTTCACGTTTGTAAGGTAAATCGTCCGAGGACGTGTCGGACACATTTTCCGACCCGAGGACGTGTGGGGAATGATTCCCAGTGCGGTTCGTATGGACTTTTTACCATGCGAATCGTGATTGCCAGTTCGTACGGCACTTGTACGATTCGTACGGTAAAAAGACCCGATACGAGTCGCACGGGGGAATTTTTTACCGGATCGTGATCGGCACCTAAGTGTTGGACAGTGTAGGGGTAAAAATTACTATTCCCCATTATTTACCTTATATTACGTTGTAATGACATGCGTTGTAGTGATATGCGTTGTAATGACATACTTTGTAGTGATATGTGATGTAATGGCTGCGTTGTTAGGGCATGCGATGTAAAGGATGTTGCGTTGTAATGACTGCGTTGTGAAGGTAGTGTGTTGTAATGACTGCATTGTAATGGTTGTTTCACCTACTAGGCTTCCTACAATGGGACCACATCAGGATCTCTACAATTCGGGATGTGATGAAGGGCTCTATCCTTAAATCATTACAAGAACTCCAAGTAGAGATCTCTATGACGCATACACAGTTCTATAAATACCTCCAATTACGACATTCCCTCCACCCATATATAAAAGACTTAACATCAATCCCTAAGTTTAGCCCATTGGAAGGTAAAATACTGTAGCGAAAACCTGGGAGTCCACAAAATTGCGAAGATTTATCAATCCCTGATTACCAACAACCCTAGCACATTAGAGACCCTGCGGGCGACATGGGAAACAGACGTGGGCCCAATAGATGAGGATGATTTGACCAAGGCAGTAGAATCCCCAGAGGAGCTGCGTGTTCAATACACCTGAGGGTCATACAATTCAAATATTTTCACAGGGTGTATTATACTCGGCATTGATTGTGGAGAGCAGGAATGGTGGCATTCCCACAGTTGCTGTCACGACAAAGGTACATTGCTACATACCATATGGACCTGTGTGGCACTTAATCACTTCTAGCATGGCGTATTAAACTGCTTGACGGAAGTGCTGGCATGGAATCTACCTAGATCCCCCAAGCTTACACTACTACACTGCACTGACGGTATAGGAGGGAATAGATACAAGCGTCACTTACTCTTCCTGGGCCTAACACTAGCAAAGCGAGACACAGCAAGACTCTGGAAAGTGGAGGCACCACTGCGCGTAGGTACATGGAAGAAAGGCATGGACTTCAATATGAGCCTAGAACTCTACATATTTAAGGCACGCGGCTGCCCACAAAACACAGCAAAATATGGCAGAGATGGGCAGATTATCAGGGTATAGTACTGGAACGACGTACTCTAGTAGAACAAAGACTAGAAGAGGAAATCAGGTCATTTGAACACAACCAAAGATACACATCTTAGGTTAGGGCCCCTCATAAAAGGGAAGGAAGGATGGGAATGGGACCAAAAACAATTGTCTTGATGTGCAATGTTATATACAGTTGGATTGTTATCTGTTTTTACATTTTCTTTTTATCACAGCATATTTTTATTGTTGACGACTTGCACAATACAAGGATCACATAGCGTGCCCAAGGAATATGGACAGGGTGACATATATATAAGTCAACATTTTTAACAGCAGTATAGGATTCATTGCACCAAAAATATAATAAAAGGAGAATTATAAGTAAAGAAAAACAAGAAGAGAGGAAAAACAAATGTGTCACATTGCCACTCGTTAATATCCATTGCAATTTTAAGTATAAAGAGATGCTCCTCCACTCCCAGTCACATTGAATAGGGGTATTGCTCAAACGCCAGCCAACCAGTGTCATGGCATCGACTCATCACTGTGCGGCGGGGAGGGGGAAGGCTCCAAATACAATGCCATAGAGTCTGCCCAATGCCTCCAAATTTTGTAGTGTTTGCAGGGACATCCCCGTGCCTCGAATACTTGAAGTTCCAAGCCCATGCAGATGTCCAAGCCCTTCTTCCACACCTGGAGTGGTGGTGGAGAGTCATCTTTCCAAACTCGGGCAATATCACGTTTCACGAGTGTAAGGCCCAGGAATAAGAGATGGTGATTGTATCTATTCCCACCAATGTCTTCCGTGATATATAGTATAGCTAATCGTGGCGAGAGTGCATCCCAAATCCTCGGAGAGGCACGTGAACATGCCTTCCCAGAACTTCGACATTGCTGGACAAGACCAGAAAGTATGTAGGAATGTGCCCTCCATAAGTCCTCAGCGTAAAGATTACAGGGACCCAATGAGCCCAGCACGCTATAGCCTGCGCCTTGTATAATAGGCTCTGTGTAAATATTTGAACTGAATAAGGCACAGACGGGCTGCAACTGCTGCACTACGTGGGGATTCCAAAGCCTCCACCCAGTCTTCCTCTTCTAACGGGTCTAGGTCTTGCTGCCATGCCTCTCTAGTTTTGTGGATGGTAGTGGGGCTGTTGTTAATGAGAGTGCGATAGATTTTGGTTATTTTATGGTCCCCAAGATCGCCCATGAAAACTTTTGCATCAATGGGATTAAATTCAGGAATCTCGGTAAAGCAGGATATATAGGGGGTAAAGCCGTGTTGAAACTGAAGGTATCTGTAAAATTGTGTACGGGGCATGCTGTATTCGACTTGTAAGTCGAGGAAGGACTTAAGAGGGCATCCACGCATCACCGCTCCCAACCCTGTCTATTCCAATGGCCTCCCAGCCCCGAAGGCCGGCCAGATGAGTCAATTACGGAAGTTGTCCATTGCTCCATAGTGGGGTTTTCCTAGTAAGTTTTTCCCACCAGCCCATCTGGCAAAGCGCCGATCTCCAGAGCCTAAAAACCGTAGTTGTAGCTGGTGGCAGTTCACGGAGCAATGTTGCTGAGTATAAAATCAGGTGGAGAGCATTGTCCCCGAGTAGCCAGCACTCCACCGCATAGGCCGGATCCTCATGGTGGCCATTCCACCAGTCTTTGAGGACAAGTAGATAGGAGGCCATGTAGTAGGCTTGAACGTCAGGAGTAGCCACACCGCCGGAGTAGGTAGACTGAAATCAGGACCACAGGGCTACCCGCGATGCCCCACCCCCCCCAAAGAAAACGGGCCAGGATCGCATTTAGTTGGCGAAACCACGTTGGTTTTATCAGAAAGGGATGATTTTGCAGTTGATAGAGGAGAAGGGGCAGGGAAAGCATTTTAATAATAGCATATCTACCAAAGAGAGATGGGGCAAATGGGACCACACACGTGTCTGGTCACCAACCTGTGCCCACAGAGGGGCTAGGTATCTGCTCTATGCCAATACCTGGGACGATGAGAGATAAACTCCCAAATATTCAAAGCCATCAGACACCACCACTACCTCCCGTGACCAGTCTACCAGTCGCTCTCCACCCCACAGCGGCCATAACAAGCATCTTCAATGCAATAGGTCTCGCATTCATGCGAGTTTGAGCTTTTTGTATTGTAATTGATGCCGAGCCGCTGCTGAATTATTCAGGAGCGGCTCATTTACATTATGTTAGTGTGTCCAGGTGCTGGCAAGCTCAGGATCACGCTGTGAGTGACAGAACAGGGTCCAATCAGGCCCGGTACTGTAAATCACAGGTGTTAAGTAGTGCACCCACTGAAAGGCCAGGCGGTCGGCTCAGAGTCGGAAAGAAGAAAGCTGTGGGAGGTAAGAATTAAAAACAACATTTTTAATCCTGATGTGAGCCTTTTGTGTGAGAGTGGAAATGGTGAGTAGTCTATATATCGACTTTTTAATATCGAGGGACATAAATATCGAGACAAAAATATCGAATGTACAAAATATCGAAATAGATAATATCGATGTGAAAAATATTGTTTTTTTTTTTTTTTACTTATATGTCGATGTAAGTAATATCGTTAGTAATAATATCGACATGTGAAAATATCGGCATTGTGTGTTTAGTAAATATTTTGAAGTTGTTTGTATAAATAGTTAAAATGTATATAATATGAGAAATATTTATATTGTTTTAGGGGCGGGATGTTGGGTTATAGGGGATAAGGGTGGGGAGTGTTTTAAAAATGTTTATATATTGTTTAATTTAAAAAAAAATAATTTAGAAATTGTAAATTAAATTTGGAATTTTACAAATAATTTTAGGAGCGGGATGTTGGTTTATAGGGGATAAGGGTGGGAAGTGTTTTAAAAATGTTTATATATTGTTTAATTTAAAAAAAAAAAAATTTAGAAATTGTAAATTAAATTTGGAATTTTACAAATAATTTTAGGAGCGGGATGTTGGTTTATAGGGGATAAGGGTGGGAAGTGTTTTAAAAATGTCTATATATTTGTTAATTTAAAAAAAAAAAAATTTAGAAATTGTAAATTAAATTTAGAATTTTACAAATATTTTTAGGAGTGGGATGTTGGTTTACAGGGGATAAGGGTGGGAAGTGTTTTAAAAAAGTTTAGATATTGTTTACATTTTTTGAAAATGTATTTAGAAATTGTAAATTAAATTTAGAATTTTACAAATAATTTTAGGAGCGCGATGTTGGTTTATAGGGGATAAGGGTGGGAAGTGTTTTAAAAATGTTTATATATTGTTTAATTTAAAAAAAAAAAATTTAGAAATTGTAAATTAAATTTAGAATTTTACAAATAATTTTAGGAGCGGGATGTTGGTTTATAGGGGATAAGGGTGGGAAGTGTTTTAAAAATTTCTATATATTTGTTAATTTAAAAAAAAAAAATATTTAGAAATTGTAAATTAAATTTAGAATTTTACAAATATTTTTAGGAGTGGGATGTTGGTTTCTAGGGGATAAGGGTGGGAAGTGTTTTAAAAAAGTTTAGATATTTTTTAAATTTTTTGAAAATTTATTTTGAAATTGTAAATTAAATTTCGAATTTTACAAATAATTTTAGGAGTGGGATGTTGGTTTATAGGGGATAAGGGTGGGAAGTGTTTTAAAAATGTTTATATATTTGTTAATTTTTAATACAAATTATTTAGAAATTGTAAATTAAATTTAGAATTTTACAAATAATTTTAGGAGCGGAATGTTGGGTTATAGGGGATAAGGGTGGGAAGTTAATTAAAAATGTTTATATATTTTTTAATTTAAAAAAAATAATTATTTAGAAAATGTAAATATAATTTAGAATTTTACAAATCCTATAATTCAATATAGATTTGAGTCAGAATAGCAAATTAATTAAGTTCAGTGTCCAGCACTTATCTTAATTAAATATAGACTGGAGTGGGAATAGTACATTTATTCAGTTCATTGTCCAGCACCTACTGTAATTTAATATAGTTTGGAGTGAGAATAGTAAATTAATTAAGTTCAGTGTCCAGCACTTATCTTAATTAAATATAGACTGGAGTGGGAATAGTAAATTAATTCACTTCAGTGTCCAGCACCTACTCTAATGTAATATAGGTTGGAGTGAGAATAGTAAATTAATTAAGTTCAGTGTCCAGCACTTATCTTAATTAAATATAGAGTGGAGTGGGAATGGTAAATTAATTAAGTTCTGTGTCCAGCACATACTCTAATAAAATATAGGTTGGAGTGAGAATAGTAAATTAATTAAGTTCAGTGTCCAGCACTTATCTTAATTAAATATAGACTGGAGTGGGAATAGTTAATTAATTAAGTTCAGTGTCCAGCACCTACTCTAATGTAATATAGGTTGGAGTGAGAATAGTAAATTAATTAAGTTCAGTGTCCAGCACTTATCTTAATTAAATATAGATTGGAGTGGGAATAGTAAATTAATTAAGTTCTGTGTCCAGCACATACTCTAATAAAATATAGGTTGGAGTGAGAATAGTAAATTTATTAAGTTCAGTGTCCAGCACTTATCTTAATTTAATATAGACTGGAGTGGGAATAGTAAATTATTTTAGTTCAGTGTCCAGCACCTACCCTAATTTAATATAGGTTGGAGTGAGAATAGTAAATTAATTTAGTTCAGTGTCCAGCAGTTATCTTAATTAAATATAGACTGGAGTGGGAATAGTAAATTAATTAAGTTCAGTGTCCAGCACCTACTCTAATTTAATATAGGTTGGAGTGAGAATAGTAAAATAATTATGTTCATTGTCCAGCATGTATCTTATTTAAATATAGACTAGAGTGGGATTAGTAAATTAATTAAGTTCAGTGTCCAGCATCTACCCTAATTAAATATAGATTGGAGTGAGAATAGTAAATTAATTAAGTTCAGTGTCCAGCACTTATCTTAATTAAATATAGATTGGAGTGGGAATAGTAAATTAATTAAGTTCTGTGTCCAGCACATACTCTAATTAAATATAGGTTGGAGTGAGAATAGTAAATTAATTAAGTTTAGTGTCCAGCACTTATCTTAATTAAATATAGAATGAAGTGTAAATTATTAATTAATTCAGTTCAGTGTCCAGCATATACTCTAATTAAATGTAGGTTGGAGTGAGAATAGTAAATTTATTAAGTTCAGTCTCCAGCAGTTACCTTAATTTAATATAGACTGGAGTGGGAATAGTAAATTAATTAAGTTCAGTGCCCAGCAGCTATTCTAATTTAATATAGGTTGGAGTGAGAATTGTAAATTAATTAAGTTCAGTGTCCAGCACTTATCTTAATTAAATATAGACTGGAGTGGGAATAGTAAATACATTTAGTTCAGTGTCCAGCAGCTACCCTAATTTTATATAGGTTGGAGTGAGAATAGTAAATTAATTAAGTTCAGTGTCCAGCACTTATTTTAATTAAATATATATTGGAGTGGGAATAGTAAATTAATTAAGTTCAGTGTCCAGCACATACTCTAATTAAATATAGGTTGGAGTGAGAATAGTAAATTAATTAAGTTTAGTGTCCAGCACTTATCTTAATTAAATATAGACTGGAGTGGGAATAGTAAATTAATTAAGTTAGTGTCTAGCAGCTATTCTAATTTTATATAGGTTGGAGTGAGAATAGTAAATTAATTAAGTTAAGTGTCCAGCACCTACTCTAATTTAATATAGGTTGGAGTGAGAATAGTTAATTAATTATGTTCAGTGTCCTGCACTTATTTTAATTAAATATAGACTGGAGTGGGAATAGTAAATTAATTAAGTTCAGTGTCCAGCAACTACCCTAATTAAATATAAATTGGAGTGAGAATAGTAAATTAATTAAGTTCAGTGTCCAGCACTTATCTTAATTAAATATAGATTGGAGTGGGAATAGTAAATTAATTAAGTTCAGTGTCCAGCACATAGTATAATTAAATATAGGTTGGAGTGAGAATAGTAAATTAATTAAGTTCAGTGTCCAGCACTTAACTTAATTAAATATAGACTGGAGTGGGAATAGTTAATTAATTAAGTTCAGTGTCCAGCACCTACTCTAATGTAATATAGGTTGGAGTGAGAATAGTAAATTAATTTAGTTCAGTGTCCAGCACTTATCTTAATTAAATATAGACTGGAGTGGGAATAGTAAATTAATTTAGTTCAGTGTCCAGCACCTACTATAATTTAATATAGGTTGGAGTGAGAATAGTAAATTAATTAAGTTCAGTCTGTAGTGGGAGTAGTATGTTAATTAAGTTTGGTAAATAGCAAATATTAGAATTAAATATAGAGTTGAATAGGAACAGTTAAATTAATTTGTTTTAATTTACTAAAAATCTGTAGATTTTAGTTTTGGTTGGATAAAAGATAGAAGTTATATCAGAATGCAAATTCCAATTTTTTTTATAAAATAGTAGAAAGGAAAATAAGATTTGTTTTATAGTTGTTGGAATGTATATTCATTAGAGAGAAAATATTGTTTATTATTACGTATATTCTAATAATTAAATCATTGAAATAAACATGTAATAAAATTATTAATATTTAACATTTGTATTATAGTCATTATTTTTTTATAATGGATATATATTTGTTTAATGTATATTTTGGACATGAATATATGAACACACAAAATTATTAAAAATAAAAAAATATGATTTTTATAGTTGTTTAATATTTTTACATTTATATTGTGTACTCTCCAATGTTTTAGACTTTATTTGAATGTATAAGAAATTGTATGTTTTGAAATATATGATTAATATATTTTAATTATTAATATTTGTATTAGATAATTAATATTGAAATTGTTTACATTCTAGAATATGTATTTTTTTATTTTTTTTTGGTATGTTGTAGATACAATATATTAATTATATCATGTTCATCAATTTATTTTGGAAATATATACAGTTTTATTATTATATTAATAAAAATATTTTATTTATTATATTTATTTTTATACGTTAAATAATTTTCACATAGATAAAAAAAATAGGTATTCTTTTTGAGTATTTTATTCTAATGTTTTACTAATTTTTAAAGTAATGTGTAATGTTAAATAAATAGTTAGGGCATTTATTGGTATTTTTTTAGTTGTTATGTTTGTTTGGGTCTTTTATTTTGTAACCGCTCGCTGTTGTTTTGGGTTATTTTGGTCGAATCCAGGTCGCGGTCGGGAGCTGTTTCGCGTTTGAGAAGGTAAGAGTTATTTTCTTTATTATTAAATAGTTTTAAGTGTTTTGTGGAAGTAGTAATGTTGTAATAAGTGTGTATGGATTGATGTTTTAGAAGTTAGGGTGTTAGTAATAGTTTCTATACGGTTTTATAATTTACGTTGTGTTCCGTGTTTGTGGCTTTGTTAGTGTTTTGTTATTTCGGTGTGTTAAAGTTTTATAGTGTTTGAATAACGTTTGTAGTGATGTTTTTAGGTTCCTTATGTGTGTTTGTGTGTGGGTGGGAATGTTTGTTTCTCTTTTGTAGGTTTTACGGAGAAGATATTTTCGTCGGTTTCAAACACCTTATTTTTTTAAAGGAAGTGTGTATTAGTTGTGTTTACTAATCTTTATTTTACACTTCCTTTATTGTTCGGGTTTCCAGGAGCGGTTATTTACCTTTTTAATATTTTTCGGGATCTTTATGGTTAATGGATAGTCGTTTTTTTGCGTACACGTTGTTTTCGATAAACAGCTGTATTTTTACATTTTATTTGGATTTTTTTTGATACCTATGGATTTTGAACTATCTGGATTTATTTGGAAGGAATGTTATTATCCCATTGGAGCAACTACACAGGTAAGTTCATTTAAATATTTTAATTGTTGGTGGCCAAATCTTATATATTTAATATTGTTGTTGTGTACTTGGGTTGTTTAATTATGTTGTCTAAATATATGTCGATGTAATTGATTTATATATTTTATACCACATAATTAAATATGTGATATAATAAAGTGGTTTATTTATGTTGTGATAGTTGTTTTAGTAGAATTGTGGGTTAATATTTAGGAAAGGGTTTAGAAGAGAGTTTGAGCTATTATGTTTAAGTACTCAAGTCCTCTTGTGGATGGGTATAGCTGTACCTGTTGTTGTAGGTAATTATACATTTGAGTCGTTTGTCTAGATTGTTTTGGTTTTAATTGTAGGACAGATTGTTGCATTCTTAATTCTTGGAAACTTTGTTCCTTTTGTATGGCAATTAGTAGTTTTTGTAGTGTTGGAGTTGTTCTCCTAGTAGAAGTTAGGAATGCATTATGCCAGCCCTCGACGGCGTTGTTAGTTTTGGCTTGTTGGTTGAGTGTACTTACATATACATTCCACCAAGGTATTTGGAGCTTGGGCTGACGTCTATGGCCTGATCTGTGTAGTCTCCCCACCCAGGTATCCTCAAAATAATCTAAGAGGGGAGATAACTTTACTTCATTTTGTTTGTAGAATGGACTTTCTAATAAAAAGATTGTAATGTTCTGCAACATCTGTGGTTGGTACATAAGCTAGGGCTGTTAGAAGTTTTATTTGATGTGCAAAACTTATGTTAGTGGCATATTCTACACTTAGTGAAGATTTTTGTAAATGTCTCCATATACATTGGTTTAGATGGAAGTAACATCCTTGGATAGCTGTATGGGGGTACAGTTTTAGAATGCAATTTATCATGGCTTGCTCAAAGTCTATGATAATCCTTTGAGGGTAAAAATCATTTGATTCTTGCTTTAGTTTTCCTAGCATTTCATTATATGTTGTGTTTTGTTTGTTAGGTAATAGTGCATAAATTAAAGGTATGGAAGTGTTGTGATATTGACCGTGTATTGTGTAAAGCTGGTAGAATGGTTTGGGGCATATTGTAAAGGTGCCATCCATCATCCATGTTTGGCATTGTTGCAGTTTAGTTATATTGTTTGCAGTAGCAAACATTCTGATTCTTTTTTCTGTGCTTTTGTTATAAAAAAAAATAAAAGGTTCATTATTGTGGGTGATAGTTAATTCTGGTGGAATGATGATCTCTTGAAAAGTTTTAGGGGATGGTATAGTTGTCGTGGTTGCTTTTTTGGTCCTAGCAATAGTTCTTTTTATAGAAGCAATTGATGGTAATTGGCCTCTTGCTTCTTTGGGCACTCTAGGTAATAGTTCTTTTAGGATTACACTTGTAGCAGTTTGTGAACCAGTGCTTAATTCTTTGATATTTTCAAGGGTTGATCTGACTTCTATTTCAGAGAGATTGGGTGGATGGTTATGCTCTCTTGTATATAGTACAGTTGTTTCTCTTGTTGTTGCTCGTCCGTAGCATTTGTTAGAATAATATTTAGAACACTTCCAGTTCACTTTTCGGTCCGTCTGCTTTTCTTGGGTGTATGTGTAACCCATGTAACACAATAGGAATTTTCCTTTCTGCGAAGTTATAAATTGAGCTTCTTCTGTCAGCGTGATGTGTTAGAAATCTGGAAAAAATGTATATGAAAATATATGCAATAGTACTTTATATATTTAAATGAAAATAGCAAAAAAGCATTTTTTATATATATACTTACCTAGTGTTTTTGGTTGTATTTGAATGAAGATATTGTTTGTAGACAAAATGCTGTTTAGTTGATGTAGTCTCTGAAAGTTAAAGAACATATATTGTTTTGGTTGGTTTAGTTTTTTAAGTGGGGTGGTATTGCTGTTTGGTATAGACTATATTTTTTTTGTTGAAACGTATTTTATTGTTTTACAAATCAACAACTTAAAAAACATTCCCCCGCCTTCACCTGTCCCGGCAGTACCACACATTATTCATCAAGACAAATTATTCAGGAGAAGGAACAAACTTCCCACCAAGTTCTCTACCCCCCCCCCTCCCCCACCACATGTCAATGTACCCCCGTCCCCTACCCCTCTTACTATGTGCCCCTCCTCCCTAATAAATAAGATGCAGTAGTCCAACCTCTCCCTAAGCAAACAGAGCCTTCCCTCATGGCCAGTGGTATAGACTATAGGTGTTAATTTATACAGGTTTTTTAAAACTTAAAAAAGAGAACATGGATTTGTTTAGGGGTTTAGGATGTTTTGGGGTTTGAGTAGGATTTAATTAATATTTTATAAAGTATTTTGATAGTATACTTACTTTTTAGTGAGTCTTTTCTGGCAATCTTCAATATTTTCTTTAGCTGTTTGGAGTAATATCTGTAGTGGAAACATAAAGAGATGGAAGATATAAGTTAGTTATTTATTTGAGTAAAGATAAATTAGTGTTTTAGTTTAATTTGGCAGTTTAGTTAGAAAAGAATATTTACTTACGTTTTTAGAATAGTAGTAGGATGTAGGTTTCTTCTGTTTAGCAGAGTTTCTTCTTCGTTCAATGCTTTGGTTTAAGGCACAGTAGAAGACTTGTTTTAATTGGTTTATATAGTGGTTTTAAATTGTTTCTTGAATGTTATTGGTTGTTTTCTGTATGTGGCCTTTCTATTGGATGGTTTGAATTTTTTTTAGTTAATTGGTTTCCTTTTATGGAAAATGCTAAGTAACAGTATATTTAGTTTTATAGGAGGAGAGTTTTAAATCATTATATATAAAAAGATTGTTTATAATGTGTAGTAATTTTTTTTAAATGTGTTCGAAATGCAAATGTGATAATTATTTCAGTGTTTTTTTATTATGTTGTTAAATATTGAGATCGCTATAAATGTTATGTTTATGTTTAAGTAGAATCTGATTAGAAAATGTATGTTTTCGGAAAATATTGTCTTTATGTTGTTTAAAGTATTGGTTTTATTAGTATTAGAATTGTCGATATATTTAAAAAAAACGATATTATTGATGTCTATATTTTGGTAATCGATATTTGTGACATGTGTTATATTTATTTACTCATGTCGATATTTAGTATTGCGATATTTATGTGTGCGATATTTGTGTGATCGATATAATTGTATTACGATATTGTAGTGTCGATATTAGTGTAGTTTTTTAAATAAGTATACAATGTCGATATTTTTGATGTCGATATATTTGATGCGATATTTGTGTAGTTCGATAATGTTTCTGTCGATAATATGTCAGAGATCCAGTGGAAATGACAGTGAGAGCATTGGGACATTCTCTGAATGTTTTTAAAGAAAAAGTGAGGAATGCTGTGTGTACACGTCTGCTTGCTCTTGTGCCTGCGGGTATGTGTGCACTCACGGGCAAGATAATGTATGAACGTTGTGCCTAATACAAACAAATAAGAACCGAAGCTGCACATATCACAAAACGCAGAAACTCAAGCATAACATATTGCTTGGCCTTCATTTCATTTTTTGTAAGGAGTTAACCAGTTTATGTTAATACATTAATCATGTTTTTTGTATGGGCTGAAATTGCTTTAACTCATTTTTGCTATTCTGAAGTCTTTCACTTGATGCATTGAGGTGTCTGACCATTAACTCAATAGTGCTGCTGCTCGGAGGGCGTGGCTGCACTGAGTGTTAAGAGGCTCCTTCTCTTCTGGGTTGGGGCCTCTTCCCAGCAGGTGTTCACACCCCTCTTTAGCATGTCTAAAGTTAAACCGTTCTCCATGTCACCGTGTAAAGGAGGATTGGGCCCTGTGTAGCTACATCCTCTTGGAACAGTTTGGTCAACCCTTGCAGGGGGCTTTCAAATTCAGTAGAGAACCAGAGATGCATTTTTGTTCAATTTTAATAAACCAACTCATTATAAATGTAAATGTTGTGGACTTGTAAAGCGCACAGCTGCCCCAGCAACGGGGCATCCCAGCGCTGTAGACCGCTGGGGAACCCGTCCTGGCTATCCCTGTGAGATGGTCCCTTTCTGGGTATCTCCAAGGTGAAACCAGGCATCCCCAGCATCTGTGGGGGGCCGTTGTAGAGATGAGGCAAGCTTAATGCCCAGAGTTGCCGAGTGTGTTCCTGGTTAGAGTAGGTACCGAGGCGAGAATTATCGAGTCCGTTTTGACCCTGGTCCACGACCCTGCCGCGTCGGGAATTGAACCCTGGTCCCTGGCTGATTCTCTGCTTACGGGTCTGCCGCCTCTAACTAGTGAGCCACACCTCTCCACCAGTTACTGTGTAAGTTCATAACAATAACTGAAACAATCAGTGCATCTGGGTAACTCAAATGCTTTTCTGTCATGAGGATACATCTGGTGCAAAAATAACTTATTTTATCACACTATCTATGCTTGGTATAAAATGACGGCCTGAAATAATCCACATTTATATATAGAGTTGTCTACAGAAAGTCACTGGATAGGAAATGTGCACAAACAGTAATTATAATAACTCTCCATTTGGAATGAACCATAAAAGAAAAAAGGCTCTTGAAATAGACCAGAGTTGTACACGTAATCAAAGTGGCGCTTCTCAGCATTTAATGGGGTGTAAAAACAATTCCCTGTACATAATGTTGGTGTATTAAAACCATCAATCTCAATACACCGTGTTGGCCCAGTCCATCTAAATACACAGAGTTAGGCCAAGGTCACACGACGTTGTGGCAGTTTCACAAGGCGCAGGCCTGGTATTACAAAGCAGAGCCCCACTATGGAACAGCACTCGTTCAAAGTATATCGGTGGCCCAACTTGACAAACCATCTCACCAACGCCCAATATCCTAAAGTCCTGGGGTCACATATGCTGGCTACAACATTGTGCAGGCCACCCACAATGATGACCAATGTGAACAGCTCTTAATCTGTCAAAGTGATTTGATGATCCTTTGGCCCGGTCTGGTGTGGTCCACCCCAGACACACAGCGGGCTGCATGGATATGCCCAGTGTGTATAAGAGATACTGAGGATGGAGACCGTCAAATGAGGATCACTTGAAAACTGTGGGGCAGGTGGGGGAGGTGTACAGGTATTATCTAGCGAAAATTAAACAATTGACAATGCAGTGATGTGTGTATGTGCGTTGAAGCTAATCTGTAGGAAGTGCCCCTGCAACCCCTTACGTGGTAGTAACGGTAGGTGGAAGGACCACGACACCTCACAACAACAGAGCCAACTGTATACATGGCAGTAGATAGGGAATACTTGGGGATACTTTTAGAGATGGTAAGTTTCAATAATTGTATTTTCCAGTTAACTTTCATCAGAAGGAAGAGAAAATTATGAGAACGTTAAAATATAATTTGAAGCTAACAATCTCCAATCTACATCATGAGTTTTTCCATTAGGAAAGGAGTGCTGTTTTCTGTAAGCTAACCCATACCTTTTTATAGGCTGTGCCCAGTGCTTGAAATGGAAAAATAGAAGTGCTAGTACTCTGTAACACAGTACCTGCTTGTTTCCGAGAAGCGCCAGTACTCTCCAATTAAAAGGATTATATTTCTCTTGTGAAGTGCTGGTACTCTCCCTCTCAAAACAGACAAAAGTGTTGGTACTCAGTACTGGAAAGTAGCGGCCCATTTAAAGAACTGGCTGGGCCTCTACGGGGAACAAAGCACTGGGCAGAGATTTGAAATGACTGAGCCGAGATCAGACGGGACCGAGGCAACACCCCACAGGACTGGACCAGATATCATCCAGTACTGGCCTATATAACAGCAATGGCTCACGATCAGGCCAGGATGCCTCAAGATCACACAGTGCTGAGCCAAGAACACACATTACTGGCCAAGGATTACACACTGAGTCAAGGTCACACAGTACTGAACCAATATCAGACACTGCTTGGCCAAATTCAACTAGTTGATGGCCCACGTTCAGGTGATGCTGAATCAACATCACACAGAGCTTAGCCAAGATCAAACACTGGACAGTAAAAGAACAGTCAAAATCATTAACACAAAGCACCACCACGGCTGACCACTGGTTCTGCACCTCAATCTTGGTGTATACAAAAAAATTTACAAATCCTGTGCACAATTCTTCCAGAAATCCGCCGCAGAAGGACTTCACTGATTCACAGTTGGAAAGACTTTTTTAACGAAAGAGGAAGGTGCACCAGTAAGAAGTCCAAACATGATAGAAAGTCCTTTACGTTTCTTTAATTCTTGTAAGTATTCTTAAAAACAGACATCAGCCAACGCGTTTCGTTCTAAAAGATAAGAACTTCTTCAGGGCTGAAACAAGTAACAAACAAATATACAGACATCACTACATTTAAATTAAACATATATAGTCATACACAATATTGTAAACAACAATAAACACATAGGACCATTTTTAGCGACTCTGATGTATACACAAACATTGACACAATACATATATATATATATACAAATATACATCAGACCACTGCACTATAAAAATATGTAGATACATACAAATATCATGAATAGTATAAAATCCGATAGAAAACATTAATTCAAAAGAAGAACTCCCATACGTATTCTATTTTTCAGGGTGTACACAGTAGAATCGATATCCATAGGATTAATTGGTGTGCGGCCTATCAAATATACCCCAAAGATAAGAATTAAAAATGAGGGGAAGTTGATATCAAAGGAATCTCACCTCTACTTTGACGATGTGGGAACCCTGCGATTGTCAATCTGGTTCCGCACGATCAATAGATCAATATTTATCACACGATTCAGTGTAGAGTTCAACAATATGAATACAAACGAATAATAAAGATGTCTTTCACCGATCTAACAAGTGGTGATCAAAAAGAGAAAAAGAGTTTCTAATAAATCAAAACGTAAAAACAAATATAGACAACCACAATAGAGTTTAATTGAAGGTATTCAACAACATTGTTGTCAATAAACAACAAAGAATTATGAGCAACGAAACTGACCTACGTTATGTCAAAATACATTAATGGCGACTAAATTATATAAAACATTCCAAAAATATGTATGTTATGCAAAAAATTGTCCACTTAATTTGAGCATGTTAAAGGCATACTGAGCCATTGGCTCTGATAATATCTCACCTAGATCGTTTTGGAAGTTCAGTTGAAAAATATAAGTAATACCATCAGTATGGAATACGAATGAGTCCTTCTAGTCAAGACGCCAAGTGGCATAGGTCTTAGTAGTGTATGAACATTCTCACGCACTACAAAGTAAACAAAGCAAGAGGAAAAAGGTAAACGAAGGAAAAGCACAAGAAAGTAGAAAAACAGCAACAAACGAAAGAACAGAAGAATAATAATACTCATACCTAAATAAATAATAATAAGTATGAACGTTCCAATATCCACAATGTTGATAATCTCAATTGGTATAAATCCTCCTGAGGTGTGATATAAACTTATCTCCAAATGCTCCAATAGCACTTGATCACAGGAAAGTATCAAAACATAAAAACACTTCTACCTCTCAGTCCTATCAACGTTAATAATCTCGAATAGCAATAATCGTCTTCAAGTATGATATAAGCCTGTCTCCAAACATTGCTGATGCGCCAAATCCTAAACCAAAGTAAAGACTTAAGAATCTAACTGCCTATTAGTCCGCATTAGAATCTTGCCAGAAAAGCGGGATGCAAGTAAAATAAACAACATTACCGAGAATAAAATCCAAGGAAGATCAATAAATGCCTACTATCCATAATACAGATAGTATCCAACTTACCATTTCCAAATGCGGAAAGCGGAGTGAAGAGTAACGGGGTCAAACAGCACACCTGTATTTGCACAAGTTACCGCAAAACCGCTATTTAAATCCATCGCCGGAAATGAGGTGACGCCTCCCAAACAGGTTTGAGGAGGAGCATGTAAACACAGACGCCATATTTGAATGTCGTATGAGGCAAGCGTCGATGTATGTAAAACATCGAAAAGTGGCTTGGAGTGTGAAAAACCGAAACGGCAATACTCAAAAATTATACAAAATAATCACTAAAATATTACGTCCTGCCTATGAAGATGAAAAGAAACATCCATAATATACTGCGAAAATATATATATATATATATAACTGATGTCCCATATATGTTCAGGGCTCAAAGGGATAACTAAACCTCGTCACAATATTCCAGGTAAATCGCAAAGCCCAACCAAATATAATAAGCCGGATATTTGGAAGTATATCGCGTTAGGTCGAGCGCAATGCCCCATATTTGAATAATGTATCCAGCGGACAATTTGGCATATGTAACATCCAAAATGCACACAGATGTAATGTATCCAAAACTGGAGGAGAAAAGTTAATGTTATATATATCTTGATAGAAAGGAGGTAATATATTCTCACCTATATTAAAGAGATGGATGAGTTTCTAAAGAGACAATATTTATACCGCATCCCAAATGTAAACCAGACGTAGATAAACGAACAAAGCAAAAGTAAGGACAACTTACAAGAGGCCATCACAAATATTATAAAAAAAGTCCTGATCAGAACAAAAAAATAAACGTAACACAAACTACTGAATATGGAAGCCAAAAATAATGCATCTCAGTTTTTTATGATGATCGAACTGTATTATTTTTTCTCCAAGCTGAGTCTCCAACTTATATTTGTGTCGATACACTGTCATTATTAATATCCGTATTTAATCTTCTGGATATGTTTTGTGATTGGTTAATATCATTTTGACTCGTTCTTTACACACATCTTTTAATTTTACTTTTTCTTTTATGTATGTCCGTAGCGTAATATTGGTTTACTAACATCAGGCCTTTTCGCTCTTCACATTTTTCACTTTTTCACTTGGTCTATATATATATTTTTTCTTAAATATGGCTATATATTGGCTTCCATATTCAGTAGTTTGTGTTACGTTTATTTTTTTGTCTCATGGACTTATGTAGGTATTGTCCATATATTATATGCATATCTTTATTTCTATTCTTTCAATATTTTTTGTTCTGATCAGGACTTTTTTTATAATATTTGTGATGGCCTCTTGTAAGTTGTCCTTACTTTTGCTTTGTTCGTTTATCTACGTCTGGTTTACATTTGGGATGCGGTATAAATATTGTCTCTTTAGAAACTCATCCATCTCTTTAATATAGGTGAGAATATATTACCTCCTTTCTATCAAGATATATATAACATTAACTTTTCTCCTCCAGTTTTGGATACATTACATCTGTGTGCATTTTGGATGTTACATATGCCAAATTGTCCGCTGGATACATTATTCAAATATGGGGCATTGCGCTCGACCTAACGCGATATACTTCCAAATATCCGGCTTATTATATTTGGTTGGGCTTTGCGATTTACCTGGAATATTGTGACGAGGTTTAGTTATCCCTTTGAGCCCTGAACATATATGGGACATCAGTTATATATATATATATTTTTTTTCGCAGTATATTATGGATGTTTCTTTTCATCTTCATAGGCAGGACGTAATATTTTAGTGATTATTTTGTATAATTTTTGAGTATTGCCGTTTCGGTTTTTCACACTCCAAGCCACTTTTCGATGTTTTACATACATCGACGCTTGCCTCATACGACATTCAAATATGGCGTCTGTGTTTACATGCTCCTCCTCAAACCTGTTTGGGAGGCGTCACCTCATTTCCGGCGATGGATTTAAATAGCGGTTTTGCGGTAACTTGTGCAAATACAGGTGTGCTGTTTGACCCCGTTACTCTTCACTCCGCTTTCCGCATTTGGAAATGGTAAGTTGGTTACTATCTGTATTATGGATAGTAGGCATTTATTGATCTTCCTTGGATTTTATTCTCGGTAATGTTGTTTATTTTACTTGCATCCCGCTTTTCTGGCAAGATACTAATGCGGACTAATAGGCAGTTAGATTCTTAAGTCTTTACTTTGGTTTAGGATTTGGCGCATCAGCGATGTTTGGAGACAGGCTTATATCATACTTGAAGACGATTATTGCTATTCGAGATTATTAACGTTGATAGGACTGAGAGGTAGAAGTGTTTTTATGTTTTGATACTTTCCTGTGATCAAGTGCTATTGGAGCATTTGGAGATAAGTTTATATCACACCTCAGGAGGATTTATACCAATTGAGATTATCAACATTGTGGATATTGGAACGTTCATACTTATTATTATTTATTTAGGTATGAGTATTATTATTCTTCTGTTCTTTCGTTTGTTGCTGTTTTTCTACTTTCTTGTGCTTTTCCTTCGTTTACCTTTTTCCTCTTGCTTTGTTTACTTTGTAGTGCGTGAGAATGTTCATACACTACTAAGACCTATGCCACTTGGCGTCTTGACTAGAAGGACTCATTCGTATTCCATACTGATGGTATTACTTATATTTTTCAACTGAACTTCCAAAACGATCTAGGTGAGATATTATCAGAGCCAATGGCTCAGTATGCCTTTAACATGCTCAAATTAAGTGGACAATTTTTTGCATAACATACATATTTTTGGAATGTTTTATATAATTTAGTCGCCATTAATGTATTTTGACATAACGTAGGTCAGTTTCGTTGCTCATAATTCTTTGTTGTTTATTGACAACAATGTTGTTGAATACCTTCAAGTAAACTCTATTGTGGTTGTCTATATTTGTTTTTACGTTTTGATTTATTAGAAACTCTTTTTCTCTTTTTGATCACCACTTGTTAGATCGGTGAAAGACATCTTTATTATTCGTTTGTATTCATATTGTTGAACTCTACACTGAATCGTGTGATAAATATTGATCTATTGATCGTGCGGAACCAGATTGACAATCGCAGGGTTCCCACATCGTCAAAGTAGAGGTGAGATTCCTTTGATATCAACTTCCCCTCATTTTTAATTCTTATCTTTGGGGTATATTTGATAGGCCGCACACCAATTAATCCTATGGATATCGATTCTACTGTGTACACCCTGAAAAATAGAATACGTATGGGAGTTCTTCTTTTGAATTAATGTTTTCTATCGGATTTTATACTATTCATGATATTTGTATGTATCTACATGTTTTTATAGTGCAGTGGTCTGATGTATATTTGTATATATATATATATGTATTGTGTCAATGTTTGTGTATACATCAGAGTCGCTAAAAATGGTCCTATGTGTTTATTGTTGTTTACAATATTGTGTATGACTATATATGTTTAATTTAAATGTAGTGATGTCTGTATATTTGTTTGTTACTTGTTTCAGCCCTGAAGAAGTTCTTAGCTTTTAGAACGAAACGCGTTGGCTGATGTCTGTTTTTAAGAATACTTACAAGAATTAAAGAAACGTAAAGGACTTTCTATCATGTTTGGACTTCTTACTGGTGCACCTTCCTCTTTCGTTAAAAAAGTCTTTCCAACTGTGAATCAGTGAAGTCCTTCTGCGGCGGATTTCTGGAAGAATTGTGCACAGGATTTGTAAATTTTTTTGTATACACCAAGATTGAGGTGCAGAACCAGTGGTCAGCCGTGGTGGTGCTTTGTGTTAAGTATTTTCTATTTGACCGTTCTTGCACTCGTCCAATATATAAATAATTTGTGTGAGATTGATATCAATGTCTAAATTTAACGATGGTCGTGAGGAGATGGCGCATAATCTCTTTGGGACAAGTACCTCTAAGGAGACAGTTACCCAGGAAACTACACCTAGGACCAGTCTTAAAACCCTGTTTATAAGACTAGAACGCCTTAAAAAAGCGGAATTAAGCAGGTGGTGGGATGGCGTAACCCTCCAACAATATATAGAAAATGGCAAAGTGCCAAGAGGGTTACGCATCCTGATTTTCCCGACATTTGAAGATGTAAGTGATGCTTTACTTCAGGAATGGGAATGCAATCTGGAGGGAGCATCACAGATTATGATGAAAATTTTGGTGAAACATGCGAATGAAAAGGGGGAAAAGTTGCAGGAGGAGATTGCAGTAATTGAAAAGCAGATCAATGATATGGCTGAAAAGGATCTAGTTGAGAAAAATTATAACATCTTAAAACAGGTTATAGATAATCATCAGACATATCTTAGAGATAAAAAACTTAGAAAGATCAAGAGGGACGACCGAGACTACCGTGATGGTAGAATTTATACCTTCCACAAGAAGTTTGACAATGTACAAGGGTTTGAGGACAAGAAAAGGAACAGAGATGATAAGGGAGAGAGTGATGATACTGGATCAACTAGTAATATATCTATCTCATCACAAGGAAGTACTGCATCAACCTCTGTAGCGCAGGAAATCCCTTTAGGGGAAGGGGCCTCGCCCTTTCAAAAAGAACTTGCGAAACTACGCATTTCAAACAGACTACAACAAAAACAGGAACAGTTAAGATCAGGCGTGGTGGGAGGAGGTCCAAAAGGAAACATCAAGGCTACAACAGGCAAGGGGGATACATCGACCAAGGCCAAAAAGGGAAACATGACTTAATATCTGATGATATTATTGCCAGTGCTGATGAGCATACTTTGAAAATTGTCAATCTCTCCAATAAAGTACTTGATGATGATGAGACTCGTATTCTAAGTAAAGGCTTGAATTTTTGTCCTACTCAATGTGGTGATTTGGTTAATATACATGTGGACCTATATAAATTTGTACGAAATTTGAAACTTCGTGATTACTTTTCGAACAAACCACATGAACAGGACACTAATGTAACAACTACTGAGTCAAGTTCTCATACAATTGCGGACATTAAGAATATCCAATGTCTTTTGTCTATTTGTGATGATTGTCCGAGTGATATACCTTCTCTGTTGAATGAATTTAATGTTTGTCAAGATGTCCATAATGACAGTGGCCTGCGCCCTAAATCTAAATTTGTACCCACATTTGGATATGACCCAAACATAGACATCTTTCATAAAAAAATGACTGAAGAATTTTATGCACTTGAAACATCTAACAAGTACAAACCAGTCAAAACACAGAACATTTCCCTTAAAGAAAGACAGGCTCTACAGCGTTTAAAAGATGACAATACCATAGTTATACGCGAAGCAGACAAAGGGGGAAATGTAGTGATTATGAACCGTACACAATATCTTGATGAAATCAACAGACAACTAAATGACAATACATGTTATAGACAGGTTATAAATAATCCAATACCTGCTCTCTCTACTATGATCAATTCCACACTGGTCGAATGGAGGGATATCTCATTGATATCGGAGGATGAATATAGATTTTTGAAGGTTGAATGTCCATCTTTCCCTTGTATATATATTCTACCGAAAATACACAAGGGGGGGCCATTCCCCCCAGGAAGACCTATTATTTCGGGGATTGGTTCACCCACAGAAAAACTCTCACACTTTGTAGATCTTCAAATACGCAAATATGTATTAGACTTACCATCGTATGTCAAGGATAGTAAAGACATTCTTGTCAAACTCAAAGACTTCCAATGGTCTGAGGAATTGCTTTTTGTAACATTTGATGTTGAAAGTCTCTACACGTGTATTGACCAAAAATTTGGTATAATGGCACTTCGCTCTTTTTTGGACCGGGAAGGTGCTGAGTATTACGAACATAATGAGATGGTCATTGAGATGGTCAACATCATACTCATGAACAACTTTTTTCTACATGACAACCACTGGTATCAGCAGATCAAGGGCGCTGCGATGGGTTCCAGGTTTGCTCATTCGTACGCCTGCCTCTTTATGGGGTGGTACGAGAAGGAGCATGCCTGGGCCCGATGTGCCTCCCCCTGGACCGAATACATTGTATTCTGGGGGAGGTACATAGACGATATCATCTGTCTTTGGTCCGGTTCTGTTGAGAAATTGGAACAATATCACACATATCTAAATGATAATGTGTTTAATGTAAAACTAACTATGTCCTATCATAACAACAGTATTAATTTCCTTGATATCAACTTTTATGTTGAAAATGATAAGATCCAAAGTAAACTCTACAGAAAGGAGACTGCATGCAATTCAGTTTTACATGCTTCTAGTGCCCATGCAAGTTCAGTAATCAACAACATCCCCTTTGGGGAATTTGTACGCATTAGAAGGAATTGCAGTGAGGAGAATAATTTTCTCTCAAATGTCAGTGAAACCAAAAAAAGATTTCAAGCCAGAGGATACAATAAGAAGACTCTAGATAACGCTGAAAAAAGAATCTTGTCCTCCTCCAGGGATGCGACACTACTTGACAAATCCAGAAACAGTGATAAATCTAATAACATGGCAAGATTTATTACTCAATATACTACACATAGTGATGGTATTTTTAAAGCTCTAAGGAAGAATTGGCATCTTTTGACTTCCGTTGATGGACTCAAAGACTGTATTTCTACAATGCCTAGTGTTACATACAAAAAAGGCATTTCTTTGAGAAATGAATTGTGTCCCAGTTATATTACCACTCCACAAACAAGTGGTACTTGGCTCCCAAACAAACCTAAAGGGTTTTTTGTCTGTGGTAGCTGTAATGTTTGTCCCATGGGTAAGAATAAAACTAAAACTTTTTCTTACAATTGCATACGAACATTTAACATTAACCAATTCATCAATTGTAATACTACCCATGTTGTATATATCCTGGGATGTGATTGCGACATCATCTACGTGGGTAGTACCATTCGCCCCTTAAAAACACGTATACAAGAACATAGGAGAGCCCTATTAAATAATGATACAAGATATCCCATTACTGAGCATTACAGGATTAAACATACAGACTGCCCTTCTTTTTGGTTCCATGGAATTGAACATATTCCTGTAGGCAAAAGAGGACAGAACAGAGAATTGATACTGAGACAATGTGAATCTAAATGGATTTGTCGTCTACGAGCTGTCACCTTGGGACACAATTCCGATACTGAGATGCATTATTTTTTATGATGATTGAACTGTATTATTTTTTCTCCAAGCTGAGTCTCCAACTTATATTTGTGTCGATACACTGTCATTATTAATATCCGTATTTAATCTTCTGGATATGTTTTGTGATTGGTTAATATCATTTTGACTCGTTCTTTACACACATCTTTTAATTTTACTTTTTCTTTTATGTATGTCCGTAGCGTAATATTGGTTTACTAACATCAGGCCTTTTCGCTCTTCATATTTTTCACTTTTTCACTTGGTCTATATATATATTTTTTCTTAAATATGGCTATATATTGGCTTCCATATTCAGTAGTTTGTGTTACGTTTATTTTTTTGTCTCATGGACTTATGTAGGTATTGTCCATATATTATATGCATATCTTTATTTCTATTCTTTCAATATTTTTTGTTCTGATCAGGACTTTTTTTATAATATTTGTGACGGCCTCTTGTAAGTTGTCCTTACTTTTGCTTTGTTCGTTTATCTACGTCTGGTTTACATTTGGGATGCGGTATAAATATTGTCTCTTTAGAAACTCATCCATCTCTTTAATATAGGTGAGAATATATTACCTCCTTTCTATCAAGATATATACAACATTAACTTTTCTCCTCCAGTTTTGGATACATTACATCTGTGTGCATTTTGGATGTTACATATGCCAAATTGTCCGCTGGATACATTATTCAAATATGGGGCATTGCGCTCGACCTAACGCGATATACTTCCAAATATCCGGCTTATTATATTTGGTTGGGCTTTGCGATTTACCTGGAATATTGTGACGAGGTTTAGTTATCCCTTTGAGCCCTGAACATATATGGGACATCAGTTATATATATATATATATTTTTTCGCAGTATATTATGGATGTTTCTTTTCATCTTCATAGGCAGGACGTAATATTTTAGTGATTATTTTGTATAATTTTTGAGTATTGCCGTTTCGGTTTTTCACACTCCAAGCCACTTTTCGATGTTTTACATACATCGACGCTTGCCTCATACGACATTCAAATATGGCGTCTGTGTTTACATGCTCCTCCTCAAACCTGTTTGGGAGGCGTCACCTCATTTCCGGCGATGGATTTAAATAGCGGTTTTGCGGTAACTTGTGCAAATACAGGTGTGCTGTTTGACCCCGTTACTCTTCACTCCGCTTTCCGCATTTGGAAATGGTAAGTTGGTTACTATCTGTATTATGGATAGTAGGCATTTATTGATCTTCCTTGGATTTTATTCTCTGTAATGTTGTTTATTTTACTTGCATCCCGCTTTTCTGGCAAGATACTAATGCGGACTAATAGGCAGTTAGATTCTTAAGTCTTTACTTTGGTTTAGGATTTGGCGCATCAGCAATGTTTGGAGACAGGCTTATATCATACTTGAAGACGATTATTGCTATTCGAGATTATTAACGTTGATAGGACTGAGAGGTAGAAGTGTTTTTATGTTTTGATACTTTCCTGTGATCAAGTGCTATTGGAGCATTTGGAGATAAGTTTATATCACACCTCAGGAGGATTTATACCAATTGAGATTATCAACATTGTGGATATTGGAACGTTCATACTTATTATTATTTATTTAGGTATGAGTATTATTATTCTTCTGTTCTTTCGTTTGTTGCTGTTTTTCTACTTTCTTGTGCTTTTCCTTCGTTTACCTTTTTCCTCTTGCTTTGTTTACTTTGTAGTGCGTGAGAATGTTCATACACTACTAAGACCTATGCCACTTGGCGTCTTGACTAGAAGGACTCATTCGTATTCCATACTGATGGTATTACTTATATTTTTCAACTGAACTTCCAAAACGATCTAGGTGAGATATTATCAGAGCCAATGGCTCAGTATGCCTTTAACATGCTCAAATTAAGTGGAAAATTTTTTGCATAACATACATATTTTTGGAATGTTTTATAATTTAGTCGCCATTAATGTATTTTGACATAACGTAGGTCAGTTTCGTTGCTCATAATTCTTTGTTGTTTATTGACAACAATGTTGTTGAATACCTTCAAGTAAACTCTATTGTGGTTGTCTATATTTGTTTTTACGTTTTGATTTATTAGAAACTCTTTTTCTCTTTTTGATCACCACTTGTTAGATCGGTGAAAGACATCTTTATTATTCGTTTGTATTCATATTGTTGAACTCTACACTGAATCGTGTGATAAATATTGATCTATTGATCGTGCGGAACCAGATTGACAATCGCAGGGTTCCCACATCGTCAAAGTAGAGGTGAGATTCCTTTGATATCAACTTCCCCTCATTTTTAATTCTTATCTTTGGGGTATATTTGATAGGCCGCACACCAATTAATCCTATGGATATCGATTCTACTGTGTACACCCTGAAAAATAGAATACGTATGGGAGTTCTTCTTTTGAATTAATGTTTTCTATCGGATTTTATACTATTCATGATATTTGTATGTATCTACATGTTTTTATAGTGCAGTGGTCTGATGTATATTTGTATATATATATATGTATTGTGTCAATGTTTGTGTATACATCAGAGTCGCTAAAAATGGTCCTATGTGTTTATTGTTGTTTACAATATTGTGTATGACTATATATGTTTAATTTAAATGTAGTGATGTCTGTATATTTGTTTGTTACTTGTTTCAGCCCTGAAGAAGTTCTTATCTTTTAGAACGAAACGCGTTGGCTGATGTCTGTTTTTAAGAATACTTACAAGAAGTAAAGAAACGTAAAGGACTTTCTATCATGTTTGGACTTCTTACTGGTGCACCTTCCTCTTTCGTTAAAACAGTCAAAATCATACATGACTGAGTCAAGGTTTCAAATCACTGAGTCAATTCAGCATAGTGTGGCTCAGTTTTGCCTCTCACTGACCCAATTTTACTCAACACCAGCGCAAGATCATACATCCCTTGCTTAACGCACAACATCAGCACAGAATCAAACACTGCTGGTCCATGATCAAACAGCGAGAGCCCAAGATCAAACAGTACTTGGCCATGGTCATGATAGTACTAAAATCACACTGAGCAGATTATAAACAGTACTAAACCTCGTAAATTTGTCCTGGAAATCCTGTCGCTTAGAAAGCTTAGTCGAAATATAACATGTCCCTTTAAACGCGATGGACGGCTTACACATTTGAGAGGGTCATAGAAGAAGACAGGTTATGAGTCTATATATGCCTTGACCACAGTGCAGGGGGAATTTGCACATACAGGAAATTTGAGACAATCAACAATGGCAAAATTAATACTTGTCAGATTGCAGTAGTGTCTTTATTTAATCATGTCCTACCCCCAGCTCTGCCACTTAATTTGATGAGTACCTGCACTTATTTTCCCCATTTAAAGTGTTGCACGCATGGCTTTAAATGGGCCGTGTCTTGCTGGTGCCGGCTAAAAAGCAGGTGATGAGACGGGTCGCTATCGGCCTCTCCATTTTAACCCGGACACACAGGGTGAAAAAAATACATCTTAACTCTGCAGCAGTGCCCCCTTCACTGCCTTTGATGAAACTTCAAAGAGACTTGCTATAGTTAGTTCACAGTCTCATCATTTTAGAACTGAAGCATTTTCAATATGCTATACTACGAAGCCATGGTTGTTGCTTATTTATGTTATGTAATTAACAACCATTCACAAAGCCAATAGTACTGGCATGTTGTAAGTATAATGTTACTTGCTGCATTATATATCTGGATGTAATGATAGAAGTAGGAAAAAAACAGTCGGACGGCACACTAAGCTAAGCATAGATTTTCAGCCTACTTGCTTTTAAGCCACACCCTTAATTACATCGGTCACGCCCCTTTGAGAGACCACACGGTTTTTTCATCTCAATTAAAGCCCTTACTGTACGTAACTTCTAATTGCATCAGCATTCATAATAATAATTTTCCAGGTGTATTTTGTAGAGTTCTAACGAAAAATACAGGCGGGTTTCGAAACACATTGTAGATGTGATTTCACGAGTAAGGCTAACATGTTAGAGCTATCAAAGATGTTGCGTGCCCTCGTGTCATTTGAGAGAAGAATACAGTATCGCCCTTGCAGTGTGGTACTAGTAGTTTTGCTTTATTGGCATTATAAAACCGCTCCCTGCTACTGTTATTGGCATTTCTGTACGTTTACAACCTCCCAGCGTACTTGACAGGCAATAAAATAAATACACCGTATTCAAATAATGAGGTGGCGCATTGTATATCAACATAGCGCTATAAAGTTGCCTCCGGGCTGAATATTGGCACTACGGATAACGATAGTACGATTTCTATTTTCTATTTTCTATTTAGGGAGTTTTGTAAAGCGCTTGGTGACGCACAGCGGCGTGTCCCCGCGCTAAGGAGCGGCTGCTAACTGGAACCTACAGAAGTGGAATACTTTACTGTTCGAATAGTGTAGTTTTGAGCTTGGCTCTAAAGATTAGTTCAGATTGTTCGAGACGCAATATTAAGGGTAATGTGTTCCATCTGACGGCTGCAAGGTACCTAAAGGATCTTCCGCCCATCCGTGCTCTGGACACCTTGGGGACAACAAGGCGTCCCGAGCCAGAAGATCTGAGGGAGCGGGACGGTTCATAAGGTGTCAGCAGTCCTTTCAAAGGGAGAGGAGACCTCCCGTTGATGATCCGATGGCACATGCAGAGTGCTTTGAAATCAACCCTACTTCTGATCGGGAGCCAGTGCAAGGACCGAAGGGCCACCGAGGATGCGGCTCTTCTGGGTAGTCTAAGTACTAGCCTAGCAGCGGCATTCTGTAAGACCTGTAAACGGCTCAGATTCTTCTTCGGAGTCCCTAGATAGAGGAGGTTGCCATAGTCCATCTTTGAGGTGACTAGTGCATGCACAAGGGTTTGACGGGCCTTTACAGGTAAAAACTTCAATGCCTTCCTATGACTTTTGAGGGTCCCAAAGATGCTGCAGAGTCCGGCCTGTCTCATGTCCGAAACGTCGCCAGGAAATAAGTTAAAACAGAAAAAGCGTCAACCTCCTGACCGGGGATGGGGGAGACAATAGAGGGGAGAGGGCACTTGCCATCTGGACCACTTTGGGCGTCGCCTGCACTGTCCGGAGGTAACCCCGGTCTATGGGGCCGGAATCCTGGGACACCGTCACGGTGCTGGCGCTGGTCCGGACAACCTGCACACTCATGGCTGGTCCTGGGGTGTCCGGTGCTGCAGCACCCTGTCCCGTCGCTACAGCTACCTCCTCTCTCACTATAACAGCTGTTGACCCTCTGGCACCTTTCTCCACACCCTCACTTGAGCATTCACTCAAGCCCTGTGCACCCATTTGAAACACTTCAGCCAGCCCCTCGCGTCCCCGGGCCCTCAGCCGTTCCTCTCTTCCTCTGCCACTCTGCCGGTACCCCACGGCCCACTTCCCCTTTTATTGCTCTCCGTCTCTGCCCTCCACTTCCTTAGCACTCGGCTGATAGCATCACTCCACCCATCTGCCTAAGCTGTGTATCCCCCTTTTTTCAGCGCCGTGCAGCACCCGTACCCTGTACACCTCAGGGTCTCTCTGCAGTATTTGTTACTCTGCAGTCAGTATCTGTGACCTCTCGCCCATCTATTAATTCAAAGTTCAGCTTTGGTTCCTTCCAAAAACAGGCAAGTTTCAGAGGACCCTGTCTCTCGACTCTCAAAAGTTAAAAGAAGACACGGCATAAATTGAACGTGGTTTACAAAGGGCCCTTCCTTGATCAGAAGCCCCGCTCCGACGTTTACCACAGCAGACCCCTGCCCTGGCAGGTTCCTTTCTTGATCAGAAGCCCAGCTCCGACGTTTACGAGATAGACGGCGCTTGAAAGGTGCTGAGCGCTGCGATCTGCCAGACGTACACGCGCGAGGCATGTGCTTTTAATTATCGCGCCCGTGTCTGGGCACGATAATTGAAACCACATGGCCTATTGGTGTCTATTACGCGCACCAAGAGCGTAATAGACACCAATAGGCCGTGGGCGGAGCAATGCGCCCGCCTTTGGCCAATTGCGTGCAGACTTTTATAAAAAGACGCTTTTATAAAAAGACACACGCAAAGGCCAATGGGGAAGCACAAAAGGAAAAGCACACGCACAAGCATGTGTGATTCCTAGGTCAGTGCTGAAACCTCGTTTTTCACCCACTAAATGTCTCACGCTGCACGAGCACTGCTGTGCTGTGCAGTGCACCGCTAGGCACAAGACCTAAAAAAGGACTTCCTTTGGTTCATATAGTGACCAGATGTTTCTCCAAAAATCTGCATGATGCGGAGGAGGCGTGGGCCAGACCGGTCGAGGTCTGTAAGGAAAAGCAAAACATCATCCGCATAGAGTGCTATGTGGTAGGATATGCCTGTCACCCACTCAAATCCGCGTAGCTGCGCGTCAATGCGTATCCAATCCGCTAGTGGCTCCATGGCAAGAGCAACTGTTTTTACATTTTCAAATGTTTAACAGCCATTCCCGGTGAGGAAACCTGAACCGTTAATATCATTAATAACAAGCATATCTATCATTATGTTTCCAGATCAAGTCGGTTTATATGGTATGAAAACTCAATAAAATATATTATGAAAATAAATATGACAATTCAGCACAAAGTAAAATTCATCCGAGAGATATAGTGCAAAGAGTTATCCTACCATACAGTATATATCATTAACTCCCTGGGTCGAGCAAATGCACCTTCAAAGACTATCTACAAAACCATGATCTTTTCTATCTAGTGATCCTCCTACTGCTGATAAGAAGCCTCCCATTCCGGTAGGGGCCACTTCCGCTCATAAAGTGCCTTCTCAAGTTAAAAATAGATAAAAGGTGCCCCTTCCCCTGGAAAAATGTGAGGCAACACAAAGTCTAAAGACGGCCATTACAATAAAAATAATTCATCCCCCATCGCTCTGGATGCATCATCGATACCCAACACCTTAACTTGCGGTGACAAAGTGATATTGTTTTTATGGATTTTATTTAAAAATAGTGCAATCTCAGCCCTAGATACATTAAGGCAGGGACATGTGCAAAACATATAAACCAGATCTATGCTTGGCTCTTGGCCCAGCGGGCATCCGCTACCAGCCGCCCCCCATTCCCCCAACTGGCTATCTTAGCAGGGGTAACATACAGATCAAAGATCGTCTTGTAATGTTGGGTTTGCAAATTAGATGAGCACCTCCACCTCCACTCTCACCTGCCACTTGCTCTAATATTTTTCTAAATCATCTGGGATCCCTTCGATGAGGCAACCATATATTTGAGATATTGAATACCCCGTTCCCCGCGTCACGATTTGCAGTAGGGGCACCTTAGCAAGACCCGCTGTGCCCCCAACTTTCTCAACAGAAAGTCCCTGGGTTGTAAATATTTTAAAAAATCACGTGCCCCAATGTTTTTTAAAAAACATAACAACCTTGCACATATAACGTCCCTCAATGTTAAACCTAGTTTGAATCTCTGCAAAGGATGCCACATGTTCGCCAGAAAGCAGGTTTGCCAGCCTGCCTATACTGGCTTGTTCCCATTTCTAGAAACATCCATCATGAAATATTCTAGGCAATTGGCTATTCTGAAACAGCGGTGTATACCGAGTATACCGCCCTACCCTCAGCTTCTTCCTGATCCCCGTCCAATTCCTAAATGCCGCCGTCATGGTCTTAAATTTGGTTCTTTTATAATAGCTGGTTTAAAAAAATTTCAGTAGAGAGCCTTTAACAGCAGCATTTCCAAATTCAAGAGGGATCGTGCAAAACAGATACAGTAATGTTTGGAGAATATTCACATGATAGAAAGATGTAGATTGTTCCAAAGTCCTTTTTTGATTTTCCAATAACTGGGGAGGGGTTCAATTCAACCACTTTTCCCAAATTGGCTGAAACACTGACCCCCAAATTCACTGCCTGATTTACCACCCGACTGCCACGGGTATCTGTAAATCAATTCACCACTATTTGCTTCTTATCCTTATTTAATGCATACATGGAGTAGGCTCCAAATTCTTTGCTTATCTTTTCAATTGCATAAAAAGCTTTATCATGGGCTCTTGTGACGATTGCAACATTGTGTGCATAGGCCAGTACTGAGGTTTCCCCCGTGTAGCGCAGAGATACTCCTGTTGGAGTCGATTCTAGCGCTATATAAACCTACAAATAAATAAATAAACAAATAGGCATTTCGGCATCACATCAATAGAAGCATCCAGTTTACGCAATAGGGGGTCTATATATAAAGCAAAAATCAAGGGAGAAGCCGGGCAGCCCTGCCTAATACCTCTTTCTATATAGAAAAGCTGGAACTCCTGCCCCATAATCTGAAGTCAAGCTACTGGATTAGAATACATTAACTCGAATTGCTTGAGTAAAAAAAAAACATAATCCAAAGGCTTTCAAGACTTTCCACCGTTATTGCCATGACACCCTATCGAATTCCTTCTCAGCATCCAACATAACAGCTCCCATCGGTTATTCCAGATATTCTGTGGCGTCAAACAGTGCGATAATGCGCGGCACATGATCCAAGGTCCCCCTCCCTGGAATAAACCAGTGCTGCACAGTTGATACTAATCTATGAATAATCCGGCCTAATCTGTTTGCCAAGATCTTAACATAAAGTTTTATGTAGCTGTTTAATAGCATAATTGGCCTATAGGAGCCTAAGTCCGTAGCCGCCTTGCCCTTTTCAAAGTCTCTCTGAGACTAAGTGAGCACGTTTGACTGAGCAAAAAGTGCTGTACTGTTTCCACGATCCCTGAAGCATAAGTGGTTTTCATGTTCGATAGTTGTCAGAAACTATTCGCTCCTTGGTAAGGTTAGGGGGCTTATGGTGACACTGTTAGCTAGCTTGTCCAAAGGCTAACATATCCTTCAGGGGTGTCTGGAATCAGTCTGGACACCAATCCCTTGGTTTATGTTATCTAAACGTGCAGATCCTATGTATTATTAGGAACTACGCTCCATGCCGTACCTGATTAAATAACTAACAGCTCAACCAAAAGTACAGCTGACAAGATTTTTTTAATTCTAGTGGAATTAAGTCGGTTCCCACAGCTTTTCCGGCTGGCAGGGTCTGAAGCACTATCTGGATTTCATCTAGGGTAAATTCGGCCCCTAACAAAGATTGCTCTTCCTGAGTTACTTTATTGTACATAATTAATGGCAGATACTGATCTAAGGCATCAGAACATGGTGCAGCTGAGGCTTTATATAATTTGGCATAGAATGCCTGGAAGGCATCTCTAATCTCCGCAGGATCTTTCAAAATACTACCATGCCCATCCCTGATTTCACTGATGTAACTTGCCGTCTGCTTTTGCCTTGAGCTAATCGCAAGCACCCGACCCACCCGTTCATTATATTCAAAACATTCCTGTTTTCTGGCTACATATTTCCCAGCGGTCGTGACCAGATTATAACTATATGATTCACGGCAGGGGACACTTCTTGGCCGGAAGACACAGCATCTGGCAGATCTGCCTCTGCCTCTACTAGCTTTTGATACAGCACTCTGATCTGGAGTTGAGTGTGCTTCTGTTTCATAATACTGAAGCTTAGGGTTTCTCCTCTTACACCGGCTTGAATGCATCCCAGATAACACTGGGGAAGAGTTGCCCTTATTGACGTCAAAGAATTCAGGAATCCAGCCCTTCATATGCTTTATATACTCCGAGTCATGCAAAAAGCTCTTCTCAAAGGTCCATTTCCTGGCTGAACTCCCCAATCACTCCTGAGTCAGCTCTAAAACTAGAGAGTTATGGTCCGACAATAGAATAGGATGGAGCTCTATCCATGCCCCCACCAATGAAGGTGATAATAAAAAGTAGTTCAGTCTAGCAAAAGTTCCATGAGGAGCCCAATAATACGTAAACCCATTATCAGATTGTTTCAGATTAGCCTAAATATCAATTAGCGTAATTTCAGTTAAAAGATATAGGAAGGATCTAAAGGCTTGTGGTTTGCGACACGCATACTTCCCCGTATTCCCACCTAATCCCCCCCCTTTAGCCCGTATAGATTGAAATCCCCACATAAGATATACGGGGCTGGCCAGGTGGGCAACTCTGTTGCTAAAAAGTTAAACAATGCGGGATCATCTAAAATAGGTGCGTAAAGTGAGCAAAGTGTATAAGATCCCAAGTCGTACTTGCACTCCACCATCACGCATCTCCCGTGCTTATCCACAGCCTTACGTCCGCTGCAGATGGTGTTCCCTTTCACTACGACTGCCAGCCTCTTAGTTCTCGTCTCCTGAGATGTACAGCAAAGAACTGTCTTTCTCAATGTTTCCAACAAGCCCTTACCTGTACAGGCCACATGGGTTTCTTGAAGACAGTAAATATCTAGTTTAAAATATTTTAGATCCTCTTGAATGCTTCTCCTTTTAGTAATACATTTTAACCCACAAATGTTTACAGAAACAATACGCAAATTAGCCATCCCCCTGATATTGCTTACCACCTACATAGTCAATCTTTCATGCACCCTTACTCATAAGGAACCTGCGACCCAGCTACATTATTGATTCATCTATTTTGGCATTTAAATCTTGCCTTACTTGATTTTTTAGCTGTCCGATCCATGTAAATGCTTGTTGTTTCTTAACTACATTAAAGACCTGTCCCGAACAGCCCCCCCCCTGAGCCACCCACCCACACCATCACCCCACCCCATTCTCACACCCTCTCTCCCCTCCCGATCCATTAGAGGCTGCCAGACCACCAACAGGGTCTGTGTGAAGACGACTGAAAAAAATGCCAGCCTGCCCCCTCACCGCAGATGCACACCCCCACCATAAAAAAGAGAAACACAAAAAATAAAGATGACCTAAAGAACAGAGACCAGTCTTACAAGATATCAGCCCCTCGTGTCACCCACATACCTAATATAGCCCGGGGCCAACTTTTCCTCAATGCATATATTAAGCAGTCCCTACGATAGCCAGGGATATTTTCCAAACATGGACACTGGACTATCTAACAGCCTTATCATGGATGTGGAATTCGTATAGCCCAATGCCCAGGACATATTGTTTAGGGTCACGAGCAACAAGGTTTCATGTGTATTTTGTCCATAGGACAAGTAGGCCCAATCCCTTGCAGTACAAACCCTTTGGCTGCCAGTTTGCAATACCAAATTATGGATCAGGAAAGGGCACTGTCTGCAGTTAAGGTAATATTTTTGCCCATATGTTAATGCTGTTCAAATTTGTATTTATGGTTCATAAATTGAAAGCCTGTATTATTAGGGTGAGCGCTCTAAGCAAATGTTGTAACCTCTGACTGCACTAATGACAGTGGTTCCGGTATAACAATGTGTACACACGTTCTCAAAGTTTAGCAATATGAAGCTATGTATAATGCTCCCAGAATGCGCTCTGATTTGATGCTAATATTTGCAGAAGCTGGAAAGCAAGATTGATGATTTTTTGCTTTCAAAATAAAAAGTTCATTAAAAAAATGAAAGCAGGAAAAAAACATTTCGCAAAACTACTGTAAACTTTCAGGTACCATTTCTTAGCAGCATTATTTAGTAATATGTGTTGATGCATGCTAGTATTTCCCAAAAATATACATAATGGAAAATAAGCATAACCAGTTTCAATAAAATTATGGGAAACAAAAATAAACAAGCATTGGCAAAGCCAGTAGGTCTGAAATTGGTGGTCAGCTTTTTAGTTTTGTCAATGTGTGACTCGTTTTGGCATGCTTTTTGTAAAACCTTATTGGTGTGGGAGCTGCCGGGCCCTCACCATTATAACAAACATTGGCAAAAGCAAAAATAGTTTTTGGTCTCAAGAAGCACACACTGCCACAGTAGTTACTGAACAAAACTACTTTGTGTGCCGTTATGCTTCCTTGTGAAAGAGCAGAATGCTGTGACTCACAGTGAAGCCAGACAATACAGAGAGAGAGACAGAATGTTAATAAACGCAAAAGGTCATTGTCAACGCCAGACCAAATTAGGGGCCCAATTATTAAAGAAAGTCTCAAAAGTGCATCCATGGTATATGTCCTTGAATAAAGTGCAGCTATACAGCTTTCGTGAATTTCCAAGAACTTACAGAAGTAGGACAAGAAATAGAACTCCTAGAAATTATTTGTGAACTGCATTTTAGCATGAGCAAATATCCATGTGTAGATTTGCTCATGCGAAAATCTTAGTGTTTGCAAGTTTACTTTCCCTCCAACCACTTTTTTCCCAACTCTGGAAGAAAGTTTACGTCTGCCATTGTCAGGAGTAAATTTAGAACATTTCTCAGTGTGGGAAAAGATTAGCGAAGAGTAGATTTAAGAAGTAACCTGCCCCATGGACAAGTAAATATTTTAATACATTCTACACCCCTGCAGCCTTATCAGCCAATAATTCAATCAAATATTCTCGTGCTTGAATTTCTGGAGAAAAAAACCTGATATTGTCCCTCACCAGAGTTTTCAGCCTAACCGGAGCCAATAAGTAGACTTCAAACCCTGCATCCCGAAAAGGGGAGGCGACATCTGCGTTCCACTGCCATGTAGCAGAAATCTGGTTGGACGAAGAACGAGGAATCCCTATACTTCCTTCTGGCCTCAGGTCAGGCTTTCTCAAATTTAGCTTGCGTCAGCAGGCAATTACCCCCCAAAAAAGAGTATTGTCCTAGTTTTCCTCTATTCCCCCTTGTCCTTGCCATAGCTATGTAAGTTCATGGGGAATCTGTGCACCCTCTGTACTCCTACATCCCAGTTCCACCCTGACAGTTCGGGAAATGCATTTTTCAGGAAGTCCAACATGAAAGTTCTTATATCGTCTCCCTCTAACTCTTCCTCTATCCCAAGGAAGCGGAGGTTGTTTAATCTCTGACGGTTTTCAAAGTCTTCAAGCTTCCACATCATGTCCGAAAGTTGGGCATCCTGGGACTTAACTTGCACCTTCACCTTAACCATGAGTATTTTTGCCTCGGCCACTGAGCCGTTTCTTCTAAACAGTTTACATTTTCACCAATTTTGGTGCAGGATTTTCCAACTTTTCTGATAGTCCCCACCAGCTTTTTCATTGCTTTTCTTGTTTTTTTACCATCTGCCCGGGTCTCGGCACGATGCTCTTTGATTGACTATAGGATCAAACCCAGGTTGGGACTCATGGATTCTTCTCCCAGCCCTCGTTGGTCTGAAGATTGCAGGTTTGCAGGGATCTACGGCGTTTCTGTGCTGTGTCTGGCGCATCCAGGATGCTTGAATCTGTTAGAGAGGTGCTAGATCCATCATCACTTAGGTTGGATTTAGATGCATCCGCGCCCAAGCCATCTGTCAGGGAGAAAAATGTATTGCCCCTTCCGCCGAATTATTCAGTGAGCTGCCACTTCGTGATTCGGTACTCTGCATGGGCCCCAGATCTAGTTTGGCACTTAGCTGCTGACTCATAGCGTTGCAACTTGCAGCGCTCTCCTGCGCCCCTAGCTCAGCAGATGTGGACCCCCCCTGTCCGTCCTCGCGAGGTGGAGGCTTCTGCATGTTAACCTCTGCACCTGTTTCTTAGAAAGCACCTCCACTCCAATGCTATTATCTACCAGGCAGAGCTTGAGAGAAAGCTGATGTCCCTCTTGCACAGCCGGGGAGCCCTTGAGGGGTTGACGGACCGAGTTAGAGAGTGTACTTTTTGTTTGAAAAAAATCCATAATTACTGGTTGTGGAATGGCAGAGAAGCACATGCATTGCCCGGTTCCAGGGTTGCTACAGACGAGGACAAGGGTTTCCCACCAGAACATACTAAATGATCTCCCAAATTCTTCTTCCATACTGTTCTCAAGCTGTCAGGCCGGTGTTTCACAGGTCGCAAATCACTGGGCTTACCTGAACCAGCACCTTTACCTGGCTGCTCATGGGTAAGCTTTGGTCTCTGCCCTGCAGCTGCCACCACCGTCATCCGGGTTGAAACACAGTCCTTCTCGCAGGGTTGTTTGGGAGCTTTCGATGAATACTGCAAGCACCCTTGTAGCACCAGTCCGGAAACCCAGAACACCGTAGGCAAATTCTTCAGGTCAGCCGTGCCACTTGCCAGGCATTTCACTACGCCGCAAACAGATGATGTCTCGGAAGAAAGGTTGCGGAATTCTTGAAGCTCTCTAAGCGAGACAGCCAAAACCACAGCCGCAGAAGAGCCGCAGCTTCCTCCCCATGGCAGGTAGATCATTTCATTTTATCCGTTTTTTGGCCCAAGTTTCACCGCCGTTACTCATCTGGTGAGGGAGCGGGTGAAAGGTGCGGGCCACCGAACACCTAAGTGGTCACCATCTTGCCTCCTAGGCCGCTGTTGTAAACTCTTAACAGGGATGAAAACTTTGTTAGCATGTAATAGAAGTTTTTTAACATGTCTGCGTAACTGTGGAATTTTTACTATCCAATCTATTCGACTGATTGCTTGAGAGCTCTGGGTTTGTTTCTGTAAGAGTTCATGAGACTCCGGTTACCTTGTTCACAAAGTTGAAATGATCAGTGTACTGACTGCTGATAGGTTGAAATTCTTTTTCTTGATGTAATATGGCTTCCGCTTTCTCATGTCTGTTTCTGGGTCGTTAACTAATCTGATATTAGAACTTAGATATTATAGCATGTCTGGGGTTCATACATTTCATAGACTTCAGCTATCCAAAGTTCTTATGATCCATCCAATGATTAGCTTCTTCCATTGAAATAATGTTTCCAACGTCCAAAAGCCTCCTTAATTGCCAACAACTCTATCCAGATGGTGTAACTTATTTCTGAATCTTGGAATAATCAGCAACTGTGTGATCCGCTACTACTTTGAGAGCCTTTTTTAAAAAGGATGGCTTCGATAGCAAAGGAAATGGTGTCAGACTGCATTATTAGAGGGAAAGCACAGCTGGGCTGTTTCAAAATAGGCACAGTAGTGAATGCACCATTTAAATTTTGAAAGGATGCTTCCTGCTCCAGAAAACGTAACAATCAATCAAGAGATGTGACATACAATGTTTAAGAAGTCTTGAAATTAGTATAAAAACTGTGTAACCGAAAATCATTTAATTTCTCTGATAGTTCTGTGTGAGGACCACTCCCAGACATATTTCGCAATTTCCTGATCCAAATGAGGCCATTTAACAGAAATTGTGAATCCTAGAAAAGACCACCTCAGGTACTTCAAAGCAGTGCCACAATGCCCACAGTTGTGGCTCCCACACATTGGCCTCCCACTAGTTTTCCAGGCCTTGTTACCCGGAAAGCCTTCATAAGCTTCCAGCACCCTTAACTGACTTGCATCTGACTGGATAGCACAACATGTTAAAGGAAGGGCACAGTGCAAACCTTCTCGAGAAATGCAGCTTTTAGAACAATTACATGACAACTTGATGCTTCGATCTTTCCAGTAGATTAAAGAATTATGTTTGAGAAGCTAAGGAGTTCCAAGGTGTACAGCAAATGCAGGAGTCTCGATGAAGTCAAATCTGATGGTTATGAAATGTCCAATCCCTAAAGTCATTCCTATTGAAGGCATTTCCCAGTATACTTCTCTGGACCCCAGAAGTTTGCAATCAATGCCCACAATAAAAATAGGAATTTTCTTCGGTTGCTTTGGTAGTCAATGATGGTTATGGAATCTTTTGTCCATAAAACAGCCAGAAGCTCCACAATCAATTAAAGCCTGTATGGTTAGGAGTTCTTGGGCTGTGACAAGCTTCACTTGGAGTCAGAAATGTTCTTTACCATATTCTTAACACACTAAATGAACCTCTAGATTGGAAAAGGACTTGAGCCCAGCCAGCATTGAGGTGGTCTAGGCCAATCCCTCCTCCTCCCCATAAGGGCACGTTCACCCCCTCTAGTCATCTCAAGGCTTGTGAAGTGGACCTGTAAGGGGAAAAGAAGAAAGAAGAAAGGGGAAAGAGGGACATGATCCAGCAGGTTGGTGGATGGATGACCCAGAAAGGAAGGTTATGACACAGCATTTTTGACAAATATTCAAGAGAAAATATCTTGGCTCCATGGGAGAGAAAGCACAATAAATACGTAGAAAACACCAGAGCAACACACATATGTATTATCAAAAGATGTACTTATTTGGTGCAGAGTTCAAGTGGGCAGAAACTAGCCCCCAAGCATACCTGGATTCCTGTCCAAGAAACAGAGAATGAAAATGCAGCACTGGTAAGGAGGAAGCCTGAGGGTAGGGAGACAAAACTGACAAACACTGGGCCAAAAATAAGTCACTGGAAATTTAAGGGCCAGGAGAACCTAGGAAACTGAGAAGGCAAAAAACATCAAAAGTGAGGGGACAAGTGCAAATTAAAGCGCACGCGAAAGAGTCGTAATAACTGGTGTTGCTAGGCAGCTAGATAATGCACAGTTGGTCTTTATACAACCCTTGCCTGTACTAACTGGAAAGGGTGCTTGCCATGGCCGCTTCTAGTGTGGCTTGTGCAGCACAACTTACCTGCCTGGATCTGGAAGTATTTCCCTTCCCCTGTGTGTCAGTATTCTCAATTGCCTTGTTGTTGTCGGGTATTTTCTGTGCTAGCGTGTCTGGTGCCCTGACAGTATCTAGGTAGCTAAGAAAATTCAAAAATTCTCTAACATTGCCTTTCTTGCATATACCCCATACAGTCTAATGCTGTTTGTAGCTTAGATCGATTTAGTATCTGTAAACTGACTGTCTGGATAACATTTTTGAAATTATTAATTCTAGTAATTTTTATGCATTGTTTGTATTTGTGCAAACATTTTAATTCTTTTTTTAAACTTTATTTATGTAATTTTTCGGTAAAAAACATACCACCACAATTAACAACTGTCAACTGTAACCAAGTGTCCGGGGCATTTCAGATCTAACACAGCAGTGCCACAATTCCCACAGTTGTGGCTCCCACACCTTGGCCTCCCACTAGTTTTCCAGTACTTGTTACCCATTCACCAACTGCCTGCCTCCCCAGGGTGACCTCCATCACCTCCCACCTGGCATTACCCAAGCTTTTGTGGCCCTCTATAGCTCCATTCCTTGCAGGATGTCTGACTCCCATAAGGGAGTTTCCAAAGTCAACTTCCCTGTCCAGCCAGTCTTGTGGGTCACCAGGTGCCATGTGGCAGTCACTATTGCGGTCAGTGTGGGCAGTGGCTTCAGCCGCCTCCACCCATATACATGTCTGGCTCCATAGCTTGCCTGTCCACCTTTAGGGGGGGCTACTGCTGCAGCAAGAAAGCCCAGTCATGTTATCACTTGCAGTCGTGTTGCCCAGTAAAGAAGCCTTAGGTCTGGGAGGGCGATTCCGCCCTCTAAAGGCTTCCGGTTCAGGGTGACCATAGCTATTCTCTGTGCTCCTCCCTGCCACAGCAGGCCTCTTGTCACCTCATCTACTCATCGAAAGAAATTCTCTGGGATCCCAAAGGGTTTGTTCTGCAACACGTATGGGAATTTTGTGAGGAAAATCATTTCAAGAGGGATGCTCTTCCCATCAGGGGGAGCAGAAGACTCCTCCAATGGTCTGCATTCACTCGGTACACCTCAAGGAGTCTGGTCACATTTTCTCAAGAAAACAACGGGGTCTTTCATTACAAATATCCTCAAATACTTGAATCCCTTTGGCTCTCATCTGAATGGAAAGTCACGTACCCATCTGCGGGCCTAGTCAGACAGCAGGAATGCCACAGATTTTTGCCAGTTACTACACAGTCCAGAATAGGACGCGAATATATCTATGATCTCCAATGCTCTGGGGAAAGACTGGACTAGGTCTGCAAAATAAAGCAAGATGTCATCTGCATAAAGCGAGACAACATCTTCCCACCCCGGATCCCATCCTACAGCCCTCAATGATGCATCCGTGCGCACCCATGCTGCAAGGGGTTCAATTGCCTGTGCGAAAAGTAAAGAGGATAATGGGTATCCCTGTCGAATGTCTCTAACCAACCTAAAATCACCTGAGAATATCTCGTTCATCTTGATTCTTGCTACTACGTTGGTGTTAAGCACTTTCACCCATGATAGGGCCGGATCCCATCAAGCCCAGTATGGCTACTCTAGGGAGTCAAATGCCTCCTCTGCATCAAGTGGCAGCAGGACTGCTGGTTCCTGTATCTATTTGTGGATTTAGTACATTCCAAAAAGAGTATTAGAGGTTCTAAACCCACTGATTTACAAAATCTGAAGGTTTGTGATCTTTAAAACACTTTGTACATGAGGTCCTTTATTCCTTCTAGAAGGGCTTTATAGAGTTTTAATCAACTTTTTCACTATTGTTGTATTTTCCAGTATTCGGATAAGTTGATAATGATTGCTGCCATTCTTTCTCTTTTGGCCTGTAACTATGAACATTTTTCCGAATTAGTTTTCCCTATTGCCGGCTCTTGTGCCAATGAAGGAAATTAAAAAGTGATCATGTCACCATTTACGTCCTGTCGAATCCCTTTAATATCTGCGGTAATGTCCTTCTTGAGGCTTTCAAAGTCATCCCGGAGAGAGCATCACAGCAGAGGGGGGATCACTCTGTGAGTCTCACCACATGTAGTGCTCTGAGATGGTGGGAACTGCTGCACTCTCTTTATGTGTCCCATCCCCGGGTATACCAAATGGTCTCAGCAGTCAAAGGTGGTCCAGGTCATGGTGTAGGTCACTCTAGGACGTGCGACTCTCCCTGTGCGAAGGGCAATTGGTGATTGCCCCTGTTTAAGAGGTAGGCCAAGGGTGAGAGTTGAAATAGAGGCGGGAGAGAGAAGGTTTGTGTGAGGTGGTTCGGCCCGTGTCCTATAGACCGCAGAAGGCTACAAGCACCTCAAGGTGTATGGGAAGGCTAGATCTTCAGGCCTACTTAATGTATGACGTCATCCAGTGCCTCTCTCACAGTGTGACGATGATGTCTTTGAGGATCTCCCGTTCAAGTATCAGCAGACCTCCAAGGCTTCAGTCCGCACAGGTCCATGGGCCGTCCGGCAGGGAACCCAGCGTACAGGCAACCAGCCGCCGTTCACCAGCAGGGGGAAGTGCACCACTGGGATGGGCGGGCCCACAAGGTGTGTGCCACATCAGGCCGTAAGTATCAGCCCTTGTCCCTCATCTTTTAAACAGTAGGGGCCGAAAAGACCAACGCTGTATATGCCCTTTGCTAACGTATACCTTTTTACTCTGCCAGAAAAATTCTGTATCTCACTTCTCTTTGAAAGTGTATGACCAGTAGTTTCCTTCAGTCTTACGGTGCATATGTATACTTACCAACACTCTCCCCAAAAGCTTACCTCTCCACCTCCCCTCATTTGTTTATATGCCATTTTCCCTATCTCATGATATACAGCTGTAGCCTATATTTTCATTCTAATATGCCTCATGCATGCCAACAGAACTGATTCAGGTGCGAGACTCCTGATTTTTTAATACTAAAAGGGATTTGTTTTAGCTGTCTCCCACCTAAATTTGCCTTTGCTTCAATATACATCAATGGAGAAAATATTTTTTTTTTCAAAATCTCCCTGTTTCTAGTTTTAAAATGTTGCCACATATGGTGCTGGTCTGTCTGTTCGCTTACCTAGATTGTATGTATCTAGGAAGCTCACCTTGTACATATAAGGTGTGCGCTTCTGCCACTTTTAATTTGTTAGATGTTTGTCTACTGCTATCACTCTCAAAGGTGTGTGCCCTTTCCTTACATTACCACAGGATGTGTATATGTATGTTGTGCCACATAAAGGGAGTTGACTGTATTTTCGCACTCCCAGATGCCTATAACTCATTACATTATCTCAGGGAAAGCCCATATTTCCTCTCATGCACCCAGACTATGGGACTATACCTCAGTGTACTCTCTGGGGTTTGTTTGAAGGCCCACTCACTAACGAAGTACTTACCTGCACCTCCTCTCATTCTGCCAGTCTACGATAACACTTCCTCTCACTCTCCTAGGGTGTGTATTTCTACTTCTACCGACTCTAATGGAAATAATCTGTATTGTATATCCATCTCCCAAGTTGTGTGCCACTAACTCATCTCATCCCAAAAGGGCACATCTATACCTCCTGTCTCGGTCCGTAGGTTTGTCTTGTCCTTTCACTCTCAAGGGGAATTTATATGGACATTCTGTTACTCACCTATATGTTGTAGCCTGCACTTTCTCTCACTTTTTTAGTTTATATAGCTTGTACATCATCTCATTCTGATATGGTGTTATGACTAAATTTTTTCTCAGGCATCCCAGAGGTGCTTTAACTAAGTGTTTTTATAGCTCCCTTTACTGTGGCAGTGCCTGTCTGTACTTCCACTCCCAGCATATGATTGTGCTTCCTCTCAGTCCCCTAGGTGTGTATTTGAACGTACATTCACCCATACATGCCAACAGACCTGATTCAGGTTGGATACTACCAATTTTAAAGTCTAATTAATATGGCCTTATTTTAGGTGTCTTCCGGCCAAGGTTTTAAGTGGGCCTTGACCCTCTGGTTCTAAGTCCCAGTAGTTATTAAAAACCAGCACTGAAAAAATAGGCCCCGGTCAAGCCCTATCTATGTTCATGTCCTCAACTTTGGAGGCAAAAACACTGTACAATTTCTGAACAATGAATGTAAAAAATGATAAAATGATCCATGACAGTGATTTAATTCCAGTTTATGATTCAGATGTTTTACTTAATCTTGCATTATTTTGGAGTTTTTGCTAATTCCAGGATAGGATAGGATTCCAGGTGTTTCTGGATTTTTTTCATGTGGCATATTACTCTAGTAAAGTGCATATTTTAACTGAGTCAATTGATGTGTTTATAACAGGCCATAATTGAGAGCTCTGGAGTTGAGGCTGGAGACCTGTTTCTCACAGTGCTTGTCAGTGGGTGAGAAAGGTGTCCAGAATACTTGGTTGCTCTGCACAGTACACAGAGCAGTGGTCATGTGTTCAGGTTGCTATTGTGATTCTGTGTAAATGGGAATGAAGTTGGTTCACCCAGCTTTCAAAGTAATGACAAACCAAAAGTGAGAGAAAATGCAGTGCTTACATGTGAGGGGGTGTGTTGTGTGTTTAGTAGTGGTGACGTGAAGGAGATAAGAGAAAGTGCACTGAGGAGAGAGTGAAAAGCGGTTGTTGAAGAATAAAGAGATAAGGTGCAACATCTGCAGGAGGAGATAGATTTGGAGAGGACAAAGGGGTATAATGTCTAACATAGAATGAACACAACAGGAGTGATTGAGACACTCTGAAGACAAGTATCTCTTCCACAGGCCACAGTAATGCTTAATTCCGAGTCTAAATTTCAGAATTGAAATATTTTCAATATCAGCTAACAACCACTGACAAAGCCAATAGTCCTGGATGGTGTTAAGCGTATGTCAAATGTTGTGTTCTTAATCTAGATGCAGTAACAGCTCAGAGAAGCACTAAAATACTAGTCGGTTGACACTATGGAAATCACAAATATATAGTTTACATATTTAAGTCACACCTTAATTACAAAGACCAAGGCCCTTTAAGAGAACCTCCCAGTGTTATCATTCCACTTAAAACCTTCTTACCGCTTAAACTCTCTTTCTCTTCAATATGAGCCAATGAGGAAAATCAATTTCCCATATTTTTTTCAAAATCTCACTTTCACCAAAGTCAAAATGTTGGCATGTATGCTGTACCCCTCACCTCACTTAGAGGAGTGACACTTCCTTTTACTCTCTCAGAACGTACGTGGGATGGTCCTCTACACTGTACCTCTATGCACTGCATCGGCATACATGTACCTGTATAATCGCCTCCATCTCCTTGCATAGCAATAGTCTCACTTTTTCACGTTGTACCTTAGTCCTTTTATACATCAACTCAAGAGATCAGGAGGAAGTAGAGAGCAAGGAAGAACAGCTTATTTATAGTATTGACCAAGCACAGACGTTATTTCACAAGCACCGAGAGGAAGTTACCAACAGGGCCTCAACAGATCAAAACCGGAAACTATACTATTATTAAACCCAAAGAAAGTAAAAGAAACGTCCACGGCTACAACGAGCGGCGACCCGCTCCTGTCGAGTTTAAACAGATTTAAAGTGCCGAGTGAGCCTTACAACGTCACTCGCTGATGAAATAGAACACTGACCTGATCCGTCAACGATATTTCTGAGCAACCCTTTCCAAAGCCTGAGCACTTCATTTCACGTATCATCTAACCGCAAAGCATGGACATCTCCTGCTCAGCGCCATTTTAAGAATAAGGGTGCATTGTGGGTAATCCACAGTAGGAGAGATTCCAACAGGAGTTCTATTTAATTGCAAGAGTTTTAACCTTTTACAGAAGAGCTGGAATTAGAATAGCGGAATGAGAAAAGCAGAGCCTGACAGTCAATTTATACATTTATGTATTTTTTGAAAACCTAAAGCAAATATATTGGCAAAAAGGACAAACCTGACAGCAATGATCTGTTGTAGCTTACTTAATTGTTCACAAAGAGGCTACATTTTAAAATGTCTTCCAGGGTTAAGATTCATGCTGTAGAGATCATTGAGTGCCCAGCAATTTTGAGGGGATTATCATAGCAGTAAAATAACTCTGGTGGTTAATGCAGTTCTGGAAGAGTTCTGTGTTTTTTCCAATCGCAGTTTTGACTCATAAAATAGCAGAAGGTTAATGTGCCTGCTACAAAGCACATCCCTGTAGCAAGGAATACAGATCACAGAATTGTATTTTATATAGATAGGTAAGGGGGCCACTGGTTTGAGAAACTGAGAACATTTTGTTACTTCCAGTTCATAAACTGCAATCATTTTAATATTATGGAATTAGGTGTCAGGGAAGGACAAAATTATGTGGCAGGGTTGACTAAATTATGCAGCAATAATAGGGACATTACCTGACCAAATACGGCACATTTTGTGATAGAAATGTGTTACCTTTTCACATGTTAACACTGTCTCTGCAAAGGTTTTATTTACCTCATTAGTACATGTTTAACATCCAAATACAGCAATAAACAACTTAAAGATGACTAGCCAACTTTTTCATAAGGTTTTCCACTGCGTAGCAACACAAGTTGCCCCAATTTTTGTAACTTTTGATCAGTTTGACCTGAAATAACTTTTTTTGTTAAAATCTGCAGATTATGCAGCACATGATGGATTATGTGGTAAATGAGAAAAATCCATAATTCTGTTGGAAAACTCTGCTGTCACGAATTTACATAATTCCAGTGACCCTGAATATAGCAAATTGATCTTTTTACCAGCATCAAGAAGCTGCATGCAAACTGCAAGTCATGGGTTCAGATCTTTATTGTTTTGTTCTCAATCTGTTATTATTGTAAGATTGCAAAGAAGGGCTCTTCTCAGAATTAATAAAGACTTGTTAGTACTAACAACCCCAATCACCGCATTACGTTTTGTATCCTGACTTTGGATTTCTCCTGAGTGCTCACTCTTAACATGTCTACAAGTGTCGACAATATGTGATTCTTTACCTTATAACCCTTATTGTACAAAATTAACATTTCCTGTACATTGATTTACACACTTGTTTGATTTTTTGTGTCTGTGTGTGATTTAAAGCGCTTTGACACCCTGCAATGCACTCTAAAAGAAATAAATACAAGAAATTAGTAGGTGAATTTAAATCACTACTCATGCATGCAGATAAATCTTGAGTTCTTACGGTGCATGCATGTGTCTTACAGAGGGTGTTGAACAAAGTTTAAAACCTGACTCCAAGTCATAGTTTCTCAAAAGTACTTGAAAAGTGATAAGCGCTATGCTTTTGTTTCCTTCCATTGTATTGGCAGCTAGTTGTTAGGCTTCAGGTGGTTCCAGCAAGGATATTTGAACAAAAGAAAGGCTGATGACCCTTTAAATTGGGCCTTTGTTTGTGCCCGGCTGGAATTGAAAATATGAAAGGCCCCTTGCTGCCTGGAGGTTGCTGCATCAAATGTAATGTAGACAATGTGCAGGGGCGCTGCTGAATTGGGTCCCGATGTAGGGAAATGACACCAGGACAAATTCAGCATATTTCTATAAGTCAGGCCAGAAGCCAGATCTGTCCCAAAAACAGAAATGAGCTCCAGCGGGATCCCTCTCCTTTTCCGCACAGTCTTACAGTCAGTAGATGACAGTAAATTCAGTCTGATGAAAGTGTAAAACAGGAACCTCCACTGTTACCCCTTAAAGTCACTTCATGTAAAATAGCTCTTTCACTCCCAGAGCTCGTGACGTGTGCAATGACTGCATGCAATTAAGGCGACCCAACATATTAATAGGGACAGCCGAGCCAAGCTAAGGGTCAGGCTTTTTTCTGAGAGAACGAGCCAAGCCATGAAAATGCTTGGCATGTAAAAATTGTGCAACAAACATAATATACAAATATGAAGTGTCTTCAAAATTGAAACAATCATTGGCAAAGCCAATAGATCTGGTACTGACAGCTACCCTTTTGGCTTTGTCACTGCTTGTTTTGTCATGCTTTTTTGCAAAATTTTACTATTGAAAAAGCTGCCTGGTCCTCATCAAAAACAACGGCTACAAGCAAACTTATTTTTGTTTAAAAAGCAAACATTGCCATGGTCGTCCCTCAAATTTAAGGGAACTATTTTGTAAGTGGATGTGATAGGGCAGAATGCAGTCACTCACATTGAAGTTAGCCAATGGCTGATGTGAGCTGACCAACTAACCTGTGCAGTGAGCGGGAGAAAATGTGACTGATGTAATAACAAAGCAGTGGATGACGAAAGCTGGCAGAAACCGCCCACATATGGATAAGATTCATATAATTCTAGTAAATGGTCTTGGCTGATGCCAAAATCTCAAAGTTGTATTTCTTTAACACACAGAAGCGTTTCACCTTCCTTAGTACACCAGGATATATCAGTCCATTGAGTTGCATTTTTTAAAGTGATAGCTATAAACAAGAATTTAGTAACATTAAGGGCTCCACCTGCCATGACGACAATGCCATTAGTGAACTAAGAGGCAAGTCAAAGCATGTGCACCATATATGTGGCTTAGAATCTTCATACACATGTGATGGAGCAGGTAAAACAACATTTTGTATACTTCCTCTATTTGCATGAAATTAATTACGTAATCATTCTAAGCATTAACTCGTACTAATTAGTTTGAAGTGAGACGACTAACCAACCCTTACACCTTGATAACAAAACACAAGATACACGTGGGACTAAAATGCTAATTGCATGGCAGAACAACTAAATTAATTAACTGTGGTACGCAAACTAACTTTAGATTGTGGTGAAATAGAGAATTGCATGATTCATGTTGCTTCTTTCAGCAATGCAGAATGGTGAGTATTATTGCTTTAAATGTTGCTATAAACTAGGAAAATACTAATATACATTGGGATTAGCGTGGGATTAAACATTAGAATCTTCATTTCTATATTCTAATTACTGTTATGTCTGTTTTTGCTTACGTTGGCATTCGGGCCTGTTAGGCCGCAGTACTTAAGATGGAGCTCCTGTGGTGCTGCCGTCATGTGAGCGTGATGACTACTGCGCAGAATCGGATGGCTCTGGAGATCTCCAAGTGACCTCAGCTCCTGTAGCAGCGTGTCCCTTGTCAAGGATAGGAGCATGGAGGGTTGCCAAGTGATGAACGGTGTGAACCACCAAGGGGACAATGGCTTGTTATTACTTCGGAACTTTTGCCTGTGAACCGAAGGATACAGGACACATTTTTACGCTTTGCTATGCCAAGTCTCATGGAAAACCCGTGGGTCATGTGAAATTTTTAAGAAATTACAAATTGAATTGGACTGACCAATCTGAACAGTTTCTATCCCTAAAATTGTTGCATATTGATCTGAAGTAAGCGGGAAAAAGGGTATAAAGACCCTCATCCGCCCAAGGGGGGTGGTTCACTGGGCTGATCTTCCGTGGTGTTGGGTCTACGTTGAGCTGATCAAGATTTCCATGGTTTACCTTGGGTTTTTTTGATGTTCGGGAAGTTATTCCATCTGATGGGTTGATCACTGCTGTGGATTGGACAGTTTATCTCGGAGATTGTAGCAGAGACTTTGAATAATCCTCTGTGTGATCGGAGGGTCGCCAACTTTTGCTACCTGGTAACTATCAATTGCATTTCTAAATCTATGTTTATGTTCCAAGATTTGATTTTCTTCTTGAAATAAACTAAATTATGTTATAATCTGTAGCGCCAACATGCTAATGCAGAACAAATTAATATTAGATAAACAAATTTGGATCAATACGAAATGAGTTTGTGATTCTATTAATTGAGTACTGAAAATTATTCAAAAGTTTCCTATGCTTTAATTGTGTTTTAACTGGTTCTAAATCAACATCAACCAGTCCAACTAATTGGTCCGTCGACCAAGTGGTGGAGTGCCTTGATCTTAAGGTCAGGATTCGATAAGTGCAGATGTATATAATGTGTATAATGTTAAGAAATTTAAATCCTGATAGGTAATAAGGTACCCACATATCCAGCGCTTTTTCTCCTGTGTACAGATTTGTGTAAGACGAGTGCGTGTTGGTGTTATGGGCCCCACCAATAACTGAGTGTATGGATGAGTTAGTATGGTGACGAGTCTGTGACATAGGGAGAATATGTAAATTTGCCCTTTCTGCTGGAGCACATGCAGCAACATTATAGTCTATTACATAACACTAGAGAGAGTTTTGAACTGCTGACATCCCCAACTCACATATTTCAAGGTGCTCCCATATTTCTTCAATAATGAAGTGAATGGAGGTACAGTGAAATAAAATATTTGCCTATTATCACACAATTTGTTCAAGAAGGGTAGACAGGATTGATTCCAGGTTTTCTGGTTTCACATTGTACAATTCAGCCAGTAGATGGGTATCAATTTCTCTTTCCTGTTGTACTTCAAACGTTAATGTTTTGTTTTTCATTTCTTGGCATTAAGCTGGAGCATGGGGGACAAGCAGAAGCTTGGCTATTATGGACTAGAGGGTCTAAGACAATCTGGAGCTGAGTCAGAGCCTGGCTTGAGCCTTTAATTACTCACCCTCCTGTAGCAATGAATGGACCAGGGAGCTCAAGATGGCACCCACCAAATGTTTTCTTTGCTCTGAGCTTAGAATTATAAAGTCAACATATTTAGGCCTATCAATATACTTCTATTAATTGCAATATTCTCTTTAAACAGATATTGTCTTTGTAAGCATGAATAATTCTTCACCACTCAATTAATCGTCACGTCAAGCATTCTAAGTATTGTATCATTTATTTAGCCATTGACATCTCCTTGAGAGGAGCTGAAGTGCATTTTCCGATGGGTAGCTTGCTACACCATGGGGGATTGCATAGTTAGCAGTGTTGTCTATTTGATGTTGAGATCCTATATGGAATCATTTTGGAGTCATGCACGAGTGACCGGAGAGGTGCTCTTATGTTACCTGGCGTGCAGTGCCTAGCAGCATGGCAGAGGTGTGAGAGACAAGTGTAAATGGAATTAGATGCTAGTTATAATTTGCAATGCGGGTCCTCTGTTATGTTTCATGGTTGCTATTCTCTAGAGGCAGCAATTTATCTGGATGGTCTGTGTTACAGTAAGTGCACATGGGGGTGTGGAGCATGAGAACTAAAACATCTAGGGGAGAATTTCGTTTCTCCATTGATTTACATTGGAAGTGGAGGCAAGTTTAACCTGGAGATTGCTAAAGTAATGCCATTAGAAATGTCATGAGTATCCTGCCTGAATCAGGTGTGTTGGCCTTCCAGAAGGCCACGGAGCACGCATGCAGAGGCATAGCTTCGGGAGGGGTGTAAACAAACACACACACTCAAACATGCCAGCGCACATACTCACACTAGTCTATTTTGTAGACCTTACAAAATGTTGATGAGTTTGACATTTTTTGTGATTTAAGTGCCCCTAACAATCAGCCCTCCTCTCTCTTTCCACTGCCCCTTAAGCCGCCTCATGTCCTGCTTCTCCTACAATGTGTTTTAGCAAGATATCCCAGCGTTACTGTTGAGAAATCTGGAGCTCTTCCTCCCTTCCCAATATTCTTGACCAAGCTACTGGGCCCAACCGTGGAGGTAGAGGCCTTTTACTCCTGATGTCCTGGGTCGGACCTACTATGGATCCCATCCAACTAGGCCAAGTATCCCTTCTGCACTTGAATCCCACTGGTATCTGTGATTGAGCATCAAGGCACTCTCAGGGGGCTTAAGATACAGATCAATGAATACGACTCATACCTCAAAATGCAAACAGTACAAACAATCGATCAATGTCCAGGCAAATACTTGCTTTCATAAGAAAAAGTAGTATTTTATTTCTAGTTCTACACATGCAAAGGAATACAACATTCAGAAGCAACAACCCAATCCCCCTTGAGGTAGGGCTGTAGTAGTTGTCAGGCAAATCCTTGTCCCTCCCTGCTTCATGTAACGTGTCCAGGGTAATTTCCCATTTACTAGTGGCCACATCAGGGAATGCAAACTATTAGGCCATACACAGGAGCTCTCCCTTCTGACCTTTAAGGAACTTAGTCAGAAGTGTCTAAGGTGCCACAGCACCATTAGCAGCAAGTCCCCTGGGGCCCCAAAGGTCCAGTGTCACCCTTACAAACTCCGGCAGTATTGCAGTGTTCAGCGGTTCAGCGAGTGTCCTCTCCTAGGCTGCTCCTAAGTCCAGATCCTGTACGGCAAAGTTGGGCCACTAGCTTTAGATGCAGCAGTACCCTGTGGCGCAGGCTGTTCCTGTTGAGCAGCGTTGCCAGTCAGGTCCCAGTGATCGGATCTGCTCCTGCACGTCAGACGTAAAAGTTAAGTTGCTCTTCCTCTTAGTGGCGGTGGAAGTGTGGGTGGTGCTGGTGTGATCCTCTGGCTCCAGATAAGAGCTCCAATTGCTGTGTGATTCCTTCGGTGGCATCTCAGCAAACCTTGGCGACTTCACCAGAAGCAGATCAGGGCGTGCACAGTTGACCCCCTGATCACAGCAGTTCTTCTTCGGTCCAGGGTGGCAGCCTTAAATCTAGGCCAAAGTGGTACCAGCAGCCCCTCCTGGTGTACAGGGTTGACGTGGTACTCACAATCAGGGAAAAGACCTTACGGCGGCCGTTCCTGGCATACAGGGTCGCAGACCTCAGCAGTCAGCAGTCACAGATCCTGCACAACTGTCCCAAACTCAGTTCACCAGTGATCCCCTCTGGCATACGGGGTTACCGCGGTGCGACAGTGGCGCTTGTCGCTTTCTGCTCAGCACTTCTGATACGACTCAGAACAACGCGGCCCACTCCTGGTATACGTGGGTCCTAGAGCTGATACTGTACATGGGCAACGGGCCGATCATTGCACCGCCTCACACTTAGCTCAGTGAATCCTCGTACAGGACTCCCCACTGAACCTCGCTCCCTACAAACCACTCCTCTGCCTCGTAGGGTACACTGGTCTTAGCAAACAGGCAGGTGATGGTGCTCCAGGCTCCAGTGCAAGTGATATTGGTGTCCTGGGTGATGTCCCTTCACCAGTGGGGAGACTAGCAGGCCTTTATCCCTGGTCCTGTTCACAGGCAGATATCATGCAGAGCTCCCTTTCTCACACAGCCTATTTGGATGCTTGGCAGGTGACAAATCTTTGAGGACTCAGCCTCTCGTACTTATATTCCTTTTCCATGCACCAAATGTAATGTAGGGTCTGGGTCTTTCATGTTTTATGTTGGAGTTCTGCTTCTTTTGAAGTGGGCACTTCTCCTTTTCATCTTCCTTCATGAAAGATGTCTGTCACAGCAAGCACGACTCACAAGCTGACTGCCCACAACATAATTCATGAGAGTGACTAGAGCTCACACCTGGATTTCAATTTCAGTGAAATGTGCATCAAAAGGTTAATCCTAGACCTCCCAGCTCTACTCTTTATGTTTCTCTTATCAGCCCTATCTCCCTTCCTGAGATGTGTACAGGCCTTTTCCCTATGATCTATCAATGAATCAAAGAGCAGTCTTTTGAGATGTAAAGGGTGCCGCTTCCTTTAGTGTGTGTTCCCACCCAGATCACAGGAATGCAGCAATCCACAAATCCTATCCCTCCCCCATGTCTCCAGGCCTGGTCTTCCCTAAAGGAAATTCAGGGTCCTCCATACTATGTTCTCTTACAGTCACATTTACTCAGTGTACACTCCCAGTACACGTACTGTTCAGCACTAATATGTCCATGCATTTACCCTTACATGTACCCATGCATCCAGCACACACACTCATTATGTACGTGCTGCACAACTCTTCACCCGTCATGTAGTGTACTTCACACAAGCAGACATCCACCCATAAACCCAGCACGTTTTATCTGCACATGCACTGCATCATACTACATCTCTCATGTAATTTATTACTCTCAGCCATACATACACCCAGCAAATGTACTAACCATGCATGCGCTGCATAGTAATGCTCCATCAATGTATAGTACCCTTCCCAGGCAAACATACAATCAACACAGAGTCACTACTCCTTCACTGCGCAGCACTCTACATCTATTTAATGTAGGCCATGGGCGAGTTAAGCACACAGCAGGGAAAATTCTAAAAAAAGGTGAGTGAGACTCACTCCAGTAACAATAGAGTAAAAGGTAGTTCACAACTTCTGATCACTACACGGTATGCTTTCACCACGTCCCTGTGCTGCTTAACTCTTGGTGAAGGTGGAAGCCTTCCCCCACTATTGGAATAGTGCTTTGGGTGCTCCTATCGTGCCAACATGACCGCAGTCTGTGAGACACGCAGGGCAGAAGTACATATCTCCTACTATGGAGAGGACTTTTCTGTTCCAACAGCATGAATGAACCTAGCCAGAAGGGCCGCGGGGGCATTGTGCCTGTACACCCAAAAAAAGTTTGGAAAATGCAGAAAAATTCATATGCCAACTTGTGTAAGGTAGAGAATATGTCAAACAAGGAGATCAGACAGGCTTTCCTCTGTCTGGGGGGGATAGCATCCTCTGTTCTCTGTGCTGCTGCAGGGGTTGGGCATGGGTCACACTATTCAGCTGTCAATAGCTCTTGCTACTACAGCATCAATGACAGGTCTGATGTAGTTGGGCCTACAATTAATGGATCTGGAATTTGCAAACCCAACAATTCCACCCAGAGACATCTGTAATTCCACCAGAACTTATCTCTCCAGGTGAAATTATGCAAAACTTGAGAGCCAATGTGGTGGAAGAAGAGTTACCCTGCTTTCAATGTGTTACCTAGAAAAGCAGAAAGGCATAGATTTGGTAGTCTGCAATAGTGTTCTATTGAGAAAAGTGTGAGTGATGGATTGCAATCTGCTAGGAATTTTTTTTAAATGAACATTCTTTCTTACTGTGCATTGCAATTGATCCCAACTGAGTCCTATATTCATGTTGTTAACTTTAAGGGAATCCAAGTCAGCGATGTAGTTCCAGTAGATTTCCAATGTTTGACTTCATGTTGTACTGTATATGTTTCTCAATTTCGTAGGAACTTTTCCTTTCCCTACATATATTCTGTAGTTTTGTTTTTCATGCAACATATTAATGATGTACAGCGCATTTTGCACACCGAGTCACCTCTGGGTATCTGGGTGAATTCGGATAAGGATGGGTGTTAACAATGGGACAAGACTGAGAGCGCTGGATTTGTGGGTGAAGGCACTGCCAGCTCGCACGAGGCCATAAAGGTGTTCTGACTACATTGTCATCCAATCCTTGGCTTCACTGCTCAGTGCACAGCGATATGCGTAACTGAAATTATGATTCTATGAGAAAGTGAGCAGAGTCCCCAATCTTAGCCAGAAAACAAATAAGTAGCATTGTTAATTCAGGTAGGCTCCTGATTAGGACAATTGAAGACACCACAAGAAGTGTAATCGTCTAACACATGACCCCATGACACCACAGGAAATGACATCATATGATTGGGCCCTTTACAAGACGTAAGGTCATATGACCTTGATGGCATCACATGAAGTGACATCATTTGGCAACCCCCAAGGAAATATCACTGGAAATGGCACCATTTGAACGATGAAATTCAGAATAGACAATAGGATGGGTAGGGCAGACTTCATCAGAGGAAAGGTACTTTGCATGTGAAGCAGCACCCTGCAAGGGGTGAGGGAGCCGTCTTATGTTCCCTTCCAGCTGGGACTCAATTAAAAGGCTAATAACAACTTTTTGCCTGAGTCTTATCCTGGTCAGAGCCAGGTCAAAACGTCACAAATGAAACCTAAAACTTGTCCTCTTATTCAGACAGGTGCCCGTTAGAACAAATACACTTGCCATGCAGTTTTCCAAGTTCCAAGCAGAGTCAAAGCAATCTTTTTTCTCAGTTTTTGTATGTAAGGGGTAAAGATATATGCATGTTCTGTAGGAATGTAGGTATTTCTAAAATACCTTCCAGTTAGAAAATGAATTGTGTAGGTGCGTGAAAGTTTGGTGCCACCATTACCTGAAGAGGAGATTGAAGACGCAATAACTAATACACAGTCTGAGCACATCCCTGGGCCTATCAGCTACTGATGGAGCAGGGTTTTGAGAAAGTAAAACCTGCTCGGATTAAATCCTCCGTAACATTTACTAACTGTGCTGGGGGGGTGGGGAGGAGAGTGCGTACTTGGCGCATCTTTAACTGTAGGATCAGTCAGGTCCATTTGTTGATGGAAAGGTAGAAGGTAAAGATATCACCTTCTTGTTGGAGACTGGTGCTACCCGTTCTACTGTGGGAGCAGCAGAAATTCCAAACCTACCCCTCTCGGGAGAAATTATCCAAGTTGTAGGCATTGCAAATAAAAATATCAGAACCCCTGTCACAGCCCCCATAGATGTCCACATTGGAAATTTCAAAGACATGCATTAGTTTGTGGTATGTGATATCTGTCCTGTGAATCTCTTGGGCAGAGACCTTTTGTGCGAAATGAATTGCACTATTTATTGCACCCTAGATGATGTTGCCTTTATGACACCTGATGACGATGTTGAATACAAAGTATTAATGGCGCAACAAGAGTCAGAAGTGAGTGAATTGTATTCAATGCTAACCGAGGAAGATTTGCCTGAAGAGTTAAAAGGTACAGTGAATGCAGACGTGTGGGACTTTTCAGGAAAAGAGATTGGATTAATGAAGAATGTAGATCATATCCTGATTACAGTGAAAGATGGTGCTGTATATCCCAATACCCCACAAAACAAAATGAGTCCTGAAGTAATTGCTGGAGTCACACCTGTGATTGATCAAATGATAGAACAGGGAATTCTAAAAGAAATAATGAGCAGTCCCTGTAACTCACCCATTATTGGAATCAAGAAGCCCAGTGGAAATTATAGAATAGTCCAGGACCTGAGAAAGGTGAATACAATTGTAGTGCCATGTTGTCCAGTAGTGCCAAATCCAGCAGTAATTCTTTACCAAATTCCCTGTGATGCTGAGTGGTACACTGTCATTGATTTGTGTCAGGCATTTTTCTCCATTCCTTTGCACCCGGAAAGTCAATAGTTATTTGCCTTCCAATTCGGACACAGTGTCTTGGCATGGTGCTGAGTTCCTCAAGGGTACACTGAGTGTCCCTCAATGTTTAATCAGATTATGAAAAAATGTTTGGAAACCTTAGTCATGCCTGGAAATTCTGAACTGGTCCAGTACATTGATGACCTACCGGTGTCATCAAAAACACGGGAGGCATGTGTGACTGTCACAGGGTCACCTCGGACTCACACGAAACCAGGAGACACGGGAGCGAGGAGACCCCTGTGACGCCTGAACTGTATTCACTTTACCACTCCCCTATCTTTTCCCCACAGCCATATGAGTGGGATCGTGCCGTCGACGTACCTGGTGAACCGATGACAGGGACGGACCCCTTTAAATCTCCCGGGAGTGCTGGGAGCCCCGCCCACAACTACCTTGTGACCTTCCCTTCACCAATGAAAAGGGAGGAGGAAATCCGCATCAGGAAGAACGCGCTAGGAGGAGAAGCAGACGTGGGAGGAAGCGTACCGAGAACCGAGGAGTCGGAGAATCTACCGGACGCCATTCCAGAGGAGGACTCGAGGTCCAGGGACGGCAGGACGAACGAAGACGGAGAACGAAAGCCAGGAGGCCCACGGGAAGGCGCTTCGCCCAGCCGCATGCCTGGAGGCGTGTGGCTCAACCAGGTACGCGGGCGTATGGCAGGGTGGTTTGGGAGGCGGGAGAAGGTCTAGACGTCTCTCCTCTCTGTTACCGCCTGGGAGCACTGCACCTTCCATCTTCAGAGCACCGGTGTCCCTCACATCCCTTCCCTACAGCACCTATCACAGCAAACCATTACAAGTACTGTCTTGTCTCCCCTTCCCTTGCATATCGTGACGACGGCCATACCTTGGGAACGAGCCAAGAGGAGCCGCCGAGTATACAGAAAGCAGTGCCCGACTAGCCCAAGGACACACAGAGAGACTACTCATTGGGAACCTTCGCCTGTTGTTTGTGTGCACCTGATTGTGCCTTCGGGACTGCTCATAACGCAAGAGTCATAAGAATAGAAATAAAGACAGCCTTTATGCCACTCTAACTCTGCCTCTGAGTTTTCTAACCCCCCCCTATACGTACGCCGGAGAGCAAACACGGACATTTGGTGGAGAATGCGGGCACTGTAGCCATTAGCATCGAAATAATGGAAACTGTAATACAACACCTCATCAAGGGACAGGATGAACTTAAATGGGTGGTTGAACGGCAGATGGCATCAGCCCAGGCCGATAGAGACGTCTTCAAAGACTCCTTCGCAGCACAACTAGACCACCTAGTGAAATATTCTAGCGAAAAGGCGAGCGGTGGGCCAGAGGTACCCCGTTCCTTCCCCACTGGACCTACGAGTATCGCCCTCCAAAAGTATATACCAGGGGAAGACCCAGACGCGTACCTGTTGAACTTTGAGAGGGCGGAGAGAGCCTGTAAGTGGCCAGTTGAACAATGGCCTTTTGTCTTGGCTCCGCTACTCACGGGGAACGCGCAGGCCGCATACCAGGTAGCAAACCCAAACGGCACCAACCCCTATGAGACCATTAAAAATGTCATCCTTGACCATCTTGGCATGGACTGTGAAGCATACCGCGTCCGTTTTCGCAAGGAAAAGGGACACCCGGGAGAGAACCCCAAGACCCTCTTTTATCGCCTAAAGAACGAAGCCGATAAATGGCTGTGCTCACAAGAAAGCACGAAAGAGGAAATACTTGATAAAATTTATTTGGAGCAGTTTTTAGAGGCACTCCCCTACAATACTCAAAGGTGGCTCCGCCAACACTCAGGTCTCACCACTAAGGAGGCTATCGAGATGGCCTCCACGTTTGCACGAGCACAACCACGGATACCACAACTTGAAACGGAACGAGGGGCACGTCCCCAGAGTCAAAGGCCTGAAAAAAGGGCGATCAGACCTACCCCTGAGGCCATGCGTATAGTCCCACGCCGCACGGACGCAGTGCCACCAAAGGGACCGCAGTGCTACGACTGTGGGGACTGGGGTCATATCGCCAGAGCTTGCCCCAAGAGAAGACCCCAAGAGGAACCCATGGAGATCGGGTATTTGCCGAAGACGGTGTTATATACAGCCGAATTAGGAAACGCATTTTACGTGAGTGTCCTGGTGAACGGACAGTCAGTGAGGGCCTTACTAGATTCTGGGTGCAGGCAGTCGGTGATACAAAGAGAATTAGTGGAGCAGAACCAGATAGTGTCAGAAGAACTGGTACACATTAGATGCGTCCACGGAGACGTTAAACCTTACCCTGTAGCTCTGGTGGAAATCACCTACCCAGGAAAGACTCCACTCATAGTACGGCTGGGTGTAATGACAGGTCTCCCCGAAGCCTTGATCATAGGAACAGATAATCCAGGATTTCTAGACCAATTTCAACACCTTCTCCAAGCACAGGCCCCCACCCAGGACAGGGACAAAGGAGCGCCAACAATTACTCCCGCCTTACTCACCCCCGAACCCTGGGTATTGGACCGTAGCTTTAAGTTTGCCCAACTCAACTGTGACACGCTACGTAATGCCTGGGAAAGTGCGCGTAGACGAAAGATTAACGATACAGCAGTCTACCCCTATTTTAATATCGATAAAGACATGTTGTATAGAAAGCCTTCACCAGAGGAGGAGGCCCAGTTGTTGGTGCCTAGGGCCTTTCGGCCTCAGATAATGTTTTTTTCCCACTCACACCTAACGGCGGGGCATACCGGGGTGGAGAAAACCTTAAAAAACGTACTGAGACACTTTTACTGGCCAGGGATATACCAAGAGTTGAAACAATACTGCCAGGAATGCGCCACGTGCCAAAAACGCAATCCCTATCAACCACCCCACGTACCGTTACAACCTCTCCCGATCATAGGCACCCCGTTCGCCAGGGTAGGGATGGATATAATAGGTCCTCTCCCCAAGACCCGGAAAGGTCATGAATACGTACTTGTTGTGGTTGACTATGCAACACGTTACCCCGAAGCCTTTCCTCTAAAGGCTACGACAACCCAAAACATAGCTAATTGTCTAGTGGACTTGTTCGCACGAGTGGGGTTTCCCAAAGAGATACTCACGGATCAGGGAACCCCTTTTATGTCCCGCACTATGAAAGAGGTCTGTACCCTCCTAGACATGTCCCATATACGTACCTCGGTTTACCATCCACAAACCGATGGTTTGGTGGAGAGGTACAATGGGACCTTGAAGCTCATCCTCAAGAAAATGCTTCAGGTAGAGGGAAGGGATTGGGACCGCCTCCTGCCCCTCGCTCTCTATGTCATCCGGAGCCAATACCAGATTAGTCTCGGGTGTACGTCCTTTGAGCTCCTCTATGGACGTCAACCACGGTCACTGCTGGACATGACCAAGGAGGCATGGGAACGGGAAGAGGAGATAGGCACCAAAGAAATGCTTGAGTATACTCGTGATCTCAAAACCCGATTAGGAAAGCTACGAGATCTGGCATACTCTCATTTAGAAAAAAAACAGAAAGAACAAGCATACCACTATAACAAAGGGAAAAAGTGGAGAGTACTGAAGGAGGGAGACTGGGTGCTAGTCATGATGCCTTCCTCCACCTGCAAGTTTAAAGCAGAGAGATTGGGACCCTATAAGGTTGTGGGAACAGTGGGGAAAACCAGCTACAAATTACAAATAAAGCCCAATAGAGTGCAAACCTATCACATCAACCTCCTTCGAAAATGGTTGGGCCCTCTACCCCATACAGTGGGCTTTACCTTACCAACCCTTAAGACGCCCGACTCTACCATGGTACAACTGGTAGTCAATGAGGAGCTAGACAAGGTCCAACGGGAAGAGCTACACGTCCTCCTACAAAAATATGCCCCTCTTTTCTCCGACCTACCCGGTAGAACTACCCTAGCAGAGCATAGGATACACACTCGTCCTGGACAGGTGGTTAATAATAAGCCATACAGGATACCGGCGGCCAGACAGAAGGCGGTCCGAAAGGAGATACACGACATGCTACAGATGGGGGTCATACAACCCTCCCGAAGCGAATGGAACTCGCCTATAGTGATGGTTCCAAAACCCGATGGTTCCATTCGCTTCTGCATGGACTTTAGGGCCCTCAACGAGATCTCAAAATTCGACTCATACCCCATACCACGGGTGGATGACTTAATTGAGAAGCTGGGGGAGGCCCAATTCATTACAACGTTCGACCTCACCAAAGGCTATTGGCAGGTCCCCTTGCACCCTTCAGACCGCGAAAAAACCGCCTTCTCCACCCCGGATGGGCTGTATGAGTTTCTAGTGCTTCCCTTTGGGCTTCACGGAGCACCTGCGACCTTTCAACGCCTCATGAATGAGGTGTTGAAAGACGTACAACACTGCGCCTCGTCATACTTGGACGACATAATCGTCTACAGCTCAACGTGGGAAAAACACATACAGCACCTCGATCTGGTATTAAAAGCATTGCGGGAGGTGGGTCTGCATATCAATTCAAAAAAATCACGGGTAGGCTACCAATCAGTCAGATACCTAGGGTATGTGTTAGGACACGGGTTGATAGCCCCACAAGAAGACAAGGTTAGGGCTATCCGGGAGACACCCTTTCCTAGCACCAAAAGAGAGGTCCGAGCCTTCCTAGGCCTCCTTGGGTATTACAGACGATTTATACCCTCATATTCAGAGATAGCCGGACCTCTCACTGATGTTCTAAAAAAGGACGTAAAGAATAAAGCCCTCCAGCAGCCCTCGGAGATCCTAAGGAACGCTTTCGAAAGCCTAAAACTTGCCATCACTACTAGTCCAGTCCTGGTTTCACCCGACTTTTCACGCCCCTTCCTGTTGCAAACTGATGCATCCGGGTGTGGGATTGGAGCGGTCCTGTCTCAAATATCACGGGATGGAACTGAACATCCTGTTCTCTTTATAAGCAGGAAGTTGTTCCCCAGAGAACTGAAGTATCCTACAATTGAAAAGGAGTGTCTAGCGGTGAAATGGGCTATAGACAAACTAAGATACTATCTGGAAGGGACCCATTTCACTCTATACACGGACCACGCCCCCTTACAGTGGCTAAGCAGAAACCGAGGACATAACCCCAGAGTCTTAAGATGGTTTTTGTCCCTGCAGCCCTTCTCCTTTACCATCAGGCATAAAAAGGGCAGTGAGAACAGTAATGCGGATTTTCTATCCCGCATTTTACCTCTCCCCGAACGGGAGAATCCTAGGGGGAGGGAGTGTCACAGGGTCACCTCGGACTCACACGAAACAAGGAGACACGGGAGCGAGGAGACCCCTGTGACGCCTGAACTGTATTCACTTTACCACTCCCCTATCTTTTCCCCACAGCCATATGAGTGGGATCGTGCCGTCGACGTACCTGGTGAACCGATGACAGGGACGGACCCCTTTAAATCTCCCGGGAGTGCGGGGAGCCCCGCCCACAACTACCTTGTGACCTTCCCTTCACCAATGAAAAGGGAGGAGGAAATCCGCATCAGGAAGAACGCGCTAGGAGGAGAAGCAGACGTGGGAGGAAGCGTACCGAGAACCGAGGAGTCGGAGAATCTACCGGACGCCATTCCAGAGGAGGACTCGAGGTCCAGGGACGGCAGGACGAACGAAGACGGAGAACGAAAGCCAGGAGGCCCACGGGAAGGCGCTTCGCCCAGCCGCATGCCTGGAGGCGTGTGGCTCAACCAGGTACGCGGGCGTATGGCAGGGTGGTTTGGGAGGCGGGAGAAGGTCTAGACGTCTCTCCTCTCTGTTACCGCCTGGGAGCACTGCACCTTCCATCTTCAGAGCACCGGTGTCCCTCACATCCCTTCCCTACAGCACCTATCACAGCAAACCATTACAAGTACTGTCTTGTCTCCCCTTCCCTTGCATATCGTGACGACGGCCATACCTGGGGAACGAGCCAAGAGGAGCCGCCGAGTATACAGAAAGCAGTGCCCGACTAGCCCAAGGACACACAGAGAGACTACTCATTGGGAACCTTCGCCTGTTGTTTGTGTGCACCTGATTGTGCCTTCGGGACTGCTCATAACGCAAGAGTCATAAGAATAGAAATAAAGACAGCCTTTATGCCACTCTAACTCTGCCTCTGAGTTTTCTAACCCCCCCCCTATACGTACGCCGGAGAGCAAACACGGACATTTGGTGGAGAATGCGGGCACTGTAGCCATTAGCATCGAAATAATGGAAACTGTAATACAACACCTCATCAAGGGACAGGATGAACTTAAATGGGTGGTTGAACGGCAGATGGCATCAGCGCAGGCCGATAGAGACGTCTTCAAAGACTCCTTCGCAGCACAACTAGACCACCTAGTGAAATACTCTAGCGAAAAGGCGAGCGGTGGGCCAGAGGTACCCCGTTCCTTCCCCACTGGACCTACGAGTATCGCCCTCCAAAAGTATATACCAGGGGAAGACCCAGACGCGTACCTGTTGAACTTTGAGAGGGCGGCGAGAGCCTGTAAGTGGCCAGTTGAACAATGGCCTTTTGTCTTGGCTCCGCTACTCACGGGGAACGCGCAGGCCGCATACCAGGTAGCAAACCCAAACGGCACCAACCCCTATGAGACCATTAAAAATGTCATCCTTGACCATCTTGGCATGGACTGTGAAGCATACCGCGTCCGTTTTCGCAAGGAAAAGGGACACCCGGGAGAGAACCCCAAGACCCTCTTTTATCGCCTAAAGAACGAAGCCGATAAATGGCTGTGCTCACAAGAAAGCACGAAAGAGGAAATACTTGATAAAATTTATTTGGAGCAGTTTTTAGAGGCACTCCCCTACAATACTCAAAGGTGGCTCCGCCAACACTCAGGTCTCACCACTAAGGAGGCTATCGAGATGGCCTCCACGTTTGCACGAGCACAACCACGGATACCACAACTTGAAACGGAACGAGGGGCACGTCCCCAGAGTCAAAGGCCTGAAAAAAGGGCGATCAGACCTACCCCTGAGGCCATGCGTATAGTCCCACGCCGCACGGACGCAGTGCCACCAAAGGGACCGCAGTGCTACGACTGTGGGGACTGGGGTCATATCGCCAGAGCTTGCCCCAAGAGAAGACCCCAAGAGGAACCCATGGAGATCGGGTATTTGCCGAAGACGGTGTTATATACAGCCGAATTAGGAAACGCATTTTACGTGAGTGTCCTGGTGAACGGACAGTCAGTGAGGGCCTTACTAGATTCTGGGTGCAGGCAGTCGGTGATACAAAGAGAATTAGTGGAGCAGAACCAGATAGTGTCAGAAGAACTGGTACACATTAGATGCGTCCACGGAGACGTTAAACCTTACCCTGTAGCTCTGGTGGAAATCACCTACCCAGGAAAGACTCCACTCATAGTACGGCTGGGTGTAATGACAGGTCTCCCCGAAGCCTTGATCATAGGAACAGATAATCCAGAATTTCTAGACCAATTTCAACACCTTCTCCAAGCACAGGCCCCCACCCAGGACAGGGACAAAGGAGCGCCAACAATTACTCCCGCCTTACTCACCCCCGAACCCTGGGTATTGGACCGTAGCTTTAAGTTTGCCCAACTCAACTGTGACACGCTACGTAATGCCTGGGAAAGTGCGCGTAGACGAAAGATTAACGATACAGCAGTCTACCCCTATTTTTATATCGATAAAGACATGTTGTATAGAAAGCCTTCACCAGAGGAGGAGGCCCAGTTGTTGGTGCCTAGGGCCTTTCGGCCTCAGATAATGTTTTTTTCCCACTCACACCTAACGGCGGGGCATACCGGGGTGGAGAAAACCTTAAAAAACGTACTGAGACACTTTTACTGGCCAGGGATATACCAAGAGTTGAAACAATACTGCCAGGAATGCGCCACGTGCCAAAAACGCAATCCCTATCAACCACCCCACGTACCGTTACAACCTCTCCCGATCATAGGCACCCCGTTCGCCAGGGTAGGGATGGATATAATAGGTCCTCTCCCCAAGACCCGGAAAGGTCATGAATACGTACTTGTTGTGGTTGACTATGCAACACGTTACCCCGAAGCCTTTCCTCTAAAGGCTACGACAACCCAAAACATAGCTAATTGTCTAGTGGACTTGTTCGCACGAGTGGGGTTTCCCAAAGAGATACTCACGGATCAGGGAACCCCTTTTATGTCCCGCACTATGAAAGAGGTCTGTACCCTCCTAGACATGTCTCATATACGTACCTCGGTTTACCATCCACAAACCGATGGTTTGGTGGAGAGGTACAATGGGACCTTGAAGCTCATCCTCAAGAAAATGCTTCAGGTAGAGGGAAGGGATTGGGACCGCCTCCTGCCCCTCGCTCTCTATGTCATCCGGAGCCAATACCAGATTAGTCTCGGGTGTAGGTCCTTTGAGCTCCTCTATGGACGTCAACCACGGTCACTGCTGGACATGACCAAGGAGGCATGGGAACGGGAAGAGGAGATAGGCACCAAAGAAATGCTTGAGTATACTCGTGATCTCAAAACCCGATTAGGAAAGCTACGAGATCTGGCATACTCTCATTTAGAAAAAAAACAGAAAGAACAAGCATACCACTATAACAAAGGGAAAAAGTGGAGAGTACTGAAGGAGGGAGACTGGGTGCTAGTCATGATGCCTTCCTCCACCTGCAAGTTTAAAGCAGAGAGATTGGGACCCTATAAGGTTGTGGGAACAGTGGGGAAAACCAGCTACAAATTACAAATAAAGCCCAATAGAGTGCAAACCTATCACATCAACCTCCTTCGAAAATGGTTGGGCCCTCTACCCCATACAGTGGGCTTTACCTTACCAACCCTTAAGACGCCCGACTCTACCATGGTACAACTGGTAGTCAATGAGGAGCTAGACAAGGTCCAACGGGAAGAGCTACACGTCCTCCTACAAAAATATGCCCCTCTTTTCTCCGACCTACCCGGTAGAACTACCCTAGCAGAGCATAGGATACACACTCGTCCTGGACAGGTGGTTAATAAAAAGCCATACAGGATACCGGCGGCCAGACAGAAGGCGGTCCGAAAGGAGATACACGACATGCTACAGATGGGGGTCATACAACCCTCCCGAAGCGAATGGAACTCGCCTATAGTGATGGTTCCAAAACCCGATGGTTCCATTCGCTTCTGCATGGACTTTAGGGCCCTCAACGAGATCTCAAAATTCGACTCATATCCCATACCACGGGTGGATGACTTAATTGAGAAGCTGGGGGAGGCCCAATTCATTACAACGTTCGACCTCACCAAAGGCTATTGGCAGGTCCCCTTGCACCCTTCAGACCACGAAAAAACAGCCTTCTCCACCCCGGATGGGCTGTATGAGTTTCTAGTGCTTCCCTTTGGGCTTCACGGAGCACCTGCGACCTTTCAACGCCTCATGAATGAGGTGTTGAAAGACGTACAACACTGCGCCTCGGCATACTTGGACGACATAATCGTCTACAGCTCAACGTGGGAAAAACACATACAGCACCTCGATCTGGTATTAAAAGCATTGCGGGAGGTGGGTCTGCATATCAATTCAAAAAAATCACGGGTAGGCTACCAATCAGTCAGATACCTAGGGTATGTGTTAGGACACGGGTTGATAGCCCCACAAGAAGACAAGGTTAGGGCTATCCGGGAGACACCCTTTCCTAGCACCAAAAGAGAGGTCCGAGCCTTCCTAGGCCTCCTTGGGTATTACAGACGATTTATACCCTCATATTCAGAGATAGCCGGACCTCTCACTGATGTTCTAAAAAAGGACGTAAAGAATAAAGCCCTCCAGCAGCCCTCGGAGATCCTAAGGAACGCTTTCGAAAGCCTAAAACTTGCCATCACTACTAGTCCAGTCCTGGTTTCACCCGACTTTTCACGCCCCTTCCTGTTGCAAACTGATGCATCCGGGTGTGGGATTGGAGCGGTCCTGTCTCAAATATCACGGGATGGAACTGAACATCCTGTTCTCTTTATAAGCAGGAAGTTGTTCCCCAGAGAACTGAAGTATCCTACAATTGAAAAGGAGTGTCTAGCGGTGAAATGGGCTATAGACAAACTAAGATACTATCTGGAAGGGACCCATTTCACTCTATACACGGACCACGCCCCCTTACAGTGGCTAAGCAGAAACCGAGGACATAACCCCAGAGTCTTAAGATGGTTTTTGTCCCTTCAGCCCTTCTCCTTTACCATCAGGCATAAAAAGGGCAGTGAGAACAGTAATGCGGATTTCCTATCCCGCATTTTACCTCTCCCCGAACGGGAGAATCCTAGGGGGAGGGAGTGTCACAGGGTCACCTCGGACTCACACGAAACAAGGAGACACGGGAGCGAGGAGACCCCTGTGACGCCTGAACTGTATTCACTTTACCACTCCCCTATCTTTTCCCCACAGCCATATGAGTGGGATCGTGCCGTCGACGTACCTGGTGAACCGATGACAGGGACGGACCCCTTTAAATCTCCCGGGAGTGCGGGGAGCCCCGCCCACAACTACCTTGTGACCTTCCCTTCACCAATGAAAAGGGAGGAGGAAATCCGCATCAGGAAGAACGCGCTAGGAGGAGAAGCAGAAGTGGGAGGAAGCGTACCGAGAACCGAGGAGTCGGAGAATCTACCGGACGCCATTCCAGAGGAGGACTCGAGGTCCAGGGACGGCAGGACGAACGAAGACGGAGAACGAAAGCCAGGAGGCCCACGGGAAGGCGCTTCGCCCAGCCGCATGCCTGGAGGCGTGTGGCTCAACCAGGTACGCGGGCGTATGGCAGGGTGGTTTGGGAGGCGGGAGAAGGTCTAGACGTCTCTCCTCTCTGTTACCGCCTGGGAGCACTGCACCTTCCATCTTCAGAGCACCGGTGTCCCTCACATCCCTTCCCTACAGCACCTATCACAGCAAACCATTACAAGTACTGTCTTGTCTCCCCTTCCCTTGCATATCGTGACGACGGCCATACCTGGGGAACGAGCCAAGAGGAGCCGCCGAGTATACAGAAAGCAGTGCCCGACTAGCCCAAGGACACACAGAGAGACTACTCATTGGGAACCTTCGCCTGTTGTTTGTGTGCACCTGATTGTGCCTTCGGGACTGCTCATAATGCAAGAGTCATAAGAATAGAAATAAAGACAGCCTTTATGCCACTCTAACTCTGCCTCTGAGTTTTCTAACCCCCCCCTATACGTACGCCGGAGAGCAAACACGGACAGTGACAGATACAATTACCTTACTTAACCATTTGGCAGAAGGTGGGTGTGAGAAGTTGGCCTGGTATATGATGTTCACTAGTTAAAGTGACCACCTTGTACCATGCCAAGCAACCCTTATGGTGTGGTTGTAAGTCAACCTTTTCGGACTAGCTGCCCTAGTGGTAGCGTAGGCTAAGCAGTCTTTGAGGCTAAACTCGTGAAGCGTGTTAAGCAAGCTGTTTTACCAAATGCAACCCCCTTTTATACCAATGAAAGGACACCACACAGATATATATTGAAAATATATATGTATTTATTTCTCAAAGTATCCCCTAGACTCTTTATGAGCACAGGAGCACAAATCGTTAAACAAGAATACGTTAGAATACACAGAAGTTGCACTTTATATGGATAGGCCCTGGTGGCCACTCAAACCATATACTAAAATAGTGGTATAAGTACCACGAACAGAAAAGGGAAAAGGCCTAGGGCCTCTAGAATCGCTGGGCCTACAAGGAGCTAACTTCAGTTAGTGACCAGGAGGTCCACGGGTTGCGTGTGCAGAGCAAATAGTCACAAGCGAGCTCCCATAGGTTTTCAATGGGTGCGTAAAAGTTACAAAGTTACTGCAAAAAGGATCTTCCGGATGGACTATGAACTCAAGATTGGAAACACAGACACTAGAGATGATACTCTACACTTGGGCACTGGAGTGCCAGCTTTACCTCACCCACAGGAAGCGGGTGCATAGGTCTCAAAGTGCGTCGGGTTTCTTCTATCTGTTCAATGGAGCCTGAAGACAAAGATGCTGCAGGCGATCGGTCCGGAAGAGATGCGGTGGATCCAAGAGTGGATCGGAGTTGTAGAAGACCTGTAAGCAGAGGGGACAGTGTTCACAGTCAGTAGCCAGTGACCAGCGTGGCACCAGGTGGGTACCAGGCGATGTCGGGTGCAAACAGGAAGAAAGGTGCAGCTTGTCTCTGCAGCCACGTGGTCCCTGAAGGTCGATGACGTCCAGGAGTCGGTTCACGAGCTGTCCCACGCAGGCTCTCGCTGTCGGCGACTTGATCGAAGCAAACAAGCCTTGGCGAAAGCAATTGTTGTGGAAAACGAAATAAGCTGATGGTTCTGACCAGCAAGGTCAGAGGGACTGCTCCTTTGGAGAGGAGCAAGGGCCAGTCTGGAGCAACCAGACCAGCGGTGTAGTTCTTGGAGTTCGTTGCCAAGATGGCCACTAGCCAGCGGGCCAGCAACCGGTTAGACGAGTCGAGTGGCAAAATGCAGAAGGGCCCCACGCAGATCGTGGAGATGCTGGAGGGCTCACCTTTGGTGCAGATGCTGCTCGGGTGTTGGGCTTCTCAGATCCCAAAGCACAACTTGGAGGGAGCCTCGGTTGTTGCGCTTGCAGCTTGTCGTGGTCTTTTCAAGATGGCTGGCTCCACGTGTCTCGGTGCCTCCACGGGTTCCTTCTTTTCAGGGACTGTGGATCGGGCGGTGAGAGGTCTGGAGGTCCAGGTCTTGTCAGTCTCTGGGCTCGGGCTCCGGCGGGAGGCGGCGGCAAAGCAGACGTTGATTCGCTGGATGGTGCTTGCGTTAGCAAGGTGGTCACTCCCTGACCACAGGGGAGATTGGCTTCAGTCCTCTGTGCGGCAGAGCGTCGAAGTTCCCGTCTTCTTCTTGTAGTTAAGTTGATTCCAGGATGTCTGAAGTCTTAGGACACAGCTCCTACCTTTAAGCGGATTCTAGGGGCCGGACTACCTGCTAGGTCCCTCCCTAAGGGTGGGACCAGGAAGGGGGGTGGTTACACCCCCAATCCTTTGTCCAGCTCGCCCCAGGCCCGGGACTGGTGTGCCCCAGGACCGGATTGAACTGGCATATGCACCGAGGCTCCTTGTGAGCCTCAGGCATGTCTGGTTTCTTTCAAGCCCTACCTGACCAATACACAAAATCCTGTCTGGGGTGGTGCACGCACCTCCCCTGGCAGGAAACCCTTTGTCCACACCTCCCAAGCTGGAAGGACTCCCAGCAGCAGGAGGGCAGACTTGTGTCTGTGGTGGCAGCATCCATTTTGTGGAGCTGAGGCTATGTCTGATTTTACCCGGGTTTCAGGTACTGTACATGTCGTGTCCCTCTAGAAGGGTGGAATGCTAACCCCGTCGCCAGAATTGGCGAGGGGTTAGTATTCCAATTCGTATGACACCTTACTCGACATGTTTTGATAAAGCCAAACCAAAGATAGCATTTAACCGCGAGGTTCATAATGCACTTAAGAGTATATGGTATGACGATATCTGGAAACAGTAGAAGGAAGTTGTTCCGACCACTGCAGACAGGCTCAGCTCATGCCAGAGCACCATCTCACATGGAACCAAGCACTCTGCCTTCAGGATTGTTAAGGCCTGCCATAGGAGTGACTTATAGGTTAACATGTGTCCCATTTAAGGTTAGGTATAGGTATACTACACCTAAGTAAGAGGTGGTTACACCAACTTACCCCAGCTGAGTGATCAGCCAGTTGTGTCAAATTTGTTAGACCAAGCCTGGGGTGGCATAATACATGCTTCAGCCCCTGGCAGGCCTTAGATACACCAATGCCCTGGGTACCTAGTGTACACTGGTACAGGGGCTCACAGGGTGATCCACTTCCAATTGGTTATGCACCTAGGGTGCATAGTGTAAATTTAGTAGAGAGAACAGCAGGCTGGGGGTCTGATTGGCAGGCCCACAGCCTCAATATGTCAAAAACCAGTGAAGCAAAAAGCAAAAATTTGGGGTGACCTTAGGATAGCAGACCCTACTCTCCTACACAACCCCCCCCCCAAACGCAGGGACATTAAACTAGCCTTGACCAGTCTCGTCTTCATGTCCTAAGTGGAAGTACCTGGAGAGACCATCTGCATTCCCATGGTCAGTACCTGGCCGGTGCTCCACTGTAAAGTCCATACCCTGTAGGGAAATGGACCACCTAAGCAGTTTGGGGTTTTCACCCTTCATCTGATTTAGCCACAAGAGGGGCTTATGGTCGGTCTGAATCTTGAAGTGAGTGCCAAACAAGTATGGCCTCAGCTTCTTCAGGGCCCACACCACAGCAAAGGCCTCCCTCTCAATAGCTGACCAATTCTTCTCTCTGGGGGTCAACCTTCTGCTAATAAAAGCAATGGGTTGGTCTTGACCATCTACATTAAGTTGTGACAGCACAGCTCCCACACCCAACTCAGAAGCATCTGTTTGGACAATAAACTCTTTGGAGTAGTCAGGACTTTTCAGGATAGGTGCAGAGCACATGGCCTCCTTCAGGTCATCAAATGCCTTTTGACAGCTTACTGTCCACTGAACCTTTTTGGGCATCTTCTTGGATGTCAGATCATTAAGAGGAGTCACAATGGACCCATAGTTCTTAACAAACTTCCTGTAGTACCCAGTCAAGCCCAAGAAAGCTCGAACTTGAGTCTGGGTGGTTGGAGGGGACCAGTCCTTGATGGATTGTATCTTACTCTCCAGTGGTTGAACTTGGCCTCCACCTACAAGGTGGCCCAAATACACAACCTTACTCTGCCCTATCTGGCACTTAGTAGCCTTGATAGTGAGGCCTGCCCTTTGCAGAGCCTCAAGAGCCTTCTTCAGGTGGATCAAGTGATCCTCCCAGGTGGAGCTAAAGACAGCAATGTCATCAAGATATGCTGCACAAAAGTCATCCAACCCAGTAAGGACTTGGTTCACCAGCCTTTGGAAGGTGGCAGGTGCATTCTTCAGACCAAAGGGCATCACCACAAATTGGTAGTGCCCACCTGGGGTTGAGAATGCTGTTTTGGCCTTAGACTCCTCAGCTAATCTGATTTGTCAATAGCCAGCTGTCAAGTCAAATGTGCTCAAAAACTTAGCAGAAGCTAGTTTGTCTATGAGCTCATCTGCCCTTGGAATAGGGTGTGCATCTGTCCTGGTGACAGCATTGAGACCCCTGTAGTCCACACAGAACCTCATCTCTCTCTTGCCATCTTTGGTGTGAGGTTTGGGGACCTGAACCACTGGGCTAGCCCAGCCCAGGGGCTCTCTGAGGGTTCAATGACACCTAATTCCAGCATTTTATGTACCTCAGCCTTTATACAGTCCCTGACGTGGTCAGGTTGTCTGTAAAGCTTGTTCTTTACAGGCAGACTGTCACCAGTGTCCACCACATGGGTACACCAGTCAGTTTGGCTAGGTATCAAGGAAAACATGTGTTGAAATGATTGTAGAACCTGTCTACATTCCAGCTGCTGATGATCAGTGAGGTTGCCTCCAAGGGTCACTCCTTCAACTGAGCCATCTTCAGGGTTCTGAGACAACAGGCCTGGGAGAGGGTCACTCTCTTCCTCCTGTCCCTCATCTGTAGCCATGAGCAAGCCCATGTCCGCCCTGTCAACATATGCTTTTAACCTGTTAACATGGAGTACCCTGTGGGGACTCCTGGGAGTTGCTAGGTCCACCAAGTAGGTGACCTCTCCCTTCTTTTCCAGGATTGTATGGGGTCCAGACCACTTGTCTTGGAGTGCTGCTGGGGCCACTGGCTCCAACACCCATACCTTCTGTCCTGGTTGAAACTCAACCAAGACAGCCTTTTGGTCATGCCAAGCTTTCTGTAAGGCCTGGCTTGCCTCAAGGTTTTTGGATGCCTTCTCCATATACTCAGCCATCCTGGAGCGGAGACCAAGTACATAGTCCACTATGTCTTGTTTAGGCTTTTTGAGAGGTAACTCCCATCCTTCCTTCAATAAACACAGTGGGCCTCTTACAGGGTGCCCAAACAACAATTCAAAGGGGCTGTAACCAACTCCTTTTTGTGGGACCTCTCTGTAAGCAAACAGAAGGCAGGGTAGAAGGATGTCCCATCTTCGCCTGAGCTTTTCAGGTAATCCTTTGATCATACCCTTTAGGGTCTTGTTGAATCTCTCAACAATCCCATTGCATTGTGGGTGATAAGGGGTGGTGAACTTGTAGTTGACACCACATTCCTTCCACATAGCTGTCAAGTATCCTGACATGAAGTTGGTACCTCTGTCAGAAACTACCTCCTTAGGAAACCCCACTCTGGAGAATACTCCCAGCAGGGCCCTGGCCACAACAGGTGCTGTAGTGGTCCTAAGGGGAATTGCCTCTGGATACCTGGTGGCATGATCCACTACCACCAGTATAAACCTGTGCCCAGATGCAGTGGGAGGATCCATGGGACCCACTATATCTATTCCCACTCTTTCAAAGGGGACCCCCACCACAGGTAGTGGTATTAGGGGGGCCTTTGTTGTGCCACCTGATTTGCCACTGGCTTGGCAGGTCACACAGGAGCGACAAAACTCCTTTGTATCTTCATTCATATGAGGCCAGTGAAAGTGAGGGACAAGCCTGTCCCAAGTCTTGTTCTGGCCTAAGTGTCCTGCTAAAGGAATATCATGGGCCAAGGTAAGAAGGAAGCCCCTAAATTGCAGAGGTATAACCAACCTCCTGGTTGCACCAGGCTTGGGGTCTCTAGCCTCTGAATAAAGGAGCCCATCATCCCAATACACTTTATGGGTACCTTGAGCATTCCCAGCAGCCTCAGCAGCAGCCAGCTGTCTGAGAGGTTCAAGAGAGGGACAGGATAACTGAGCCTGCCTCAAGTCAGCCCTTGAAGGTCCCCCTGTCCCCAGAAACTCAACCTGATCAGGTTCAAGCTCTTCAGGGACAGTTCCTTCAGGGTTCTCTAGATCAGTTTCCTGGGAAGGTTGATCATCACTCTGAGGCAGGGGGGAAGGCACAGCCTTGACCCTCCTGTTCTTCTTCTTGGTAGGTGCTTGGTCCATTGTTCCAGGATCCAAGACCTGTGGTTCAGTAAGGCACTTTTTGGCCTGTGACCTGGTCACAGCAAGGACATGTGGTGATATACCTAACATCTCTGCATGTGTCCTGTACTCCACTTCAGACCATAGAGAACTCTCTAGGTCATTGCCCAACAAACATTCTACTGGGAGGTCTGCACTAACCACAACCCTTTTGAGGCCAGTTACCCCTCCCCATGAGAAGTTAACAACTGCCACACTATGTGAAGTAGTGGCATTGCTGGCATTGGTCACCAGGTAATTCTCACCTGGTATGTACTGTCCAGGATCCACAAAGCCTGGTGTCACCATAGTGACACTGGCACATGTGTCCCTGTAGGCTTGAGCCACTTTTTCATTAATTAAAGGAGTCTGTCTGTACTTGCCCAGGTTACTGGGGCTCACAGTCAGGGACAAATCTATGTCCCCATCACAGATCAGGACTGCCTGTGTCAGGGTTCTGTCTAAGTCAGAATCTCCTTCAGTTCCCATAGTGATTCCCACTACACCCTTTGTCTGGGGACCAACACTGCTAACAGTAGTACTGGGAGCAGGTGCCTTAGGGGCAACAGTGTTGGGGGCTCCACCCTTTTTACAATCACTAGTCCAGTGAGTTGTATTTTTGCAAGAGTTGCACCAGAGTTTCTTTTGACCTTCTTTCTTCTTCCCTTTAGGCTGGGACCCACCCTCTTTAGTACTAGTTTGGGGCCCCGTTGAAGACTTCTGGTCTTTAGATTTCTGATCTCCTCCCTTTTGGTCTGTTTTCTTCTGATCACCCCCTTGGCCCTGGTTCTGGTTCTTTTGCTTAACCCTGGTTCTGACCCATTTGTCTGCCTTCTTTCCCAATTCTTGGGGAGAGGTCAGATCAGAGTCAACCAAGTGTTGATGAAGTTGCTGGTTTTGACAGTTATTTAAAATCTGTTCTCTCATCATCAAATTGTACAATCCTGTATAATCAGATACCTTACTTCCCAGCAACCAACCCTCCAAAGCCTTAGTGGCACATTCAATGTATTCAGACCAGTCCTGAGTCTGTGTCTTCTGGGTGTCTCTGAACATTAACCTGTACTGTTCAGTGGTTAAGCCTAACCCATCAACTAGGACACTCTTCAGGACTCTGTAATTTCTGACATCCTCTCCTCTAACAGTGAGGAGTCTATCTCCGCCTCTCCCCTCAAAGGAGAGCCATAAGATTGCTGCCCACTGGTCTTCAGGAACCTGCTGCACTTTGCAGGCTCTCTCAAGAGCAGTCATCCATTTGTGGATGTCATCCCCACTTTTGTAGGGGGGCACAACCTTGGACGGGTTCCTATTATCAAAGACCCTATCTTTGTCCTTAGGGACAATGCTGCCACCAGTGGGTATAGACCCACTCTCTTTATGCTGCCTAGCCTTGCTCAGTTTCTCTTCCATCAGAGCTACTTCTAGCTCCTGCTTCCTGGTCCTCAGCTGGGCTTCTTGCATTCTGGCCTCATGCTCCCTCCTCTGAGGGGTGGTCATCCTTCTCCTGGAGTGACCTTGAGAGCCTCTAGAGGTATGAGAAGCATTAGATTCACCTGAGTGATTCCTTTGCCTCCCAGACCCCTGGTTAAGTCCACTGGGGAGATCCAATGGGGTGATCCCATTGTCAGTCCCCAATAGCCTTAAGTTAGCTGGGCCACGTATAACACTTGGCACTGGGCTAGGTCTCCCTTCATCCTCACTACCTTCTGTATCCCCACCACTTTCCTCCTCTGTAGTATGATTCTCATCTAAGGGATGACTATTGGAAAGGGGTACTTCAGTAGCATCTTCAGAAGGGGGGCCTCCTGTTCCTGTCCCTAAGGGGCCTAACTGGGAGGCTTTCCTGAGAGCTTTCTGATCTTCATCAGCCTGTAAAAGCTCTCTGAGTTCAGCAGAAGTAGGATTCTTGGGCTGTTTAAGGCCCCTGATATTTGCCAACTGCCTGAGCTCATTTTGGTTTAGGGTAGCAAAGATGGATGGTGCCCTCTGGGGGTCACTCTCAACAGAGATGGGTACATTGGACCCCTCTGCCCCAGCCATTGCTCTTAAGTGTGGGTGGATGTGTTGCAATCTACCTACACTTGGGTTTGCCTACTAAACCTATCTAGTAGTTGTAGTCAGGGTGTGCTACTCCCTTTGCTCTACAACAACTAAGTTCAGTAGAACTTAAGTATATCTAATCTTGTTTTATATGTACCTACAGGTACCTATGTGATCTTTCAATTGGTAACCAAGAGATTACAATGGTAAAACACAGCAAGCTCAAATCCAACCACTGCTCACCAATGTGAGAAGTTGGCCTGGTATATGATGTTCACTAGTTAAAGTGACCACCTTGTACCATGCCAAGCAACCCTTATGGTGTGGTTGTAAGTCAACCTTTTCGGACTAGCTGCCCTAGTGGTAGCGTAGGCTAAGCAGTCTTTGAGGCTAAACTCGTGAAGCGTGTTAAGCAAGCTGTTTTACCAAATGCAACCCCCTTTTATACCAATGAAAGGACACCACACAGATATATATTGAAAATATATATGTATTTATTTCTCAAAGTATCCCCTAGACTCTTTATGAGCACAGGAGCACAAATCGTTAAACAAGAATACGTTAGAATACACAGAAGTTGCACTTTATATGGATAGGCCCTGGTGGCCACTCAAACCATATACTAAAATAGTGGTATAAGTACCACAAACAGAAAAGGGAAAAGGCCTAGGGCCTCTAGAATCGCTGGGCCTACAAGGAGCTAACTTCAGTTAGTGACCAGGAGGTCCACGGGTTGCGTGTGCAGAGCAAATAGTCACACGCGAGCTCCCATAGGTTTTCAATGGGTGCGTAAAAGTTACAAAGTTACTGCAAAAAGGATCTTCCGGATGGACTATGAACTCAAGATTGGAAACACAGACACTAGAGATGATACTCTACACTTGGGCACCGGAGTGCCAGCTTTACCTCACCCACAGGAAGCGGGTGCATAGGTCTCGAAGTGCGTCGGGTTTCTTCTATCTGTTCAATGGAGCCTGAAGACAAAGATGCTGCAGGCGATCGGTCCGGAAGAGATGCGGTGGATCCAAGAGTGGATCGGAGTTGTAGAAGACCTGTAAGCAGAGGGGACAGTGTTCACAGTCAGTAGCCAGTGACCAGCGTGGCACCAGGTGGGTACCAGGCGATGTCGGGTGCAAACAGGAAGAAAGGTGCAGCTTGTCTCTGCAGCCACGTGGTCCCTGAAGGTCGACGACGTCCAGGAGTCGGTTCACGAGCTGTCCCATGCAGGCTCTCGCTGTCGGCGGTGTCGGCGACTTGATCGAAGCAAACAAGCCTTGGCAAAAGCAATTGTTGTGGAAAACGAAATAAGCTGATGGTCCCTGGCAGGAAACCCTTTGTCCACACCTCCCAAGCTGGAAGGACTCCCAGCAGCAGGAGGGCAGACTTGTGTCTATGGTGGCAGCATCCATTTTGTGGAGCTGAGGCTATGTCTGATTTTACCCGGGTTTCAGGTACTGTACATGTCGTGTCCCTCTAGAAGGGTGGAATGCTAACCCCGTCGCCAGAATTGGCGAGGGGTTAGTATTCCAATTATAGTATAGTATAGCATTTAACCGCGAGGTTCATAATGCACTTAAGAGTATATGGTATGACGATATCTGGAAACAGTAGAAGGAAGTTGTTCCGACCACTGCAGACAGGCTCAGCTCATGCCAGAGCACCATCTCACATGGAACCAAGCACTCTGCCTTCAGGATTGTTAAGGCCTGCCATAGGAGTGACTTATAGGTTAACATGTGTCCCATTTAAGGTTAGGTATAGGTATACTACACCTAAGTAAGAGGTGGTTACACCAACTTACCCCAGCTGAGTGATCAGCCAGTTGTGTCAAATTTGTTAGGCCAAGCCTGGGGTGGCATAATACATGCTTCAGCCCCTGGCAGGCCTTAGATACACCAATGCCCTGGGTACCTAGTGTACACTGGTACAGGGGCTCACAGGGTGATCCACTTCCAATTGGTTATGCACCTAGGGTGCATAGTGTAAATTTAGTAGAGAGAACAGCAGGCTGGGGGTCTGATTGGCAGGCCCACAGCCTCAATATGTCAAAAACCAGTGAAGCAAAAAGCAAAAATTTGGGGTGACCATAGGATAGCAGACCCTACTCTCCTACAGTGGGCATAAAGTGTCACCAGCAAATTTACAGTTTTGTAAACAGGAGGTTCAATATTTGGGACACAAAAAAGAGACGGTAGTCGGGAAGGTGACATCAGAACGGATCAGTGTGATTCTGCAAATGAGTCCTCCTAAAACTCAGAAAGAAGTGCAAATGTTCTTGGAAATGGTTGGATACTGCTGACAGTCGATCAGTTGCTTTTCACTGATTGCAAAACCTCTACAGAGGTTTACACACAAAGATGTGACTGATCCGATTGAGTTGGACGATGAAAGTATGAAAGCTTTTATTGGATTACGTGCAATCTTTGTCAAGCACCTTTCTTGGGAAAGCCAGATTAAACAAAGGATTTTGTGTTGCCCTGTTGCGAGAGAGATGGGTGTGCACTTTCAGTTTTAACTCAAAGGCATGGAATGGCACGACGTCCAGTGTCATATTTTTCTGCTACTTTGGATTCAGTGGCTGCAGCGTTACCAGGCTGTTTAAAAGCAGTAGCTGCTACTTGTGTGAGTCTGGAACAGAGTGAATCTTGGCTGCTGAGAATGTGACAGTGGTGAGATGCACGACAATAAATCCAGCAACACTGTTACCTAGTCCATTTTGTCAAATAGTGAAAGATGAAGCAGATCATGATTGTTTGGATGTGACAGAACTGTGCACAAAACCGAGGCCCGATATCAAGGACACACCTGGTGGAAGATTCAGATAGTATGATGTTTGTTGAGGGATCATGTCTGAGAAATGAAAGAGGCGTATTGAGTTCTGCTTATGCAGTGTGCACGGTAGCTGCAGTTCTAGAAGCATCCTGTCTAGGAGGGATAAACTGTGCACAAATTTCTGAACTAATAGCTCCGATTAAAGCATGCAAAATTGGCAAAAATCTGAGAGTAACCATATTTACTGACAGTCAATATGGTTTCGGGGTGGTTTAGGACTTCGGTTAGTTATGGATGCAAAGGGGATTTCTGCCTTCTTCAGGTTATCCGATCAGGAACAGTAAAAATTTGAAAGATTTATTGGATGCTCTGCAATTGCCCAAAATGATTGCGGTGGTCAAATGTTCTGCACATAAGTCAGGAAATGATTATGTGACAAACTGTAACAGATACGCTGATGAAGTAGCGTGTTTTGGTGCACAAAATTCAATTGCAATCAACAGAGGGGTGGAGAAGAAAAATATTAATTGCCACCTGATGTTTTCCTCTCTGGAAACTTTGGATGACATTAGGCAGTTGCAGGAAGAGGCAGGAGAAGAAGAGAAAGAACTTTGGAGAAAATCAGGCTGTAAAAAGAAAGTAGAAGATGAGGTAAGGGTGAACACAGACGAGAGACCAGTCATGTTAGACTTTTTACTCTCTCAAATGGCAAGGGTATACCATGGAATTGCACATGTTGGTAGAGATGCAATGATTAGGCTCTTCAAGTAGTCTTGGTATAACCCTAAGTTCAGAGTCATTGCAGAGAGTCTATGCCAAAGATGTGCTATATGTCAGCAGCAAAATCCAGGCAGAAAGACAGTTGTTAGTTGGGGACGGATTGGAAAAGCTGCAGAACCATTTACTAAGCTCCAACTTGATTTTATTGAGCTTCCCCCATGTAATGGACTAAAATATGTGTTAGTTGTTGTTTGTTTGTTTTCTCGTTGGGTAGAGGCCTACTCAACAAGAAGGCATGACAGGCTCACAGTTGCAAAATTACTTTAAAGAGAATTAATACCAAGATTTGGGCTTCCAGTCACTTTAGAAATAGATAGGAGATCGCATTTCAACAATGAGATAATTCGGATGATCTGTGCAGCTTTACAGATTGAGCAAAAGCTGCATTGTGCCTATCGACCAGAAGCTTCTGGAGTGGTCGAGCAAATCAATGGCACTATAAAATCTAGACTGGGATAGGTGTGTGCATCCACAACACTGAAATGGCCTGACGCTTTACCCCTGGTATTGATGAGTCTTAGAAGCATTCTAGGTAAAAAGACTGGATTGAGTCCTCATGAAGTCCTAATTGGAAGTGCAATGAGACAAGTGATTGTACCAGCAAACAAACTGATGAATATTCCTGATGATCTAGTGCTTGATTATTGCAAAGGATTGGCTGATCTGGTGCGTTCTGTGTCTCATCAGGTTGGAGAAATTGCAACCACAACACAGCCGGATCAAGTACATGATTTGAGTCCAGGAGAGTGGGTTCTTGTGAGGAAGTCGTGTTTAGAACCCAGATGGCATGGGGCATATCAGATCATTTTGGTGACAATGACAGCAGTAAAGTGTGGTGGCTTGCCAAACTGGATACATGCAAGTCATACAAGAAGAGTACCAAGTCCACTTGAAAAAGAAGGTGAGCAGCAACTGGTAAATGAAAAGAAGAAAGCAGAAGCTGGAGGTTGTGAAGCTAAAGAATCTAGTGTGACAGATTCTGACAAGCATGTGGTTGATGAACAACCAAGCACAAGTCAAGTAGAGTGGGCACCAGCTACTGGGTCTTGTAAGACTGCTGTTGAGCGAGAAGAAAAGAAAGTTATTGAAAATCAAGAGCAAGTACAACAAAGAAAAGGGCTGAATAAAAAAACTTGGGAACCAGAAAAAGAGGGTGAGGAAGCAGTTCAAGCTAAGAGAGCAAAAAAGGGTGACAATTGGCCAAGTGGAGTGAAAAGACTGTATACACTCTTGAAAAGAGAAGACCAGAGCAAATAAATGAAGTTTCAAGCCAAACTGAACAAGAAGAATCAGAGGAAGAATTAGTGAGAAGAACAAAGAGAATAAGAATTCCAAGCAAGAAATATACAGCTCCAGAATGGACATATGTAATATTGGAAGAAATTGAAAGCACAGATCCAATAAAAAAAGAAGTTGGTAGTGATACTGAACAGATTGATGAAACCAAACTGAAACCGCCTTAAAAAGAACCACGACAAATATAGGTGCAATAACTTTAGTAAAAACAAATTGAAAGGATCAAGAGATTTGAAGAAGACTCTTTAAAAAAAAAAAAAAAAGAGGGGGATAAAGAAGAAAGCTTTGAAGTGTAGGATACACTATTTTCCAGTGGTTTTTTGGACAAGTTTGTCAAAATATTTAGAGTATTATTAGAGTTTTTTCTTAGATTTGTTTTTTAGTTTTTGTATTTTTATAGTATACAAAATGCCAGAAGATACAGTGACTAGACATCAAAAATCTAGTCTAAAATGTAGATGTATTAATGCTTGCTTATGTAGTGTCTTACTACTAATGTTGATGTGGTTAATACCGACTGTCATTGTGCCTGTTCTAATGGTAACTAATGACAAAAACAAAACTAATAATGTGATAAGAGAGAAAGTGAATTCCGTTACTAAAGAAACACCTATTGCTAACACAGAAGAGATTGATGAAAGTATCTATCATCATGATAAATCGCTTAATGATTTCTCGTTAAATGCCACTACTCTACGAGTATGTTGACACAATGGATGAGAGAGATTGTTATGTGTGCATGCAATTACCTTCGTCTGTCTCAGAGGGAGTGGCTTACTATCACTTACCTTTAACATATGGTGTGTCGTGCAGTGTACTAACTAGTCTCTTTTACGTAACGGAGAAGTTACAGTACTATTACTCAAACCTAGATTTAGTGTTTTCAGAAATTCCAATTAGAAAAGATATGGCTAAAGTGTATAGTAATAGAAATGCGGGACACATGGGAGAATTTTTCCATAATACTCAGACACTAAATATAGTATATGCTCATAGACATAATCTTACCTGTAGTTTGCGGGCTGAAGAAAAAGATTTTATTAACATGGTAGAATATAGAAGACAGGATTTTCAAAGAAAAGCTGCTGAACAGAAGTCACATGTACCACCATGGGCTTTCAGAGAGGGAAATTATAAGAAAGTTAAGACTTACGCTGCAATGTCTCTGGATTGGTATCATAAAGGGAAACTTTGTTTGCTTAGACTGAAAACTGACTATAATAATTATTTCATTGGTACTAGTGAATGTGAACATACTTTTTTAATAACTGGTGGATGGGGATTGAAAGGTGGTACTGATACTGTTTTCTCAGGAGTTTATTACGTGTGCGGTAAGAATGCCTGCTATAGGTTGCCTGCACATTGGTATGGTAGTTGTTATTTTGGAATTGTTTTCCCTAAGGTATACCACATTGGCAGAAACAATAAAATCAATTAAATAAAGCATGGACTAACACGTAAAAAGAGAGCAAGTTTTTCAGATATAATTGGTGATATTTTTGGTGCACTTATACCCTCAGTTAGAGTTGTTCTTAATTTGCATAAAATTCAAAAATTGTCCACATTGGTTGCTCGTTTATCAACAGATACTGCTGGTGGGTTCTTGATGATGGTTACTGAAATGGTTTTGCAAAATCGACTTGCCCTTGATATTTTTTTGGCAAAAGAGGGGGGAGTCTGTGACATGTTGAAAATCCAACACTGCTGTACTTATATTCCTGATAAAAGTAAAAGTCTTGAGGGATATATTAAGAACATTACAAAATTACATGAAGGCCCAACTGGAGGTTGACGGTGTATGGGAGAAACTTGGTAAGAGTTTTTTCTCTGTAGGTAAATGGTTTTCTACATTTGGGAGTAGCTTATTAGGAAAAATGCTAATACCAATTATTTCAAGAGCTGTAGTGACATTGTCAATAATAATAATGGCATATAAATGTTGCAAGTGTAGATGTGGAAAGAAAGAGATGACAGAGTCAGACAATAAACATAAAGCAAGAAAGAGAAAAAGAAATAGAACTTGAAGATAGGAGAGGAAATTATTATGAAATAATGAAAGATTTAGATGAGAAAATGGCAAAACGGGAAAAACGTACAGACCTTTAGATAACAATAAAGGTGGCAATTATTATGATTATTATTTTTGTGATAAAATGCCATCAAAGGAGGAATTGATGGAGCAGGGTTTTGAGAAAGTAAAACCTGCTCGGATTAAATCCTCTTTAACATTTACTAACAGTGTGCTGTGAAAATAACGTGCAAAAACACGAACACATGGTGAAAAGCATTTGCGCACGCGTGCACTAATTCGTTGACTAATGCATTGTTGGACAGGCCTCACAGACGGCTCGCGCCCTCCCCGCTCGACAAGGCCAGGACTCCGGGCCACCTGGCATAACCCCGCGACCAGCACCTGTACCCTGTCCCCCGACGGACCCTCTGCCCTCGGACCCCTACTCATCACGGGGTCCAGCCCCACCGGCTTTCCCGGCCGGGTCAAGCCGCCATCTTGGACCCTGTACCACGCGGCCGCCTGGCCTCCCCTCGACCCTAACCCCGGGCCTGGCCGGCCCCGACATCCCGGCACCACTATCCACCCAGGAGGTGAGCGGACCACTTGGCAGGTCAATGGGAGACCGAAGTGTCAAGGGCTCTCCCCCGCCAGGTGCCGATCGCTCCCAGCTCCCCCAGGCACTGGCTCCACCGCCTGCTGGGTGTCTGGACACCTTCATCCCGGACCCTCCGACCTCCAAGTGCGAGGGTCCGGACATCAAAGGGCACCAGCCCTATAACTGAGGCAGCTCCGGAGCAGGAAGGAGTTGTATCCTGGAGTCGAGAGACACCGAGTGAACTCAACCCTGACGGTCTACTGGCGCTGCCGTAGCCCGCTCTTGTGAACCATCGTCCTGCCTGCTGGCGCTGCCGCGGCCTTCTGCAACCTTCATCTTCCTGGGACCTGCTGGCGCTGCCGCGGCCCGTTGTACCGACCATCCTCACCGGGACCTGCTGGCGCTGCCGCGGCCCTCTGCAACCTTCATCTTCCTGGGACCTGCTGGCGCTGCCGCGGCCCGTTGTAACGACCATCCTCACCGGGACCTGCTGGCGCTGCCGCGGACCGTTCATCTTCCAGGGACCTGCTGGCGCTGCCGCGGCCCGTTGTATCGACCATCCGCACCGGGACCTGCTGGCGCTGCCGCGGCCCATACCACCTAACCACCAAGCTCGAGGATTGTGAGCTCATCACCATCTCATCCGAATTACCTGATTGGTAAATAGACTGTCCCGCTACCCCCTTCCCTACCTTACGAGACTCTAATCGAGGGGACCCCTGAGTCCAGACCTCCTTGTACCATTTTACCGTACCTTAAATAAGTGCCTATAAAGATCACTGAACCTTATCCGTGTGTGGTATTTGTCTGTGGGGGGGAAGTTACTTGTCTGTACGATCGCTGGAGACGGCTCTCCCCGGAGACCTCTCCTCCTGACCCCGGCCGACCCTCCCGGTCCGTCTACCTTTTCTAACATTGGTGGCCAGCGGCGGGATCCGAATCAACGCGTAATCGTACAGAGAGTAGCTCACCCCACGACAAAGCACGATGTCGACCAAAGATAGCAGCTCCACCGAGAAGTTCCAAATGGAGAAACTAGAGGAGTACAACCACCGCGAACTGAGACAATTTTGCATAGAACTTGGCATTGCTACCACTGGCCTGAGTACCAAGGATGACCTAAAGCACGCCCTTGAGTCGTGGACAGAAACGGGGGTCGCAAGACCCTCCGACCAAAGCAGCGTCACACCAGACCAAAACAGCGTTACACCAGAGGGGAACGCCACGACTCCCGAGGAGCGGGGAACGGGCCTCTCACCGGAGGAGATACGAGAAAGAGACAGAGTCAGACTGCACGAATTAGAGATGGCACGACTCAAGATGGATGGGGAGCTCAAGTTAGCTGAACAGAAACTCAACCTCGAGCATATGCGGATTCGAGAGGAGCGAGAAGAAAAACAGAGACAGAGAGAGCTGGAAGAGAAAAAGATAACGCTCGAGCACGAGCGCCAATTGGCAGAGATAGAACTGCGCAAACAGCATAAGGACTTGGGGGTGCCTGAAAGACCACACACCCCGGGACCAACTGAGAAAAAAGTTCACATCCCCAAGGATGTGGTCCGCGAGTATGTCCGAGAAGACGACATACAACAATGGTTTAAGGCCTATGAGATCGCAATGACCTCCCACCGGATCGACCGGAGTGATTGGGGAGCCGGACTTTGGGGGAGATTTATCAACGAGGGTCGCGATGCCCTGCTGCAGCTCCCCGATCACCAAATGTCGTCCTACGACCACATGAAGGCTGCCCTCCTCACCCGCTACGGCCTCACGCCCGAGATGTACCGCCAGAGGTTCAGGGATTGCACCCGGATCCCAGGTACCACTTGGGTGGAATACGTGAACTATTTCAGCCGGGCCTTCGAGGGTTGGATCAAGGGAAGTCAGGTCACCACCTACGAACAGCTCTTCAACCTCATGGTATGGGAACACCTGTCAAACAACTGCTTCGTCGAGCTCCGGCAGCACCTACTCGACAGTAAGCTGACTGACCCCCGGCAGCTCGCCGCCGAAGCTGACCGGTGGGAGAGCACCCGAGTGGGCCGGAAAGGGCCACACGACCAGAACAGAAGCAACCAAGGCCAGCACCGTCCTCGGGGAGGAGGAGGAGGCCAGGGGCGGGGGAGAGACGCCTTACCAGCAACAACCGTGGCCAGCATCCCGCCGCCGGCCGGCCGGGGCAACCCCCCGTTGCGGCCTGGGTACCGAGCCAACGTCACGTGCCACAGATGCCAGCGACTAGGCCACTACGCCAACGATCCGAACTGCCCGCTGAACCAAACGCCCAAGCCCCGCCAGGTAGCTGCCGCTGCCCTGGGGGAGGAGCAGTCGTTGGAGGGTCCCGAGGAGTGTGAGCCAGACCAGCAAGGGTGGGAACCGGCCGCCATGGTCCTGGCATGCTTAGGGGGAAGAGACATGGTTCCGCGGGCTCCCCTACCCGCCAACACCAGGAAATACGGTCAGTGGGTGACCATTAATGAACAGAGAGCTGAGGCCTTGCGCGACACCGGCGCCAGCGTGACGGCCGTCCGCTGTCACCTGGTGAAGCCCGAGCAGATCTTGCCGAACATTCTCTGCCCCGTCCGCTCGGCAGATAACTCTGAAAGCATGTGCAAGATGGCCTGCGTCCCGTTTGAATGGGGAGGGGTCTCCGGCCTACTGAAAGTGACGGTCCGGGACGATGCCCCCGTGGACTGCCTCCTGGGGAATGACCTCGAGAGTTCCCCGTGGGCCACCGTCGAGAGAAGAGAGCACTTGGGGATGCTGGGCCTCCCGGACTGGGCCTGCATAACCACCCGATCCATGGCCGGCCGGGCCGCCCCCCGATCAGAAGAAACCGAATGGCCGGCACCTCCGCCCCCGGTTGCCCCCGTAGAGGACAACGGCGAGGCCGACCTCCCAGACCCGGCCCCCGAAGAAAACGCGCAACCCCAGGACCTTCCGGATCTGGCTCAGTGGCGGCAAGAAGGGGGGCCCACCCAAGAACAGTTCCGCCAGGAGCAAAAGACCTGTCCCTCCCTCGGCTTTAGCCCCTTTGAACTCCTATACGGACACCCTGTGCGAGGGCCCCTCAGCCTCGTGAAGGAGGGCTGGGAGTTGGCCCCCCTAACGACCCCTCCAGACGTCTTCAAATACCTCCTGGCCTTACGAAACCAGACCCGGCGCTTCAGGGAGATTGCCAAGGCGAACCTCGTGGCCAGCCAGGAAGACATGAAGAGGTGGTATGACCACAATGCCTCCTCCGTGGAATTCGAGCCGGGGCAGCAAGTATGGGTAATGTCCCCCACCGAACCGTGTGCCCTGCAAGATAAGTGGACGGGGCCCTTCAAAGTGGTCGAGCGCAAAAGCCCCGTCACTTATCTCATCGACCTGGGGACCTCCCGGAACCCCCTTCGGGTCCTCCACACCAACCGGCTCAAACCGCACTTTGTGCGCTCCGAACTAAGCCTCTTGATGGCTACGGACAGTGGCACAGAAGAAGACTCCGAGCCCCTCCCGGATCTCCTGAAGACTCAAGAGAAGGACGGGTCCGTGGATGGGGTCCGGCTCTCTGACGCCCTCACTACGGAGCAACGACAGGACTGCCGGGACCTCCTGCTGCAGTTCGCTGCCCTGTTCTCCCTCACCCCCGGGGTCACCCCCTGGTGTTTGCACGACGTAGACACCGGGGACAGTCCCCCTGTCCGGCACCGGGCCTACCGCGTACCAGATCGGGTACGGGCCTGCATACAGGAGGAAGTGGCCAAGATGCTCACGATCGGGGTCATCGAGCCCTCGGACAGTCCCTGGTCCAGTCCGGTCGTACTAGTCCCCAAAGCCGCTGCCCCCGGCACCGCACCTGAACTGAGATTCTGCGTCGACTACCGGGGCTTGAACGCTGTCACCCGGACCGACGCTCATCCCATCCCCCGAGCAGACGAGCTGATCGACCGGCTGGGGGCCGCCCGCTACCTTAGTATCTTCGACCTAACGGCGGGCTACTGGCAAATCGGCCTCACACCCAGGGCTCAGGAACGGTCGGCCTTCTCCACCCCCGATGGCCACTATCAATTTAAGGTCATGCCCTTTGGCATGAAGAATGCCCCCGCCACGTTCCAACGCCTTGTGAACCAGGTCTTGGCGGGGCTTAAAGAATTCAGCGCTGCCTACCTGGACGATATCGCTGTGTACAGCCGCCACTGGTCCGACCACCTCCGTCACCTCCAAGAGGTCCTACAAGCCCTCCAGCGGGCCGGCCTCACCATTAAGGCCGGCAAGTGCCAGATTGGCCAAGGGTCTGTGACCTACCTTGGGCACCAAGTGGGGAGCGGGCTGGTGGCCCCCCTACAACTTAAGATTGCTGCCATCCAGTCCTGGCAGCCCCCCGTCACCCAGACCGAGGTCCGAGCCTTCTTGGGGCTCACCGGCTACTACCGGCGGTTCGTGAAGGAATACGGCAGCATCGTGGGGCCCCTCACGGGTCTCACATCCAAGAACCAGCCAAAGCGGGTCAATTGGACTCCTGACTGTCAAGCGGCCTTCGAGGAGCTGAAGGCCGCCCTGTGCACCGCCCCGGTGCTCCAGGCCCCCGATTACAGTCGGGAGTTTGTGGTGCAGACCGACGCCTCCGACCACGGCATCTGAGCCGTCCTCTCTCAGTTGAACCCCGAAGGTCAGGACCAGCCGGTGGCCTTCATCAGTCGACGTCTCCTGGCCCGAGAACAGCGTTGGAGCACCATCGAGAGGGAAGCCTTCGCAGTGGTGTGGGCCCTCAAAAAGCTCCGGCCCTATCTCTTCGGTACCCACTTCCGGGTACAGACCGACCATCGACCCCTGCAATGGCTGATGCAGATGCGGGGGGAGAACCCAAAACTCTTGCGCTGGTCCATTTCCCTGCCGGGAATGGACTTCACTGTGGAGCACCGACCGGGCCGAGACCACGCCAACGCGGATGGCCTGTCCCGCTTTTTCCGCCTCGACGAAGAGAGTCCCCAAGGGGATGGGTGACTCTCCCCGCCTTCAGCTGGGGGGGACGCATGTTGGACAGGCCTCACAGACGGCTCGCGCCCTCCCCGCTCGACAAGGCCAGGACTCCGGGCCACCTGGCATAACCCCGTGACCAGCACCTGTACCCTGTCCCCCGACGGACCCTCTGCCCTCGGACCCCTACTCATCACGGGGTCCAGCCCCACCGGCTTTCCCGGCCGGGTCAAGCCGCCATCTTGGACCCTGTACCACGCGGCCGCCTGGCCTCCCCTCGACCCTAACCCCGGGCCTGGCCGGCCCCGACATCCCGGCACCACTATCCACCCAGGAGGTGAGCGGACCACTTGGCAGGTCAATGGGAGACCGAAGTGTCAAGGGCTCTCCCCCGCCAGGTGCCGATCGCTCCCAGCTCCCCCAGGCACTGGCTCCACCCCCTGCTGGGTGTCTGGACACCTTCATCCCGGACCCTCCGACCTCCAAGTGCGAGGGTCCGGACATCAAAGGGCACCAGCCCTATAACTGAGGCAGCTCCGGAGCAGGAAGGAGTTGTATCCTGGATTCGAGAGACACCGAGTGAACTCAACCCTGACGGTCTACTGGCGCTGCCGTAGCCCGCTCTTGTGAACCATCGTCCTGCCTGCTGGCGCTGCCGCGGCCTTCTGCAACCTTCATCTTCCTGGGACCTGCTGGCGCTGCCGCGGCCCGTTGTACCGACCATCCTCACCGGGACCTGCTGGCGCTGCCGCGGCCCTCTGCAACCTTCATCTTCCTGGGACCTGCTGGCGCTGCCGCGGCCCGTTGTAACGACCATCCTCACCGGGACCTGCTGGCGCTGCCGCGGACCGTTCATCTTCCAGGGACCTGCTGGCGCTGCCGCGGCCCGTTGTATCGACCATCCGCACCGGGACCTGCTGGCGCTGCCGCGGCCCATACCACCTAACCACCAATCTCGAGGATTGTGAGCTCATCACCATCTCATCCGAATTACCTGATTGGTAAATAGACTGTCCCGCTACCCCCTTCCCTACCTTACGAGACTCTAATCGAGGGGACCCCTGAGTCCAGACCTCCTTGTACCATTTTACCGTACCTTAAATAAGTGCCTATAAAGATCACTGAACCTTATCCGTGTGTGGTATTTGTCTGTGGGGGGGAAGTTACTTGTCTGTACGATCGCTGGAGACGGCTCTCCCCGGAGACCTCTCCTCCTGACCCCGGCCGACCCTCCCGGTCCGTCTACCTTTTCTAACATGCATGAAAAACTAGGCCGCATTTGCATTCTTATTCAAAATAAAACAAAATAATGCTGCTTTTGCACATTAATTCTATTGCTAGCATATAAAATGTGGAATAGTGCACTGGTAGGTGGTAAACAGTGAGTAATATATTTCATGAAATTAATGTCTGTGTTTCGTTCATTGTAGTGAAGCAAGTACAGGCCTACATCTTTGCATGTCTTCGAGGGTTAATGAAAAATAGACATGAATAAATAAACTGAAAATCGAGTTCTGGGAGAGAAATGGAGAAGGCAAAGGCTGAAAACCTTCAAGAATTAATATGTCTGCCAAGTAACAGAAGGATGGCTGTGGGATCAAGTACGAATGTACAAACTTCTTCCGCAGAAATCACGGTGGCAAACAATGGAAGTGTTGAGACTTGCAACATGTTACTTGTTGGAGGAAATGTGTATTCATGAGATGTGGCTAACGTATTACGAAATGTATAAAACAAAGAACGTTGTGAAAATTATGAACATGACTATGGTGGTGTGATAGAACACCCCCTAAACCAGCCAATGAGAGACCGAGTTTCAGAAAATGTTTCAACAAATGTGGGTTGGACATGTAGGTTTTTAGGGTATAATTGAGGTGTCCTGGGGGGTGTAGCGGGTGCGTTCCTGGAGACGGTGTAGCTGGAGAGCTAGAGGGAGATCGTCGCTGTCTGTCGGTTTGCAGATAGAGGCCTACCTGTCTCTTGTTTCTTACCTGATAGCTGTATCCTGATCAATTCTTTGTTCCCCGGATCTATACTTGGGGAACCCCTGCTATTCCTTTGGCCAGAGGGGTAGTTTTTCCTTAGGGTAGTATAACTAAATTATCCGTATTTTGCATAAGCATTTGCAAATGTATTTTGTCTCTGAAACGTTTATCCACTCCTTCATTTGCATTTTGCTCATTTGATATGAGTTTGACACTGTTTGCATTAATAATGTTCTCTCTCTCACTCTCTGTGATTAATTCTTTGTTTGCCTTGTAAACCTGTACATGATGAGTATTGACTTCACATTATTTGTGATAAACACTATTAACCTTATACTGAGTTTGTGATTATTTTTAGTAGATGCAGACAGATAGATAGTAATAATTATTGCCATCAACTTCTCAACTTTCGGTCCATCGACCAGAGGATAGAAGTTGATATACAGGCTCAGTTATGTATTTAGTATGTTAGATACAAGTCTGTATAATGAACAACTGATTTAGTCAAAATTGAAAACAGCGCAACAGGGATTTGATTGAGTTGGGTATGTATGAGTATAGGCCAATGTTTGTGTATTATTGATTATCGAGCCCTGATTGGCGCTGGATCACTACCCAAACGAATTCTATAAATATTGTAAGTTGTTGTTAAGTCCTCCTCTCCTGAATTTGTTTCTAGTGGTGGTACACTATGATGCCTTCTTCCCTAATCTGGAAACACGCAAGTCAGGGTGGTCGTCAGATCAGTGTCCACCCCCCTCTTTCTCTCCTAAATTTCTAACTCAAATTATTTGCTAAAATACCAGCCACATGAGTGCCAAGTAACTTCTCAGATACTTCTTAAACAATATGATTTCACACCGAGCAGAAGTGCACGGCACTGCATTAGAAGGGTCCAGTTGCCCATCACAAGGGCACAAGAGCTCAAAGTGTAGAGTGCATTGATGTTAGATGATTTTTTTTTTTTTAACTTTGATCTGCTTAGTTGGGAATTCCTTCCCCAGCTATTTAGAAAAATGAATTTGGCCCCTGCTTCCTATCCCAGGTAGTATTGCTATACAACCGTCCTTAAGTTTGAGTGAGAGTGAACAAGGTCCTGTCTGACACCCTTCCCTATAAGGAGAGATACCAGACAGGGTTGCTTCCCCTTCCCTTCGCATTAACAATAGAACCACTGGCAAAACAGATCTGGTGTGATGCACAGGTGATGGGATGCAAGTGGCCAGAGGATACAGAAAACTTCATATGCTTATATGCGGACAGTGTCCTGCTCTTTGGCACAGCCCATGGCCCCATGACTAATGAAGATAGTTGGGACCTGTGGGGAAACATCTGGCCTTACACAGAACATTTGATAGGGGAATGTGCTGGATAATGACTAATGCAAGCCCTTGTTGAAGCCTTACAAAGGGGCTTTCGAGCATGGAGCACTGTCCGCATATAAGGGAAGTCTAACAAAAATATATTGCCGGTTCCATGTAGCTTTTTGATGCAGATATATGTAACTCACCCAGTTATATTGGTAGGACTGGAACTTCTGTCTGTTGTGAGTTGTGTACACGAGAAGTGTAGTGTCTGTGCTGATCACCAATCAGCTCAGAATATTTTAATTTGTAAACAGGTCCCCATTGGCCTTCACAGGAACTTCTCCACTGACGCCTGAAATGATCCTGGAGGTATGTGAGCTGAGGTCTGCATGGTGAAGTATGAGAGAGCACTGTGCACCCCACACTAGGCACCCTGGGGATGCAAGCTTAGAGTTGACAGCCATGTTATTTTGTGGTTAAGTGCTGAGACATCTGCACTTCGAGATAAGCACTGTGTAGCCCTGTACTAAACGTCTGAAGCGTCTGAACTAACTCACTGACATTACTTCCTGTAACATGCGCATAAAGTCGAAACACCCCACTCCTAAGTGTGAATACCTCGTATTCATGTGGTACTCTGTTCAGCATCCTAGTTGTAGAGACAAATGCTGAATTATCCTGTGCTAAATGACATCAACATCTAGTACTGGAGCTAAACATTTTGTAATCTGTGATAAACTGCTCAACACTGCCCTTAAAGGTGAGCTATATGTAAGTCCTTGCTAAACCTCAGTACGACCCAGAACTGCAGGTGAACAATTCACTGGTTCTCGGAGGACTAACTTTAGGGTATTCTGCTCTGTCCACAAAGCCTTTTGAAGGAAGGTCCAATATATTGACATGAACTGCCACACCCCCTCTTTATTCATCAACCAGGAATCTCCCCCCAAAATCTGTAAATCTCATCACCTAAAGAATACACATATACCTCAGGCAGGGAGGTAGATCCAATGGCCATAGGCTATGTTTTGCCATGACCCCAAACTTGAGAGCTGAATCCAGCTACTTCTGTTTCAGAAAAGAGATCAAAACAGAACGGATCAAACTTCGCCAGAGCTGAGCTTTATTCAATACATAGGTCACACCTGCACAACATCAGACACGGTTCTACCTCACTGATTCGACTGGATTGCCCACACAATTTGACCACCTCACTTTTTATCTTGAATACATGTTAGTCTTCTCAAGTAACCAAAAGTACATGCAAATCACTTCACAAACCTCCCTAATCAAATTTAGTTTTTAAATGATGGTCGGTTTGCAGGTGTTGATTGGCTCACAGCAAGCTACACGAAAAAGGTGAAGGGATAAATGCTTGCAAATATTCTCTAATCTAAACTGGGGTGGCATGGTGAGCAAAAGAACAATGGATTTAACCCAGATCGCTTGACTGAGGATGAATGTTTGATTTGTTCCGCATTCCGTCCATCATGTGCGTGTCTTTTGCGTTCTCACCCCAAGTGCGCTGGGTATGACTAGACGTAGGTCCCGGGTTCACTGTGGCACTGGATTGAAGTTAGCTTGGCTGATGAGAAGTGATAACCCAAAACCAGTCCTAGGATGCTTTGTTTTTGGTCCAGGGAGGACTTACTTGGCAGTTTGGGCTGGACTTTTCCTATGAGGAGTAGGATTAATACTGATACGCAAATGGCTGGGTCTAAACTGGTGTGGCATGGTGAGCAAAAGAACGATAGATTTAACCCAGATCTCTTGACTGGGGGTGAATGTTTGATTTGTTCCTCATTCCGTCCATCATTTGTGTGTCTTTTGCTTTCTCGGCCCAAGTGCACCCGGTATGCCCAGCCGTGAGTCCCGGGCTCACTGAGCCACTGGATTCAAGCTAGACTTGCTGATGAGGGGTGATACCCCGAAACTGGTCCTAGGATGCTTGTTTCTGGTCTAATGAGGACCTGGCTTGGTAGTTCGGGCTGGACTGTTGCCATGAGGAGCAGGGTCAAGACTGGTTTGCATATGGCTGGGTCTAAACTGGGGTGGCATGGTGAGCAAAAGAATGATGGATTTAACCCAGATCTCTTGACTGGGGGTAAATGTTTGATTTGTTCCGCATTCTGTCCCTCATTTTTGTGACTTTTGCAATTATTCTATAATGCTGGTAGTCACTTTGGGTAGCGTTCCATCCCACCTGTTTTTGCCCACTGTGCCACTATAGAGAGACTCTGCTTAGGCAAATCAGTTCTGACTCTGTTCCTCGTGAGAACAGTCCATCCTAAACAAGGGTGTAGCTTTGTCAGTGAAATTTGTGTGTGGGGAGGGGAGGTAATGAATATCAAATTTCCCAACTAAAAAAGCAGTGGGCTGTTGGGTAGGGAAGGGGGTGAGATGGCCAGGGTTTGGGATGGACTGTGCTTATGAGGAGCATTGTTAGAACTGATCTGTGTTAGGTAGGCATCTGTTTAGAGTGGCATAGTATGCAAAAACCAATAGGTTGGAATGCTCTCCTGAGCAATTTCCACTCATTAGAGGATTTGCAAGCACTTCCGTTCACCTTTGGGTATTGTATTGCCAGTAGTTTGCCTGGATACCTGAGACTGTCACAGATTTTCAAGCACTAGTATAGTCTCTTAAATCAAAAATCAGAGTTGCTTGTACAGCGCAGATTCTGAACTCAGGTATTTAAAAGTGCTCTCATATGTGATAATAAAGAAAAAGGAGGGTTTATGAAATAAAATGTTTGCCTAGGATCACACTATTTGGACAAGCAGGGAAGTTGGTAGTGTTTCCAGGTTATCTGGTTTCACATTTCAAAATTCATCCACCAGAGGTATGCCTCTGTCTCTCTCTCTCTCTCTCTCTATCTCCTTCTCTTGTTTCACATCAAACATCACTGATTTGGGAGGGGTGGGGGTTCTTAAATGGAGGTTGGAGAATAGATCTCTGTACCTACTCACTCGTGTTATTATACAGCGGTGTGTTATTTCTTCTGATTTTTAAATGTTTTGCTGTTTTTATGCATATAACAATAAAAAGAATTGTTAAAAAAAAGTCTCTGGTTAGACTTTTATTCTTGGCAGATGACAAGAAAAACCGACACAAACATGGCAGACCCGACTCAGGTCTCCCAGATCGAACTACGAAGCTAGAAATGCATTTATTTGAGAGGTGTCACATCCTACATGCCCCTGTGAAGCTATGTGCCTGATTCTAAACTGCCGGGAGATGCCCCCTCCAGAAGAGAACACAAGCAACCCTAGACCTGGTTCAGTCTTATTGGCCCATGGCACTAAGACACTGGTATGTGGTCTTCTGCATTAATAGAAAAGTCAACAAAGAACTTGGGAAATTAGAGAAAGTAAACACCACTGAGAGTTAAACATCACTGAGTGAGTGGAGATGGCCTTCACCATAGGGCAGATGTCTTCAAACGTGTTGATGCCGAGACCCACTGGTCAAACTTGACACCCTCCTGACAAAAATTTCTAGAACCTGGTACTCCTCATCATCGACAACCATAAGCACTCCCAATTCCCACAGCAAATCATTTTTACGGCGGGGAATTAATATTAAACATTTTTTAGCAAACCAAAGGTCAGTGAGTGTGGGGGGCTGGTCAAAGGTGTAGCTAAAAACAAAGGGTCTGATTTATGAGGAATTGGCGTAGGGCAGCGCCGCAAGTCTTCTTACTGCACTGCTCTATGCCAATGTCATAGGGCAGGAATGCACCTTATCTTTTAGTAATACCAGGGCATGTGTAATGTAATTTTGTTTTTACATAACTGTCCCTTCAACACCTCCTTAGGGGTACTATGGGCTGTGTAAACACAGTTATGATTAAAAGCAAGCACTTCACAACCCAGTTGTTAACTCTTGCACTACCATTAAAAAGTTTTTCACAGCACAGGAGATTCAGCTGGAGCATTTTAACAATCGAAATTTTTTCCAAAACGAAAGCAAATATTTTAGATTCCAGGCACAATTGAGGCTGGGGAATGCGTGATCACCTTACCAGGACTCCACGGCCCATCTGGAGGTCGCGCCCCACAGATTGCAGACCTCTGCTATAGGGGTTCCCTGATTGTAGTTGCATGCACACCCAAACAGCCTGGCACTGTACGTATAGCATGATTCAGTACAATAGCATGAATAAAGAGAGAAAGTCACAGCATACCAACTCTGGATGATCTGATAGCCAAAGTCAACAGCTCACCATGGTTCTCTGACTATGAACTCAATTCTGGTTATGTGAGATACAGGAGCTGCAACATTGTTTTTTCTAGTACAGCAGAAGTGTTTTAAATGTGTAACTTTCTATGTTTCCAAATAGAGCTCTTTGGATATCACTTTTTTGCTGAAAGTATAACACTTAACCCTTGGAAGCTTTCCAACAGGAAACGGCATTTACAACACGGGATGAGCCATGTGTGCCATTTCAACGCAAGCGGAACAACGCTTGCCTGAACCATGCATATGCCGTATGCATGCACATGCGTGGATATGGCAGTCAGTGGTCTAGATGCAGAGCGGATGGGCAGGGAGAGGAAGGATCAGGATGTGGCTTGGTATGTGGAGCTGGGGCCAGGTTTGAGGGGCGGTAGTTTTTAGGGCTGGGTTGGTTTTAGGGCTCAGGGTGGGCTCGTTTTTAGAGCAGGGGGCCAGGTTTTAGGGCTCTGGGTGGGGGTAAGGGTCAGTTTTCAGTGCTGGGGGTCAGTTTTCGGGCTCAGAGAGGGGGTTGGGGGTTGGGATCGTTTTTTGGGCAGAGGTCGGGATTTGGGCTCAGGGTGGAAAGTTGGGTAGTTTTTAGGTCTCTGGTGTGAATTGCAGGGTGGGGGTATCTTGTTTTAGGGCTCTGGGCAAGGAGTGTGGGGTGTGATCTTGACCACGGATATCCCTTTACTAATCATGCCTTTACAACAACATTTATTGTAAAGGCATGCATGGTAAAGGCATGCATGATGAAGATGCATTGATTTTCAGACTGCATTGTTTAGGCATGCTTGGCTAAAGCATGCATTGTTGTATCATACTACCCTTTCCAACATAAAAGCAGTTATGGCTCAAATCTGACAGATGTATAAAAATGTTAGCTATTGTTGGAGGTTCACCAAGAAACTAACCTCTCTCACTGGTCATCGAGGAGACTTCATAAAAAACAGTCTACCATGGGCCTGGAGGGAAGAGCTTGAGAAGGTCTTGAAAGATCTGAAGGAGGTCCTATCTCAATTCAACACCTTCAATCCAGCCAAACTGTACTGGCCAAAGAGGCCATCCCTTAGGGAAAGGGTGATGTCTTTGTATAACTACACAACATGCGGTTCAAGGATGACGTCTCATCCGGTCATCGGGTGCTATAGCAGGATGACGACTGGAAGACAAATGGGACTTGCATTTTAAAGGGTGCAGGACTACAAACAGGTGAATCTATACTGTCAAGGGGAATAAATGGGCAGGACGGAATGAACGTACTCCCAATCAACCAATACCAAACGCTCACTAGACAAGTTCAGACTCACACTTCTAATAAAAAGTGGCTCAAACATAGTAATGGCAGAGATGTTGAGATCCTGACAAAGGCCTTGATACGTTCTAACTAATCAAGGTGTCTAAGTTACAAATGTGTTGATTAACAATCTTCAATAAATGTTATTCTTTCACTAATAAACCAGAAGTGTAACATTTTCACATATGCACAGTTATATGTACAAGTGATTTCAAATGTGCATAAATGCGCTGTTTTGTGTGAAAAGTATTTGTGAGAATTAATCATTTTAATGATACATGGAGTCATAACCAATGGATTAATGATGCTGCACTTGAAATGATTTGATGATCTTGCTTAGAAGTGTAAAAAATGATGTAGTGTAGTCATGCCATATTTTCGTGTGAGGCACCATTTATTTTAAAATTGATGCAGTTTTTGGTGTCCTGCTCATCTTGATCCTGCTCATCACTTCTCCCAAACAGTGCACCGCTGCGAGCCATCTCTCCCCTTGTTTCCGCGGAGCACAAAGTGATGTGACATCAAAGATGGAGCCTGTGCTAGAAAGCAAGTATTGTGAATGAAGCTTTCCATCGTGTACCTAAAGTATAATTTTCAAGGGCTTCCGCTGCATGTTCCAGTGCAGGAGTGCTAGAGAACATGATTCTATGAGCTACTGTTTGAAAAATGTTTCATACTGTGTATGTGTTGTACATCTCCGGAGTGCAGTTGCTGAGGAAGAAAGCAGAAGATTTCTCTAACCTGAAGAAATGGGTAGTGCTAAAAACCTCAATAACTGGGTAGTTATTTTTGATTTGCCAGTGCTTCCTAACCATGATCATACCATGCTGAATTTCCAGTTTTTATTGAATTGTGTATAGGGTTTGTGGGCGACTTTCCATATTCTTCCCAACACTCTGCACATTTGTTTTTCAGACTTTTCTTCTCATAGGATGCTGTCAGTACTCTTTATAAATTTGACCCTTAGAATTTACCTAGGCTCACCTAAATAGGGATTTTGTTATGGTATGTGATTCTGCATTTTGGCGCCTAAGACTTTAATCGAGGATTGATGCATTTTTTTGTATGTTTATTATTCACAATTCTGTAATATATCTGTTTTCCTTATTTTTGACCTAGAACTCAGTTATTAATGATTCCAAATTGTAGTCTTTTTTATACTCTGCCAAATTCATGTATTACTGATGAGGAGTGTAGTCTCTTTCTGCAAGATCAAAAAGAAACATCAGAGCCGAACTGCCTAGGGAGATATCGGGGGTCTGAAATATTGGGGTTCAGATGATTACTGGGGTTCTGCTCCCTCAAAATATCACATGACAATAATATTGCATCCGCTGCATCGACCTAACCTTTACACATAAAGAGTAGACATGGATTTAGGAACAGCTGGGAGAGGACAATAAAATGTATTTCCTTAAAATGCAGAACCAGTCGACCTTAGGAAAAGTGTATTTCATTTACGTGCAGAATCGTTTGACCTTACTACATCGGATTATGTAGGAACGGGGAGAGGAGTTGGCCTAATGGCTAGGGCGCTCGACTTCAGACCTGGGGAACTGGGTTCGAGTCTCGGCAATGATGCTGAACATCTTGTGATTCTGGGCTAATCACTGAATCTCCCCATGCCTAACAAAAATGAACGTGTGTCCTCATGTAACTGGTGCTGAAATGAATGTGTGTCCTCATGTAACGTAACTGGTGCTATGTAAAGCGCTCTGATACCCGATTCGGGTCAAGTTCGTGTTATATAAAAACTCTATATAAACAGCAAATACCTACTGACCATAATGATTTAGAGGCAGGCAATGTAGTGGATATGATGTTATTGTAGCTCAATATTATTGACTTTGATGTAGTGTCATACAACCACCAAGAGTCTAATCCTTTCAAGGGTGAAGGACAGGACCATGCCATCTGACACTGTTAAACCTGAGAGCTACCCAAAGGTGCCTTTCACCACCCGGAGTCATGGTTCCCAGGCTCATTCTAGGACACTCCTCAATAGAGATCCCTCTAAATAAAGGATTTTTAGACTGATTTAGAATTGGCATTTGGGATACTCCATCACAAACATAACGGACGATGGGGAAAGCCATTATCACTTGTCAGCTGCGTGCTCCTCAAGTTGGGTACCTTTGAGCTTGAAATCGCCTAAATGTTCAGAGGGAAGGACTGCACGTGGAAAGTTAGAACCCATCTTTTAGCATTTTACCGGCAACTAATCCTACCTAGGAAATCCAAGAGATGGACTGAAGTAACAGCACCTTACTCTGGACTCTTGGTGGATGCCTGTTGGGAAAACGTCTTCACGTGCAGTAAGTTGCCTCAAAAAGAATTGTCACCCCAAAGTATTCAGAGAAATTCGGTCTCTAAAAAGAATATTTCTCGTCAAGAAATAATGGTTCAGCAAAGTCCTTCATAGAGACATCCTGGAGCTAACCTTGCAAAAAAGACTTTTAGAGGTTTGGAAGGAAAATATCCAGAAGCGCCACAGTCCAGTCTGGCAAAATACAGATGCCGAAGTGATGACGCGTGTCACCTTGATAGTGGTTCTTGGGCCTTTTTAGGGAGACCCTAATTAGTGTAGAAAATTCCCCCTGTGATATTTACGACATTCAATAAAATCAAACACTGCAGGGATCAAAATGTATGAGATCTGATCCACAGGACCTATTAGGAGGGAGGCACACCATGCGGATTTTGGTGCATTTTTCACCAAAATCTCCATGTCCATGTATTTAACTGGCATTTCCTAATTTCAATATTTTATGGTAAGAGGAATTACCTCCCATAGTGGAATTTACCAAGGCACTCATAGTCGGGGTCTTCATAATTTTTTTTCACTTTTTACATTTCTGTTTTAAAGTATAGATTTTCTAACATGTTCTTGCTCACAAATATCTCTTTTTTAGGTATCGCCTAAGACAGTGCATGCTGTCTCTTTGAGACATTTAGTAAGTGGCTTTTAGAAGTGCCACCAGAGGCTTTTGCTGGCCTGCAGCTTGCGTTCACGAGAGTGTGCACGTGCACAGCTGCCATCTGTCTTTTTATTGCTGTAATCAGGCTCCTCTGCTTACACTACCCCCTCCCTTTTCTCCCTCCCTCCTGGTCAGCCTCGCTCTCCCAGCACCTCGCGTAGGCACATACATAGCTTGGGAATTTCGAGCGGAAGAGTGGAAACCTCGAAGAGCTCTCCCCGCTTGTAGCTGCCCTGTCTTGTGATGTGTGACTCACGCTGTGCACGGGGTTGAGCTCTATACCCATGGATACCCTTGGATTGCAGCCAGTGTCATACTGCCCCCTCCCTAGTCAGACGGATTGAACAAATTAATGGCTTTTACCTCTGTTTCCTTTCCCTGAACACTCAACCCTCGTTGTGTCTGGTATCAGACACACGTGGTGCCGACCACTATTTAACAGAAACAGTAGCCGTGTATTTAAAAGGAAAAACCCCACCGCCCCCCCACCTTACTGGATAACTTGCCTCTCCCTGACCCCCCACCCACCCCTCCTAGCGCTCTTTCCTCAATGCCCTTTCCCTACGATTAACGCTCGTTTTTGCTGCACATGATTCGAGATGAGCAGCACATGCCGAGCGCGTGCTTGTGTTCCCGCATATTCTACATCTGCTTGAGTTTTGGTTCAATGCCTTCAGTAAAGCTTGCATGCTTTTTGTTTTTTTGGTTCCACTTGGTGCTTTCGCATGTTAAGGCGTTTCTTTTGTGACTGTAATTTCCAGAGCAGTTCGGGAGTCCGTTTTTCACAGCCCTGCTCCTGCCTGAGAGCTGGAGGCGGGATCCGAGCCACACATGGCCAGACTGGCAGGTGAAGCCTTGCAGGCTGGGAGCAGCTGTACGGGGCTCTTGAAAACACATCAGCTGCTCCGCGCGTACACAGAAGCCGGGCTTTCTTATCTCGAAAATACCATACAGGGGCGATGGACTGGTGGAAGTTGTCTGAACGAGGTGTGAGCATTCCTTTCTTCCCTCCAGAAGGGCTGCCATTAGATCTGGCAATTAACATTGTGTAGCGCCAGGTTTCTACATATCTGACATTTGCCTCATAAATGTACAGCCTCGCATTAGCTGCACGTTCACCTTCATCCTTTTCGTTATGGTATTATGTTGTAGATTTACAAAGCACTACACCGGACAAGGCTTTGAAGTGCTTTGCTAGCGGACTTGCAGCTCTGCGGAGCCCGGAGTTACTTTGTAGAGCTAGCTGTAACTGCTGCATTTGGTGGCAAATAATGCACAGTCCCTCGAATTATATGTTAGAGAGAGACACAATTATGTGGCAAGAAGGGCGAAATTTATGCAGCAAATTTTCTGGCAGTATTACTTCGCTATTTTGTGTTTTTTTCACAATGTTAACACTTCCTGGGCAAATGTTTCACCTCATTAGCATTAGGTGAACAGGGTTAATGTCTAAACACAGCAACGAGCAACTGGAATGTGACACTGTGCACTAACACCGGTAGCAGCATTTCCGGTCCCTTTTAATTAGTTTGAGTTAGAAAAAAACATAGAAGATGCTGGATTATGTGGCAAAACCACAATTATTTCAAAAGCTGCCTTCAACTCTCATATTTCCAGTAGCCTTGGTTATTCGACATGAGTCGGCATACCACTCAGTTAACAGTGCTTTTAATTTAGAGGAAAGCTGTTTGTTCCTTGTTTTTGATGTGGATGGTTTAGCTATGTATAGAGTGGCATTCCTAATTGTCTCTCTGTGATTAAAGGGAATGAGGCGCTTGCCTTATTATCCTGTTGGGTTGTCATCTTAGTACAGTGTGTCTACTGGATGGCAGTTATGTTGTTATCTGCAGATAACAAGATGTCCCAGATGGCGCTGCCGCCATCTGGGTTTTTGTCATGACTCATTCCTCCCGGCACCCTTTCCTTTCCCTTCCTCTCCCACCACAGAGCGCGTCCCCATTTGCGATTACTTTCGCTTTTGTGGCCGCGGTACTTTCACGGCCGCGCTGACAATGCTTGTTTCTCTTTCTTCTGCCGTCACTGATGCAGTAATGGGGCTATTGTCGGTACTTCCCCACAATCAATAGGCATTATATTAAGAGCAACTTAATAGTATATCTTTAAGCATGGTTGTGTCATACACGTGTTTGAATTTTGCCGCCACGACGCACCATCGTTTCTTATCTGGAATATCTATAAGGAACACACACCCGTGTTCGTCCCACTTGCCATCAATGCTCTGAATTTAATTTTTTACCGCAATTCGTTTGGAATCCATTTACACAAAATTTCAGTACTATTGGTGAAACCACTTCTCGTCTCACTTGCGGCATAATTACTTAGGAACCTCTATTTAGATTCACTTTGCTGCCCCATTATCCTTCCATTGCAACCTTGTACCCAGCCGGGTTGGAATTATCACCGGTTTTGGGAATACATTTCGCTCAAGCAACTGTACACAGCCCTGAAGAGTCGTGGGATTTCTTTTCCCCAACGAAACACGTGTCGGCTGGTTGAGTTTCTCTTAAAGAATAAAGAATTTCCAGTGTTACCGAAGCACTCTAAACGTATCACTTGTGTATAACGTTGCATCTATGCATTTTAATTTGTATGTGTGCACAGGACCATGTTGTATTATTTTGTTGTAGGGTCTTTCCTACACACTTTGAGGGGATTATACAGGGTCTCCCCTTCCTGTTTCCCCTTCCTGTTTAGCACCATACTTACCTGTCCACCAATACTTACTATACGCATACTTGCTGAGCGCCACTACTTCCTACTTACTAAAACCCTCAATTCAGTTTTATTATCCATGAGTCGGCATACCACTCAGTTTACAGTGCTTTTAATTTAGAGGAAAGCTGTTTGTTCCTTGTTTTTGATGTGGATGGTTTAGCTATGTATAGAGTGGCATTCCTAAGTGTCTCTCTGTGATTAAAGGGAATGAGGCGCTTGCCTTATTATCCTGTTGGGTTGTCATCTTAGTACAGTGTGTCTACTGGATGGCAGTTATGTTGTTATCTGCAGATAACAAGATGTCCCAGATGGCGCAGCCGCCATCTGGGTTTTTGTCATGACTCATTCGTCCCGGCACCCTTTCCTTTCCCTTCCTCTCCCACCACAGAGCGCGTCCCCATTTGCGACTACCTTCGCTTTTGTGGCCGCGTTACTTTCACGGCCGCGCTGACAATGCTTGTTTCTCTTTCTTCTGCCATCACTGATGCAGTAATGGGGCTATTGTCGGTACTTCCCCACAATCAATAGGCGTTATATTAAGAGCAACGTAATAGTATATCTTTAAGCATGGTTGTGTGCGGGGCAGAGAAATAACGTGAATTTAGGATTATGCAGTTGAAGTGTTTGTTTAAATGGAATTGTCTCCACATTTGAAAGGCGGGTACGGTACTGCACAATCTGGCAGCGTTACCCATTCATTCTTTCTAAATGGTCACTTTCTAGATTTGGCGCTCGTTCCTCTGACTCTCAGAAGTGCAGTCGTGGGTCTCTTCACAGGGGTTGTTTTTTTTGTTATCTATTTACTTTTGACGATGCCACACGTTTTACTTTCCTGCAGCCCGCTGGATTTCCACTTGGCTCGCTGTACGCATGCTTGATTCTTAAAAAGTACCGCTTTGTAGTGATATACAGATATTGGGAGGGAATTATGAGCTTTCTGGCGCACGTCACTTTAATTCCGCTAGTTCAAAAAAAGGTGAGGCAAGACAGATGGGTAAAACAGCAAGAATAATAACCTCATTCATAAAACAGACGCCTACATAAAAGAATGATAACAACCTTCATGCGCCAAATGCAGAGCTGTTTACTGGATACGTGTAGGCAAGCAACAAGGGAAAGTGGCCGCCTCAGGTGCAAACAGCTGCTCGATCCAGGGATAGCTCTGCTGGCTGAGGCCACAACCCACACAAGCTGTGTTTTTCTGAGGCAGTTTATAATTTAGTGACTGAACCTGTGACATGCCTATAAAATGAGGGATAGCTTTGTTCTAAAACGCATCTGCCTGCAGCATCGATCTCCATATTCTGAGGATAGCGCTTCATTCCAGAGCATCAGACTTCTAACTTCTGTGTAAGAAAGGCGTTGTTGTGGTGTGTAATGGTGAAACTTGCACCATCTGTGTAATCTGAGGAATAGCTGTGCTTTCTAATGCTTCAGCTTGTAGCACGCACTAAAACTGAAGGGTAGCTCTAATATTAATTCACCTTCACGTCATTGCGCTATTACATTAATAACAGGTCGGTTATCTAATGCACGAACTTGTAGCATTCCTGTAATCCGAGCAACAGCTCTGCTGTTTCGTGTGCTGGCCTCCAACATTTGTGTGACATGAACGACTGCTCTGCTGCCTGTAACACCTGAGTGTGTACGACACATGCGGGCAGTGCACCTGGCTCACATAAGGCCTAGTTCTGCTGTTTGATGCATAAGCCAGAGAGATCTGTGTAATACAAGGGATAGCTTGTCTGTTCCTCAAATATTTAAATGGCCTAAGTACCACATTTCCTATAGAAATGCACCTTCTTATAACGACCAAGCAGCGTGACGGATAGCTGCAGTGTCCAAACGCACATTATTCAAAATCTATAAATCTGAGAGATGGCTCTGCTGTACAATGGACCTGTGAATCAACGTCACATGAGGGAAGTCCTTTATGTTGAATGTATCTGTATGCATTCTCTTTCCTCTGAGCTAGCTCAACTCTTTGCCAGGGCCTCGAAGGTCTTGTGGTCTGGATTCATCGACATTCACTTGCCACATCAGTGTAATCCGAAGGGTAGTTATGTGCCATAAGAAATACATTAATAGTATATGTACGGCCTCAATAAGGCTGAGAGATCTCTGACCTGACCCTAGAAGAAGCGATCGTAAAGAGAGATAGCTCTGCTGTTTATGAAGGTCGCTGTGAATACGCTTGTAACATGTGGTTAGTTCCTTCTACAGCACGAGAGCAGATTAATTTACATATTATCTTTTCAAAGCTAGTTTGGCGTTCTCTAGCCATGTTCCTGACCTGGACTAACCAAATCAAACCTGGGGCTTGCAGACTTCAGCCTCACGTGACGCCAGTTTTATGGTCAGTTACCAGGAATTGGCTTCTTCCTTGGGTAGGGGTATTGTACAAGTTACAGCGCATTGGCGTGCAGCTTTAAGAGAGTTTCATTTGTTTCTTGGTTTGGATGGTAATGCAGACGTGACATCCCTGCTACAGTGGGCCAGTCTGTGGCCAGGAGGGCCATGCCAAGGTGGCGACGGGCCCAGAATCCCTGTAAACAAAATACCCTTGTCTGTGCCAGGCCTTCATTAGGAGGGATTCTGTGCTGGTAGAAAACAACCTGGGATGCTTCCAGCAAAGGAGGGGGTGTAGTCTTGTGATATAAAGATGATTCTAGAGCCAGGAGACCAGGCTTCTCAACCTGATTTCTACATGTGACACGTGGGGTGATCCTAAGCACATCAACCTATCTGTCAAAATGTAAAACTTAAATCAAAACGGACTAATGCCCGAAGCTCTAAAGAAATAACTAGACATTTGCAATTTGAGGATACAAGGCTCGGAACGCTCAGTGGCATGCTGTGCATGGATCAGTAATAGCAACAGGTGACATTTCAAAAGTATGACATTTCAATCAATGAATAGAACTGTGATCCCAGAGGCCAGCCCTCACTATGTGCTCCTTTTCCACAAGCGAGGCAGACGTCTTTGACCAAGACTCTTACTGATAAACTTTCTGAAAATGCATACATTCACATCTAACCACATTAAAAATAGGCCATTCAGATAAAAGGGACCTGAAAATCCATCTGCTTAGCAAAAACTTTCCTGACCAACGTCAACTAACCTAGACTTCAATATCTGAGTTTACTCCTCTCTCTTGACATTCAAGGATAGTTGGTGAGCGGACTGTGTTAACCACCTTATCTTCCATGCTGTATTTTTTTTTTTATCCCTGGTGTTGCTTCCTTACTGCCTGCCTACTATGTAATGCAATTTCCATCTATTTTTCTTTACAGTATGTATGTAAAGCGCTCTGATACCTACGGATCAAGCTAGCGCTATATAAAACTTTTAAAATAAAATAAAAATAAATAACAAACAAACAAGCATTGGCATAGCCAATAGGTCTCGCCTTTGAGACCTTATAAGTGTTTAGCCATGCAACAGCTGATGTTGTAGCACCAAGGATATTGTGCTGCATGACTAAATACTTAGTCCCAAAAGCGAGACCTATTGGCTATGCCAATGCTTGTTTCTCCCTTTCATCCAAGTCAGTCTCCTCCTGTGTGACGTCTGCCTTTAAGAATGCCAGCCCGGCTGCTGTATCTCAAGCGGGCTAGGCTCCACCCCTTCCACGCACGTTGGAACCTTTGTGCGTCTACGGAGCCAGCGGCTGCACCTATAGGTCCCGAGGCCTGGCTTTGCCTCGGCCGCGTGATTTATCAGCAAAGTATGCGAACAGCCAACAAACTTGTCACTCCCAAAGTAAGCACTCGCCAGCTCCTGGAGCGCTGCGTGCAGAGATTAGCAAACGGACAAACACAATGTTGTGGAACATGGGGTGCGGGGGTGAAGGGCATGCTCACATAATTGATAAAACTAAGGACAATCAAATGTTGAAAGTTTCCATCGTAAAATTATGTACAACATTTTCAACCGTCTTTACCTTAAATAGCGGATTTGGAAAGGAAAAATGCAATGATGAGGCGTTAAATGGTATATAACGAATTAGAGGTATCTACTTCACCTACTTGATTGTTTACATTTATTATAAATGTTTTACTTTTCCAGGCCGTTAGGTCGCAGTATGCACAAATGCTTTTCTCCGTTGTCATTAGTACCGTATTGCAACATTTATATAGCTCCACTACCTTCGTAGGCCCCGAAGCGCTACGTCACCTTGCTTTTATTTATGTAATAAGATCCTTTAATTGGTTTATTTTTTGGTTGTTGATTTTTTACTATTAGCTTGACACGCTTGCCAGATAACCTCATGTAATCACAAACAAGCATTTGCAATGCAATAGGTCTCGCATTAGTGAAGTGGAGAGCTCTTGATTTTGCAAATGGAAAACAAATGTGGCGTCCACCTGCCTTTGTTCTGTTATTTATTGCCTTTTATAGCAATTGTGGGACGCCGCTCATTAGATTTAGATTTTAACCCCTTAACTGCTAGGCCTCGCCCCCCATGGGCTTCACGTGTTCCAAGCCTTTTTTTGGCCATATTCCGTAGTTCACGCCTAGGCCCCTCTAAGTTTTTTCCGCTTAAGGTATCTACGTCAAATTTGCACCCTTTTTCCCCACATCCTGAGGATTCTAAAGGTACCCAGGGTTTGTGGATTCCCCTGGAGGCGACCCAGAAATTAGCCAAAATACTGCTACATTAGGTTTTTTGGGCGGAAAAAGTGCTATAGAAGAAACCATCAGTTTTGGTCTCGCCTGACCCAGCGCATGTGCTGGTCTGGCGAGACTTTTTTAGAGGGCTCCAAAAAGTGCTGCCTTGCCAGCTTAGATCTACAGTGCATGTGCGCGGGCGCGCGCGCGCCACGCTTTTCCGCGATTACTTTCACTTTCGCGGCCGCTTTGATGTTTGATCGCGATCGCGATCACTTTCGCGGCCGCTTGGCATAGCCAATAGGTCTCGCTTTTGGGACCTTATAAGTATTTAGTTATGCAACTGTTGCATGGCTAAACACTTATAAGGTCCCAAAGGCGAGACCTATTGGCTATGCCAATGCGTGTTTCCCTGCAAATGGCATCATATGTACATAGGTTTTGTGGTGCTGAAATCACCATCTTCTCAGCTTTCAGGGACAGGCAGACTTTTGTGATTAAGGATGGTAATGACTTATAGTAACGCATGGGTTTCCACTAGTTGCTCTCACTGAAAAATATATCCACATTTTTGGATCTTCCACTTAAGTCACGGTGAGGTAATTTAAATGCGTTGTAAACTTTTTTTTCTTTATGTAATTTGCTTAGCCCTGAAGAAGTCGCGGAACAGTGTGCCCAATGAGCTACGAAACACGCGTTGGCTAAGGAATTAGAACGACCAAAAAAAAACGAAAAAAGAACAATAAAAGAAGAAAATATGATTGTCGACACTGAAATTTTGATCATGTGTGGATTGTAATTTGCGTGTGCTGCTGACTGTTTTCTCACCTGTGTGGGTTGGCCTAGTGTCTGCGACAGGAAACAGCCAAAACGCAACGTAGAAACATCACATTTTTCCAGTGAAATCGGACCCTTTTTATTGCAATGTCCCTAGCTGTGGATTTCGAACCCTAGCTCAGCCCGCACCAAGAGAAACCTAGCAAACCAATACATTTTTGAAAACTAGACACCCAGGGGAATCCAGGATTTGGTGACTGGTGTGGCTTTCACCAGGTTCTGTTACCCAGAATCCATGGTAAACCTCAAACTTCGTTAAAAAGCACATTATCCTCACATTTCCGGTATGGAAAATTCTGGAATCTGTGTGGATCAACAAACTTCTACCCACCCAGCATTCCCCAAAGTCTCCCGATAAAAATGGTACCTCACTTGTGTGGATAGGCCTAGTGCCCGTGACGGGTAACAGCCCACAACGCAACGTGGACACGTCACATTTTTCCAGTGAAAACTGACCCATTTTTGCAATCTGCCTTGCTCTGGATTTTGAACCCTATCTCAGTCGGCATCTAGGGAAACCTAGCAAACCTATACAATTTTTAAAACTAGACACCCAGGGGAATCCAGGATTGGGTTACATGTGCGGCTATCACCAGGTTCCTTTACCCAGAATCCCTTGTAAACCTCAAACTTTCTAAAATAAACCACATTGTCCTCACATTTCTGTGATGGAAAGTTCTGGAATCTGCGTGGAACCACAAAGTTCCACCCACCCAGCATTCCCCAGTCTCCCGATAAAAATGGTACCTCACTTGTGTGGATAGGCCAAGTGCCCGTGACGGGTAACAGCCCACAACGCAACGTGGACAAGTCACATTTTTCTAGTGAAAACTGACCCTTTTTATGCAAAGTGTCTAGCTGTGGATTTTGAACCCTACCTCAGCCAGCACATAGGCAAACCAAGCAATCCTATACATTTTTAAAAACTAGATATCCAGGGAAATCCAGGATGGGGTGACTTCTGTGGCTCTCACTAGGTTCTGTTACACAGAATCACTTGCAAACCTCAAACCTTCTAAAATAAAATACATTTTCCTCACATTTCTGTGATGGAAAGTTCTGGAATCTGCATGGATCCACAAAATTCTACCCACCCCGCATTCCCCAAAGTCTCCCGATAAAAATGGTGCTTCGCTTGTATGGGTAGGCCTAGTGCCCACGACAGGAAACAGCCCAAAACGCAACATGGACACACCACATATTTACAGTGAAAACTGACCCCTTTTTTGAAAAGTGCCTGGCTCTGGATTTTGAACCCTAGCTCAGTCGGCATCTAGGGATACCTAGAAAACCTATACATTTTTAAAAACTAGACACCCAGGGAAATCCAGGATTGGGTGACTTGTGCGGCTTTCACCAGGTTCTTTTACCCAGAATCCCTTGTAAACCTCAAACTTTCTAAAATAAAACACATTGTCCTCACATTTCTGTGATGGAAAGTTCTGGAATCTGCGTGGATCCACAAACTTCCACCCACCCAGCATTCCCCAAAGTCTCCCGATAAAAATGGTACCTCACTTTTGTGGATAGGCTTAGTGCCCGTGACGGTAAACAGCCCACAACGCAACATGGACACGTCATATTTTTCCAGTCAAAACTGAACTTTTTTTTGCAAATTGCCTAGCTGTGGGTTTTGAACCCTAGCTCAGCCAGCACCTAGGACAACCTAGCAAACCTATACATTTTTTAAAACTAGACACCCAGGGAAATTCTGGATGGGTTGACTTGTGTGGCTCTCAACAGGTTCTATTACCCAAAATCCCTTGCAAACCTCAAACTTTGTAAAAAAAACAAATTTTCCACACATTTCTGTGATAAAAAGTTCTGAATCTGGGTGGATTCACAAACTTCCACCGACCTTCATTCCCCAAAGACTCCCAATAAAAATGGTACCTCACTTGTGTGGGTAGGCCTAGTGACCGTGAGAGGAAACGGCCCAAAACACAACGTGGACACACCACATTTTTACAGTGAAAACTGACCCTTTTTTGCAACGTGCCTTGCTCTGGATTTTGAACCCTAGCTCAGCCGGCGCTTAGGGATACCTAGCAAACCTTTACATTTTTAAAAACCAGACACCCAGGGAAATCCAAGATGGGGTGACTTGTGTGGCTTTCATCGGGTTCTGTTACCCAGAATTTCTTGCAAACCTCAAACATTGTAAAAAAACCACATTTTCCTCACATTTCTGTGATGGAAAGTTCTGGAATTTGCGTGGAACCACAAAGTTCCACCCACCCAGCATTCCCCAAAGTCTCCTGATAAAAATGGTACCTCACTTGTGTGGATAGGCCTAGTGCCCATGACGGGAAGCAGCCCACAACGCAACGTGGACACGTCACATTTTTCCAGTAAAAACTGACCTTTTTTTGCAAATTGCCTAGCTGTGGGTTTTGAACCCTAGCTCAGCCAGCACCTAGGACAACCTAGCAAACCTATACATTTTTTAAAACTAGACACCCAGGGAAATTCTGGATAGGGTGACTTGTGTGGCTCTCACCAGGTTCTATTACCCAGAATCCCTTGCAAACCTCCAACTTTGTAAAAAAAAACCACATTTTCCACACATTTCTGTGATGAAAAGTTCTGAATCTGCATGGATTCACAAACTTCCTCCGGCCCACATTCCCCAAAGTCTCCCAATAAAAATGGTACCTCAGTTGTGTGGGTAGGCCTAGTGACCGTGACAGGCAATGGCCCAAAACACAACCTGGACACATCACACTTTTACAGTGAAAACTGACCCTTTTTTGCAATGCGCCTAGCTGTGGATTTTGAACCCTAGCTCAGCCGGCCCTTAGGGAAACCTAGGAAACCTATACATTTTTGTAAACTAGACACCCAGGGGAATCCAGGAGGGGGTGACTTGTATGGCTCTCACCAGGATCTGCTACCTAGAATCCCTTGCAAACCTCAAACCTGTTCAAAAATACCCATTTTCCTCACATTTCTGTGATGGAAAGTTCAACAGTCTGAGTGAATCCAGAAACTTTCACCCACCCTGCATTCCCCAACGTCTCCCAATGAAAATGGTACTTCGCTTGTGTGGGTGGGCCCGCGGCTGGGAAGTACGCAAAATGTATTGTGGAGACATCCAAATTAGCAATCACAAAACTTCCAGGTTTTACAAGGGGGTCACCTGGATTTTTGGCCCGGGCTTGGTGGCCTCCTAGGGAAACCTACTACACCCACACATTTTTAAAAACTAGACACCCGGGGGATTCAGGGAAGTATAGCTTGCGTGGACCCCCCAATGTTCTCCTACCCAGAATCCCCTGCAAACCTCAAATGTAACTGAAAAATCAAATGTTTCTCACATTTAGGTGTGGGAAAGTTGTGGGACTCTTAGTTCACTTATTGCATTGTTGTAGGGGCAAGAATGAATGTTTCTACATTAATTTTTAAAAACCATCTCTTTAAAAAAAAATACTTATTAATGTTTTTTTTTAAAGAGCTTTATATAGCGTGAACTTGACCCAAATCAAATCAGGTATCAGAGCGCTTTACATAGCACCAGTTACGTTACATGAGGACATTCATTTTTTGTTGGGCACGGGGAGATTAAGTGAATTGCCCAGAATCACAGGATGTTCGGTGTCATTACCGAGACTCGAACCCAGTTCCCCAGGTCCGAAGTCGAGCCCCCTAGCCGTTAGGCCAACTCCTCTCCCCGTTCCTACATAATCTGATGTAGTAAGGTCAAACGGTTCTGCACGTAAATGAAATACACTTTTCCTAAGGTCGACTGGTTCTGCATTTTAAGGAAATACATTTTATTTTAATTTTGAAGAGATTTTTGCAAATGTTTACACTTTTGCTGCATGCGGTATTTAAAAATAGTGTTCCTAAAGATAGGTGGTGCAGAATAAACTACTTATTTACTTTCTTTAACTTCAAATAAACCATTTGATAAATATTTGGCTGTTTTATTTTAACGTTGGTGCTGAGCCGAGCAAACAGCAGCCTAGTGCTGCTGTTGACCAGGGGGCTGCATGTAAAGGTCAGGAGGGCCGCATGCCGCCCCAGTGCCATTCTTTGAGTATCACTATCCTGCACCAGTGACACCCAACTCATCCTCTTCCTGACACACAAGACACCACCAGAACCAACTTCACCAACTGCATGACCATGGTAGCAGACTGGATGTTAACCAACTGCCAGAAGCTCAACTATGGCAAGACAAATGTACTGGTCTTCAGCGACAAGACTTCCCCATGGGATTCCACCTGGTGGCCGTTGGAGCTATGACCAACACCCATACCCACAGACCACGTAAGAAATCTAGGGATCATCCTATATGACAAGCTTAACATGATGGCTCAAGTCAAGGCAGTGTGCACCTGCTGCTTCCACACCCTACGTATGCTGTGAAAGATCTTCAAATGGTTGCCTCAGAACACCAGAAGGACCATCACACAGGCACTCTTCACCAGCAGGCTGGACTACGCCAACACTCTATGCCAGAATCTCCACACTCCTTCCCAGACTCCAGACCATCCAAAACGCAAACACAAGACTCATACTCGACCTCCAACGCTGCACCCAAATCACACTGCACCCAAGGAAACTTCACTGGCTCACCATTCACAAGTGCAAGCAATTCCAACATCTCACACACACATACAAAGCCCTACAAAACACAAAACCAGAATACCTGAACAGCCACATATACTTTTACCAATCCGCCAGCCACCTACGCTCTGCCTCACTCAAAAGCAAAACTGGAGGTCGCTCATTTTCCTACATCGCACTCAAGACAAGGAACGACTTCCCTCAAAACATCAGACCCTCCTACTCACTTATTGAGGTCCGCAAAAAGCTGAAGACCTGGCTCTTCATGTAAGCACCTTGGGACCATGCCCCTACACACCTTGCCCAAGGGCCTGGATACCCTCTCGAGCGATTAGTGCGCTATAGAAATCAACTTAAGATAACAATGAGATGAGTAAACCAGTCTTAAAAGGGTGAAATGTGAGTTTGGTGAAGTACTTATGGATACATTTGGTGTGTTGATTCCCCTTAGTTTTATTTATTTATTTCCAGTTCTTATAGAGCGCATGGCTACCCAGATCCGTTTTCCCAGTGCTGACAGGAATCATGAGAGGATAAAATACTAATTATCTAAACAAATGAGTCTTCAGTTGCTTTCTAAAGCTGAGCATATTTCTGTTAGCTCTTAGAACAATTGGAAGGGAGTTCCAAAGCTTAGATGCCAAGAAGACGAAAGAACGTCCTCCACTTCTAGCCTTGTTTTGCCAGGAGTTGCCAGAAGGAAGTAGTTATTGGACCTGAAGGCACGCGCTTTGTTGTATGGAACAATAAGTTGACTCATGATATGCGGTCTCTGGGCATGCTTTACTTTATGTACGATAAATAGAGTAGTGAATTCAATTCTTTTCTTGACTGGTAACCAGTGAAGAGTGATCAAAGTAGAACATTCCGATTGAGTTTTTGGAATGTTCTACAGAATTCTGGCTGCAGAATTTTGAATAACCTCTAGCCTTCTGGTGACATACAAAGGGCTACCTAGGTCAAGATAGTTGCCATAATCTAAACGTGACAGGATGAGTCCCTGTATCACTGTTCTGCGGGTTTCCACGCAAAGCCATTTCATTGTCTTCCTGAGAGCTCTTAGAAGACCGTAGCATCATCCTGCCCGTTTCTTAGCCTGTGAGGCCATGATATGGTCTTTGTCCGGGTAAACTCCCAGACTCTTAATTTCCTATATCAGAGAGGGACGATTACATAGACATAAGGGTTAGGAGAGATGATCCCAGGGGGAGGGGTTGTTGCCAGCCACCATGACCTCTCTCTTGTCGCCCTTCAATTTAATGTGACTGATGGACATCCATTTGTTCACCTGCTCCATGCAGGAAGATAGATTGACTGAAGTTTGGCAGATGTTGGATGTCAGGGAGATGACGATCTGTGTGTCATCAACATACAAAACCATTGTAAAGGTGGCTAAGCAAATAATATCAGCACAGGGGCACACATATGTATTAAACAAAGTGGGGATTAGAGACGTGCCCTGAGGAACACCACCTTTAAGCTGATGGATCTCCGAGAGGCGTGAGCCTTCTCTGACCTGAAAGCTTCTGTTTGCCAAAAAGGAATTCAGGCATTTTAACAAATTGCCTGTGATGCCTAGTGCCTCCATCCTGTGCCAAAGAATAGAGTGGGAGACAGTATCAAAGTCTGCACTCAAATCAAAAAGGATCAGCGCAGCTAAGCCACCTTGATCTAATATTTTCCTAAGATCTTCTGTGGCTAGTAAAAGAGCTGTCTCAGTGCTGTGTAAGGCCCACTTGAGTTGGATGTAAGAGATTGTGAGATTCCAAGAAGTTGGTTAAATAGCCGTTTACCAACTTCTCCAAGATCTTGCTGGAACCGGGAAGCAGATAAGCCTGTAGTCCTCTGCCTTGTCAGGGTCCAGAGAGGGCTTTTTCAGCAATGGACTGATAACTGCATGCTTCCACTGGTCGGGAACTTGTCCCTTTTCCAGTGAAAGGTTGTAAAAGGTAGTCAAAACAGATAGGATGATGTCTCCTCCTTTAGCAGTATGTCTACAGGAGCTGGGTCTAAAGGAGATCCAGATTTAAATGTATTATTGCTTCCCAAACGATGGTGCTATGTAATTGAGGGAAAGTTGAGAAGGTAGGAGTGATTTCGCCATCTGAAAGGCATCCCTCAGCAGCATGAGGCAGATCAAAATCACCTCCCAGTGAGTCATAAATATGACTAACTTTAGCCACAAAAAATGTAGCAAGGACATCACACATTCCCTGAAAGGGGGAGAGCCGGTCCCTGCAACATAAGGTTTCAGGAAGGTGTTTACAATCTTGTAGATGTCTCTAGAGGCTTGTGAGTACCAAGCTATTCAGTTGGTAAAGTCTGTTAGCCTCCCTTTCCTGATTGCATACTGGTAATTGTTCTGTGCTTTTTTTGTGGATGATGTTCCTTTCTTCGTCATATTGCAACCTCCATTTTCTTTCCTCTCTCCTGCAGATTTTCTTTAACTGTCTGATTTCAGGTATGAACCAAGTAACATTAGTCTTGGTTCTGTGGCACTTCAGTGTTTTTTGGATCAAAGTCTCCAGGGATGAATTGATCCAATTCTAAAATGCCATATATACAGTGTTAACGACACCTTCCTGTGAGCATACTGAGGTCTTAATACTTCTTTCCATCGTGAAGTGTTCAATTTAGCCCATGGTCTGATCAGTTTGGGGAAAGGTGCCCTAGGATTGAGTGTATCTGTCCCTTAATAAAAAAATCGACCTATAAATGATCTGACCAGAGTACCGGTTGTGGGTCACTGACCTTTAGATTTGTCAAATTAATAAAAAAAAGAGTCTAGTATATGTCCTTTATTATATGTAGGAAGCATGACTAGCAGAGCAAACTGCAAAGCTGATAAATCATTTAGCAGAGTTACTATCTGTGTACACTTAACATCATCTAAATGAATGTACAGGTCCCCCAACAAAATTTGCTGAATGGAGACTATGGAGTGCTATAATTTCTGGAAGGCTCTGCACCAATTCCATGGCAGGTCCAGGGGGCCTATAGAGTAGCAACCCTGAGAATGTAAAAGAGTGTGTGAGCTTAATTGAGAACTGCAGGTTTTTGGAGCCTGTGATGGGTATTGGATTAGCTCTGCACTCATAACTATCTTTAAAGATAATAGCAACCCCCCCTTTCATTTTTCATGATCGTGTATCCTGGTGGGAGGGCGATTGCAATGTCTGACACGCTGTCGTCTTTTGAACCATGTCTCAGTAAGAAAAAGAATGGTCGGTCGTTGATCTTCCAGCAGAGTAAATATTTCTGAACTGTGTTTAGACAATGACCCAAATTCAAAAGATTCCCAGGCTATTTTGCTGGTGTGAGGAATCTTTATCCACTGACGAGGCTATTAATTGCGAGTTGCTTGGTGAGGCTTTCAATGATGTGAAAATTAAAAAATTGTCTACTTTAGTGGATTGGTTGGCTACTAATACTTCAGATGCATTAAATACAATTAATGAAGAGATGGTAGCCATTTGGGCAATAGTTATACAAAATAGGATTGCTTTGGATATTTTACTTGCAAAGGAAGGTGGTGTGTGCCGTGTAACAAAAGTTCAGCAATGTTGTACACTCGCGCCTGACAACAGCATACTGCATAATAACTATATAAATAGCATAGCAAATATTCTGCATGAAGCCAAAACCTTGGGAGAGACAAGACTGGTGCATAGGAAATTATTGGTTCATGGTTCAGTATAATTGGAAAAGGAATTTCAAGGAATGGTGAATGGTTTGGTGATGTAGGTGGTGGCTTATTAAAAAGGATGCCAACCCCTACTATTATAATTATTCTTAATCTCCGATTTGTCTATTTAACATTTATCTGTTTTAAGGGAGGTTTGAAATACGATGCTAGAAAGAAAAAGAACAAGATGACCAGAAAATGAAAGAGGGAAGATATCGTACTTGATGACATAAAATCCTGTGTCTACAAAAAAAGGAAGGCCTTGGATAAGACAATGATGAAGAAACCAAAACTGATGGATAATTTATTGTAGAGTAGAGTGGGATTGTTTATAAGAATTACAAAATCCTCAAAGAGAGAAAAAGAGACTATTTTTTTAAATGACAAAAGAGTTTATCTTAAGTTACCATAACGAGGTTGCACATTTAATTTACTGGGTCTTTGCGTGTTTGCACTGATATCCATTTTAAATTTGCTGAAGAAAAGTGGCTTTAAAAGATGCATGAACAATGTTTCCTATGTGTATGTTTTTTTCTGCTCTGTGTTTTTCCTTTTCATGAAATAGTCCAAATGGGATTAATTTCATGGTGTTGTTTCCTTGTACTGTATCTATCGGTTTGCCTTAGGCCAATGCCAGGTCATGATGTGCTCATATATTGCAATATTCAAGGCTGTTGCTGCTCAAGCCACATGTATTTTTGTTAATTCTATAATGGCTTATTGTTTAGTTATTTCCCTTGTATGTAGGGTAAAGGTTATTTACTTTATTAATGATTTAGGTGTTTCCTAAAGTAAAATATTTTATGTAACACAATTTCCACAATGTCAATTGGTTAATGTTATATATCTGTGTTAGTACTGCCCTATGATACCACTTCACCCCATGCTGAGTGCATTGTTTTTCACTTCTGTGTAAATATATAATGTGCCCTGTTTGGGAAGGGTGCCAGACTTGCCAGAGACTTTCTAGAGGCGTTTGCTTGCTTCCAAGTAAAGAAGAATCCATGACTCCATGCCAGGTTGCTTATTTGATTTATGCCTAGAGATTTTCCTTTGCCTTGCACTTAAGCAGTTCCCATGTTGGTCTATTATCTGACTTAATAAATAGAATTTTCCTGCCTTTCTTACCAAGCAGTCTTTATGTTAGACTCTTCTCTGATTTATATTAGACTCTCCCTTGACTTACAAACTGAGTAGATTTATGTGAAGTCATTACTGAAATATGTTTTCATTAAAGTTAGTTCACCTATGTTATGACCTCTTGCAATTGACCTTACTGTTGAGCATTATTGATATTGATTTGAATCTGACCAACTATGTTTTGCCTTCTGTAATGATTCTTCATTTTGATTTTTTTTTAATGATTTTGACTTTGAATATTGTCCTGCAAAGGTTTTCTTTATTTGTTCCAGGGCCCTTATCCTTTGAGACTCACAAGCCCCTTATCCGGTGCATCAGCCGTTTGAATTTATTTGTGCAAAGCACCAACATTCCTCTTCAGAATCGTCCATAAAAGCCTATAGCAGCTGCTCTTAACCCGAGGCCTGTGGACCCACGGGGGCCCGCAACACCTACTCAGGGGTCTGCGACTGTTTAGGAAATTAAATGTCACCAGATTAATAAAGTATATATATCTAAAAAGGCGAAATATAAAATTGAACAATTTAAAACACTGCAAATGTGAAGGAATTTAAAATAGGAGGATACAAATGAAGTTTGTATCCTTACCTTGATTTGTGGGGCCAGTGCAAGTGCATCAAACAGAATATAATATCAGCGATTGGTTGTATCAATGAAAGCTGTTGTATAAATGGACTAAAAGAGAGCACGCCTTAGGAGCAAAAAAGACAACATGATAAGCTAGTGTCTAACATATAACTATGTCTTTTTGTAATAAAAACACATTTTGAAATGCTCCAACCTTCACATTAAAACAACCATTTTGATTTTTTAAAAATGTTTTTGCATCTTTTTTTGATGCAGATGCATACTTGTTTCCGTATATGTGTGTGTTGCATTGAGGTTCAAGTCGTAGAAATTGCTTATGCATCCAGTATAGAGTCAGTGGTGGACCACATAACTTAAAATTATAGGAACCGCTGGCAATAGCTTTTTAAATAAGATATTTGTGAAATTGTTCTGCATTGTTGGTCATTTGGCCAGCAGCCCCTCCCTGAGCTATCCCTGAGGTTACACAACCTTACAGACTCAGACCTCAGAAAGCTGAGCCATCCTTACCGTTATGCTGTGACCTCAGACCAGAGAGCTAAGTTTCATGTTACACAGTGTACAAACATAGGCATCAGACAGCAGATCTATATCCACGAGGTTACACAAACCTTACAGGCTCAGGCTTTAACTGAACCACTGTTCTGGTTACACCAGTTTTCAGTGATGATGTCTGGATGACAGAGCAATCCTTCCCTTGTCTTACAGGCACCAGCACCGTCAGGCATCCAGGGAACACATATTGAAGTTGCTGAGATTGAAGACGACAGAGCTATTCATCGGGTTGTACACATCAGGTAGCGTTACTTGTCTTGTTCATAAATGTTACAATTTCATATGGCAGACAGCAGAACCACCCCCTAAGCTTCACCACTCCAGGTCTCAGAAAGAGCTATCTCCCAGGAATAATCCATAGGGTAGCAACCCTATGGATTTGACCATAAGGTCTCTCTTGTTTCCAACCTGGCAGATCCGGGTGGGACAAGAACCTGCCCATCCACAGCTTGTGACATCCCTTCTGTGCACAAGGCATAGTGTATATGGACTCGTGTTTCTCTCACACAAGTGCATGGGCGCTACTTGTCCCGCCTTTGAAATTGAGTTTATTAGTGTGATGGTTGTGACTGATGGCGGAGAGGCAGCTGTTAGGAATATGAGAGACCTTCCAGACTCATTGGAGCAGAGTGTGGGGCCTTTCCTTTGGGCAGACCAGAGTGAGGGAAGGTTCTGTCTTCAGAGTCCTAAATAGGGAGAGGAGCTCACTTGGTCCTTGTGAGAAAGTGCCATCTTTCTTGCATGGTATGCCCCCACTTTTTGCTGAATTGCTGAATGTACTTTGACTGAGTGTGCCCTGGACTCCTGCCAATCAGGTGCCCAGGGCCTATGTTCCTTCCCTAAAAACCTCAAATCCAAATTGGCAAACCCTGGCCACATGTCAGCCCCTGGTAAATGGTACCCTAGGTACCCAGGGCCTTGTGACCAGGGAAGGCCTCATAGGGCTGCAGCACTCATTGTGCCACCCTTAGAGGCCCTGTACCCTAACACACACACACTGCCCTTGCAGGCTGAGTGTCTGGGTACAAGACAAAACAAAGTGTCAACATGGCACACATCCCTGTGTGCCGTGCCCACCACCTACACTGCCCTGGCATATATCAGCCACCCCTCTAGCTGGGTGCCCTATGCCAGTGGTGTGGGCACAGGAGCATGAGTTCTGTGCCCCTACAGTACCCAGGTCCATTCCTGGGCACTGTAAGTGCAGTGCTGCCATTTAAGAGTATATGGTGCTGAGAGCTCGTCAAACACGAACTCCACAGCACCATAATGGCAACACTGAAGACTGAGAAGTTTGGTATCAAACTTCTCAGCACATTAAACCCGCACTGCTGCCAGTGTGGGATTTAATGTACCAAGCACCACAGAGGGCATCTTAGAGATGCCCCCTGAAACCTAACCTACAATCCATGTCTGGTCTGGGAGGCTGCCTAGGCTGCCACACAGCAGACATGTTGCTGGACCCCTGGGTGGAGAGCCCCTGCTCTCCTGGACCTGCAACAATGCACATCCTGGGCGAGGTGCTAGGTCTCCTCCCCCAGGGGGAAGCTTCAAAGGCATCCCGCCTCTGTGAGCTTCCCCAGGCCACTTGCAGCCCCCACTCTGGCGGGAAGCCTGGCCGGAAACCCCAAATAAGGACAGGGGATGTGGCAGCCCCACCCCTCAGGTGGGGAGGCGAGGTGAAGCACATCTCCGGGCGCTCGCCTTCTTGAAGATGGGAGGCCCTGCCCAGTCAGGACTAGGCTACTGCCCGCCTCCCACAGGAGAGTGACAGAATAGGGTGTGTACCCACCCCAGGACAGGGACCCATTGATCCCTGCCCTTTACCTACCTGTAACACCCCTAGGACTTCCCTCGACGCTCCTGACGACGCCAGCAGCCTCAGAACCAGGTACCCCCCCAACCACGATCAATCAAGGGTAAGATTTCCCAACACCAAAAGGCACCCCTGCACCCGGCACCCTGCAGCCCCCTGTGCCCAACTCCGGGGTACCTACCTATCCTCCAACTACCCAACTTACCTCTTGAAGTGCTGGTGGCACCTGAAGAATCTTCGTCCCCGAGCTTGCAGCCTTACTCTGCACCCGGCTGCCCCTGCGCCGCTGAGGGTGTAACAACTGTATCTACCTGACCCTGGGAGATCCCTGAGTCTGTGCCCAGAACCTTAAATCTGCCAGTCGAGTACTTACCCAAAAGCCGATAACTCTATTTTCTCCATAGGGTAACATTGACTGGTTTCTTCTGAAATTTCTTCTGTGTGGAGTTTCTAAAACTTAAAATATTCACCAAAAATCAGCCGAGTAACGACAACGAAAATACTCACCTGCTATTAGGAGAGATCCCAATGATGGGTCTTGGTGCCCAGCACTGACCCTGAAAAATATTCACAACCGTATTTACCAGTAACCCAATTTTATTCCATTGGGAATCATTGACTGTTTTCTGTGAAATTTCTTCTGTCAACTTTTAAAATAGCAAAATATTGCCTAAAAATCATAACAGTAACTAAGTTGACTTTTATCACTTGTTTCTAAGAACTTTCCCAGGACTGATTCTAGGATCCAGTCCTGGATTTACAAAAGTAATCCTGAAAGTAATCTATTGCAAATAACTTGAAAACTTCCATTGAACGCAATGCATTATTGTGTTTGAAATTGTGTTGCCTATTGCAACAACTTGAAACTATTTACAAAAGCCAATTGCATATTGCAAAAGTATTTACCTAAAGCATCTCATTCTGAGAAAGTATATTTTAATACCTATTGTTGGTTCTAAAATAAAACAAGCATATATTTTTTATATAAACCATTGGTCTAGAGTTCAGTTATTGAGTGTGTGAAACCATTTGCTAACTGAGTGTGTACAGCAAAATGCTTTACACTGTCCTCTGATACTGCCTTACTGCTCGACCAAGCTACCACTTTAGAGAGTAAGGTTATATCTAACTTTAACCTCTGCCAAACCTCTGGGGACTGTGGACTCTGTACACACTGTACCTATTTGGAAACAGTATAGACAGAGCCACTTTCTCACAGTCCTGCCTCTTAGTGTAGGGTATTTAAGAACGGCAAACGCAGGGTTCATCCCTCTTCTGCCTCCGTTGTTTTGTGATTGGTGAATGGAAGCTCCGCCCTGTCCCTTGTTGACATGGATGTGATGGAGCAGGTCAAACAAACTTTTGTATACCTCCTCTATTTGCATGAAATTAATCACGTAATCATTCTAAGTATTAACTCGTACTAATTAGTTTAAAGTGGAACCAACCCTTACACCTTGATAAACACAAGATACATGTGGGACTAAAATGCATATTGCATGGCAGAACAACTAAACTAATTAGATGTGGTACGCAAACTAACTTTAGATTGTGGTAAAATAGAGAATTGCATGATTCATGTTGCTTTTGTGATGGTTTGTGCTTTCAGAAATGCAGAATGGTGAGTATTATTGCTTTAAATGTTGCTATAAACTAGGAAAATACTAATATATATTGGGATTAGCGTGGGATTAAACATTAGAATCTTCATTTCTATATTCTAATTACTGTTATGTCTGTTTTTGCCTAAATTGGCATTCGGGCCTGCTAGGCCGCAGTACTTAAAATGGAGCTCCGAGGATGCCGCCGTTATGTGAGCGCGATGTCTATTGCGCAGAATCGGATGGCTCGGGAGGTCTACAAGTGACCTTAGTTCCTGTACTGGCATGTCCCTTGTCAAGGATAGAAGCGTCTCATGGGAAACCAGTCGGACATGAGAAAGCCCGGAGAACTTACAAATTGAATTGGATTAGCCAATCGGAACAGTTTCTACCCCTAAAATTGTTGCATATTGATCTGAAGTAAGCGGGAAAAAGGGTATAAAAGACTCTGACCTGAAAAGGGGGTGGTTCACTGGGATGATTGTCTATGGCGTTGAGTCTACGTTGAGCTGATGAAGATTTCCATGGTTTAACTTGGGTTTCTTTAAATTCGAGAGAGCGATTCCATCTGATGGTTTGATTATTGTCGTGGGTTGGACAGTTTATCTTGGAGATTGTCGCAGAGACTTGAATAATCCTCTGTGTGATCGGAGGGTTGCCAATTTCGAGATTTTGGTAAATATAATGCTATGCAAATCTGTGCTTATGTTCTAAAGATTTGATGTCTTTTTGAAATAAATCGAATTATGTTATATTCTGTAGCGCCTAAATGTTAATGCAGAGCAAAATAATATTAGATAAACGAAATTTGGATTAATAAAAAATGAGTTTGTGATTCTTTAACTGAGTACTGAATTTAAACAAATGTTTCCTAGGCTTTAAATTGTGTTTTAGCTGGTTCTAAATCACCATCAACCAGTCCAACTAATTGGTCCATCGACCAAGTGGTGGAATGCCTTGAAGTCAAAGTCAGGATTCTATAGGTGCAGATGTGTATAATGTATATAATGTAAAGGAATTACTCCCGACAGGTAACAAGGTAACCCCACATGTCCAGCGCTTTTTCTCCTGTGTACAGATTCGTGTGAGACGAGTGCGTGTTGGTGTTATGGGCCCCACCAATGAATGAGTGTATGGATGAGTTAGTATGGTGACAAGTCTGTGACATAGGGAGGATATGTAAATTTGCCTTTTCCGCTGGAGCAGTTTTCTTGGTAGCAGAGGATGGTTTTATTGCATTGGTTTGGTGATTATTGATTTATGTTTAACACTTTATGTTGAGTTTGAGTTGCGTTTTATGGTGTCAATTGTTTTAAAGTCTTCCGGAAAGTAGGAAGTTGGTTGCCCTGTATGCAAGCAGGTGAAATGTGTGGCAAGTGAAGTCGCACAGCGCATTGTCTGGTTTCAATGTGGTAACATCGTCGTTTGTTATCTTTAGGGACATTTACCGTATGAATGTGTGTGAGTGAAATAGCAATAGGTTCTCTTGTGAAACTCTGGCCTTAATTCTCAGGAGCATTGTAGTCTCCACATGTGTTTTATCCCCAGAGAAACAGTTTGCCTTTTGCTTGTTAGAAGGGTAAGTTAGAGGGAAGTGCTACTTCATCGGCGAAACGAAAACTTCTGTGGTAGGGTAGAGGTAAGCGTTGCCTACTGGAAGTACAGAATTCTTGTGTAAATGGATAAACCATCTCTTTGGTTTTGCGAAACAGGCAATGGAGATGTTTTATGTTGTTACTAACAGGTTTTAATGAAAGAAAACGTTTGCCGATAACATTTTGTAAAGGAGGGGTCAGCAAGAGCAGGAGTAGCGAGAAAGGCTGACGTCAGAAAGGTCGCGCTGGGATTGGACAGCTGTAGGGAAACAAAGCTTTCACTGATTGGTGCGTTAGTGTGAGTCGTGCTGGGATTGGAGAGCTTCAGGAGTGATGTAAACGCCCAGGATTGGTGCATTAGTGTGAGACGCGCTAGCATTGGACAGAATACGGGAAAGCTGTGAAGGGAGTGATTTACAAAGCCTAGTGATTAAGAACTTTGAAATTTAAAAATGATGTACTACGATCCACCTGAGAAAGAGAAAAAATCATGGTTTGGGAAAATTAAAAACCTATTTAAGAAGGATAAGCCGATTGTGACTAGGGAAGGTCAGATACTTCCTCCACCGAAATCGCCTGCATCTTTTATGGTAGCGTAATATTGGTACCATACATGTATCTGTTTGGAGAATTGGGCAAAGTATACTAAAGACAATGGGGTACTAGCGTTTCCAGAAAGTGGTTCGTTTAGTATGGCGGTATTACGAAATTTGAGAGAAAGAATGATGAGGTTAGAACCGAAACCTAGACCTACTCAGTTCGAGGCTTTGACTGAGTGGGAAAAGGAGATGTATGATAGGGAAAGGCATCGGAGTCGAAGGAGGTACAATTACATGTTTGGTAGACATTGTGGTCAAGAAAGTCATGATGACAGAATGAGAAGATGGCGGAATGCGAATATGACTGATGGTATGTTTCCTCTGAGGAATTCTGAAGAGGCAAGTGGCAGGAAATGTACAGAAAAGAGAAAAAGCACAGGGTCAGAAGGTTATAGATATGGAGTGAGTGAATCAGAAGATGAAGTGCTGGAGGACATGTTTTATAGAAATCCGCCCCATATCAACAGAATTCTACGATACTGACGCCGAGTGCGCCGGTAAAAGAAGCTATAATGAATAAAGAATTTGAGCAAACGCCACCTAATTTGAGAAAAATTCATCCAATAAAAAATTCTGAAATGCCACAACCCGTTAGAACTGGAAATGAAAATTCAGCCGAGTTAGCTAGAACTACCCTTGTATTAACTGAGAAAATTAGATAGTTAACTAAGAATATGGAAGCGGTGACCGTACCTGTAACTATAGGACCGGTAATGCCTGTCTTTGATAAACAGAAAGATAGTGAGCATTGTTTAACAGTTCCCTACAATAGTGGTAGACAAATAGAGACCGAAAGAAGCGGTTCTGGAGGAAATGAATGGAAAAATGTGGCAGGAACATCAGGGTTGAGTACTCCTAAAAATTTGACTGTAAATCAAAGCCCAGCAAGTAAGACCCTTATGACAACAGAATCAGCAACAGAAACCCCGGAGAGAAATACGAATAAAATAAGAAGCGAGACAACTCCTGTTGGTCCCACTTCTGAAGTCTTAAGTGATTGGTTAAGAAGTTTACAGAGAAAAGTTACAGAACCACAACCTCTAGAAGTAGCAAAATTAAAGATAATGTTAGAAGAATTAATCGTAGGAACCATTCCAACTGAAAAGTTAAAAGCATATCAGGATGAGGAACTAATGTTCCTCTGCAAAAGTTTAACTTGGAGAGCGAGAACTTTGCACGAAAAATTAGAAGAGACAGCGAGTGAAATGGGAATTGATTTTGAGAAAATAAGGTCATTACAAAAACCATATAGAGTAGATTTTTCTGGAAAGGCTTTTGAAAACTTGAATACGACAGGAAGATTGACCCAAATTAAAGAACTGATTGCCTTGCTAAGGAAATGGAGTGATGTAGTTCGGTGGAAGAGTAGATGGTTCCGAAAGAGAGAGGAAACTACAGATAAGACTTTCTCAGCATTCCCAGTGAGAGAAAAGGAGCCAGTGGTAACAGAATGTCCGATGAGGGAAATCCCAGGAGGAGGTTATGTACATGTTCCTTGGACTAGAAAGGATATTGTGTACTTTACCAATGATTTTCCAAGGCTAAGAGAAAAACCAGTTGAATGGTATCGGTAGGTGGAAAGATTTGTTAAACTGTCGAAAGTGTTGTGAAAAGAGCTGAATGGTCTTTTTGATCTAATTGTACCTGCAGATTTATGGGCAGAATGTAAAATTACAATAGATTGGCCAACGCTAGAATATCCTAGGGATCCTAAGACGGGAGCCCCTGATTCAGAAGTAATGAAAAAATATGATCAGGTAATTACCTTTTTGAAAAATAAAGTACCTCAGAAAGAAACTGACTGGGTAAAAATTGATAGAACTCACCAAGAGGCTAAAAAAATTGTTCATGCATATTATGAAAGGTTGTTGTTAGCTTTTAAGCAATACAGTGGAGATGAGAAATTAACCGAAAAGGGTCTGAGTCATTTTGTGTATAGATTTGTTTATGGTTTAAAACCTGAGGTTAGTGAAATGATCAAACAGCATACAGTAGATTGGCAGAATAAAAAGATAGATGAGGTGTTACGACATGCAAAATATTTTAGTGATGAAATTGAAGCCAAACAACGTAAACTGAAATAAAAGGCAATGTGGGCACAGGTTAAGGTAGCAGAGCGACAGGAAGCCCAGTTGATCGAACAAGCTAGTGGCATGGGCCAAGTTAAATTGAAGCCTAATATAGGAAAGGGAAAAGGGCAGGTCAGCATAGAAGAAGCTAAAAAGAAGTGGCCATGTCATAATTGTGGAAAATTAGGACATTGGAGGTCCGAGTGTAAATTGCCACCGAGGGCTAATGGTGATAATGCATCATTGAATCCACAGGTGCAGAATGAGGTGAGTTGCCAACCGCTGCGACAGCAGCAGGTTGTTACCCAACAGTGTCAGGTGCCAAAGCCACCGTTTCCACAGCACGTAAATCCTCAGAGATAGGGAAATGAGACAGGATTCTACACCGAGGAACAGGTAACAAAGCTACCACGCGCTAGTGCTGTTTCGCAGTATTGGCTGCAATGCGATGAGAGTGAGTCAGAAGAGAGTTCTTGACGGTGCCTAGGAGAGGAAGAGGAGTGCGTACTTGGCGCAACTCTAGAGATAGACCAGACAGGACCTTTTGTGGATGGAAAGGTGAATGAAGAGAACATCACTTTCCCAGTAGATACTGGTGCTACTCGTTCAACTGTTAGATCAGCTGATGTTAAAAATCTTCCTCTCTTTGGTGAAACAATCCAAGTAGTTGGAGTCTCAAACAAACAGATAAAAACTTATCTTACGGATCCTGTTAAGGTTAAAGTAGGAAAATTCACCGACATGCATCGATTTTTCCTGTGTGACACTAGCCCCGTAAATCTGTTGGGGAGAGACTTGTTGTATAAGATGAATTGCACTATTTTCTGTACCCCTGATGGCATTGCTTTTGAAACTCCTGACGATGTTCTGTATAGAATGACAATGGCAAACTTAAAACCTGAGATCACTGAGGCATTTGTTGTATTTGATCCGGAAGGATTGCCTCAAGAGTTAAAGAAAACCGTAAAACCCGAAGTATGGGATTTCACAGGAGAAGATATTGGATTGATGAAAAGAGTAGATCCTGTGAAAATAATTGTTAAGGAAGGAGTAAATTACCCGAATATTCCTCAGTATAAACTGACACCAGAAATAATTGCAGGAGTAACGCCTGTAATTGACAGAATGATTGAACAAGGAATTCTGAGAGAAATAACGAGTAGTCCATGTAATTCTCCAATCATGGGTTTGAAGAAACTGAATGGGACTTTTAGGATAGTACAGGATTCGAGAAAAGTGAATAAAATCGTTGTTCCATGCTGTCCCATTGTACCGAACCATTCGGTAATCCTATATCAGATTCCCCATGATGCAGAATGGTACACAGTCATTGACTTGTGTCATGCTTTCTTTTCTATCCCATTGCACCCTGATAGCCAACAAAGTTTTGCGTTCCGGTTCGGCGAGCGTATTTTGGCGTGGTGCCGTATCCCTCTGGGGTATACAGAAAGTCCATCTATATTTAATCAATCAATCAATATTACTTTATTTCGATTTAAATTTATAAATCATGAAAAGCATACAATAAAAAACAATCATTAAAATACAATTTTTTTTTTTAAAGTTATTAAAAATATAAGAAATCTTTCCAGAATAAAAAAGAGTGCTTTAGAATGGTCGAGCTTTCAGTAAACATAGCTAAAAAGAGTTTAATATTTACACGATTATATCATTAAATAAAATCAATGATTCTTTAATCTAAAATCTTTCGATGATAAACAATAGACTTCAAGAAACTGGCTACTGTAAATGTCAGTAAATCTCCTTCCAGCATCTGGAGGAACAAAAATGCTGGGCGACATTGCCTGAATCCTAGACTCCTCAGAATAGGAACAAGAAGTTTTTTCCTGCTTTCTGCAAAAAATTTGCAGAAAAGGATGGTATGCATGGTTGTTTGTGGTGATATGAGGTCACAGGGGCAAACAGGTAAATCTTTTACCCAATTATTCTGGACTGGAAAGGCTATTATTCGGTGGAAAATATTCATCCTGAGTCTTACCAATAAATAGCGCTCATGGTTTGTCATTTTTAGGGTCAGATATGGCTGCAGGGTTGGGACCAGTTGAATCATTAGGCTGTGAGTGACAGATGGTTTAGTTACTTCACTCAATAGCCTCAGCTCCTCCAGATGGGCGAGTGCTTTGATTTTTAGAGTTTTTCTTGACACCTCACATATTGACGAGGGATCGTAGAAATACTTGTCCCAGCCCAAACCGTGGAGGAAGGTTGCAATATACCTCAGCCACTTAGACCTATGAGCGTTATCCAGGTTTAAGCAGTCCAAGAGAAGTGATTGGGAAAGATTGGCTTTATCTGAAGTCCATATTTTGCGCCAAAGCAAAAGAGGCTCCACTTTTGCTAGGTCCACCAGATGTACAAGTCCCAGTTCTAGGTGGCAAGCGAAGGTGCTCGTACTTCCCGGGACTGAAAGGAGAGACCTTAAAAAACAGTTTTCGACTTTCTGGATGATATCTAAGTTCACAAAGCCCCATAGGCCAGCCCCATACAAGGCCACTGACAAGCATTTGGCTTTATAAATCTGAATGATTTCATTTGGGGCTCTATTGCCCAATTTCCTAATAAAGTTAAGAAGGGCTGTGACTGTTCTCAGGAAAAGTAGTCTTCGGGTTTCCACTGCTGCTTTCCATGATAATTTGTTGTCTATTATTATGCCCAGATAGGAGTAAGTGTGGGTAGTAGCTATCTTTTGGTTGTTCAAAAAAATGCCCCTCATTTTATTGGCATTTGTACGGGAAGAGTTTGACCTCATGATGAAAGTTTTGGTTATGTTTATCCTGAGGTCAAGGCTTGCCATGAACGTGGAATATCTACTCAGGTTTTTTTGTAGTTCGCAGGGAGTACGTGCCAGTATGACCGAGTCATCTGCATAAAGTAATGCAGGTATTGGGCGTTTACATATCATTGGGAGGTCCTGGGAACCCTTCAGCATTTCCTTCTCCAGTGCGTTAGTGTATAATGTGAAAAGAAGAGGGGCAAGGACACATCCTTGTCTAACTCCTTTTTCTACTGGAAAAGGGTCGGTCAGCTCCCCCCCCACCCCATAACGAACACGAGCAGAAGCCTTTGCATAAAGTTCCCTAACATATGTAAGTAAATTCAGGGGGACCTCCATGTCAGCCAATATTACCCATAATTTGGAATGGGAAACACAGTCAAACGCGGCTGTCAAGTCCACGTAGACCATGTATAGGTCACCCTTTTTAATGTGGACATATTTATCAATTAAAAGAGAGAGGTTAAGGGCCTGCTCTATAGTGCCCATGCCCTGTCGAAACCCATATTGTAAATCAGAAATGACCCTACCTTCATCAGCCCAGCCTTGTAGTTGTTCAAGGATAACTCTCCCTGCCAGCTTGCCCAGGGAGTCTAACAAGGATATTGGGCGATAGCAGGATACAGAGTCCCGGTCACCCTTCTTGAAGATTGGGACTAATATAGATTTTGACCAGGATGGTAGTAAGCCCATCTCACAGGTAGCGTTCAAAACTCTGGTTAAAATAGGTGTCCACAAATCCGTTTGATCTTTGAATAGATCAATAGGGACTCCGTCTGGGCCCGGTGCCTTCCCGTTTTTGCTTGCGTTCAGGGCCAAAACGATTTGTTCCAAAGAGAAGTGAAGGTCGATAGGGTAGATTGAAGATGGTTCTTCTAATGTTTTAGGGTTCAAGCTGTGTGAATGCAGCGCTTCAAGTGACTCTTTATCTACCGAAAAAATATTAGAAAAATGCCGGACCCATTCCTTTTCCTCAATGGCTACATCTAGCTTAGCGTGATGTGTGTTATCAAAAAAAGGAGACTTTACTATTTGCCAGAAAGCTGTCATGTTTTTTTGGGAGCAAGTTTCGTGCAATTGTTCCCAAAGCTGAGTTTTTAGTTCTTTTTTCCTGGTTTTTAGGATTTGGTTATAGACTTTCCTAAGAGTTACTATCTCTTGTGGGGACCTTGTTGTTTTTCTTAGTGCCGATTTTAAGTTGGAATATGCGGATGTGCAATCATGGTTGAACCAACCTTTTTGTTTATTTGTGTGTTCTTTCCACCCACAATGCTTCATTGATTGCCACGACAATCAGTTTGAAGCTAGTAATTACCTCCAAGTTGCTAGAATGTGGATTAAGACAGGTCATGATGGGTAAGTTAGCGCTTGTGATCACTTGTTTGGTCAACTCCATGGGCACTACATTTCCCCATTTAAGGGCATAACCGTTTAATCTAGAAAGTGCTAGGTTATTTTGTGAAAGAATGGTTCCCGTACCTCTCTTTGGCTTATGGGCCAAGGAGAGGGAAATGCTGAGAGGATAATGATCACTTAGCAAGACTAGGTGTCTGGTGAAGACAACGTTTTCTGTCCTCTCAGCATTTGAAAGTAAGATGTAATCTATGGTTGTTGAATATCCTCTCCCAAAAAAAGTGGGAGCCAAACTTTGATTCTTTTTGCTCCTAGAATTTGCCTGAACCAAATCTAGATCAAATAAAATTTCATTTAAGTAGTTACCCAGGGTGGAATGTCTAAAGTGGGAAATTGAATTGTCAAATTCATCCACTATGCCACATATGTTCTTATTTGAAGTATGGAGGCAAGGACCTAAGTTGAAATCCCCCCCCAAACGATCACCGCGTCACTTTTTTTCCTTGTTATACTAGTTTTTAGTGTAGTCCGCATCTGAGATACCACAGTGATTATTTCAGTCTCTGGGAGGTTGTTGTAAAAATTCACTATGATAAATCTGTCCCCGTCATATAAGGTCAACTCAAGAATCTGGGCGTTTAAATCAAAACTCATGGGGACTATTTTTTTTATGTTTAGGAGGTTTGAAATGTAGATTGATAAACCTCCTTTCGCTCTACCTGAGGCAGAGGGTTGGGCTGAAGAGAAAAAGGTTTTATAGCCTGCCATGTGTATTGGTTCGACAGTCCAAGTCTCCTGGAGTGCCAAAATGTCGAATGTAGGGGCAAAATTGTTCCATATATCGTTATTAACCTTAGAACGTTGGCTTGCAACGTTCCAATATAGGAACGTTATGTGGGGACTTATCTCATCTCCTTGACCGGTCTTAGAAGTGAAAATGTGGGGGTGTTTAGAATTATGTTCTGTGTTTAAGATGGAATTAATTTTTTCCACGGATGGATGGTTAAATAAAAAATCCGTGGATACTGAGGAAGTCTGGACATGAGTTAAGATGACATCCTGGGGCGTAAGTATATCAGAATTGGAGCTAACACGATACTGGTGGAAATCTTTTGTGGGCTATCAGTGTTAGTAATTTCTGCCCCTTGTGACTTCAGTCAATCCACTCCTTCCAGGTCTGTGAATTCAGCATATCGATTGTAGAGGGGTAAAGAGTAATCGTCCTGATTTGGACGAAGGGGATGAGAACAGTGGTTCTGAGGTTGGTGAAAGGGTCTTGGGTGTGGACAGAATTCTGGATAATGTGAGATGTGCATATCTCGATTGCTTTGTCGGTTATAGAGGGGCCTAAAAAAAGGATCCTGATGCTGGGACAAGGGACTAGTGCACCTATCCAAATTTTGAGTTAGATGGCTTATGTTGGTTTTAGCCGGAAAATGTGCTCTAGGATAGAAATAGGTCAGGTCGTGTACCTTTATTGAATTGTAATAATTGAAAGAGGAGTAAGTTAAAATATGTTTTACAGCTCTTTTGTCTCTAAAATTGATTGTTATGATGTCACCCTTGATATCTTTTCTCCTACTTCCCAACCAGGAGAGACGCCTAACAAAAAGGATTTCCCCGTTGATCTCCGGAGATAGAGGGCATTTTTGTCCGAGCCAAAATATAACTTTGTTTTTTAGTTGGGAGTGGCCTTCTCTTTTCCCGTCCTCTAAGGGAGGGACTCCAGTTAGGACCACTACCAAAGGAACAGCTTCTGGAGGAAGGTCAACATTACAGTGTGGTTGAATGGGTGACCTTACCAAATCTTGATGGTCAGTATGTATTTCTGTGGGTTGCTTCAATTTTGGTTGGAATTTAATTTTCGAAGCAACCTCCAACTCCAAGTCTTTGGGGGGACCATCAGTACATATCTTTTGAAAAGACAGCGTATGCTGGATGTTTGATTTTGGCGAGCTAATAGCTCTAGTAGTTGGTCTATCTTGATTAGGGTTGGTTGTGAACGGTAGACTCATTGAAGGGACTGAATGAAGCTTAACTATATCCTTAGTTCCCTCTTTAATGTCCTCAAGTTTTTTTTCTAAGTTCCCCAGTTGAGACGCTATAACTTTTAGTTTTTCTGTTAATGGTAATATAAGGGATCTGATCATTATCCCAAAATTCTCCAGTAATACGTGGTTTAATGTTTCACTTTGTGAGTTAGATGTTTCTGATGTGAGAACTTTGTTTGCGGAGTTACTTGGTTTGGTTATTAATATTTTGCTTTTGGGCTTTGATTTTTTCAGTAGAAAGCCCTTCTTTTTCCTTTTTTTTGGTATGGGGTCTTGTGGTCGAGGGGTTACCAGAATGCTAGGTTCGCTTAGCTGGATTAACTCTACAGATGGCGAGCGAGCCCTCGCGACAGTTTTTTCCAATGATGTCTTATTCATTAGGGGAGATGGAATTTTATCATTTACTATGTCTAGGGAGGGAGTAATGTCCCTAAGAAGTAAGGGAATATCATCTCCGAAAGAGACATCAGAGCCATCTCTATCATATGGAGTAATGCATTGTAAGGAGGACATTTCCTGTGAGGGAAGATCAAGTAGGCGACTGTTTTTTGCGTGTTCTACAGACCGACGTCTTTCCGCCCGTAAATCCTCTAGAGCTATAGCCTTGTCAATTTCTGTAATGGGTCTAATGACGAAATTGTCCAGTGTCCCACATTTAGTAAGTCCTCTCCCAAGAGGCTTGTCTTTTGGGGCAGGCATACTCATAGTTGGTGTTATTTAAACAGTACGTCTACTAGTATGGTAATAGGACCAGTGCATATGGTGAAAGTACTATATAACAACTTTAACACCTACGTCAACACTAAGGGTGTTTTTGTCAACTAGACCACTTACGGGGTATTTTAGGCTCTGGAACACATACTGAACATCCTATTTGCGACGTAAGGGCCGTGGCCCAGTCCAGTCTTTTCGGTCCTCTGAGGGCCTCAGAGGGCCCGCCCTTTGCCCGGGCTTCGCCCGGCGCCGTCCGCGTGCGGTCTCGCGACGCGGGGAATGATGCCGTTTTTATGCGCCTCCGGGCGCTGGGCTGATGACGCTGTGTCTGTCCTGGGGAATCTGGGAGCTGTAGTCCGGTTTTGCCTTCACACCACACTGCGGCCGCGAAATCCGGTGCGCGGCGGCGGGAGTGAGGAGATGCGTGTGCTGGCCACAGATTAGCAAGGGGCAGAGTCTGAAGGTAGGTCCATGGGCAGCCAAGGGCGACAACAAGGAGACACCCGCTCCGCCGGGAATGATGCCGTTTTTATGCGCCTCCGGGCGCTGGGCTGATGACGCTGTGTCTCTCCTGGGGAATCTGGGAGCTGTAGTCCGGTTTTGCCTTCACACCACACTGCGGCCGCGAAATCCGGTGCGCGGCGGCGGCAGTGAGGAGATGCGTGTGCTGGCCACAGATTAGCAAGGGGCAGAGTCTGAAGGTAGGTCCATGGGCAGCCAAGGGCGACAACAAGGAGACACCCGCTCCGCCGGGAATGATGCCGTTTTTATGCGCCTCCGGGCGCTGGGCTGATGACGCTGTGTCTGTCCTGGGGAATCTGGGAGCTGTAGTCCGGTTTTGCCTTCACACCACACTGCGGCCGCGAAATCCGGTGCGCGGCGGCGGGAGTGAGGAGATGCGTGTGCTGGCCACAGATTAGCAAGGGGCAGAGTCTGAAGGTAGGTCCATGGGCAGCCAAGGGCGACAACAAGGAGACACCCGCTCCGCCGGGAATGATGCCGTTTTTATGCGCCTCCGGGCGCTGGGCTGATGACGCTGTGTCTGTCCTGGGGAATCTGGGAGCTTTAGTCCGGTTTTGCCTTCACACCACACTGCGGCCGCGAAATCCGGTGCGCGGCGGCGGGAGTGAGGAGATGCGTGTGCTGGCCACAGATTAGCAAGGGGCAGAGTATGAAGGTAGGTCCATGGGCAGCCAAGGGCGACAACAAGGAGACACCCGCTCCGCCGGGAATGATGCCGTTTTTATGCGCCTCCGGGCGCTGGGCTGATGACGCTGTGTCTGTCCTGGGGAATCTGGGAGCTGTAGTCCGGTTTTGCCTTCACACCACACTGCGGCCGCGAAATCCGGTGCGCGGTGGCGGGAGTGAGGAGATGCGTGTGCTGGCCACAGATTAGCAAGGGGCAGAGTCTGAAGGTAGGTCCATGGGCAGCCAAGGGCGACAACAAGGATTCTAAAGAAGTCCCTGGAAGATTTAAAAATGCCCGAAAGTTCAGTGCTCGTGCAATACATCGATGACTTATTGGTGGCGTCGAAGACACAAGAGGCATGTGTGGTAGACACAGTTGCACTGTTAAATCATTTGGCGGATGGAGGACACAAAGTATCCCCATCGAAGTTACAGTTTTGTCAAAAAGAGGTACAATACTTAGGTCATAAGATTGAAAAGGGTCTGAGAAAGGTGACTGTGGACAGAATTAGAATAATAAAAGGAATGAGAGCACCAATGACAGAAAGAGAAGTCAGAATGTTTCTTGGGATGGTAGGATATTGTTGCCAGTGGATCAGCAACTTTTCACTGATTGCAAAACCATTGGTACACTTCACAAAAAGTGATGTGAAAGATCCCCTTGAGCTGAATAAAGAAGAGATGAAAGCTTTTAGACAATTGAGAGACAGCTTGTGTGACGCACCGGCTCTTGGAATGCCTGATTACGAAAAGGAATTCGAGCTCTATTGCAGTGAGAGAGATGGATGTGCACTTTCTGTGTTGGTACAAAGTCACGGAAGATTGGACGACCGTTTGCCTATTTTTCGGCTGTGTTAGATCCTGTAGCTGTAGCTTTGTCTGGTTGTTTGAAAGCAGTGGCAGCCATGTGTAAAAGTTTGGAACAGAGTGAAGGAATTGTGATGGGATATCCTGTGAGAGTGTCTGTGCCCCATGATGTTGCAATCCTTTTGACAAGGAGCAAGACATAATTCATGACGCATAGTCATCTGACCAAATATGAAAAGGTCATTTCGGGTGCTACAAATGTAAGTCTTGTAAGATGCACTAATGTGAACCTATCGACCTTACTACCTGATGCCGTGAATGCAGAGGTGAAGGATGATGTTGATCATGACTGTTTGGAAGTGCTTGATTTTTGCACCAAACCGCGTCCGGACATAAAAGATGTGCCCCCGAAAGAGAATGACTATGTGATGTTTGAGGATGGTTCATGTTTGCGAACTGGAGAAGGGATTTTGAGTACTGCATATGCTGTATGTACTGTAGCGGCTGTGTTGGAAGCATCCTGTTTGAGAGGAGTACGATCTGCTCAAGTTGCTGTGTTGTTTGCACTGATTAGAGCATGTAAGTTAGGAAAGAATCTGCGATTCACTGTGGTTACTGACAGTCAGTATGGGTTTGGAGTGGTGTATGATTTTGGGCAGATTTGGTCCCAAAGAGGGTTCTTGACGTCAAGTGGAACTCCAATCAGAAATGCAGAGATGGTTGGAAAATTACTTGAGGCGATACAGCTGCCTAAACAAATTGCAGTTATAAAATGTGCAGCGCATACCAAGGGAACTGGCTATGTGTCAGCAGGGAATGAATTTGCTAATGACATAGCACAATATTGTGCGCAAAACCAAAACTCATTGAATCGTAATTGGGAGAGGGAAATGGAGTCATGTCCCTTGCTTTTTACTAACACTGTGAATACATGGGCTGAGGTGAGGCAGTTACAGGAAGAGGCAGGAGAAGAGGAAAAAAAACAGTGGATAAAATCAGGGTGTGCACCACGAGAGATAGACAGAGTTTTGGTTTATCGCGATGGAAGACCAGTAATGCCTGATAGCATGATCTCTACCATGGCACGGATGTACCATGGGCAGGCTCATATAGGTAGGGACGCCATGATCAAACTCTTCAAACAGACCTGGTATAATGCAAAGTTTCGGCTTATAGCTGAAAGTCTTTGTCAGAGATGTCTTATATGCCAGCAACATAACCCAGGAAGAAAAACGGTGGTAAGCTTAGGAACCATAGGACGGGAGGGAGGTCCTTTCACTCGAATGCAACTTGATTTCATTGAAATGCCCCCATGTAACAGGCTAAGATATGTACTGGTGATTGTGTGTCTGTTTTCAAGTTGGGTAGAGGCTTACCTGACTAGAAGGAATGATGGAGTTACTGTAACAAGACTCCTACTGAGAGAGTTAATTCCAAGATTTGGTTTCCCAGTAACGATTGAATCAGATAGAGGAACGCATTTCCAAAACGAAATTATAAAATTGATTTGTGAAGCATTGAATGTACAACAAAAATTACATTGTGCTTACCGACCAGAAGCTTCTGGAGTGGTTGAGCAGGTAAATGGCGCCATAAAGAACAGATTAGGAAAAATGTGTTTGGCCACAGGTCTAAAATGACCAGATGTCTTGCCTCTTGTGCTTATGACTACAATTCCTTATAGGAGCACTGGTCTGAGCCCCCATGAAATTATCATGGGTAGGGCAATGAGACATGTTTTCATTCCTGTCAACAAACTGCTGCCTATATCTGATGACTTCATCTTGGATTATTGCAAGGGGTTGGCTGATACAGTTCATTCTGTGCTTCATCAGGTTGGACCAGATGCGACCACTCTCGAAAAGAAGCCAGCTCATGACTTGAGTCCTGGAGATTGGGTACGCATCAAAGTACACAGAAGGAGAAATTGTCTGATTCCACGCTGGGGGAAACCACGTTAAGTGATTCTGACCACTATGACTGCTGTGAAGTGTGCAAAGGTAAAGAATTGGATTCATGCCAGTCACACTCTTCGAGTCCCTGGTCCTGAAAATTGGTCTGAAGAAGAACATCTGGAAGTATCAGGTACCAGCTCTGAATCAGAATCAGAAGAAACAAGAACAAACCCCAAGAGCAGGAGAAGCGGATTTGAGCAAAATTGTGGGACAAGAGAATATACCGCTAAGGAGACGACTTGAAATTTCTGATACCAGCTCTGAATCAGAGACAGAACAAGCGGGAATACAAGAAAGAAAAATCAGAATACTGGAAAAACTGAACAAAAAATCTTTGGTAAAGAAGTCTCGAGTAAAAGTATAAGAGAAATTCCGCCAGAAATCATCAGAGAGTGAGGGTAAGATCATTGCGGAAGACCCCCGAGGAGCTGTAGGGACAACACACACTCAGGTAGAAGAAGGGACAGTTAGTCAGCAGGAAGATTGCGTGGAAGAAACACGAGGAGAGATAGATGTAGATAGTGAACCTGAGGTCCTGAGAATAAAATCCAAAGACAGTAAAAGCCAGACCGATACAGAATCTGAAGAGAGTGAAGAAGAAGATAAAGGAGGAAGAACTTTAAGGAAAAGAGCTTAGAAAACGGAGCGAGAAGGGAAAGGAACAAAATTAAAGAGCCTGTCAAAAGAAGAAATTTGGCCCAACAAACTCAAAAGCTTGAGATACCGATTAACGAGAGTAAAATCTTCTAATGCTGAACAAGTGAATGAAGTATCTAGTCAGGAGAAATCAGAAGACACTGATCTGAAACACTTACGAGGAACAAAAAGAATGAAGAAACCAAACCAGAAGTACAAGTCACCGGAATGGACATATGTGGCACTTCCTGATATACAAGAGGAAGCGGATAGCCAAGAAAGTCTAGGAGTGACTGTGCAGGAAGTGGTTAAGGAAGACGAAAATTCAGAAATCCTGAGAATTATCTTGTCTGACATCAGAAAAGTAACAGATGATCAGGAAGTTCTGAACAAAGATTGTGAACCTAAAGATAAAGGCGATCCATGCATGGATTGAAATGATAATGAAAATCGCAAGGAATTAAAACTTTAGACGAGACACACGACCAGAAAAGAACCAAGTAGGCAGTCAGAGCCTTGGGATTAGATGAAGGAAAATTCTTGATGAAAAGGGGCTAAGTCAAAAGACACTGATCATTACCGAAATGGCAAACAGAGAAGGAAGAAAACCTACATGTGGGTTTCTCCAAAAATGGTGTAAAATATGTTTTTGTTGTCTGGATCATATTGGCAATAATAATTTCATTTAGAATAACATTTGAAGATATAGAAAAGCACACAGAGAATGGAACTAACAAGGGAAAGATTGATGACAGTCATTTTACGAAACTGGTAGATAGAACAGAACCTTATAAAGATAAGTCCATAAGTGATTTTTCTAATAACGTTTTTTCAAAGTTACTGTATGAGTATGTAAAAACCATGGAGGTGAGGGACTGCTATGTGTGCATGCAGTTACCTGCATCTGTATCCGAAGGTATCACTTATCTTCATCTTCCTTTGACATATGGGATAACTTGTAGTGTTTTAGCTAGTTTGTTTTATAGAACTGGGAAATTAGAATACTATTACACTGATGTTGATAATGTTTTCTCACAAATACCTGTAGTACCTGAACTAAACAAGGTGATTCCTGGTAGACTCTTAGGTGAATTTTTCTTGGAAACAAGGGAGTTAACTTTAGAAGAAGTGTTTAAGAATAATCTTACATGTAGTTTGAGAAAAGAAGAGAAAAACTTCTTGAACATGGTTGAGGAGAGGAGAATTAAGATGCAAAGGAAAGTGTCTGGGGAAAAGATGTAAACCACATTTTGGGATGTTGGAAAGGAAAATCATTTAAAGGGAGAAACAAATCCAGCAATGGCTTTAGATTGTCCCAGAAAGGGAAAGTGTGCATCAGTAGAGATAATACTGTCTATGATAATTTCTTTGTAGGTGCAAGTAAATGCCATGACTTATATAAAATCATGGGAGGATGGGGAATTAAAGGAGGAAATGATCCGGTATTCCCTGGAATATATTACATCTGTGGGAACAGAGCTTATTATAGGTTACCGGACCACTGGTATGGAACCTGCTACCTAGGCCTGGTCTTCCCAAAAATATGTCATGTGGAAAGGGGTGGGGATGGTTTGCACGAAATAGGTAGACAACTAACCCGTAGAAAGAGGGAGAGTTGGTCAGAAATTATAGGGGATATTTTTGGAGCACTGATACCAGCAGTTGGAATATCTCTGAATACCCATAAAATTAGAAAATTGTCTACAGTTGTGGATCATTTATCGACCAGCACATCTGGAGGGTTCCTGATAGTAAATACTGAAATGGTTGCTATGAGAGATATGATTATGCAAAATCGACTTGCCCTTGACATTATATTGGCCAAAGAGGGAGGAGTCTGTTGTATGCTGAAAGTGCAACATTGTTGTACTTACATTCCTGACGAAAGTCAGAACGTAAAGAAATACATTAAGAATATAACTGATTTGCATGAAGAAATTGTTCCACTGGAGGTTGAAAGTGTTTGGGAGAAACTTGGTAAAAGTTTTTCTACTATTAAGAACTTATTAACAAAATTAGGTAGTTCTTTTGTGGGCACAATACTGATACCTGTGACCTTTGTGATTATATTAGTGCTATTATCGAGACTAGGATGTGTGTGTATAAAAAGAAGAAAATTACAAAATAAGATAAAAAGAGAAAAAAAGAAAAGAAAAGAGAAGGAAATAAGAGAAAGAGGGGTAGAAGATATAAAACTAGAAGAATTGAAAGAAAACATGTACAAGAAAACAAGAGAGAATGATATGGGAAACACTATGATGTAACCTAACAAATGCAAGGGAACTGAGTAATAATTTCCCTAGAAAAATTATTTGAATTTTTTTTTTGTGATTAGTGGTGATGTTAAAAATCACCAAAGGGGGGATTGATGGAGCAGGTAAAACAATATTTTGTATACCTCCTCTATTTGCATGAAATGAATCACGTAATCATTCTAAGTATTAACTCGTACTAATTAGTTTGAAGTGGAACAACTAACCAACCTTTACACCTTGATAAACACAAGATACACGTGGGACTAAAATTCAAATTGCATAGCAGAACAACTAAACTAATAAACTGGTACGCAAACTAACTTTAGATTGTGGTGAAATAGAGAATTGCATGATTCATGTTGCTTTTGTGATGGTTTGTGCTTTCAGAAATGCAGAATAGTGATTATTATTGCTTTAAATGTTGCTACAAGCTAGGAAAATACTAATATATATTGGGATTAGCGTGGGCTTAAACATTAGAATCTTCATTTCTATATTCTAATTACTGTTATGTCTGTTTTTGCTTAAGTTGGCATTCGGGCCTGCCATGCCGCAGTACTTAAAATGGAGCTCCGAGAATGCCACCGTTATGTGAGCGCGATGTCTACTGCGCAGAATCGGATGGCTCGGGAGATCTCCAAGTGACCTTAGTTCCTGTACCGGCATGTCCCTTGTCAAGGATAGAAGCATGGAGGGTTGCCAAGTGATGAACGGTGTGAACTACCAAGGGGACAATAACTCATTATAACTCTGGAACTTTTGCCTGTGAAACACAGAAAAGGATATACATTTGTTCCCTGCCATGCCAGGTCTCATGGGAAACTAGACGGGCATGAGAAAACTCGGAGAATTTACGAATTGAATTGGATTAGCCAATCGGAACAGTTTCTACCCCTACAATTGTTGCATATTGATCTGAAGTAAGCGTGTGACCTGAAAAGGGGGGTGGTTCACTGGGATGATCGTCTATGGCGTTGAGTCTACGTTGAGCTGATGAAGATTTCCATGGTTTAACTTGGGTTTCTTTAAATCCGAGAGAGCTATTCCATCTGATGGTTTGATTATTGTCCTGGGTTGGACAGTTTATCCTGGAGATTGTCGCAGAGACTTGAATAATCCTCTGTGTGATTGGAGGGTCGCCAATTTTGAGATTTTGGTAAATATAATGCTATGCAAATCTATGCTTATGTTCTAAAGATTTGATGTCTGTTTGAAATAAATCGAATTATGTTATATACTGTAGCGCCTAAATGTTAATGCAGAGCAAAATAATATTAGATAAACAAAATTTGGATTAATAAAAAATGAGTTTGTGATTCTTTAACTGAGTACTGGAATTTAAACAAATATTTCCTAGGCTTTAAATTGTGTTTTAGCTGGTTCTAAATCCCCATCAACCAATCCAACTAATTGGTCAATCGACCAAGTGGTGGAGTGCCAGGATTCTATAGGTGCAGATGTATATAATGTATATAATGTAAAGGAATTACTCCCGACAGGTAACATGGTACCCCCACATGTCCAGCACTTTTTCTCCTGTGTACAGATTCGTGTGAGACGAGTGCGTGTTGGTGTTATGGGCCCCACCAATGAATGAGTGTATGGAGTTAGTATGGTGACAAGTCTGTGACATAGGGAGGATATGTAAATTTGCCTTTTCCGCTGGAGCAGATGCAACACCCTCCTTCCTTGAGGTTCCATAGCACGGTGCGTGGGTTGCTGAAATGGCTGGTGGTGGCAGCATTTTTTCCATGTTTCTTACACTAAGATTCGGTTTTCCTACTTCATAATTCCCGGTGTCACAACAGGGAAAGGTAAATATTGTTTGAGGCATGTGTAGGTTGGAAGGGAATCATTTGGGCTTGGTGAAAATGCAGAATATTGACGAACCCCTACCCTACCTAAGTTAGTTACTGTTCCTTCCTAGGGTTTTGTGAAAGCCTTCAAGGCCTTTGGTACAGGTGAACCACAAAATAGACCCGAACGAAGTGTTAAAAAGATCAAACCTTTTGCATTAGACCTCTATTCCTCAAATGTCCCTTAACCTCTATCATCATCCTCTGTTATCCCAGGCAGTACCTCCAGGATGCCTTGTATCCTCTTTGCATTGTCCCCTTTATTAAGGTCAGTGTCTTCCAAAATGAAGCCATTCTGTTGCCTTAGGGTTTCTTCGTCTTGTAACCCATGAACTTTCACCCCTTCATAGCAGCATCATAACGACTGGCTCTCACTAGGTCTTCAGCCCCTTTTTACCCTGTGACATCTTTGTAACACCCTGTATACTCTCCATAGTGTCCCGCTCTCTCGCAGGAGATCCAACTATCATTGATGTAGCAAAATATGATGAAAACCTGTAGAATGGAGACACTTATTGAGATTTCAGTGATTAGATTTGGCAAGAGTTCAGTGGCCATCTTGGGCATGGTTCTGTATAAGCCCTGCACACTGCTACTGGATTCTGCCTGGCTTCACAACCCACTGCAAGCAAGGACCATTTTCTAATACTAAAGATTTAACTGATGTAGGATCTTCAGCCTCGTACTCTTCACCATCCTCTGCACTTTGTCAACAACGGCTCAACTTGAAACCGCCAAAAAAGATTAGTCAATATGCAATCGCCTCCACGCATGCATAGAAATCTGCAAACAGAAAATTTGCATATGTTAACCATCAGACTCTGTTGGCCCAAAAATTCTAGCATTGATACCTAGATGCTATTTAGCATGCAGAGCTCACGATAACCAAAGACCCAAAACCTCTAGCATTGATACTCTTCTTAGCATGCATGCATGCTCACGATGACCAAAGACCCAAATCCCTAGTATAGATACCTGAATGGGATTATAGAATCATCAAAAACACTGAAAGAGACAGAATGGTGGTACAGAAGCCTAACCAGGTGCAGGATATGAGGGGTGACTATAAATTCCAAGCACACAATCTGGCATGAGTATCTGCATAAAGTTCCTGTTAATGATGTGTTGCAGCGCAGAAACCTGGGTAACGGGGGACAGGACAAGACCCGTACCAAATTTCCTCCCTTCGTCACAGACCAGATATCACATTAACACCTTCACACATGCAGTCATTGGTGGGGCCCATAACACCAACATTCACACGTCACTTAACACTGGTCTGCACTTACAGGAGAGATGAGTGGTTCAAGCGCTGACATGAAAGGAATACCTTATAATTAATAGGAAGAAAAGTTATATTACATATCTATACATTAATATCCTTACACCTACAGATCTCAATCCTAAACATCAAGGTACTCCTCCCACGTGATCAATGGATCATTTAGTTGGATTAGTTGATGGTGATTTAGAACTAGCTAAAACACATTTTAAGATTTTGATCTTCCCTCCCTCAATAAATCACAAACGCATTTGCTTGTTAATCAGTATTTGTTTATCTATTTTATCGCAAAAGTTAAGTTTACATCTAGTAAGTTTATTAATTTTTATGTAAATCACAGAACACCATATTTACCTAATCTGGCTATCGGGCGTCCTCTAAGTCATCAAATTAGCTGTCAATCAGTCGGAATTCAAAAGTTCTTCATACAGCACGCTACATTCCCAAAGAATGGGCAAGGACCAGAGACGTGCAAGCATCTATCAGTGCCCATACATTTTATAAAGTTCCCAGTTCATCAGGGAAATGGGCAGCATTCAGACTGTCAAAGATTCAGGAACGCAGCAGTCACCCTAGATAGTAGCGTCGCGTAGCGTCACCGTCGTCTTCGTCAGCGAAAGGAAAAGTGAAAGTATACCCATTCTCTCTATTCTACCACCAATTATATAATATAAGTAAGGTGAAAAAGCAACAATTTACAAAGTTTGGGCTTTTCTGATTGGTCGGTTGGGATCGTCCGGTGGGGTTTAGCACAGTTCGAGGGGTTATGTCATTGTTCGATTTAGTCCGGTTTCCTGTAAATGTTCATTGTGCTGTTACTTGGCTGACTTCCCACCGTGGCCTTGTTCGGGTACAGAGAGACAAGGGTCATGACGAGGCCACAGGAACAAACTGTTGCGCAGGCGCACTTCACCCGAAACCTCGTGGAATGGTGGCCATCACGTCGTGTCGCGTCGGTGGCCATTTCGTTTTTAGGCCCAAAGGACAACTTAAGCGAATCAAACACAAAGAAGTAATTAATACATAGAAATAATGAATAAAATGTTAACCTCTTACTAATCCCTCTATGTGCTTGTAATTATCTAGCGTATAGCAACATTTAAAGCATTCATATTCACCCATTTGATGTCATCTGGAGCAACATTACGAAAACGTCACAAAAGCAAACATATATCATGCAGTATTCTATTTACTACATATACTACTGTTAGTATGCGTACGTCTTTTAGTCATAGAAGTTAATTAGCCATGCGAAATGCAAATCCCACGTGTAATTCATATATTAATAATGTTGATTAGAAACATGCAAAACTCATTTAATAATATTACAATTAATAGATTATTTAATTAGTATATTCATGCAGAATAGGGGGGTATACAACATTTTTTACTACCCGCTCCATCAATCCCCCCGTTGGTGATTTTATCACCACACCATTAAAATTTTGTATTAATTTACATGGAGTAGAAATTAATTCTTGCTTTAATTTACATCTCTGTCTCCCCAATTTCTTCTCTTCTGGCTGTCTTATACATGTTCTCTTTCATCTCTTCTAATTCTACTTGTTCAAATTCCCTCTCTTGTCTCTTATCCTGTCCTCTTAAATTTTCTCTTTTTAACTTTTTCTGGATTTTCTTTCTTTTGCGACATAGACATCCTAATCTTAATATTAATACTACAAAAATCACACACGTTAATGGAAATAAGATTTTACCAAAAAAGGTACTACCTAGATTTACTAAGAAATCTTTAATAGAGGATATTTTCTTTCCAATCTTTTCCCAAACACTTTCAACCTCCAGTGGTGCAATTTCATCATGTTATATTTTTAATATAAATTTTCAAATCTTTACTTTCGTCTGGAATGTAAGTACAACAATGTTGAACTTTCAGCATTCCACAGACTCCACCCTCTTTTGCCAATAATATATCAAGGGCAAGTCGATTTTGCATTACCATGGCACGCATGGCAACCATTTCAGTATTTACCAATAAAAATCCTCCAGCGGTGCTTGTTGACAAGCGATCCACTACTGTTGATAGTTTTCTAATTTTGTTTGCATTCAGAGGTATTCCCACTGCTGGTATCAATGCTCTAAAAATGTCACCTACAATTTCTGACCAAGATTCTCTCTTTCTACGTGCTAAATAACTACCTAACTTATGTACACCATCTTCTCCTCTTCCCATGTGAAAAATCTTTGGGAAAACCAGGCCTACATAACATGTGCCATACCAATGGTCTGGCAAACGATAATATGCCTTGCTCCCACAGATAAAATATAACCCAGGAAAAACTGGATCATTTCCTCCTTTAAATCCCCATCCACCCATGATTCGGTATGTATCATGGCACTCACTGTTACCTACAAAGTAATTATCATATGCAGTTTGATTCCTTCTAATACACAATTTTCCTTTCTGAGGCCAATTTAAAGCCATAGTTGGACTAGTTTCTCCCTTTAAGTGTTTTTCCATTTCAACATCCCACACTGTCTTTTCCAATTTTCCTTCAGATGCTTTCCTTTGCATTTTCAATCTCCTTTCTTCAACCATATCCAAAAACGTCTTTTCTTCTTTCTTTAAACTGCAAGTCAAATTATTTCTAAATATATACTCTAATGTTAGTTCTTTAGTCTCTAAGAAAAATTCACCTAATACCTTTGCAGGTTTTACCTTATTTAGCTTGTTAATTGATGGTACTTGTGAAAATATGTTATCTACATCTGGGAAATAATATTCTAACTTCCCTGTTTGGTAAAATAAACTAGCTATTACACTACATGTTATTCCATAAGTTACTGGAAGGTGGTGATAAGTCACTCCCTTCGATACAGATGCAGGTAACTGCATACAAACGTAGCAGTCCCTTACGTCCATTGTCTTTACATATTCATACAGTAATTTCGAAAATACATTGTTAGAAAAATCAGTTATAGACCTGTCTTTATGCAAATAATTTCTATCTATTTTAGTCGGAACTACCTTTCGAATCTTTTCTATATTAGTTTTGTTTTCACTATGTCCTTCTATTGTGTCTATGGTAACCTTAAATGAGATCATCAGAGCTAGTACACTCCACAGAAGCATTAGTAATCCTGTACAACAACAACACATTTTACACCATCGCTTCAAGAATATACATCTATCTTTTCTACTATCTGTGTTTGCCATTTTTGTAAAAATGAACAGTGTCTTTTGACTTAGCCTCTCCTACTTCACAACTAGTTTGTCTAACCCAAGGCTCTAAGCACCTACTTGGTTCCACCAATTTTGTCTTTTCCCGTATTTTATTGTATTTCCATTAGCAGCATTCTTGTCTTTTTCAGTTTGGCATCTCATCGTCCTTCACCTTTCCCTCGTGATCTGAATACAGAATTTCCTGATCATTCGTTTCTTCTCCAATATCGAACAAGATAACTCTCAGGATTTCCGATTCTTCATCTTCCTCAACCACTTCCGGTACAGTCACATCTGAGTTTTCTTGGCTATCCGCCTCTTCTTTTATTTCAGGCAGGGCCACATACGTCCATTCCGGCGACTTATACTTCTGGTTAGGTTTGCTCGTTCTATTGCTTTCCTCTATTACAATTATTTCTTCGTCTTTTGATTTCTCTTGACTAGTTACTTCATTCACCTGTTCAGCTCTTGGTGAATTTAATCGTGTCAGTCGATATCTCAGCCTCTTTATTTTGTTCAGCCAAACTTCATCTCTTGCTGATCTTTTCAGTTTACTTCCTTTATCATTCTTTTTTGTTCTCCATGCTCTCTTTCTCAAGACTCGACCTACTGGTACTTCGTCTTCGCTTTCCTCCGATTCTGTTTCAACTTGCTTTTTACTTTCAACAGCTTTTCTTTCCACCGCTTCTTTCGATTTCCCTACTTCTGTCCCTCCTCGGGTTTCCTGCACACAATCTTCCTGCTGACTACTTGTCCCTTCCTCTAACTGGATGTTGGAGTTCCCTACATCTCCTTGGGGATCTTCCGCAAGAATCTTTCCCTCTCTCTCTGTATTTGGCACCTGTCCATCTATTTTTGTTATTTCAGGTGGAATTTCTCTCAATTTTTCATCTGGAACTTCTTTCTCAACAATTTCTTTAATTTTCTTTTCACTGCCTTTTTCTTTTCTTGAACGTAGAGTTACTTGTTCAGTCTCTGAGTCTGAGCTGGTATCAGAAATCTGTAACCTTCTTCTCACGGAAATACTTCTTGGGACAAAAGTTAGATCTGACTCTGATTCCCCCCTTTCAGGGTTTTCACTTGTTCTTGTTTCTTCATCATCCGATTCAGAACTTGATTCTGATTCATCGAAATATTCTCTTTCTTTGTAACCCACTGGATTTGGAATCCTCAATGTGTGACTCGCATGAATTCAGTTCTTGATTCCAGCACACTTCACAGCTGTTGTAGTCAAAATCACCTGATGTGGTTTTCCCCACCTTGGGACCAAACAGTTCCTCCTTCTGTGTACTTTGATTCTCACCCAGTCCCCTGGGATCAGATCATGAGCTTGCATCTTTTCAAGGGTGGTGGCATCCGCTCCAACCTGATGAAACACAGAATGAATTGCTTCAGCCAGGCTTTTACAGTAATCCAACACCATGTCATCAGTTATAGGTAACAGCTTGTTGACTGGTATGAACACATGACACATTGCTCTACCCATGATAATTTCATGGGGACTCAACCCTGTAGTTCTGTCTGGAATTGATCTAATAGTCATGAGTACTAGAGGCAAGACATCAGGCCATTTCATACCCGTGGCTAAACACATTTTCCCTATTCTGTTTTTGATAGTACCATTCATTTGTTCCACCACACAAGAAGCCTCTGGGCGATAGGCACGATGTAGTTTTTGCTGTACATTCAATGCTTCACAAATCAATTTTACGATCTCATTATGAAAATGTTTTCCTCTGTCTGACTCAATTGTTACTGGAAACCCGAATCTGGGAATGAATTCCCTCAAAAGCAATTTTGCTACTGTGATTCCATCACTTCTTCTTGTTGGATATGCTTCTACGCATCTAGAAAACAAACAGACCATGACTAGAACATACCTCAACCTGTTGCAGGGAGGCATCTCAATGAAATCTACTTGCATTCTGGTGAAAGGCCCTCCTTCTCGACCTATTGTTCCTAGACTCACCACTGTTTTTCTTCCAGGGTTGTACTGCTGACATATAAGGCATCTTTGACAAAGACTTTCTGCTACAAGTCTAAACTTTGCATTTTACCAGGTCTGTTTAAATGACCTTATCATTGCATCTCTCCCTATGTGTCCCTGTCCATGATACATCTGTGCCATGGCAGACACCATGCTATCAGGCATAACTGGTCTTCCATCCCGATATACCCACACATGATCCTTCTCCTTTGGTGCACATCCTGCTTTTACCCACTGCTTCATTTCCTCATCTCCTGCTTCTTCCTGCAATTGCCTCACTTCCTCCCAGGTACCCACAATGTTAGTAAACATTAGGGTGCAAGAATTCATATCTCTCTCCTTCGCCCGGTTCACAGAATTCTGATTATGTGCACAGTATTGGGCCATATCGTTGGCGTATTTGTTGCAGATGGCAGTATAATCGCCAGATTGACTATGTGCAGCAAACTTCACAACGGCCAATTGCTTAGGCAGCTGTATCGCCTCAAGCAATTTCCCAACCACTTAAGCATTCTTGATGGGAGTTCCACTTGATGTCAAAAATCCTCTCTGTAGCCATATTTGGCCGAAATCATGCACCACAACGAAACCATACTGACTATCAGTTACCACAGTCACTCTCACGTTCTTTCCAATCTTGCATGCTCTAGTCAAAGCAACAAGCTCAGCTACTTGGGCTGATTTCACCCCTTTCAGGTAGGATGCTTCCATTACTGCTGCAACTGTGCATACTGCATATGTTGCACTCAACATTCTGTCATCTGTTCTCAAGCAAGACCCATCTACAAACATTACAAAATCACTTTCTGGCAATGGTACATCTTTTATATCAGGACGTGGTTTGGTACAGAAATCGAGTACATCCAGACAATCGTGATCTGCTTCGTCTCTAACTTCTACATTCTCAGCATCAGGCAACAACGTTGAAGGATTCACGTTCAAGCATCTCAAAAGGCTCACATTCGTTGCACCTAATATGACTTTCTCATATTTAGTCAGCCGACTATGTGTCATGAACTGAGTGCGACTCCTTGTTAAAAGGATTGCCACATCATGAGGTACAAACACTTTCACAGGATATCCCATCACAATTCCTTCACTCTGTTCCAAACTCCTACAGGTAGCAGCCACTGCTTTCAAGCACCCAGGTAGGGCTACAGCTACTGGGTCTAGCATAGATGAAAAGTATGCAATTGGTCTCCTCAGTTTTCCATGCTTCTGTATTAATACAGAACGTGCACATCCATTCCTTTCACTGCAGTACAACTCAAACTCTTTCTCATAATCAGGCATACCTAATGCTGGCGCTTCACACAAACCATCTCTCAATTGTTTAAAAGCTGCCAATTCCTCTTTATTCAAATCAATGGGATCTCTCACATCACTTCTTGTCAAGCGTACCAAAGGCTTTGCAATCAGGGAGAAATTGCTTATCCACTGACGACAATACCCAACCATTCCAAGAAACATTCTCACCTCTCGTTGCGTCCTGGGGCTCTTATTCCTTTTATGAACCTGATTCTGTCTATTGTTATTTTTCTCAGTCCCTTTTCGATATTATGGCCTAAATAATGTACTTCTTTTTGGCAAAATTGTAACTTTGATGGTGACACTTTAAGTCCTCCATCGGCCAGATGATTCAGCAAGGCTATAGTGTCCATTACACAAGCTTCACGAGTCTTCAACACCACAAGAAGGTCGTCGATGTATTGTACTAACACTGAATTCTCGGGCATTTCTAGGCTTTCTAAGGACTTTTTCAATATCTGATTAAATATTGTGGGGCTTTCTGTATACCCTTGTGGGATTCGGCACCAAGCCAAGATACGTTCGCCAAAACGAAACGCAAAAATTTGCTGGCTGTCATAGTGCAATGGAATGGAAAAGAAAGCATGGCATAAGTCAATCACAGTATACCATTCTGCATCATGGGGAATCTGATACAAAATCACAGATGGATTTGGTACAATGGGACAACATGACACAACGATTTTGTTTATCTTTCTCAAATCTTGCACTATCCTGAACTTCCCATTAGGCTTTTTCAGTCCCATAATTGGGGAATTATATGGACTACTCATTATTTCTCTCAAAATGCCTTGTTTTATCATTTTCTCAATTATGGGAGTAATTCCTTCAATTATCTCAGGTGTCAATTTAATCGAGGGACATTTGGATAGCTTACTTCTTCCTTCACTGTTATTTTTACTGGGTCCACATTTCTCATTAGTCCCACATCTTCTCCCGTGAAATCCCTGGCTTCTGCTTTTACAGTCTGTTTCAATTCTTTAGGAAATTCATCAGGGTTAAATACAGCATAGGCTTCAGTAACCTCAGTTTCCCTGTTTGCCATAGTCATTTTATACAGCACGTCTTCATCAGAGGTCTCAAATGCTATACCATCAGGGGTACAGAAAATAGTGCAATTCATTTTGCACAACAAATCCCTACCTAGCAAATTCACAGGACTTGTATCGCACACAACAAAGCGGTGCATTTCAGAGAATTTCCCTATGCTAACTTTCACAGGTTCTGTCAGATAAGTTTTAATCTGTCTGTTGGATACACCAACTACTTGGATTGTTTCATCCGAGAGAGGAAGATTCTTAACATCAGCTGACCTAACAGTTGATCGAGTAGCACCAGTATCTACTAGGAAATTAATATTCTCATTATTTACTTTCCCGTCCACAAATGGGCCTGTCTGGTCTACTTCTAGAGGTGCGCCAAGTACACACTCTTCTTCCTCCCCTCGGCACCGTCAATAACCTTCTTCTGACTCGCTCTCATCGCGTTGTAGCCAATACTGTGAAACAGCTCTAGTGCGCGGCAGCTTAGTTACCTGTTCTTCGTTGTAGAATCCTGTCTCATTACTGTATTTCTGTGAATGTTTGCTTTATGGAAAAGGCGGTTTTGGCACCTGATTCTGTTGGGTAACAACCTGCTGCTGTCACTGCGGTTGACCACTCACCTCATTCTGCACCTGTGGATTCAATGATGCATTTTCATTATTAGTACTTGGGGGAAATTTGCACTCGGATTTCCAATGCCCTACACTTCCGCAATTATGACATGGGAATTTCTTTTTAGCTTCTTCTACATTAAAATTTCCCTTACCTTTCCCTGGAGTGAATTTTGGTCTGTGTCCTGAATTATTCGCTTGTTCCATTAATTAAGCTTCCTGTCTTTCTGCCACCTTTACTTTTGCCCACATAGCTTTCTCTTTTAATTTACGCTGTTTGGCTTCAATCTCATCACTAAAATATTTAGCATGTCTCAATACTTCATCTATTTTCTTGTTTTGCCAATCTACAGTATGTTGCTTGATCATTTCACTAATTTCTGGACGTAGACCATATACAAATCTGTATACAAAATGGCTCAAATCCTTTTCACTCAAATTTTCATCACCACTGAACTGTTTAAAGGCCAGGATTAATCTCTCGTAATATGCGTGTACTGACTCCTTACTTTCCTGATGAGTTCTGTCAATTTTTACCCAATCAGTTTCTTTGGGAGGTACTTTATTTTTCAGAAAGGCAATAACCTGTTCATATTTCTTCATAACTTCTGGGTCAGGGGCTCCTGTCTTTGGATCCCTAGGGTATTCTTGTGTAGGCCAATTTATCATGAGCTTGCACTCTGTCCATAAATCTGCTGGTACTATTATGTCAAATAGACTGTTTAAATCAATCCATAATACTTTAGATAATTTCACAAATCTGTCCACTTGCCTATACCACTCGACAGGCTTTTCGCGTAGTCGAGGGAAATCATTGGTAAATGACAAAACATCTTGCCTAGTCCATGGAACATGTACATATCCTCCCCCTGGAATTTCTCTCATGGTATTCTGTTACTACCTTTTCTTTTTCTCTTACAGAAAAAGCTGCAAAAGTTTTATCTGAGGCATCATCTCGTTTTCGGTACCAACTGCTTCTCCATTTATCCACATCTCCCCATGATAATTATTTCCTTAATCTGACTTATTCGTCCTGTGGTATTCAAATTTTCAATATCTTTTTCAGTAAAATCTATTCAATATGGTTTTTGTAGAGCCTTTACCTTTTCAATATCTATACCCATTTCATTTGCTACTTCTTCTAATCTTTCATGCAGATTTTTTGCTCTCCAAGTTAAACTTTCGCACAGAAATAGTAACTCCTCATCCTGATAAGTTTTTAACTTCTCTGTGGGGATAGTTCCTACTATTAATTCTTCCAGAACCATTCGTAGCTTGGCCACATCCATTGATTGGGATTCTTTGTCTTTTCTCTGCAAGCTTCTCAACCATTCACTTAATTTTTCCGAAGTAGGACCCACTAGTTTCTCTACATCACTTCGTTCTAAGTCTTTTTGAGGCTCTAATACTGATTCTATTGTCATTGTATGTCTTTCTGCTATATTTGGACTTAACATCAGTTTTTTTGGAACATTTGGCTAGATTGTACTCATTGTTTGTCTCCATGGATTTTCATCTATACTTTTCTTTGGCCTCTCAGTCTGTTTATTACTGTTATAAGGAACCGTTAAACAATGTTCACTATCTTTCTGTTTATCAAAAATAGGCATCACATAGCCTATAGTCACTGGAACAGTTACCGCTTCTACATTTTTAGTCAATTCTCTTATCTTTTCAGTTAATTCTAAAGTTGTTTTTGCTAATTCTGCCGAATTTTCACCACTCACTTTATCATCTGATTTTCTCTCTATCTCTCTGAAGGCATTATTTTTCACTAATTCTTGGGGTACTGGTTCAGTCTTAATAATTCGCAAAGTTTCTCTCATTGGGGCACTTGGTGTCAACATTTCAGATTCTGGTTGATACGGGGTTGGATTTTTATAAAACATGTCATCAAGAACATCATCCTCCGATTCATGCACTCCATACCCTCCTGATTCTATATTATGTCTTTTTTCCGTACATTTTCTACCTCCAACTTCTTCAGCATTTCTTACAGTAAATGAACCTTCAGTCATACTTGCATTCCGCCACCTCCTCATTCTGTCATCATGATTTTCATGCCCATATCTACCAAACATGTATCTATATCTTCCGCCACTCCTCTGTCTCTCTCTGTCATGCATCTAATCTTCCCATTCTGTCAGTGCTACAAACTGTGTTGGTCTAGGTCTTGGTTCTAGATTCATCATTTTCTCTCTCAAATTTCTCAAAACCGAACCATGCTCTGGAAATGCCAAAACTCTGTCATTCTTCGTGTATTTTACCCAGTTGTCTAACCAAATACAAGTATGATATCCGTATTTCGCAACCATAAAGGATGCGGGAGTTTTCGGTGGGGGAAGTAACTGTCCTTCCCTAGTCACAATCAGTTTGTCCTTGTTAAATAATTTCTTAATTTTCCCAAGCCAGGACCTTTTCTCCTTTTCTGGTGGATCGTAATACATCATTTTGTCTTTCGTGTATCGCTAGTCTTTTCCTTTTGACTGTTCTGTTGTTCTAACCAATCGTAGCACGACTCACACTAACGCTCCAAACCGGAGCGTCTACGTCACCCTGTAATTCTCCACTCCTAGCATGGCATACACTAGTGCATCACTAAAGGGCATCTACGTTTCTCACTGACTAGCCAATCCCAGCGCGGCTTTTCTGACGTCAGCTTTTCTCGCTGTCGCAGCTCCTGCTCCTGTTGACCCCTCCTTTGCAAAAAAAAATTCTCGGTAAACCTTTTACGTTCTTCAAATTTACAAATCTGTTAGTAACTACATAAAAGCACCACCATTGTCCGCTTCGCTAATCAAAGAATAGTTAATGACCTTTTTCACAAGAATTCTGTCTTTCCCGAGAGCAGCGCTTACCTCTGCCCTACTACGGAATCGTTACTTCCGTTGATAAAGTAGCACATCCCTCTACCTTACCCTTCTAGCAAGCATTAGCTAACTGTTTCTCCAGAATTAAGACACCTAGTTGGCGACCCAATGCTCCTGAGAAATAAAACCAGAGTTTCACAATCAACCCGAATGATATTTCATTCACGCACTTTCATACGGAAAACGTAGTTCATTCACAGAGAATTCTGTCTTTCTCGAGAACAGCGAACAGTCTGTCCTTCTGTCCTACTACAGAATTATAACACTCATTAACAAAGTAGCACTTCCCTCTACTTTATCCTTCTAACAAGCTTAGGGAACACCTATTACCTTTCCAGTGATAAGCGTAATCAGAGTGCCTTTTGGACTCCTGGTACCTAAGACCAAAATTTCACAGGTGACCTTCGCTACCCATACAGAAAATATTTCTAATGGCAACACACGACGATGTCACCGAATCGAACCCAGACAATGCGTCGTGCAACTTCAATCGTTACACGTTTCCCGTGTGTACCTACAGGGCAACAACAATTCTGTCTTTTCCGAGAGCAGCGCTTACCTCTGCTCTACTACGGAACCGTTACAAACTTCCGACTTCCTACATCCCAAAAGCCGTGCAAACAACATAAAACTCAACGCGACTCAACATAGAGATGCCAATTCCGATCCGTGAAAAAAAAATTGCATACAATTCGTATCCGTATATTTTCACGTACTAATCGTACAAGTACCGTACAAACTGCGAAGTACGATTCGTACGTGAAAAATACATACGAATTGCGTCGGGATAATGGTCCGAGAGGGAGCCGTAAATTTTTACGTCCGAATAGCGTCGGGAAAAGTGTCCGATAGGGAGCCGGACATTTTTACGTGCAAATCGTAAAACAGAAGTCCGAGCGCGCAAGTACGATCCGTACCGCCCGTCCGAATACACAACCGCATGTAAAAGGCCCCGTACGGAGCGAACGCTGTAGCCTACATGTACATGGGTAAACTTGTGCCCGGATACAAGTTGTACAGCCCCCCTCACCCCGCACATGTCAGCACCGTACCCCGTATGTCAGCTCCGTACCCCCCCTCCGCACCGTACCCCAACACCGTAGCATAGCCCCGCACCTGTACGGGCCGCACCCCAGCCCGTCTCCCAGCCCCGCACCTGTACGCCCCGTACCCCAGGACCGTACCCCAGCCCCCCACCTGTACGCGCCGCACCCCTGGCCCGTCTCCCAGCCCCGTACCTGTACGCACCATACCCCAACACCGTAGCCCAGCCCCGTACCTGTACGCACCGTACCCCAACACCATAGCCCAGCCCCGTACCTGTACGCACTGTACCCCAACACCGTAGCCCAGCCCCGTACCTGTACACACCATACCCCAACACCGTAGCACAGCCCCGCACCTGTACGCACCGTACCCCAACACCGTAACACAGCCCGCACCTGTACGCTCCGCACCCCAGGCCCGTCTCCCAGCCCCGCACCTGTACGCCCGTACCCCAGAACCGTACCCCAGCCCCCCACCTGTACGCGCCGCACCCCAGGCCCGTCTCCCAGCCCCGTACCTGTACGCACCGTACCCCAACATTGTAGCCCAGCCCCGTACCTGTACGCACCGTACCCCAACATCGTAGCTCAGCCCCGTACCTGTACGCACCGTACCCCAACACCGTAGCACAGCCCCGTACCTGTATGCACCGTACCCCAACACCATAGCCCAGCCCCGTACCTGTACGCACCGTACCCCAACACCGTAGCCCATCCCCGTACCTGTACGCACCGTACCCCAACACCGTAGCACAGCCCGCACCTGTATGCACCGCACCCCAACACCGTAGCACAGCCCACACCTGTATGTGCCGCACCCCAACACCGTAGCACAGCCCCGCACCTGTACGCACCGTACCACAACACCGTACCCCAGCACCCTCACCCAGCATCGCGTATGTACGGACCGTACCTACGCGAAAAAGACTCGTACAGAACCAGGACACTGTAAAACAGCACAAGGAGGGTCAATTTGACTCGCACAACACCACAAAACACGGCAACATGACAAAATACATCTCTATGACTGACCTGGCACATCCAAACAGGCAAACAGAGGCCCTAAATCACAACCACCTCTTATAACACACCCACCACAAATTCAAACACAGCCACACCCACAAATAGACCAATAAAAAGGGCCCACATACACAACCCATGAGCCTTTGCAACAGACCCACTGCTCACAGACACCACAGACAAACAACTGCACCTTACTCACACCTTAACTACACCTTAACTTACACACCTTCACACAACCTCCTTCACAAACACCCCCTCTTCACCTTCACACACACACCGTCACATTCACACCCACACACCCACAACCATCCACACCCACACCCCACACCATGCCCACAGACAAGAATCCAAAGTTCACAACGGCGGAGCTGGAGCTCCTTGTCAACGAAGTCATCAGAGTCGATCCACAGCTGTTTGGAACATTGGTCAGACAGACCAGCATAGCCCAAAAAACCAGCCTGTGGCAGAGGATCGTCGATAAGGTGAATGCTGTTGCGCCCATCCGAAGGACCAGGCATGAATGCCAAGCCAGGTGGTACGATCTGCGCAGGGCAGTCAAGAGGAAAATGAACGAGGAATTGGCCCAGAGTAACATCACTGGAGGTGGGCTGCCCCGCAGACCCGTACATTACCATCCCTGGGAGGAGAAGGTGATGGCCACGCTTCTGCCGGTGGGAATACACGGAGTCGAAGGAGTTGCAGAGCCTGGTGAGAACACAAACAACTCACGTAACATGGGGGGAATGGCATCCACACCACAAATACACCAAATGCACGCAACCACCCCCAAGCCCTCACCGCACACAACCACACCCAAAAACCACGCTCATGCCACTAACGTCTCCATGCCCCATTCACAAATAAAGGCAATGCCATGTCCCAGGCCACACCAACCACAAACCCAAGACTGGATGTCCGGGATGCTGGGAGGGTGGGCCTCACACAACACATTGTGCAACTCAGAACCAGACACCAATGCCCACAGCCCATATGGCCTAGGTACATACCCATGCACCATGCCCAATGCACAGGGACTGGCAAAGTACTGACAAGGTAGCTGACACTTGGCCCTGCTGTAGGCAGCACAAGGCCCTCCTGTGACCACTGTACACTCAAACAACAACTCCACTAGCTCACATACCCAGCACAGGAACTCACACACACTGTCATGCCAGCATGCACCATGAAGGGACAGACACATCACCTGGGAGACCCAATGACAAATCACACTACACCCAACAGCAGGCCTGGTCACACACCCCCCTCACACAAGCACACACCCCCGGGGCAGGCAACGGATTTACCCACTCTCACAATGGACATGTGACACAACAAGACCAATCCATAGCCAAATAAGCATCCCAGCCAAAGATCTACTGGCAAACACTCGGGAGCACATAGCAATCTGTCCCCCGCAACATACCCATCCCCAAGTGTACATTGAGAGGAATGCTAGGCACATCCAACCACCTTGAGGAACTGTGACTACTTGAATATGGATGTGGCATGAAACAGCATTAACATTGTCTCTCTCTCACACACAGGGCAACGTCATCGACCTCCCCCCAACAATGGGGGGGAACAATCACAGTCCCAGGCTCAGCGTGAAGATGATCCCACTGGCAGCGACGACTCCCACCACTCCGTGGATGACCCCGACCAACCTGGCCCCTCTGGGGCCCAAGCCCCTGCAGCACCTGCGTCAGGTACATCTGTGCCAACCACCACCCCCATTCCTACCACATCCCAGGAGACACCCAGGAGTCCTGCTCGCACTGAACAACACAGCCAGTCTGACCAGGAGGGACAAGGTTCTCCGGGCACCCAGGAGGAGGCAGACAACCACGCTAATGCCATCCCTCAGGGGTCCCGTAGACCTGATGTGCCCACAACGGCAGGCCAGGCTTGTGTGGGTAGGGGTGGTGGGAGTGGAGGCAGGCGGAGGAGAGAACCTGACCAGCCAGCTGAGGGAACCGGTATGGCACACATGCGCCACATCCTGGACACATACCGGCGTGACACCAGGGGCATCAGCCAGGTTGTGTCGAGCCTCACAGACATCAAGGGGACCCTCGACGAGATGAAGAACCTGCAGGCCGAGCAACATGCCAGTCAACAACAACACCAAGGACGGATGGAGGCAAGACTGGCTGAGCTCCTGGCGGTGCAAACGGACATGAGCCGTTCACTCCGTCGGATCGCCGACAACATGGGCAACCCTCCCTGTGCCACCAAGCGAAGACCACCACCAGCCACAGGGAGGGAGGGAGGAGGAGGATTCGTCCGATGGAGCATCACAAGCATCGTCAAGGCCTGCTTCTGAGGGTCCCCCCAGGAAGGTGGGTCATCCACGGAAAATACCGTGAGAGTCAGCGGACCATCCACATCTCCCAGGTCACCTGGCCTGGCACCTGGACCTCTGGCGCAACAGCAGCACCTCACCCAATGACATTCTCTGCCACATGGACTTGCTGGTCACAGTCTGACCAGTGATGACCAACACTGTGGTCTGGACTCTGATGACTCCAACTGACAAGGATGCCATCTCCTCCTGTGAACTTTGGATTCTATGCACCCGGTAGAGCACCTTAGCACATCTACCAAAAGACTCACCCCACCAAAAAGAAATTATTTTTTTCTTCTCATGAGATGTTGCTGTCATTTGGCATTAGTCCACAACATATGTGTGTGTAAATGTCTAACTATGCCTGAGTGTTGAACCAACTCCACCCATCCATACCCTGGGATCTGAGTCTGGTACAGGACACACATGGGTCACAAGTTATCATTCAATGCAGACATGGAGCACAATACTCACCTGTGATGGCCTCAAGCTAGGCTAGGAAAACTGTGAGGACACACCTATTTGGAAGAGTAACATTAAGGCGTAGAGGTCATGCCTCATTTGGAGGTTCCCGGGGAGGGAGTCCCAGGTATGTGTACCCAGGTGGGAGAACTATGTCCTGCATGCAGGAGTACAGTGTATCTGAAGAATGGTGGCCAGGTCAAGGTTGGATGCACGGAGATGGCACTACGGGGTCTCGGATGACAGTGGTACAAGGTTGGTTTTGGGTCAGGGTTGTCGCCTGCCTCCTGAGTGTGGGTGAGGAGTCTGAAGGTCATCCTGCAGCACACAGTGATCCATTGCATCTATCTCTGCTGGACGGTGATGTGGCTGGGGCTCGGGATGTTGACGCTGAGGTGTGCAGATGCAGCCTGGATGTGGACAAGTGTCCCTGGATTTTGGATGTGGCTGCTCCGTAGAGGGCAGGGTAGTATTTGACACGGATGTTGTCGTGGACCTGGGGGATGGTCCGTCTTACCTTGGAGTGGATCTATCTGGGGATCATGTGCATAATGCTGAGGGTGTTGCAGTGTGAGGTACAGATGCTGGTGATTACCATGGCAAATGTGAGCAAGCAATCCATGATGCACAACATCTTGTGTGCGTGGACACTGGGTGCCTGTGCGGGGCTTCTGTGGGTGGGACACAAGCAGTTGACCCAGCTGTAAGGGGACAATCCTCAGATGTTGACCTCAGTCCTGTACAAGTCCAGCCTCAGGTGGCTGCTGTTCTGCCATTCATCTATGGATCCCATGCAATCTTGAATATTGGAACTGGAAATGTCTACGTCCTTGGTGAGGGTGAGGAGCGCCTGGCTGTCAATGGCATACGAGTTGATGAGGTCGTGTGCGCATGTGATGGTGGATAGGGGGGTCCTGGACACATTGTAGATTGACACGCTGAGAGATGATACCTGTGCCATGTGCCTCACGACGAAAGCATACTACATGCAGAAGCCTTGAGTCCCACTCCCATGGCCTTGCAGGGGTACAGAGCCGGTGGGGAGTAGGAGGGACATGACCTGGTGGGTGTGACAGGTCCTGGAAGGTGTGGCAGCGCTGTGTAGGCAGTCGGAGTTGCACACTCATCATGCAAAGGTGTTGTGTGTGCGCTCAGTGCATGCCTGAGAGCAGGCGGGAGATGTGTGGATGGACCTTGCTTGGAGGGTGGCTGCAACATCAGACTGTAGTGTGATGTGGGTCATGCAAGGACCTGAGGGCCGTGCAATGTGCACGTTGCATGTGCAGACGGTCCAGTCTTTGGTACCGCGTGGCCGCAACTGTGGCACAGACAAGCTGAAGACAGCCAAATGAATGTGTTGAGGGAGGAAGGGAGGAGCACCTTTGATGTGTGTGTGTTGCGAAATCTGGAAACTACGTGTGCACTTGCTGCAGTGGCTGCAACAGCAGGCGGCATGTCCTGGGAACTATGCCACAATATCCACACAAAGACTAGGATGTCAGAAAGGACTACTGCAACAGGTAGGAGTTACCGGTTTGCAATGGCACACCCAGAGACAAAGGATGCACAATCACCAAAGATGACTGACACCGGATCATGAAACTGAAGGCCGAGCTGCGCACAGGAAACACACGCCAGAAGGTGTTGATGGCCCGTGGGGGGGACTAACATGCCAAAACACATACACAGCCATGGACCTCATGCACAATAGAGAATCAAATACAGGAAGAACAGCATGCAGGTTGCTAATCTACACATAGACTCATATGCACAATCCTTGACAACCATGCCAGAGATGCCGCATGCACAGTGGCAAGAGACCTGCATTGACAGAGATGAGGCACCTTGGAGGCTGAGGAACACCTTTATTACTCAGGCTCACACCTATGCAAAAGCATCAACATTAACAGACTCACAGGTCTATTGGATTAACATGTGGGACCTACACCGGACACCCCCTTTGCACCACAGATGCTGTAAATCCATTGTACTGGCACACAAGTGAAGGGGTTGAGCCAAACATCCCCTGCTGCACACGGAGAGGCTGCAATTCCCCATTGACCATCATATGGGGATGTCCCACAATATGTCCACCCGTAGCCTCCCGTATGTTTCCGAGGGAAGTTGTACACACATTGTTGCCTTCATCACAAACCACAATCCCATAACAGATGACTGTCACGAAGTGTGACTATCAATTCATGTGAGTCATGCCACATGTCATGTGCCCCATGGTGAGTCGACATGTATGCATAGTAACAAAACCTGCACAGGAGCAGTGCCCACACATTACAAACAACTACCACACCCAAAAAGCCTTGCTGAAATCCTTACCCAAAGGAGAATTTTCACCATGTCCGTGCATGTAACGCTGATTCAGCACACGTTGCATTACTCATGAGGAATAGCAGGAGCACAACCATGCCACGAGCACACAGCATGCGCAACTACCTGGGGATGAGAGACACACAAGAAGTCAGGAAAAACATAGTCATCCGCATGCATGGTCATGTACTCTACATGAATAAGGTTGACACCATGCTAGTTGTCAATTGAGTGTGTCAGCTAAAATGTGTGGAATGACATCAGCACTCGAGTGACACATCAGCACACACCTCAAAGTCACTTAGCATACAGTCAGCTGGACACACACATTGCAACATATGCCACACAAGGCTCCAAGCGTGCACACTCAGACACAGGGACTCACCATTATGAGAAGAAGTTGCGTATGAGCTGACTCCGGATGTCCTCCTCCTCCTTCTCCTCCTCACTTGCCTCGTGACCAAGGCCGTCATCCTCCACGGGTGGATGTTCCTGCTCATCGGGATCCAGGATGAGTGGCACAGCTTTCTCCACTGCCATGTTGTGCAGCATGCAGCACACGAGGAAGATTTTGCAGACCTTCACCGGTGCATATGGGAGGGACCCGCCGGTCTTGTGGAGGCACCGGAATCGGCTCTTCAGGAGGCCAAACGTCCTCTCAATCACTCGCCTGGTCTGCCCATGAGTGATCTGCAGCTGTTCTCGGGTTGCAGAGAGGCGTCACCAGCCATGGCATGTTGGGATAGCCAGAGTCCCCTACATGGAAACATCATGTAAAGAAGTGGGTCAGGAGATGCCGTCACATACTAAGATACCGCTGAATACTGGACAAACAGAGTCTACTCACCAACAAGACATGCTCGTTCGTTGTGCAGCTGCAGCATCATTTTTGGCACCCTGCGATGCCTCGTGATGTAGGCATCGTGTGCTGACCCTGGAAAACGGGCACGGACATGGGAAATCACCATGTTAGCAAGACACACCACAAGGGCGTTAATGGAGTGGTAATGTTTACGTTTACGAAAGGCTACCTCCTGTGCCTGTGGTGGTACCAAAGCCACATGTGTCCCATCAATGAACCCAATTACATGGGCCATCCCTCCCAGGGCATAGAACTCACCCTTGATACCTGTCAACTGCTCACGAGTTGGAAAATGGATGAATTCATCCAGGTGCTCCAACATGGCTTCTAAAACATCATGCAGGATACGGCTGAACATGGTCTGAGACATGCCACCCACATCAGCTATGGTCCATTGAAACGTACCGGTGGCAAAGAAATGTAGGGCTGACATCACCTTCATCTTGGGGGTCAGCGCAGTCGGATAACTTTGTCGCAGTTGGAGGTGTGGTGCCAGCCTGTTTGTCAGGTCCACAATTAACCGTTGGGGGAATCTGTAGCGGCGTATGCAGTCACGTTCCCTCATGGCAGCCAAGTCTGGCATTGGTCGGGGGAGAGGCGGTGCCCTGCAGAAAATTGGAAGGAATAACGAAGATTGAGTACATTACTACATCAATGTCAATGAACTGAGCACATGTTCAACAGCTAATACACATATGCCACATACAGAGTCTGGTCTGTGCAGTACATCCTGCACATGTATGCCAGCCAGGTGATACTCCTACCAAGAGCCAGCTACAAACATGGATTGTCAAGGTCTACATGACATGCCATGAAAGTAGCTGTGGGCCAGTGTGCGTGAACAGCCAGACACATTACAGGAGTGACATACATCCACATATGTGCATTTGAAGGACATACGCGAGCCGTACCCGCGTGTGTACAGCCCGTAGCACTATGGTAGTGTTGGCGTAGGCGTACGCCATAGAGATACGGGCCGTACCCACGTATGTACGGCCCGTAGCACTATGGCGTACGCCTATGCCAACACTACCATAGTGCTACGGCTCGTACCCGCGTGTGTACAGCCCGTAGCACTATGGTAGTGTTGGCGTAGGCGTACGCCATAGAGATACGGGCCGTACCCACGTATGTACGGCCCGTAGCACTATGGCGTACGCCTATGCCAACACTACCATAGTGCTACGGCTCGTACCCACGTGTGTACAGCCCGTAGCACTATGGTAGTGTTGCCGTAGGGATAGGAACCCCTCGGGATCTCGGCTGCCGCAAACGTGGATGCTCTAAACGCTTAAATCTCGAAGCAAAAATATTCATTCCCTGTTGTCCCGGGGATGGTTTAATGTGAGGACATATCACCTCCTTAAAGTGCGGACGCTGACTTCATTAGACTTAAACCTTGCGATTTGCAGCATCGGCAGCACGTTATTTTTTAACATTGTCCCGACAGACTCCCATTGGTATTTACTACTAAAATACGGGCACTTTTTGGCCTCTTATTTTTGGCTATGATATCTATTCAACTATTATCCCTTCTAATACTGTTTTATATCATATTCCTAGAAGCCATTTAGAGGCTTGGTGTCTTCGTCGACAGATTAATTGTCCAAACCAACAGTTGTCAATATTGAACTAATGCCAGCACCTCCACTACATGACGTTGGAATTGAAGTTTTGTTTAGTATTTGTCGCCTTCTAAAAGACTTATCTTGTACGCCCTGAGGAAGGAGCCTGTATAAGTTGTATAGGATCTCCGAAACGCGCGTTGGCGCCTGTCTTGTGTTTTATTTTACAGTCATTGTTTTGTAATTTATTGCTTTTTGTCTAATAGTATTGTCATTATTGTTCTTATTGTTTTTTGCTTTTTGCTTTTTGCATTGCATTGTGCTTTATTGTTATTTATTAATGTCATTATGATGTGTGGTGCTGATAATATGTTTCATTTCTGTCCTATCACTGTGATTCAATATGTATTATATGTAGTTTAAACAAAATGTAAAAAGGACATTTTTATGTCTTCTAAAAAATAGAAAAATTATTTAATAAATGAATTGATCAATTTTTTGTACACAGTTGGTCGTGGGCTTGACTTATTCTATGGACATATTGCCTAACATTGAAGTATATAGGTGTAGGAAGTTTAGTTTGTTTTGTTGAATTGCCGTAGGCGTACGCCATAGTGCTACGGGCCCTACACACGCGTATACGGACCGTATCACTATGGCGTACGCCTACGCCAACACTACCAAAGTGATACGGACCCTACACACGCGTGTACGGACCGTATTACTGGAGTAGTGGTGCCCTAGGGGTACGTGTGGAATGCACCATACCTGTGTGTGGATAGTGAAATTATATAGGGGACACATGAGGGACAAGTATAAGGGCCTAAATGCATGCTGGTTGTCATGGAGACCGAGTTTCCAGTTCAAAATTTTTCATCAGGTGGCCAGAAAAAGTCGGTTGGAGACAATATACTATGTTGCAAAGTGGTTGTTGACTTGACATCATGCTCAAATTTTGAACCATGCAAAGGCCCTCACTGGGGTAGGTTTAAAGGGATTGGAGGAAACGTAGGATGCAAATGAGATTGACCAATCACTCTGTACTCCTGTAAATGAAACAGCCCAGCAAGGGAGATATAAGGCAGCCAGGACCCATGAGAGAGCACTTGCCTGCACAACCTTTCATTCCACACCACTGCTGCTGCTTGTGATTCCTCTGGCACCATGTCCAGGTCTGTGGAGAGGGCCCAGCTTTTCACCCAAGAGGAGAATGAGGCGTTGCTAGACGTCATCCTCCCACAGTACCCCTGCCTGTATGGGAGACCAGGGGAGCAGGTGAGTGCTGACTCCACTAGCTTTGACTGTGCCCCTTTTTTGTGTCTGTTACTTCTGGCATTGTGTCCAGGTGTGACAGACATGCAATGTTGTTCATGGTGGGTCCCAGGGGGGGAATGCCTTATGTCTCCCATGCAGAGCATGATGTGGTTCATATCTGCACTCCTCACTTGCATTGTGCTTACTGTGACAATCGCTGCATGGTGCATGCCACAATCAGCCTGGCTAATCCTCTTGGGAATGTTGTTTCTATAGTCCTGATGTGATTCTGTGGTCCCCCCAGTGTGACAGGTGACTGTACCCACAGATGTGTGTGAGTTGAGTGTACCTGTGGTGATAGTGTCCAAATGATGTGTACGGCCCCTGGACATTGGTGTGTGTGTAAGTCCCCTGTCATGTGGGTGAGTGTCTATGTGGAGTGTTGCACCCCAGCTGCATGGAGGATGCATATGCCCTACCCATCTGATGTGAGCAGGGAGCCGTGCTGTGTGTCTGACGTGCTGAGCTAGCCCCACACCTGTGACTCCCCCCAGTCAAGTGGCACATGTGCAGAGTGATGTTTGTACCCGCAGTTGCCAATGGCAGGTGATTGTCCTGTGCCTGTGTGTGTCTGTGTACTCCGCTGAGGTTGCATCAGTGGCCTGGGGCATGTGACTGCTTTGAGGTGCTGTCCATAATCCTGGGGTTGCTTGTGATGCACAGTGTGAGCCATGATCATTGATTCTGTTGCACTCCTCATGCCACCTGTGTACTTTAAATGCCACGTAGTGCATTTGGCCTTCCCCAGAGGATGATGTCCCTATGACAAAGGTGCAATGAGTTGGCTGCATACTATGCCCTGTTCAAACAAGCCTAATTGTTCTAATGTGTGTCTCTGTGACATGGAGCAGGTGTATTGATGTTGTCTCACTTTGTCATCCTCACAGGTAGCCGCCTACGCCAAGGGGGAGATATGGAAGCGGGCCGTCAGGGCCGTGAGGTCGGTGGAGGGTCGCAGTCGGCGCCTGGCCCAGGTGAGGAAACGCTGGCAGGACATCCGGTGCTGGACCAGGAGGATCGCCCAGGTCCTTCTGGGGGACTCACCTCCACGCAAACACGGCGGGCGCTGGCGCCTGACCCACCAAATGAAGCGTGTCCTGGCGGTGGTCTTCCCTGACTTGGATAGGCGGTTACAGGAGAAGCAGCAGCAGCAAGGGGGTAGGTACATGTGTGTTTGTTGTGTGTCACCAGCTTTTGGAAGTACTCAGTCGCCTGGATACACTGCCAGGGTTTATATGTGCATTGCATATCCTGTTCCCCAAAGTCAACCGGTGCTGTTCTTCCTCCCTTCCCCTCCTTGACATGTGTTCCCTGGTCTGTGTGTAGTCACTCTTGCACAAGGTAATCTAGCCTGGCAGTTAATCCAAGTGCCCAATGCTTGTAGCATCATGTGTGGGGGTGGTCTGTGACATGTGTTGGGACCTTGCCTGTGCCCTGTCCAGTTCAGTCATTTGGGGCTCCATGATTGTTGGCACTGATGCAGAGTCTCAACATAGGAGTGTGAGGCTTAAAATGAACTGCCTTGCAGCATGCATGACCGATGTTGTGGCCTCAGACATGATGTGCATGAGGGGGAGATATGCATAGTGCGGGGACGGTTGCTCCTGTTGCAGACAGATCTATCCAGGACCATGGAGCAGTGTGGCCACTACAGTCCCCTGAGACACCTTTTCCTAGGAATCATGTGTGTCATCCAACACTGTGGACATTCTCAGTGTCTTCAGCATAGGTTGGCCTCTGTGGCATTGTACCCTGGCCTCATTTGTATTTACGTAAAGTGTGCTACATGTGTCCACTGTACAGGGTGACCCAATGTGGCTTGTGCATCCTCACACTGGCCAGTACCTGTGTGTCTGTGTACAACTATCTGATGATGGTTGTGTGTCAATAATATGTGTGGTCAGCCCCACGAGGGGTAGTTAGAGTGCAATTAGGATTTAATGGAGGCCATTTTTGTGATCCCTGATTAAGAGGTGTAAGTCCTTCCTCTGTCTCAATCACATTGTCTCAGGTAGGGGGGGTTTGTGCGGGCAAGGCCTACATGTCCAAACCTTATGTCTCCTTGCCAGGTCTGGCCTGTGTGTGATGATAGTCTGAACAGACACTCAACAAGTATTGACCCAGTCATGTTGTGCAGGGTTTAATGTTTGTGCTTTGCAGCATGTGTCAAAAGTTAAAAGACATGGTTCCTGCTCATCCATTTTTGGCAACGGTGTGTGGTCCAGATGCTGTGGTCGACTGTCCACAGACACTAGCTTCTCTGTATAATTCGATATCAAGTTCTTTGCTGTTGTGTCATGCTCTCCATTGTTTCAAAGTGGCATGGTGGGTCAACCAACTGTGTAGTGCAGGGCCTACATATGTGCGTAGTATTGTAGATGTTACTCATGATGCTTTTCATGCTATGCACTGTGACCTATGTAGTTTGGACTCATGTGTCATATGTATACAGGTGTCTGATTATTTCCTGTCTCTTCACCTTGCCCACAGCATCGTCGGGGGACACCGAGGGAGACACCGGCACGGACGTGGAGGAGGGATCCAGCACCGGTGCCACCAGTGCTGGGGAGTCTGGCGCAGCAAGTGGCACATAGGGCGAGGGGAGTCAGGCGGAGGACCTGTCCAGTCCCAACACCGACTATGACGCTGACGGGTCCGAGGCTGAGCTCCCAGAGGGGGCGGAGGCTGCTCCCACAGCTGAAAGCAGCAGTACATCTCTCGCCGCCCCCTCCATTCCCATCACCGCCCTCCGACTTGCTCGGGTCCCTTCTGTCCGTGCTAGGCGACAACATGTCTCCTTCGTGCCAGGCACCGCACCCCCTGCCCCTGTCTCCCCTGCTGCCGTCAATGCCGAGTCTGTGGACATCCTGCGGCAGTTGCAGGTTGGTCAGACATCGCTGCTTAATGTCCTCCATGGCCACACCAGACTGCTGACACAGATGGTGTCGTACATGGAGGGCATGTCAGCAGCGATGTCTGACCAACGGATGTTGCTGAGGTCCATGGACTCATCACTGACGGCAGCAGTGGGTCTTCTGCAGCGCTCTGTTCCCCCCCTACCCCTGCACCATCCACACTTCCCACTCCCATGCCTGTCCCAAGCACACCCAGACATCCCCATGCACGCACCCCACCAGACACAGGCAGCACACCAACAGGGAAGGCCAAGCGCACACCTCCTGTCACGCACACACAGGGGGAAGTAGGCACACCCACTGGGTCGGGGGGCAAACGGCAGCCACGCAGCCACAGTGGGAGTCCGCAGTCCTCACGACACCCACTTCCTCCAAACCACTCCCCTTAGCTCCCCTGCCCAACAGTCGGACAAAGAGTCCTTCATGGCCAGTCAGTCCCTCAGCCCCAGTGTGACACCACCCGGCAAGCGGTCGAGGAAGTCCCCAGGCAGGGGAGTTGAGTCCCCCCCCTGTCCACACACTCCCCCAGTAGCGCTGCAACCCATCCCTCTGACCCCCCCCTCCTTGGGGCCTGTGGTTCCTTCGGGTGCAGGGGAGACGCTGGGAGACCTTGCAACCGTTTGCAGCGCCATCCTAACCACCACCTTTGGCACTGCCCCACCCCCTGTGGTGGAGTCGTCCATCCCTGCACCCACAACACCTACCCTTGTCCCTCCTGTCCCTGCGGTGCCTGGTCCTTCCCCCCCACATGATGCCCCCCCCCCCCTGTGGATGAAAAGGAACTCTGAACTGTGCAGGCAAGCTAGGGGAGACGCGTCCCAATGTGTCCCCCCCCAGGAATTCGCATATGGACTGGCCTATGGGCCTTGTATATAGTGAATATTTCAAATCAAATCATTTTTTATGCTGAATAAAGCATTTTGTTTTTCATTTGCACACAAATGCTTTTCTGGTATTGCTGTTGGTGCTGCTGCTCCCTGAGTTGGGGTGGTGATAATGTGTTAGGTGTCTTGGAAATGTTGTAGTGTGCTGCTCATGGGGAGGACCCTGGTATCTGCGTGCCATCACAAGGTCTCTGCAAATAATCTTTGGTCATGTAAGCTCTTAATGTATGGTGACATTGTCCCAAGGAGTGTTCCTTCCTCTGTGGCACCTGACTTCTTCCCTGCAGGGTGTTTCCCAATTGTTGTGCTGACCTGTGTCTACATTTCCTTGCTGTGTGAGGGATCCCTTCAACTTTGCCCATGCCTGCTCAGCAATGTCTCCGCCTGCATCGTCTGTGCCATCCTTGGTAGTCACTGTACTTGTGTATGGAGTATGTTGCCATGGCTTCATGTGGACATGGTCCCTTTTCCGCACTATGCATGTGTGTATTCCCAGCCGAGCACACATGTGTTACTTGTTCTGCAGGGTATTTGGGCACCTGACTGACAATTGTGGGCATTGTATCTGTGGGTACTCCACCCTTTTCCCTCCATGGGAGGCAACAACTTGTTGGCTGCCCCAGCACCTGTACATTCCTATCAGTCCTGGAATGTGGGTGACCGTGTGTGTTCCCTTAGGCTCTCTTAGTTTAGTGGGGTTTGACATGAGGATACAGTCTTGGTGCATGATCTCAGTGTGTGTATTGTGCTGCCACCGCCAGGGGTGGGTATGCATGTGTAATTTGTCATCACACCCACATGTGGTGTGTCATGCAGTGGGGGAAGGACATCCATCCTCATGGGAGTGGGACACTGCTGTCAGTGATGTGTTGTCATGGCACTCGCAACATAGTCGCACATTGTGGATGCCTTCATGCACCCATAGAGTTTTGCTCATGGGAGGATGATGTACACACCCCCATGTCTCTGTCCACTGCTGGAAGGCCTCTGCACCCACACCTCATATGTCTGGGCACTGCTGGGAGTCCTCTGCACCCACCCCTCATATGTCTGGGCACTGCTGGGAGTCCTCTGCACCCACCCCTCATATGTCTGGGCACTGCTGGGAGTGATAGGCACCCACCCCTCATATGTCTGGGCACTGCTGGGAGTCCTCTGCACCCACCCCTCATATGTCTGAGCACTGCTGGGAGTGATAGGCACCCACCCCTCATGTGTCTGGGCACTGCTGGGAGTGATAGGCACCCACCCCTCCTATGTCTGGGCACTGCTGGGAGTCCTCTGCACCCACCCCTCCTATGTCTGGGCACTGCTGGGAGTGATAGGCACCCACCCCTCATATGTCTGGGCACTGCTGGGAGAGATAGGCACCCACCCCTCATATGTCTGGGCACTGCTGGGAGTCCTCTGCACCCACCCCTCATATGTCTGGGCACTGCTGGGAGTGATAGGCACCCACCCCTCATATGTCTGGGCACTGCTGGGAGTGATAGGCACCCACCCCTCATGTGTCTGGGCACTGCTGGGAGTCCTCTGCACCCACCCCTCATATCTCTGGGAACTGCTGGGAGTGATATGCACCTACCCCTCATATGTCTGGGCACTGCTGGGAGTCCTCTGCACCCACCCCTCATATGTCTGGGCACTGCTGGGAGTGATAGCCACCCACCCCTCATATGTCTGGGCACTTCTGGGAGTGATAGGCACCCACCCCTCCTATGTCTGGGCACTGCTGGGAGTCCTCTGCACCCACCCCTCATATCTCTGGGCACTGCTGGGAGTGATATGCACCCACCCCTCATGTATCTGGGCACTGCTGGGAGTGATAGGCACCCACCCCTCATATGTCTGGGCACTGCTGGGAGTGATAGGCACCCACCCCTCATATGTCTGGGCACTGCTGGGAGTCCTCTGCACCCACCCCTCATATCTCTGGGCACTGCTTGGAGTGATATGCACCCACCCCTCATATGTCTGGGCACTGCTGGGAGTGATAGGCACCCACCCCTCATGTGTCTGGGCACTGCTGGGAGTGATAGGCACCCACCCCTCATATGTCTGGGCACCGCTGGGAGTGATAGGCACCCACCTCTCATATGTCTGGGCACTGCTGGGAGTCCTCTGCACCCACCCCTCAGATGTCTGGGCACTGCTGGGAGTGATAGGCACCCACCCCTATGTCTCTGTCCACTGATGTGGCACGACACCCACCCACCCGCCCACACGCTCTGATGGCCTGGGTACGGGCCGTACCCCCAATGTTGGCCTTCAGAGCGTGGGTACGGATCGCACCACGCCTACCCCTACGTCACCCCAACAATGGTGGTACGACCCGTACCCACGCTCTTCAGGCCTCGGTATGGGCCGTACCCCCAATGTTGGGGTGCCGTTGGGGTACGGCCCGTACCCAGGCCTACAGAACGTGTGTATGGGCCGTACAACCATTGTTGGGGTGCCGTAGGGGTACGGCCCGTACCCAGGCCTTCAGAGCGTGGTTACGGGTCGCACCACGCGTACCCCTACGTCACTCCAAGAATGGTGGTACGACCCGTACCCAGGCCTTCAGAACGTGTGTACGGGCCGTACCAACATTGTTCGGGTGCCGTAGGGGTACGTCCCGTACCCAGGCCTTCAGAGCGTGGGTACGGGTCGCACCACGCCTACCCCTACGTCACCCCAACAATGGTGGTACGACCCGTACCCACACTCTTCAGGCCTGGGTACGGGCCGTACCCCCAATGTTGGGGTGCCGTAGGGGTACGGCCCGTACCCAGGCCTACAGAATGTGTGTACGAGCTGTACCACCATTGTTGGGGTGCCGTAGGGGTACGGCCCATACCCAGGCCTGAAGAGCGTGGGTACGGGTCATACCACGCCTACCCCTACGTCACCCCAACTATGGTGGTACGGCCCGTACCCACGTTCTGTAGGCCTGGGTACGGGCCGTACCCCTACGGCACCCCAACATTGGGGGTACGGCCCGTACCCAGGCCTGAAGAACGTGGGTACGGGTCGTACCACCATTGTTGGGGTGACGTAAGGGTAGGTGTGGTACGACCCGTACCCACACTCTTCAGGCCTGGGTACGGGCCGTACCCCTACGTCACCCCAACAATGGTGGTACGGCCCGTACCCACGCTCTTCAGGCCTCGGTACGGGCCGTACCCCCAATGTTGGGCTGCCGTAGGGGTACGGCCCGTACCCAGGCCTTTCGAACGTGGGTAAGGGCCGTACCACCATTGTTGGAGTGACGTAGGGGTAGGCGTAGTACGAACCGTACCCACGCTCTTAAGGCGTGGGTACGGTGCGTACCACAATTGTTGTGATGACGGGACGTGTCCACGTCCACTTCCGTTGTGGCGGGACGCAGGCCTTGGTGGACACGCCCCCCCCCAAGGTGACCAGACATTTTGCCTTGGGTGGGGGCTGCCCCTGCCCCCCACCTTTGCCCCTGGGTGTTGTTCTGACCTTCTGCGGTGTCTGCGTCGGTTCCTGTGCACCAGGTCGTAGGCTATGAGGGCCGGGATAGCACGTAGGATGGGGTCCATGGCTGTCCGTCGCGTACAGGTGCTCCTTCCTCGCGTCCTCTTCAATTTCCCGGCAGTTTTTGGCTGCCGTAAAATATTATCCATGCGGAGTGACGTAGGCACGAATCGTACTTGCTGGTTCGTAAAACGCTGCCTGACTCCGTCCGGACGTCACGTACGCGGTGTCCCGGATCGGAATTGTGGGTATATTTTAGCCGGTCGGTGTTTTTTACGATTCGTACGGAAATAGTATTTCTGTACGAATCGTACTTGCGGGTTTGTAAGGTGGTTTTCCCAGGTACGAGTCGGACGGAGAATACGCTCCCTACGACGGTTCGTACCCGGGTTTTACAGGATCGGAATCGGCACCAGAGTGTTAATACATAAACCAATACCAATCAATAATCAATAATCGATAAGCAATGTACAAGCAATAATCACCAAACCAAAACAATAAAAACCATCATACTGCTACCAGAAAAACTGTTGCAGCGCAGAAACCTGGGTAACGGGGGACAGGACAAGACCCATACCAAATATCCTCCCTTCGTCACAGCCCAGATATCACATTAACACCTTCACACATGCAGTCATTGGTGGGGCCCATAACACCAACATTCACACGTCACTTAACACTGGTCTGCACTTACAGGAGAGATGAGTGGTTCAAGCGCTGACATGAAAGGAATACCTTATAACCTATAGGAAGAAAAGTTATATTACATATCTATACATTAATATCCTTACACCTACAGATCTCAATCCTAAACATCAAGGTACTCCTCCCACGTGATCAGTGGATCATTTAGTTGGATTAGTTGATGGTGGTTTAGAACCAGCTAAAACACATTTTAAGATTTTGATCTTCCCTCCCTCAATAAATCACGAACGCATTTGCTTGTTAATCAATATTTGTTTATCTATTTTATCGCAAAAGTTAAGTTTACATCTAGTAAATTTATTAATTTTATGTAAATCACAGAACACCATATTTTCCTAATTTGGCTATCGGGCGTCCTCTAAGTCATCAAATTAACTGTCAATCAGTCGGAATTCAAAAGTTCTTCATGCAGCACGCTACAGTCCCAAAGAATGGGCAAGGACCAGAGACATGCAAGCATCTATCAGTGCCCATAAATTTTATAAAGTTCACAGTTCATCAGGGAAATGGGCAGCATTCAGACTGTCAAAGATTCAGGAACGCAGCAGTCACCCTAGATAGTAGCGTCGCGTAGCGTCACCGTTGTCTTCGTCGCAAAAGGAAAGGGGAAAGTATACCCATTCTCTCTATTCTACCACCATTTATATAATATAAGTAAGGTGAAGAAGCAACAATTTACAAAGTTTAGGCTTTTCTGATTGGTCGGTTGGGATCGTCCAGTGAGGTTTAGCACAGTTCGAGGGGTTATGTCGTTGTTCGGTTTAGTCTGGTTTCTTGTAAATGTTCATTGTGCTGTTACTTGGCTGACTTTCCACCGTGGCCTTGTTCGGGTACAGTGAGACAAGGGTCATGACGAGGCCACAGGAACAAACTGTTGCGCAGGCGCACTTCACCCGAAACCTCGTGGAATGGTGGCCATCACGTCGTGTCGCGTCGGTGGCCATTTTGTTTTTAGGCCCAAAGGACAACTTAAGCGAAACAAACACAAAGAAGTAATTAATACATAGAAATAATGAATAAAATGTTAACCCCTTACTAATCCCTCTATGTGCTTGTAATTATCTAGCGTATAGCGACATTTAAAGCGTTCATATTCACCCATTTGATGTCATCTGGAGCAACATTACGAAAACGTCACAAAAGCAAACATATATCATGCAGTATTCTATTTACTACATATACTACTGTTAGTATGCATACGTATTTTAGTCATAGAAGTTAATTAGCCATGCGAAATGCAAATCCCACGTGTAATTCATATATTAATAATGTTGTTTAGAAACATGCAAAACTCATTTAATAATATTACAATTAATAGATTATTTAATTAGTATATTCATGCAGAATAGGGGGGTATACAAACTTTTTTTACTACCCGCTCCATCATATGTCTGGTTGTCTCTGCCTTGCCCCTAACCCTACTGCTGTGTGAGGAGACAGATGAGAACACAGCCACAAAGTGACTACTAGAAAAAGGTATGCACCTCCCCAGATCATCACTGCAGTACCAAAGAAATCCTCCTCCTCACCCTCCCGCTCTTTATCCATCAGCGACCTCTAGGATCTGCCCAGTTGGATATGCTTCTCAGGAGACGGGGGTGAAACAGAATCAGCATCACTTCTTCGTAGCTTGAAATTCCACAGGTCAGGCCTTGACAATCAAACAAAGACCACAAAGTCTACATGACTCTCCTGGCACGTATTGCTTGCAGCCACAGTCTTAACAGCATCTCCTATGCCGATGACACGCAGCTCATACTCTACCTCACCGAAGACACGGACACCAATAGAGCTAACTTCCAGAACGCCAGGACCGACGTCACCGACTGGATGAGAGACAACTGCCTCAAACTCAACACTGAGAAAACTGAAATTCTTCTCTCCAGAAGACCCCCCTCACTGTGGGATGACTCCTGATGGTCCTCCGCCCTTGGACCAGGGTCGACCCCCACCACCTACGCTCGCAACCTCTAAATTTTCATTGACAGCAAACTCTCATTGAGATGTCAGACCAACTCGGTCGCCTCCACCTGCTTTAACACCCTCAGAATGCTCCACAAAAGTCTTTGATGGATCCCAACCGACACGGAAGAACAGTCACTCAAGTCCTCAAAACTTGAGGACTGACTATGGAAACACCCTTTATGCCGGAACCACCACCCTCCTCCTCAAGCGCCTCCAAACAAGCCAGAATGCAGCAGCAGGAATAATCCTGGACCAGCCCAGACAAGCTCACATCACAACCCAACCTCTGTTGCCTGCATTGGCTCCCTGTCAAGAAGAGATGCCACTTGAAGCTGCTCACACACGCCTACAAAGCCCTCCACAACACGGGACCAGAATACCTGAACAACCGCCTGACCTTCCACCACCCCAACAGACACCTGCAGTCTGCCTCACTGGCCTCACCACCGTCCTCTGTATCCTTCATACCCGAACTGGAAGACGCTTATTCTCTTACCTAGCAGCCAAAGCCTGGAACGACCTCCTCATCCACCTCTGACTGTCTACCTCCCTCGCTAACTTCAGGAGTAGACTTAAGACCTGGCTGGTTGAGTAGCTCCACCACACGCAAGCGCCTGGATACCCCTCGGTGAGATTAGCACGCTATACAAATCTCTGATTGACTGACTGACAAGGGAAAATATGGAGGGCAAATGAGATTTGGTTTCACACGTTAAAAGTCAATCAGGGGCTAATATTTTCTGGATGGCTCCCATGATTTCGCCTCAGACAGTAGCCAACAACATACTAACTTGGTTCCAAATTGGTATTTTAAAGATGATCAGGAAGATACGCCCTTTTATTCCCCTGGATGCATTAAAAACGCTGGTCACAGCCTTGGCCCATTCCAGACTGGATTATGGCAATGCCCTATATGTGGGGATACATCCCAGTTTTTATTGAAACTGCAGTGAATGCAGAATGCAGCTGCTAGATTAATTCTGGACATCCCCAAATATGAATCAGTCTCTTATAGATTGAGAGACCTCCACTGGCTCCCAGTGGTAAAAAACAATTACATTTAAATCACAATGCCTAACATATAAGGCACTTCAGGGTAAAGGACCACTGTATCTGAGGACACATCTTAAATGGTATATGTCAGGCAGAAATTTAAGGTCAGCTCATTCAAAACTACTATTAATACCCAGGTACAAGCAGGTTCGCTGGGGGGCAGAAGTTTCCTTTTAGGGACAACGAAAACCTGGAACCCCTTACCAATCCTGATAAAGAGCAGCACGTCGCTCAGGTCATTTAGAAAACTGCTGAAAACATTTTTATTCGCCAACTGACTTGCTCTTATATTGTATTAGTATCACCTGGTCCTGCCAAACTTCAGCATTCCTGCCAATTCCAGCGTCAAGACACCCTTGGGCATACATGCGCTTTATAAATCTATAAATCAAATCAAATATGCATCTACACAGACAGGATAATCACCTCTGATAGATCAGCGGTGATTTACAAGTCCACAAGTAATTCAGCTCGGCTCATGAACACAAGCTTCTATGTAGGCGGGTGCTGTGATCAATGATGTGATTATTTGTAGAGAAGTCCTATAGACGACCTCTAGTTTTTCTCAATAGGAGAAACATGGCACTAGTTAAGGGGGATTGCACCACCCAAAGATTCTACATTTTGGCCATTGCCAGGATCTATGATGTTGGACGATGGCAACAGCTAGCTCCCTGTCTCTTGTGAGCCTGGATGTCTGGTGCTTAATAGTATGATTTTGTTTTCAAATATGTTTATTGTTTTTATACGAACCATAGATCAGCGGACAATAAGTCAGTAGAATAACAGCCATTGTATGCCAAACAATAGCGAGCCCCATGTTGACGCCCAGTAGTGCACTTTTATCCCATAACGCACTGACACTGATAGGCACATGTAATAGCATTGTCTCAGTAGTCTAAGAAAAGAAAAAGGGGGGAAACTGAGAAAATCCAACTTCACAGGGAATCAATTAAAAAATAGATTAAAAAAAAAATAATGAAGACCACAACTCCCAGGGTCTCAGTCACCAGGGGACAACATTGTATTCAAGTTGGCAATATGATCTACCTATTGTTCCATAAGGCTACACTTCCCATCTCTATCGCGGGTATCAGATCTAATGGAAAGCTCTGCTAACGCCCAGCGGACTACATCAGTCTGCCATGTTAGAATAACTAGGGCGGATGTCACCTTCCAGGACATGCTAATGCGTCGTTTTGCTAAGACCAGTGCCAGGTTTTGGAAACATAGTAATTGGTTAGTCGTTTTGGTTAACACCCCTGTATAAAGGAGACAGTGTGTGGGGTCATACGGCAAAATGGAGTTCGCAATGGCTGAGATACAAGATGTCACTGCAAACCGGTAATCTGAGATCACTGGGCATGCCCAGACCATGTGAAACAAGTCTGCTGCCTCCTGATTACATCTGGGGCAGTGTGTATTCACCCCCGGGTGCATCTTGGCTATTCTGACTGGACAGAGGTATGTATGGTGTGAATAACTGAACTGTGTGTATCGGAATTGGATGTTCCGTGATATCAGCGTAAGGCAACCAAGACATTTCTGCCAAACAGGATCCATTCACTCCGTGGGCAGCCGGTGAGCCCACCATTCCCTGAGGGCGAGAGAGTTAGAGCCAGATGAACCACGGTTCAGATTGTGTTAAAAAACTGATATCGCGCGGTGCAAAGTCACAGTAGTCAGCATCAGCTCCAGAGGAGCACCAGTTTGAATCCAGTCGGTTTACCAGCCACATTATGAAGGGCCGAATACACATATACTCTGTCCTGGGGGAAGGCCATCAGTCTCCCCTAGGTCCTTAAATGGGCGCATGGTCCCCTCTATCATCAATTACCACCATGTCCTGTAGCCGGCTGCTGTCCAGTCATCTACACAATAAGGGGTTCGTAAAGATCTACATAGTGGCTGGTCCCACAGTGGCAAACTAGGAGCATACGGGACATCTCTCTGGCCATTATGAATGTATTTCCTCCAGTACCAAGCAGCCACCTGAGACATTGTGGGGTCTCCTGTTGGGAGGGGCACATTAATAGCCAATCAAGTATAGAATGGCCACTCAGATCAAGGCCCAGTGTTTCCATTACGGGGGGCGTGATACAGCATGAAGCCATCATAATGCCCATTGTAGTGAGCAGGTGCGTGATGTAACGGTCTAGTCTTTTCATCCTAGGGGACTCATAGCCCGAAAGGGCAATTACACAATGTAACACTCTCTGGCCAGGCTTGGCCAGAGAGCTTAAATAAATGGGCGGAGGTCGCATGGGACTTCCGGCCCAATCTGAAACCAAAGTGTGCGTGTCATCTGTATTTGGCTGTAAGCATTGTCCCCCTGTGTGAGGCCTCTCTACACTGGCGACAAAGGTGGGCGTTGTCCATTCCTGCTCACCGCTGTGCCTCCGTAGTTTGCCCCTGTACCAGCTATGCCAATTCGCGGCGTTCGCTCATTGTGAGTCTGTACCCTCACTCAGCCTTATCACCGCGCGCACGCGCGCTTATCTCTGCAGCATTTCCCTGCCTGCCACGACCATCTGTTTCTCCGTTTTGCTTCACGGAGCCGAGCCATGCTACCTGCTGGTGAAATGATGCTACTGCACGCTTCCAACGCTGAAGCTGCTGTGTTTCAAGCATTTGGCCCTGCACATACCTGTTGCCTCTAGCTGTTGGGCACACGTGTCTGGCTGTGCTTTGGGGAATAGCCTGCAGAGAGCAATTTCCATCACCCTGGTATCCTGGGAGAAAGACAGAAGGCTAGCTCCTTCCTGGCTCAGCTGACCCTACATCAAGTACCACGTTGCTGACGTTCCCTGAAGACCACCATGTCAAACCTGTGTGCTGCAGCCGCACCCACAGCCCAACAGAACGTGGCCACTGCTCAAAAAGTGGCTCAGCCCACATCACAGCACTCCCAGATTGCAGCGTTGCCCCCGTTCAGCGATCTGATCGATCCTGCCACGGCGTCACCCAGATGGACGGTGTGGCTCGGCAGCCTCAACAATTACTTCACCGCAACTCGCGAGACGGATGACGAAGTCAAAAGGTTGCTACTGCTACATTTTGGTGGGGAGGAAATATACAAAACGTTCGCCCACCTCCGGAACACAGGCCCTCCCACTGACTACGATGCATCCGTCAGGGCGCTAAATGCCCATTTTGACCCGCAACTCAACCCCGACTACGAGCGTTTCAAGCTCTGTCACGCACGTCAGAGGGAAGGCGAAACAATGGACACACTCTCGCCTGCATTAACTGGCCAGTTCATGCACTGATGACCAGAATAAGGAGGTGAGAGCCCAAGCAATTCAAGGGTGCAGCAACAAACATCTTCGGACCCTCATACTGCGACAGCCAGGAATCACCCTGGAAGACATCCTTATCCTAGCAAGATTGCACGAACTGTCCGATGCCAGAGCAAAAGTCATGGATGCTGCGCTTGCCCAACAAGCAGAAAAACCCGTAACAATCAAAATGGAGAGAGCAGATGCCTTACGCACCCCATCCAGAAGCACCCGAGGGCGATGGCCAACCAAAAGCTCGCGAGGGCCACGCTGTGGCTACTGTGGGAATGAAGAACACCCACCAGAGGAATGCCCCGCACAAGGTCGGACATGCTCCAAATGCGGCATCCCCAATCACTATGCGAGTGTCTGTTGGGGAGGAGCCCGAAGCAGAGGAGCGCGTGGAAGACGACCACCGTCCAAAGCAGTGCGACAATTGTCACTTGATGAAGGGGAGAACTCCAAGGCAATGAAAGCAACAGCCAATCGAAAGCAGTATCTAGAAGATTCATCCACTGATGATGAGGAGGAAGCCTACCTGATATCATTCGCGAGTGACCTCAAGAGAAGACGGAGGCCTCAACTGACGTGCGCCATCGAGATCGCAGGAACATCAGTGACAGCCCTAATTGACACAGGAGCATCAGTAAACGTCATGGGCTGCCAACAGTACAAACAATTGAAGCCAAGACTAGCGCTAACCCCATCAAACGTGAAGATCCAGAAGCCGGTACGTCTAAAAAGAAAAATGAAGGTACAGGTCAAGTCCGACACCCACGAAGTCACCACGACGTTCCACGTCATAGACCGAGAGGCAGAAATCTTAGTAAGCAGCCACACGGCCGAGGATTTAGGGCTCGTAGCATTCGCCAACGCAGTCAAGACATTGCGGAACGATGACATCATAGAGCTGTTCCCACAACTCTTTAAAGGCCTTGGGTGCATGAAGAGGCCTCCGGTGAAATTACACATTGATAAGGCCGTGAAATCAATTGCCTTACAACACCGTCGAATACCGTTTCACCTCCGGCCGCTCGTCGAGCAAGAGTTGCAGAGTCTAGAACAGCAAGGAGTAATAGAAAAGGTCACCGGACCGACGCCATGGGTGTCGCCCATGGTCATTGCTGAGAAACCGAAGCAGCCCGGAAAGATACGTCTTTGCATCGACATGCGCATGCCGAATTAAGCAATCAAGCTTGAGTGCCATCTCACCCCAACGGTTGATGACATCCTAGCTGATCTGTTGTGGCCGAAACTACTCAGGGTCGTACGTTGCTCAGATGGTCCACCTCTCGACACCACCACGTTCTGAACGTAAGTACACAGACTCCATGGAGTGGTCAAGCGGGGGAAGGGAAGGAAGGGGAGAGCGGGGATGGAGACCTGTAAAAAGAACAAGACAGGTAAATACACCACGATCACCCACAGCTTCTTCCTTTCCTATCCTAATTCCTTTAGAAGAGAAGCAGAACCCTTAAGTGCTGTACCTGCAAGGAAAGAAATCCTTTTCTTCTACTCTGCGTGTCGCCTAGGAAGTGTATAAGTTACTAGCTTGATCTAGAAGTGAAACGTAACAATCAACAGGTATCACAGCTTATCAAAACATAAGTAAAGGGGGATACAAAGAGAACAAAACAACGTACCACTTAGTCAATCCAGTTTTGCTGAGACAGGGGTGTGGAAGTCCCCCAACTCATATCAGGAATCAAGGATTGGCCCTCTGTTGCAATACGTCTTGAACAGAGGTTTGAGAACACAAAGGGGATTGTCCACAGCGCACAAGGAGAGCAAACCACAGTCTCACTCACTCTTGGAAACGCCTCTCCCAGGGGAAGAGTTTAAACATCACTCTTGAAATGTATTACATACACATAGAACTTGCCCCTTGCTCCGGGCTGTGTTACCGAAGAAAACGGGAGGTCCCTTAATCTTAAAGAGCCAGGCCATTTTATCAAGGCTATGGAATGAACGTTTGCCCCGCATGAAGCGTTGTCGGTTCGCCAACGTGGGAAAACGATTCAGGATGTGCTGGCCCAGGACCCTTAGCAACCTGTAAGTGTCGCCGTACCACACGTCGATCAGGGAGTTCCTGTCTTGAACTTCAGAGAGGTAACTAGATGTGTGTGTCATCAAGGAACTAAAACCAAAGAGGCAACTGCTAAGCTGCTCCGCAAGGAACCAACAAGCTTCCCGCCAACGAGCAACCCTCTGAAGCAGCGTAGCGCCCCTTCAATCGCCACCACAAGGAAAAGAGCCCACAGCGTATGTCCTGAGAACGGACAAGAAAGTTATCGGTGTTCGAAGCACCCTTACCAGCCTCCGTCTTCACTGCAGCTCCCTACGATCGAGTAATCGGCGTCACTCTGATGTTCTGGGCGATCTAAGAAGGAAACGTCTCAGGCGCGTGCTGACGTCACCGACATCAGCACCGCCGAGGCTCATAGGAATCGTAGTTCGGTTTGCTACGGCCGCGCTGTAGCGTGTTGGGGCAGTGTTCTTCCGCTTTCCACTTTGGGACGCAACATGATCTCAACGGCTCCAGGTGGTTTTCAAAACTCGACCTCAACGCCGGCTATCACCAGCTGAAGTTGGCAGAAGAAAGTAGGTACATCGCAACTTTCTCAACTCATCTAGGACTATGACGCTACAAGAGGTTGAACTTTGGTATTTCCTCGGCAGCGGAGATATTCCAAAATGCAGTTAGAGAGATGTTATCAGGGCTTCAAGGGGTCCTCAACGTCAGTGATGACATCCTCATACATTCAGCAACGCTAGAGGAACATCACCGTCATCTCCAAGCCACCCTACGACGCCTAGTCGACCATGGGGTGACACTCCACCGGGACAAATGTCAATTCTTTCAAAAATCTATTGAGTTCTTTGGCTACGTATTCAGTCAAGACGGTGTACAAGTAGATCCCAAGAAAACGCAAGCCACAGTATCCGTAGTCCGGAGTTTCATGGGCATGGCCACATACTGTGGTCGATTCATACCCAACCTTGCTACAGTAGCCGAGCCTCTAAGAGCCCTCACCAAGAAAGATGCGGCATGGAAATGGGGAAAACAGGAGGACGAAGCGTTCCAGAAAGTAAAGTCGACCCTGTTGAGCAAAACCACTAAGGCCTACTTTGACACTGCACGACGGATGGAAGTTATAGTGGACACCAGCCCCGTGGGGTTAGGAGCACTCCTTGCCCAGGAACCAGAGCCTGGAAAGTGGGCACCACTAGCGTTTGCAAGCAAATCACTCACACCAACCGAAGCTCGCTACTCCCAAATCGAACGGGAAGCACTCGCCATCAAGTGGGCTTGTAACCACTTTCATCTCTATATTAGCGGACATCCCATCAAAATTGTAACCGACCACCAGCCACTGCTCCCTCTCTTCAGAGGCACCGCTCCTCACCCGCCCCCCAGGATCGAAAGGTGGGCGATCCAACTACCGCATTACCAAATGGAGATAGAGTACTGACCTCGAGCCAAGAATCCGGCTGACTTTCTGTCGCGACTCCCGCTAGCGGAGTGCCCAGAAGATAATGAACAGGAACAATGTACCGAAGAATACGTGCGCATGCTATCACAATGGGCCTGTCCACGAGCCCTCACCATAGAGGAGATCAAAGCAGAAACAGACAAAGACGCAGTGCTCCAGAAAGTACTGGAAGCTCTACGCCGGGGATCGTGGGAAGGATTCCTCCAGGGCATCACAGGATGGAACGAAGAAGACTGAACCCGGCTGGGGAAAATATGGAGAGTTCATGACGAACTAAGCGCTACCGACAATATCATGGTGCTACGAGGGTCACGGATTGTCATCCCCGTAGGCCTCCAGGAACGAGCGACAGTTCTGGCACGTGAAGGCCATCAAGGGACCGTGAGGATGAAGTCGCGAATGAGGGAAAAGGTGTGGTTCCCTGGTTTAGAAGCGGCAGTGGACACCGTTGTTAGAAACTGCAGGGCCTGTCAACTCACCAGCAGCCCCGAAACGCCAGCGCCTGTGATAAAAGAGGGTCCAGCGCCCTCTCCGTGGTCATGGGTGAGTCTAGACTTCGGGAGCTTCCCTGACGGAAGAGTGACTGCTGTCTTAGTCGACAGTTACACAAAGTACCCTCTCGTGGAAGTCATACCATCCAGATCCTTCAACTATTTACAGTCCGTACTGGAAAAGGTGTATGCCCTTGTTAGACGGCGACCTCAGAGGAGCCCGGAAGGGGGGGGTCCTGACTACCCTGAGTCCCACCCGTGTAGTATCGTAGCCGGGCGCTGGCGGGAGATTCCCCAGGGGGAGGAATCTCGCAACTAGGATCGTACTTCTGGCACCACACGACACAGAGAGACCACACTGGGTATTCTCAGAAACAAGCTTTATCAACTAGGTATCACTGCAAATATGTACAAGGTGAGCACGGGCTCAAGAGTCTCGGAAAGGTAGGGGGTAGCGGGACTGTCTCTGGTAACGGTTCAAAGCAGGGACGTATCCGGCGCACAGCTCACAATCCTCGAGCTGGGGGATACGTGGTCGAGTCGGGGTCCGGCGGGACCGTGAGAGTCTGGGGGAGCCGCGAGTCACTCAGCGGGCTCAGGTACAGGTTCGGAGGTCTTACGATCTTCAAGGAGCCGCGAGTCACTCAGCAGGGCTCAGGTACAAGTTCGGAGGTCTTACGATCTTCAGGGAGCCGCGAGTCTCTCAGCAGGGCTCAGGTACAAGTTCGGAGGTCTTACGATCTTCAGGGAGCCGCGAGTCTCTCAGCAGGGCTCAGGTACAAGTTCGGAGGTCTTACGATCTTCAGGGAGCCGCGAGTCTCTCAGCAGGGCTCAGGTACAAGTTCGGAGGTCTTACGATCTTCAGGGGGCCGCGAGTCACTCAGCAGGGCTCAGGTAGGTTCAAGTTCCAGGAGCCGCGACCGCGTCGGCAGGCTCTCGTTGTTCCAGCGTCGAATTTCTCGGACAGTCTCAGAGCACCCCTTGTTATAGGTCGACCCCTCTTTGATGTCCGGAGTCTGTGCAGGCAGGGGTCTTGTCACCTGGGGGCCGCTTGTCGGGGTTTCCTGCTATTGTCTTTTGATCCTTTCAGGGCCGGGTCGGGAGGAGTCCCAGACACCCAGCAGGCACGGAGCCAGCCCGCAGGGAGGCCGGAGGGCCGATCGAAACCCATTGTCCCAGGGGAGTTAGAGGTGCGATAGAAACTGCTCCTCCCTCTCTCATCCCCTGGAAGCGTGATGTCCTCCAGCCGGAGTGGCGCCTCGAGGCCCGGGTCGCGCTGGGGCCGGGCGGCCATCTTGTTGCATGGAGTGGGCACGCGGGCCCGGGGTGGCCGAAAGAAGAGAGGCCATGGACGGGGATGTCCGGGGTTGGTGCGGGTGTCCTGGTGGGAAGGGTCGGCTGGCCGTGTGCTTGGGCTGCAGGTACCAGGTTTCGGTGGTGCGGGGGCACGGAGGGCCATTCTACGAGGCCGGGTCCAACACGCGTCCCCCCCAGCTGAAAGCCGGAGAGAACTGCCCATCACCTTGGGGGGTTCTCTTCGCTGAGGCGGAAGAACCGGGAGAGGCCGTCAGCGTTGGCGTGGTCCGTACCAGGGCGGTGTTCTACGGTGAAGTCCATTCCCTGGAGGGAGATTGACCACCGCAGTAGCTTGGGGTTTTCTCCTCGCATCTGCATGAGCCATCGCAAGGGCCGATGGTCAGTTTGGACTCTGAAATGAGTGCCGAACAGGTAGGGTCGTAGTTTTTTGAGGGCCCAGACCACGGCGAAGGCTTCGCGCTCTATGGTGCTCCACCTCTGTTCTCGGGGCAGCAGCCGCCGACTGAGGAAGGCGACGGGCTGGTCTAGGCCTTGATCATTCACTTGGGACAGGACGGCCCCAATGCCATGCTCGGAGGCATCGGTCTGGACTATGAACTCCTTGGTGTAGTCGGGAGCCTGGAAGACGGGGGCAGTGCACATGGCCTTTTTTAGAGCATCGAATGCTTCCTGGCAGGCAGCCGTCCACTGCACCTTCTTTGGCTGTTTTTTAGACGTGAGTTCAGTGAGAGGGCCGACCAGGCTGCCATACCCCCGAATGAATCGGCGGTAGTAGCCCGTGAGTCCCAGAAAGGCTCGGACCTCCGTTTGGGTGATGGGTGGTTCCCATGCCAGGATGGCGTCGATCTTTGGCTGTAGAGGGGCGACCTGGCCACTCCCGACTTGGTGCCCCAGGTAGACTACGGATCCTTGCCCGATCTGGCACTTGCTGGCTTTTACGGTGAGGCCTGCCTGGCGCAGGGCGGTTAGCACTCTCCGGAGGTGCTGGAGGTGCTCACTCCACTCTGAACTGAAGACAGCGATGTCGTCCAGATAGGCCGCGCTGAACTGTTCTAGCCCGGCCAGGACCCTATTCACCAGTCTCTGGAAAGTGGCCGGGGCATTTTTCATCCCGAAGGGCATCACGCGGAAGCGGTAGTGCCCATCGGGGGTGGAGAAAGCAGACCGCTCATTGGCCCCTTCGGTGAGCGCAATCTGCCAGTATCCGCAGGTGAGGTCGAAAGTGCTGAGGAACCGGGCGGCCCCTAGTCGGTCAATGAGCTCGTCGGCTCGTGGAATGGGGTGGGCATCGGCTCGGGTAATGTCATTGAGCCCCCGGTAATCCACGCAGAACCGGAGCTCGGGGGCGACACCGGGGGCTGCTGCCTTCGGAACCAGGACCACGGGGCTGGCCCAGGGACTGTCAGAGGGCTCGATCACCCCCAGGGTCAACATCTTCGAGACTTCAGCTTGAATGCAGGACCGGACCCGGTCAGGAACCCGGTAGGCTCGGTGTCTCACCGGCGGGCTGTCCCCGGTGTCCACATCGTGAACACACCAGTTGGTGACCCGGGGGGTCAGGGAGAAGAGGTCGGAAAATTGTCTGAGGAGCTGGCGGCAGTCCGCTTGTTGCTGGGCAGTGAGGGCTGGGGAGAGGTTCACTCCCTCCACGGAGCCATCCTGCTCCTTGACACACAGGAGGTCCGGGAGGGGATCCGACTCATCTTCGGCCCCGTCATCGGTGGCCAGCAGGAGGCTCAGTTCTGTCCGCATGAAGTGAGGCTTGAGGCGGTTCACGTGCAGGACCCGGAGGGGATCCTGAGGCGACTGGACGTCCACCAAGTAGGTGACTTGACTCTTCCTCTCAACCACTTTGTAGGGCCCAGTCCATCGGTCCTGGAGGGCGCCAGGCTTCACGGGGGCCATGACCCACACCTGCTGGCCCGGCTGGAACTCGACCAGAGTAGCATTCTGGTCGTACCAGCGCTTCATTTCTTCTTGACTCGCCTCCAGGTTGGCCTCGGCCAGTTCTCGGAACCTCCTGGTCTGGTTCCGGAGGGCCAGGACATATTGGAACACATCTCGGGGGGTGGTCTGGGGTGCTGCCTCCCACCCTTCCTTAACCAAACTGAGGGGACCTCGGACGGGGTGCCCATAGAGTAATTCAAACGGGCTGAACCCTAAGGACTTCTGGGGGACCTCCCGGTAAGCGAACAAGAGGCAGGGGAGCAGGACGTCCCACTTACGCCGGAGGGGCTCTTCTAGGCCAGCGATCATCCCTTTCAAAGTCCTATTAAACCTCTCTACTAGGCCGTTCCCTTGGGGATGGTACGGGGTGGTGAACTTATAGGACACCCCACATTGTTGCCACAGGGACGTCATATACCTTGATATAAAATTAGTGCCGCGATCGCTCACGACCTCGCGGGGGAAACCCACCCTGGAAAAGATCCCCATCAGGGCCCGGCCCACCACGGGGGCCGTAATGGTGCGTAGGGGAATAGCCTCCGGATAGCGGGTGGCGTGGTCTACTAGGACCAAGATGAAACGGTGACCTTGGGAGGTGGGGGGGTCCAGTGGCCCTACGATGTCGATTCCGACTCGTTCGAAGGGGGTACTGACGACCGGGAAGGGTTGGAGGGGAGCCTTGCGCTTCCCCCCACTCTTCCCACTGGCTTGGCACGTGGGGCAGGACTTGCAGTGTGCCTCTACTGCTGCTTTCATTTTAGGCCAATAAAAATGGGTCACGAGACGGCTGTAGGTCTTGTCCTGACCCAGGTGGCCGGCGAGGGGGACGTCGTGGGCTAAGCCCAGGAGGAAATCTCGGAAGCGGAGGGGTACCACCAGTACCCGTCCAGATCCCAGCTCCACCGATTTCTGCTCACTATACAGGATGTTATTCTCCCAATAGACTCGGTGCGTTCCGGTCTGGTCACCTGCGGCTTGGCCCTCGGCCTGACGCCGCAGCCCGATCAGGGAAGGACAGGTGGCTTGCTCCCGGCAAAATTCTTCCCGGGTGGGCCCGCCCTCGTGGCGCCAATGGGCCAACTCGGGTAGATCCCCCAACTCGGGGACCAGGGCGGGGTCGGATGGTGCGGGTTCGTCGCTGGCGACGGACCCTTCCGATGGGGGAACGGGAGGACCCTCGGCGGGGACGGTACGGGTTTCTTCGACCGGGGTGCTCTCGACTTCTCTCCGGGGAGTGAGTCGGGCTGTCATAGATCGGGTGGTGGCACACACCCACTCGGGGAGTCCCATCATTCCTAGGTGGGCCTTGCGCTCTACGTGCTTCCAGGGAGAACTCTCCAGGTCGTTCCCTAGGAGGCAGTCGACCGGCTGGGAGGTTCTTACGGCCACCTTGAGTTTACCTATCACCCCTCCCCACTCAAATGGCACCAGGGCTACCTGACACATACTTTCCCTATTGTCTGCGGATATTACGGGGCAAAAGACATTGGGGAGGATCTGCTCCTCGGGGACTAGGTGCCTGAGGACACCGATGATACTGGCCCCGGTGTCCCGCAGGGCCTCTACCTGGTGGCCATTGATCTTGACGAGCTGCCCATATTTCTGTGTGTTGGACGGTAGGAGGCTACCAGGGATCATTTCCCTATCTCCCAGGGATACTAGGGCCATAGCGGCGGGTTCCCACTCCTCGGCTTCCTCAACCTCCTCCCCCAGGGCTACGTTGGCTATCTGTCTCGCAGGGGTGACTTGGGTGGCCATGGGGCACTCTGGGTCATTGGCGTAGTGCCCGGGTTTCTGGCAACGGAAACATGTGACGGTCACCCGGTGTCCTCGTCTCCCAGGGGGCCCTGTCACTGGTGGGGGGGGCGCCGGGAAAGGTGGAGGTGGTGTCTTCGGGGGGCTAGGCTGGGACTCTCTCGGCCCTCCCTGGTTCCCTCCCCCTCTCTGGCGGGGTGGTCCCTGACTGGTTCGGGGGTACTCTCCTACCATGCCCCGGGAGACCCGGGTGTTGGTCCAGCGGTCGGCCTCCACAGCCAGCTTCCGGGGATCTGTGAGCTTGCTATCCAGCAGATGTTGACGTAGCTCTATGAAGCAGTTCGCAGCCAGATGTTCCCATAACATGAGATCCGTGAGTTCGGCAAGGGTGGTGACTTTGCTGCCCTTGACCCACCCATCGAAGGCCCGACTAAAAAAGTTTACATACTCCACCCAGGTGGTGCCCGGGATCTTCCTGCAGTCCCGGAACCGTTGGCGGTACATTTCTGGGGTGAGGCCGTATCTTGTGAGGAGAGCCTCTTTCATGTGGCTGTAGGAGGTCTGCAGGGAGAGGGGTAGGTCGAGCAGGGTGTCCCTTCCTTCGCTCAGAAACCGCCCCCACAACCCCGCCCCCCAGTCCTTCTGTGGGATCCGATGGGAGGTCATGGCGACCTCGTAGGCCCGAAACCATTGCTGAATGTCATCGTTTTTGTAATATTCCTTGACCACATCCTTGGGGATGTGGACCTTTTGTTCCGATGGGGGGGCCGTCTCTCGGTTTCCCGAGGGCCTCCCGTCCTCATTTCGGGCCTTGAGCTCGAGTTCCTTTAAGCTGCGTTCGTGCTCCAGTTGGAGCTTCCTTCCTTCGTGCTCCCGTTGGAGCTTCTTTTCTTCCAGTTCGCCTTGTACGCGCATTTGCTCTACCGCTAGCTTTTTTTCCGCTAACTTCAATTCGCCCTCGATTTTGAGTTTGGCTAACTCGAGTTCATGACTGCGGCTTCTCTCTCTGTCCGCGAGTTCTTCCGGGGATAGGCCCCCGTCTGGTACAATGCCTCGCACCTGATTGTCGCTGTTTTCACTTGGAGGGGGTTCGGCTTCGTCGGGGCGCTCCCCCGTGCCTTCCGGGCGGGAGGCCCCGGTCTCCACCCAAGTTTTCAGTGCTTTCTGCAAGTCTTCCTTAGTGTTGAGGCCAGTGGTAGCGATTTTAAGATCTTTGCAAAATTGCTTTAGCTCTTTGTGTGTGTATTCTTCTAGATGCTCCACCTGGAACACTCTGTTGGCGTTGGTTTCTGCGGAGCTCATGGCGCTTCCTTCTGCCATCTTTGTTGGTCGTGCGTCCGTTGTTCACTGTACGATCTCTAGATGATGGGCCCGAATCCCGTCGCTTGCCACCAATGTTAGACGGCGACCTCAGAGGAGCCCGGAAGGGGGGGGTCCTGACTACCCTGAGTCCCACCCGTGTAGTATCGTAGCCGGGCGCTGGCGGGAGATTCCCCAGGGGGAGGAATCTCGCAACTAGGATCGTACTTCTGGCACCACACGACACAGAGAGACCACACTGGGTATTCTCAGAAACAAGCTTTATCAACTAGGTATCACTGCAAATATGTACAAGGTGAGCACGGGCTCAAGAGTCTCGGAAAGGTAGGGGGTAGCGGGACTGTCTCTGGTAACGGTTCAAAGCAGGGACGTATCCGGCGCACAGCTCACAATCCTCGAGCTGGGGGATACGTGGTCGGAGTCGGGGTCCGGCGGGACCGTGAGAGTCTGGGGGAGCCGCGAGTCACTCAGCGGGCTCAGGTACAGGTTCGGAGGTCTTACGATCTTCAAGGAGCCGCGAGTCACTCAGCAGGGCTCAGGTACAAGTTCGGAGGTCTTACGATCTTCAGGGAGCCGCGAGTCTCTCAGCAGGGCTCAGGTACAAGTTCGGAGGTCTTACGATCTTCAGGGAGCCGCGAGTCTCTCAGCAGGGCTCAGGTACAAGTTCGGAGGTCTTACGATCTTCAGGGAGCCGCGAGTCTCTCAGCAGGGCTCAGGTACAAGTTCGGAGGTCTTACGACCTTCAGGGGGCCGCGAGTCACTCAGCAGGGCTCAGGTAGGTTCAAGTTCCAGGAGCCGCGACCGCGTCGGCAGGCTCTCGTTGTTCCAGCGTCGAATCTCTCGGACAGTCTCAGAGCACCCCTTGTTATAGGTCGACCCCTCTTTGATGTCCGGAGTCTGTGCAGGCAGGGGTCTTGTCACCTGGGGGCCGCTTGTCGGGGTTTCCTGCTATTGTCTTTTGATCCTTTCAGGGCCGGGTCGGGAGGAGTCCCAGACACCCAGCAGGCACGGAGCCAGCCCGCAGGGAGGCCGTAGGGCCGATCGAAACCCATCGTCCCAGGGGAGTTAGAGGTGCGATAGAAACTGCTCCTCCCTCTCTCATCCCCTGGAAGCGTGATGTCCTCCAGCCGGAGTGGCGCCTCGAGGCCCGGGTCGCGCTGGGGCCGGGCGGCCATCTTGTTGCATGGAGTGGGCACGCGGGCCCGGGGTGGCCGAAAGAAGAGAGGCCATGGACGGGGATGTCCGGGGTTGGTGCGGGTGTCCTGGTGGGAAGGGTCGGCTGGCCGTGTGCTTGGGCTGCAGGTACCAGGTTTCGGTGGTGCGGGGGCACGGAGGGCCATTCTACGAGGCCGGGTCCAACAGCCCTGTTTGGTCTGCCTCAAGTAGTAAAAACCGACAACGGACCACCATTCCAATGAGGAGAGTTCAAGGAACTGCTAACACATCTAGGAGTGAAACACCACCACATCACCCCGCAATGGCCGCAAGCAAATGGTGAGGCAGAACGCTTCATTCGAACACTCAACAAAATACTCCGAATAGCAGTAGCAGAACAGTCGGATCCTGAAGTGGCCCTTCACCGATTTCTAAGAGAGTACCGAAGTACCCCACACTGCACCACACAACGGTCGCCATGGGCACTGATGCTGGCTGGGCCCCGGCGAGACACTATTCCGGTGGTAGATGGCTGGGTGCCAGAACCGTACAATCCAGGTGAGGTACAAAGCCGATTGTGACCAACAACAAAGCTAGCCACCAAAGAAGAGGAAGACCCCGAGTCATAGCACCAGGGTGCACTGTCCTAGTGCGTCACCGCCTCAGCGGTGTGAAATTCCGCACACTGTATGAGCCAGGACTGTGGACAGTACTGAACATCAATGGGACTGCCATCACCGCTACGAAAGGAGGGGAGACCATCACCCGGAACATATCCTGGTTCAAGCAGGTACAACCAGACAATGTTGAGCCGTCATATCCCAGTGGCTTAGGTGATGAAAACCTTACCAATGGCAGTTCGCCGTTGCATACAGAAGATACTCCGAGCAGACACCACGAACCTGTCACTCTATCCGCAGAATGTGGACAAGACAACATCAAGGAAACTGCGTCAGCAGGCCCGGTGAGAAGCCAACGTGACACGCAGCACCGATACAATTTGAGACCCAATCCCAGACCGAGTCAGAGACTGGCAGATTTTGCATGTTGACATTCTGGAAGAACACTAACTTGGGATGGGATGTAACGGTCTATTCTTTTCATCCTAGGGGACTCATAGCCCAGAAGGGCAATTACACAATGTAGCACTCTCTGGCCAGGCGTGGCCAGAGAGCTTAAATAAACAGGCGGAGGTTGCACGGGACTTCCGGCCCCATCTGAAACCAAAGTGTGCGTGTCATCTGTATTTGGCTGTAAGCATAGTCCCCCTGTGTGAGGCCTCTCTACACGTAGTATGGTTCACAATCGGGAATACCCAGTACCCCCAGTTCAAATGCTTTGAGCTTGACTCTGTGCCTCTTAGGGCCATAGACTAGAGAAGCACGAAGGCGTCGGAGCTCCCGAAAAAATGGTTTCTGCTGGGAAAAAGTAAAGGTGGCGTGGTAGTATTAACATGTTAGCAATGGAAATCCGGCCCATAGGGGGAGTGGCAGTTGCAACAAGAAGGGCAGCGAGTGATGGATGGACGTGAGTGCTTTGCCCAGGTTACCGTCCATCAAGTCTTTTTCTGTGTGGTAAATGTACACCTAAATGCTTAAAAACCTCAGGAGCCCACCGTAGAGGGGAGCGTATCGCCATCTCCTGTTGGTTTAAATGAACTCTCAATAGCGGGAAGAGGCATGACTTCCCCCACTTGATTCTCAGTCGGATACTCAACCAAAGCCATCCAGAGCCGGTATGACTGCCGGCAAAAGGGATGGGTCGGCCTTCAGGTAAATCAACGTTTGGTCAGCATGCATGGAAACTGTTTGGGATAAGCCGCTGCCCGGTATCCCCATTTGTACGCGCGTGCCCTAAGCATAAAGGCCAATGATGCCAATGTGCTAAATAGTATAATAAGCACTGGATACCTGACTTGGAGGACACAGGGACGAAGGGGTAGGTAAGGGATAAACTGATTTTGGTGGAATTCTCTGCAAGTCCCCTCACGCGGTACGCCACCGAGATAACAAAAAAAGATACTTTTAATTGAGGCAGAACATGTACCTTGTAATAGAAATAATCAAAGCTATTAGAATGATCAGTAGCAACAAATATATAAATCCGTACTTACCCCTAATGGTTTACTAAAGAGGCAATTCAGCTGTAAGGGAGACACCAGCACGGCCCAGCAGAATGATGATAGGTAACCAAGCTCCAGGGAGACCTAATGACTGGCCCAGAAACAATAAAGGTGAAATGCATTGAAAGTCAGGTGCAAAATGGGAGAACAAGTGGAATAACCCAGGAAGATTCACAGTTGCAAGGCAATGAGCCTTTTATGCTCACCCTGCCAGTCTTGAACCAGATGTTCATCCACTTAGGGAAGCAGAGCCATCCTGATTTGGGATAATGTGGATTGACTAGTAAATAAACAATGGCGCAATAGGCACAAGTGAGTCTGACATCTGTGTCTCCATGCAGAAAGATGTTCAAATATATGATTACGTCTAGGAGTCGATAATATTTTTGGAAAGGAGGAGCACACCGATTTGATTAACTTATTGAACTATTTGTAAAAGCTTATGTGTGGCGTGCTATAGGGGCTGACATGCTCTCTATGCATGCCATTAGAAAACCCAACATAATTCAAGTATTCCAACTTGACCTCTGTGCACTATAACCTGAAGGCTGTTGCTACATTTCACATTAACAGCAAGAATTTTCTGTAATACAGATGAACCACGTACAGTCTGATTGTTTAAAACACCATGAAATTAAACAGCATAACCCATGAACAGATGTTCTTGATACACAAACATTTTTAATCTGTTACAATCACAGATCAATATCTTGGAAAGAGCTTCTTTCTTTGTTTTATTGATACCGTCAAATCATTATTTGCATACAGAAGATCCAGTAATTAGAAAGAAATGCTTACGTATAAACCCACAGAACCTATTAAAGAATTTAAAGGCACAAGACGATGTCAAAATTGCGTACACTGCAATAATGTGATATGTGGCGATAGCATACAACACCCTTTGACTGGAGAGTCGATCAAAGTGAAAAACAACGCAGATTGCAATTCTAAAAACCTGATATATGGTATCAAGTGCCCATGTGGATTACTATACATTGGGAAGACGGAAAGAAAAATTAAAACATGTATCTCTGAGCACAAGAGCACTAACCGTAATTGTAACACAAAAAGCAGTTTAACCGTACACTGGATGAAATTACATCACTCAATAGCTCAAATAAAGTTTCAGGTAATTGAGATGGTAAAACCCTCACCAGGTAGGGATCTGACAAGGACATTACTACAAAGGGAGATTTACTTGATAAGGAAACTCAGGATCTGAAAGGGATCAATGACAAAGTAGATTTAGGTTGTTTTTTGTAACATTCCACTTTGTGGAGTGACATGCAGGCATAAGAATTTTTTGCAGCGATTTTTCTTAGCTGCTTGTATTAAGGACAGTATATTTGCATAATGTTGAATTGAGTTTTTACATGTACTGTTTCATGTCTCTATGACACCTTGTAAATATGATGTGAAGTATTTTATTCACCGTTTTTTGTTCGTATTTCCATTCCTTTCTTTTTAAATAAACCCTTTGAAATTTTTGGATAATTGTTTCGAGATAGCAGATCTATAGTTGAAGTCGTGTTTTTTCACCGTTTCAAGATGGCACCCAAAGCTTTTCTCTAAATGCGAGTAGTCCGTTTTCCATTTGTCTTTTTTAACGTCTCACGGCGAAATACGGATAAGCGTTTTTCTAGTCTCAAGAAAGACCAGGCCGGGGAGCCATGGAGTTTGGAAGTTAGGCGGTTTTTCATCCAGAAAAGGTGAGACCAATGTATTTGCCATCAGACCATGATGGAGCATTTTGTTAGTTTAGCAACATAGGTGCAATCATCGCTTTCTTTACGTATTTACAGGCGTGAGATGACCAGAAACCTGAGTGTTTGTTGATCCGGTTAAGAGGTCGGTTCGTATTTTTTGGCGATCATTTTTTTAGCATAAACACGAACTTTTGGTTTTCATGTCTTGGGCATTCATTTCCTGATTCACTTTTGTTCCTGGGTTCATCACGGTTAGGGGCGTTAGTTTTTGGCACGAGTGGGTGTCGGTTTCTTTTTCTTGTTTTCACGTTCGTTTCTTCTTGTCTATCTTTGATTTATCATTTGTTTCTTCCCTTTTCTAAATTTATCCAAGTAGGAGTAGAGTCATGGAATCATTTTCATGCTAGATTGTGTTCACTACAACAATGACCATGTAATATTAGTAGATTTGAACAGTTGCTCCACTGCATATAATTCCATAATTCAAATGATTATTGTTTGTATGATTTACAGACATTATCCCCTGAAGAAGGGCCAGTGGGGCCTGAAATGCATTGGGTGGTTTGTTAAAGAAATGATTTGACGGTATCAATAAAACAAAGAAAGAAGCTCTTTGTGGTAATGTGCTTCTCTATGCTCCTGTATTGGAATGCAATGAGCTCATGGAGCTAGTGTTCTGTCTGTAGCTTCTTGGTTCTAAAGGAGTCAGTTGCTCCTGAGCCCCTTCTTGGATGGATGTCAACTTACAATAAACTACATGCTACCAGTAATCCTCGCAGGCCTCATCATTACAAGATTGGCGACGACCGGGATTGAAGAATCTAAAGGAGAACAAGAAGGGGCCAATCGTCGAAGCGGTGTAATTTTCATTTTATTTTAAAGAGAAATTTCATATGAGACTTCGTGAACTGTTCTAACAAGTGAGGTGAGAATTTCAGTTTTCCCTCTACTGCTTCGCGTAAAGAGTGAGCAACTCAGCGTGTTTTAACGAACTGTAGGGCTTTCCTATGAGCCGGGAGCCGATGTGTTGCTATGGTAACGAATTACGAGTGAGCGAATACGAGTGAACTGTTATTTTAAAAAAGGAAGGTCTACAAAATCAAGGTCAAGCTAAGGGAAAAAAAAATAACCTTACTCGCGTTTTTTGAATTCCACAAGAGTTTAACAACATAGTTTCACGAGAGCAAGTGTAACCACAGGGTTCCATGAGAGCGGTGTGCTCGTGAAGGAACCTTGAATCTGCTCGCGCCTGCCTCCCACGCGTTCAGCTTTCTTTTGCAGCGCGTACATTTGATCAAGGACTGAAAGCTTTTGAACAAGGACGGAAAGCTTTTAAACAAGGTCTGAAAGAGAAAGGCTCTCACCTTTGCTGCTCCATCATCGTTCTTCCTTCGCCTCGATCCAAGTGATCATAGAGTTACTGACTGCACGTCTCCAGGCTGGTTTCCTGACTATAGCACCCCCAGTGGTGCGTTAATAAGTTGCAACTTGTTTTTTTTTGGTTCTCTGTGCACACATTCAGTGGAAAAAAAGAGAGAGAGTTTTTTTTTTCCCTCTTATGGCCCCAGCTTTGTGCACATATATAAAAATGTTTTTTTTTGGTTTTGTTTTTATTTTTTCTGCGCAGTATTCAAACATTCTTCTTCTTTCATGGTTAGATCTCGCAGAGCTGTGTCCTCTTGCAATGTTCTTTTTGTCATTTCAGTAATCTACTTGGTGTTTGGCGCAGCGCTGGTTATTTAGCATTTTATCCAGCATTCTTTATTTTTACTTTCACTTGTAACTTTGTTCCAAGATGCAAAACATTACAGCGCCAGCTTTTTTCATGCAAGAGCCTGGTGATCCTCCTCTAGAATGGAAACTTTGGATTCGCTCATTTAAAGCCTATTTAGTAGCTATTGATGCCACCAAATTCAAGCCAGACAGGAAAAAAGGGTTAATGTACTACCATCTGGGTGTAGAGGGACAAAACGTATTTGACCACCTCCCTGATTATGATGGATCTGACGACGACATTGATGAATTTGATGCAGCTATTTTTCAACTTGACAAGTATTTTGCCAAGTCTAAGAATTTGGTTGTCCACAGATTCTAGTTTTTCACCAGAACACAGAAACCGTCGGAGAGTATTGATTCCTATGTAACTGCTCTAAAAGTTCTAGCGTCTACATGTGAATTTGAAGGGTTTACTTCTCAGTTGATTAGAGATCAACTGGTGGCTAGGTGCAGTTCAAAAAAGATACAAGAACGCTTACTCACGTGTAAGAATCCGTCCCTTGACAAGGCCATTGATATAGCGAAAAGTATTGAGGGTTCGGGTCAAGATGTCAAGATGTCAAGTCTCTTGAGGAATCTCTTAACAAAACTTGCATCTCGGGGGCTGTTGTGAATAAGCCCACTATGCCTGTTGAACAAAAAAGACAAACCATTGCAGCTAGATCTGGTTCCCAGAATTTTACACAGAGGAAATTATTTTGTTTTAAGTGTGGGTCACCTAATCATGTTTCTTCCTTTAGGCACTGTCCAGCACTTGGTCAACAATATAAGAAATGCAATAGATGGGGCCATTTTTCAAAAGTGTGTAGGGGTGGCAGATTCAGTAATCCTGTTCGCTCTGTGTTAACTGAAGATAACGATGTGGAAAATGAAATTGTTGGTACCAATGTTGAATTAATGTTGGGGGTTAGATGTGTAAAAGAAATTAATGTTTCTTCTATGGTTGACCACGAAGTGGATATTTGGATTAATGGAGTGTCCATCAAACTCTTGGTAGACACTGGTGCCCGCATTACCATCATTGATTACAAGAAGTACACTGTGTCTTGGAGTAGTCTTTCTTTGCTTCCTCCTGATGTCTCTACAGTGGCATTTGAGGGCAGCAAAGTGGACTTACTGGGGTTTTTTGTGGCCAGTATCAAGTTTCTTGATTAACACACCAAGGGCAAAGTTTATGTTGCTCGCAAGGGCATTAATGTCCTGGGGTTAATTCATCAAGCAGAGTTGAAATTGGTTATTAGACCTGGTTCAACTAATCCAGTTACGGTTGAGAGGCTTGTTTCCAGCTGTGGTTGTTGTTCTGTGAATGTGTCTGGTGACAGTAAGGCACAACTTAGCCCAGGTTTGACTTGGGAAAAGAAATTCGAAAAGGTTTTTCAAGACAAATTGGGGACAATTTCAGATTTTGTCTTTACAATAAAGGTCAAACGTCAAGTTGTCCCAGTTAAACATAAATTACGTAATATACCTCTAAGTGTCAGGAAAGAACTTTCCGATATGCTCTTGCTTCTGTGCGAACAAGGTATTATTGAAAAGGTGGAGGGTACCCTTTGGTTGTCTCCCATAGTTCTTGCAAAGAAAAAAAATGGAGAACTTAGGATGTGTGTGGACTTGAGGTGTGTCAACGAGGCGATTTGGGTGGATAACTTTCCCCTGCCGAGGATTGAGGACCTTATTACCAAAATTGGTCATTCTTGTTGGTTTACAAAGCTTGACCTTCGGTCGGCTTATCATCAAGTGGTATTAGATGAGTCCTTTCGCCATCTGACTGCCTTTGTTACGCCAGAAGGAACTTTTCAGTTTTGCAGGATGCCCTTTGGCATCGCTTCGGCGGCAGCAGTCTTTCAAAGATTGATGTCGAGTATGTTTGACCACCTATCTCAAGTAGTGGTCTTTCAAGACGACATTTTAGTGTTTACAGAAAGTGAAAGTGAGCATGACACAGTGGTGGGAAATGTTCTGAGTATATTGGAAGCAAGAGGTGCCACCCTAAGGAGGGAAAAGTGTATTTTCAAAACCAGGGAAATAGAGTATCTGGGTCATGTCTTTTCAGCTGAGGGTATCAAACCTAAACCTTGCCTTGTTAAAAGCATTGTGGATGCTCCTGCTCTAAAGAACAAAGACCAATTGTTGTCTTTCTTGGGTCTTTGTGAGTTTTACGCTAAGTTTTAAAAAAACAGAAGCATTTAGATCTTTGCTTAAGAAAAATGCAGATTATATTTGGTCTGATGCTTGCGAGCAAACTTTTAAGGTTATAAAAGAAAGAATCATCAATGCTCCAGCCCTGCAATCTTTTTCAGAAAAAAGGGATACTGTTATCACTGTAGATGCGTGTGAATATGGTTTGGGAGCTGTACTCACTCAAATGGAGAATGGACGTGAGTTCACCATTGGTTTTGCTTCACGCACCTTAAGGGATGCTGAACGTAAATACTCTGTGATAGAAAAAGAGTTGCTTGCATGTGTGTGGAGTGTGGAGAAATTCAAGGCTTACGTTTGGGGTAGACATTTCATGCTTAAAACTGATCATTGCCCTTTAGTTAATATCCTTTCGGGTAAGAAGATCAAACGCACCACAGCCAGGATTTCAAGACTGGCTGCTAAGCTGTTAGAGTTTTCTTTTACAATAGAGTACATTCCAGGAGGGAAAAACTCCCGAGCGGATTGTCTGTCTCGCCTCCCTATTGATGAAAGTGACAGTCTTGATTGGGAAGAAGAAATTGAAGAATGTTTTATTGCATACATAGGAGACGCGAGCTTTTCAGAAAGCGAGTGGATTTCTGCATTGCACTCAGATTGCACGCTAAGTGAAGTAGTCACATTTGTGCAGTCTGGTTGGCCAAAGGAATCTGTATTATCTAAAGAGGTACAGCCTTTTTGGAAGGTTGCAGATGAATTGTCTTTGGAAGGTAACTTGCTAGTTCGTGGAGAGAAGTTGGTAGTGCCTTCTTCTCTTTGTCAACAAGTGATAAAATTATCTCACAGTGGGCATTTGGGTTCTACTCTCACTAAGAGGAAGGTCAGGGAGAGGTTTTGGTGGCCTCGTATGGACTCACAGATCGAAGATTTTGTGTTGAGTTGTACTAAGTGCAAGTCTAGTGATAAGGTGCTGATAACAGAACGTGAAGTTGAGTCAGTAAGTCTGTGTCCAAAGAGAGTGTGGCAACGTATTAGTGTTGACTTTCTAGGTCCGTACCAGATTTTGCCTCACAATTTGAGATATTTTGTTGTAATGGTAGACCATCTTTCCAGGTGGGTTGAAGTCGAACCGGTATCAGAACCGTCTACAAGGAAAGTCCTTGACTGTTTTTTGAAAGTGTTCTCTAGAGAGGGTTTTCCAGCAGAATTGTTGACCGATAATGGGGTTCAATTTGTTTCCTCTGAAATGTCTTCTTTTCTAGAGAAGTGTAAGATCAAACATTTGAGAACACCTCTCTATCATCCCCAGAGTAATGGGGAAGTAGAGCGCTTTAATAGGGTGTTGGTGGAGTGCATTCAAGCTTCCATTAAGAGTAACTTGGATGTGGCTCGGTCGATCCATGAACTGGTGTGGTCCCACCGTACTACCCCGCATTCTGTCACTGGAAAATCTCCTTTTGAACTCATGAGAGGTAGAGAGGCTGCTACTGAATTGTGTCCGTTTTGGATTCTTAAGAAGTTGCCAAAATCAGGGAATCTTGGTATTTGGTGTGAGACTGCTGAATATAATTCAAATTTGTTCATCTCAAGGAAATTGGAAAGTAAAAAGAATTTGGGGTTGAAGCCTTGCAAGCTAAAGGTAGGGGATTGGGTTCGCGTCAGGAATCCTGTTTTGGTTGGGAAGGGTTTCTCCAAGTTCAGAGATCCTGTCCAAGTTAGTGAAGTAAGGAAGAATGCTGTGAAGCTTTCTGATGGCAACTGGTGGGGTGTTTCTCGTGTTGCTTTAATACCTAGCGAGTGTTCCGTCCCAAGGGCAGTTGCACAATTGCCAAGAGACAAGTCGGTCCCACGTAGGAGTGATCATACACATAGGAGGCCCATGAGATTCAATGATTTTGTTTCCCGTTAAAGTTTTAAAGGGGGAGGGAATGGTGGTAAATGTGGTAAATGCATTATTCTTAAGAGGTGTCTGAATTGATTTAAATGTATTGTTAAATTAGATTTGTAGGTTTTTAGAATTGTATAGGTGGTGTATAGTTATTTTACTGTTTTTATTTTGCTTGTTTTATTTATGTTAAAAAAGGGGGATGTGTGGTAATGTGCTTCTCTATGCTCCTGTATTGGAATGCAATGAGCTCATGGAGCTAGTGTTCTGTCTGTAGCTTCTTGGTTCTAAAGGAGTCAGTTGCTCCTGAGCTCCTTCTTGGATGGATGTCAACTTACAATAAACTACATGCTACCAGTAATCCTTGCAGGCCTCATCATTACACTCTTTCCAAGATATTGATCTGTGATTGTAACAGATTAAAAATGTTTGTGTATCAAGAACATCTGTTCATGGTTTATGCTGTTTAATTTCATGGTGTTTTAAACAATCAGACTGTACGTACGTCTAGGAGTCCACAAACCCCATCCTTTCCATTTTAGTGGGAAAAGCCCTGCGGGAGATAGACTCAGAATGGTGAGGGTGACCCCCAAGAGGTACATTAGTACATTAGTATATATGCCACCCATTTTAAAATGGTTTGCAAGAGGATCGCTGGACAATTCCATTAGTGGATTCAAGCAAGCATCACCCACTAAAGGGTAAGAATTGTGGGGTTTGGCGACGCACTACAAGAACCAGCATGCTGTACATCGTAGCCCATCGGGGCGCCTACCAGGGGGCAATTACCGGGATTTAAATTGAGCAATTGCCGGGTTCTGATGTGTATTCGTGCGGCCCCTAGATGTTTGCAGCTCCTCCTCTGAAGAAGGCCAAGGTGGCTGAAATACATAAGGGACATTGGAGCTTTTAAACTGCTGAAATACAATTCTGAATTTTACCGCGATGTGTGTGGCTCACTCTTTCCCTTTGGGAGAGGTTTTGGAAATATAATGCAGTTTTGGTCCTAACGCGAACTATTCACCGCCATCAAAAGCTGCGCCAAAAGTGCCCAAAATTGGACCATCTTGTGAACCCTGGCGAAAGCTACAAAGGCAGCGGTAGCCACCAGGAACCTTGCCTTGGTTTTGGACCCCAGCACATTTGAAAATGGTGTGCAAGGGGATCGCAGGACAATTCCATTAGTGGATTCAACCAAGCATCGCCCACTGAAGGGTAAGAATTGTGGGGTTTGGCGACGCACTACAAGAACCAGCATGCTCTACATCGAAGCCCATAGGGGCGCCCACCAGGGGGCAATTAGCGGGATTTAAATTGAGCAATTGCCGGGTCCTGATGTGTATTTGTGCAGCCTCTAGATGTTTGCAGCTCCACCTCTGAAGAAGGCCAAGGTGGCTAAAATACATACGGGACATTGGAGCTTTTAAACTGCTGAAATAAAATTCAGAATGTTACCGCGATGTGCGCGGCTCACTCTTTCCCTTTGGGAGAGGTTTTGTATATATATATATATATATGGTGTTTCTATAGTGTAAACCTAATCAAAAGCCACAGGACTGCTGTACAGTGTGAAAGAGCACCATAAAGTCAAAGAGTGATAGGAGAGGTAACTATTTTGTGGAATGTTAATGCAGTGTGATGTACTGTTCTATAAAAAGGTGCATATTCAACTCTCTCCTATATTGTAGCAGAGTTCAGGCCATCCTGATGGGTATGGGGATATTGTTTCATATCCTCTGTGGATAAATGGAAAAGGCCTGCGGGCTTTTTACAATTTCTAGTGTTTAGTTTGAGGGTGTCCAGGCTGCGGGTATTTCTAGAACCACCACAGATGGTAAGCCTGTCTGCAAGATAAGAGGAGTGCTGCTTTTAATGGCATTGTAAATGATGCTGATGTTCTGAAGATAGTTGACACAGCAAGCAGAGCAAATGGAGCTTCAACATGGTGGTGGTAATGTGATCATATTTCTTTAGGTCTGGCATGAGACGTTCTGTGGCATGTAGGATGTCTTTAAGGGATGCCAATGTCTGGGAGGCAATGGAGCCCAACATTACCACCATCCAGATGCTAGAGTATGAGGGCCTGACCAGATCTGGAACAAATCCCGCAGCAGAGTGGCCTTATCAAAACTGTATCTACCTATGGATTAAGGTAGATTGGCAGTGCCTAATTACGAACACTACTTTTTGGCATGTCAACTCCAGTGGGTGGTCCGCTGGTTAGCGGGATTGCAGCTTGTAGATACCAACAGCTTGGACTCTGCCGGCTATACTGCACCTGTTTTACCCATGTGCCAAACCACCATCACCACAGCCCACACTATTGCGTGTAGCCTACCGCTGTTTCCGACAAAGCCTTTTCCCTACAAAAGCCATTGCGCCTTATGCCCTTGCAATGCCGCTACTTGGCACTCAAAGATGGCAAACAGTCACCACAGCGATGGAACTGATGGCCTGGCACGAAATGGGCGTTCTTACACTGGGCGACTTTTACTGGGAAGGCAACATCCTTCAATATGAAATGCTGGTAGCAGAAGACGGCCTACCACCAGGCCACATTCTCCTATACAATGCACTAGTGGGGACACTGAGACCTACCTAGGAAGACATCTCACACAAGCTCCAAACACATCTTACAGTGCAGTATCTCAATGTCATGGGCACCCAAAGCCACCCTACCCTCTGGCTAGTGGACTCGTGCCGCATACACACCGAAACTCCACTGACATCACTCCGGGGCCACTGGGAGACAGACATGACTCACCCAAACACTGCAAAGGAGTGGACCATGCTCCTGGCAAGCCCAACTCATGTTCCCCGAAATGCTAGATTTAGGCTAATACATTTCTACATAATACATTGAGCATACTTGACCCCCAGACAAAATTAACCATTATCTTCATAAAACCGATGCAGCCTGCCCACGCTGCAACCTGGTTGACACCGACATCCTACATATGGTATGGACTTGTCCATCGCTGACACACTATAGGCAAGGGGGAATGCATATCCTCTCCACGTGCTTGAAGAGCCCAGTTGCCCATACTTGGAAAACTTGCTTAGTAGGACTCCAATAAAGAGACAAGAAGCACAGAGCCACTTCGCAATTTCTTGAGCTGGTCCCACTGGTTGCTAAGCACCTCATCATGTGGCACTGGAAATCCTGAGAACCCCCAGTGTTAGAGGCCTGGTCGCACTCAATGGTTGTATAGGCTAGGGAGGGGGAGTAGCATTATACAGAGAAGATAGCCTGGGCCTATGCAAGTACCCTATTTCCTCCAACTGGGATACTATCCTATAAGACTTTCAAGCCTCCCTTCGAATGGGCATGGAATCCCAGTTGTCCCCAGTCCCATTTCCCTTAGATACGAATGTATATCCACATATCGCTTAATATACAATACTGTTTAGATCTTATCCAAGCAATGGAGGGCCGAGTACTGCCATGTTAGGAATCAGTATAGTAGACATGAGGGCTGAGTTTTTTCGTTAGTTTGGATTCCCCTTTCCCATTTTTCCACTAGTCCCACTTGACATGTTGCCATACTACCCCACCTTACCTACCTCACCGCTCTCCAACTCCACTGTTTCTAATAACATAATCCGAGATGCAACACATTTGTTCAACGTTTACTTACCAATTCCTTTTTCCTATTGTTGACAGTATTGCATAGGATCTCTATTACAGGTACATTGTGTTGTAGGTAGGTATGAATGCAACTGGCCCTTTATAAAGGAAATAATTCTATAGATATGTTATATTCTGTAGTCAATGTTAAGTGAGCCTGAGTTATTCCTTTGTTTCTTGTAATAGGTGTGTGATGTCAGCTTATGATGTCACAGTTAGAATGTTATAATTCAAGTGCGGAGTCTGACAGATGCTGGAGTTGGTTGGCAGTTCAAGAGCTGTGTAGTTCTGCTATCTCAATAAATTCACTTTATTTCAACTGGATCTTGAGTGAATTACTACAGAAATTTGGCGACGAGTTGACTACACAGCAGAACCCACGAGGATCTATTATCAAATCTATAATTTAATCGAACATTTCGTTTTTTTAATCAAGACCTTCCAGCTTTTCAAATTTCAAAATTCAACTTTACCTGCACGGTGGATTTCTATACTTCATCTAATACTGCTGACTTATCGAAGTAATTGTTTCCTGATTTCTTGCGATCTTGGATCTTAATTCCTGATTTACGATCCGTTACTTCAAGAGAGGGCAAGCTTCTGCTGTCTGCTGTGTCCTCATTCTCACCATCTCCAAGGACTAGGACCAGTGATATCTCTAAAGGACTAGGACCTGTGAGTATCCCTTGAGTTTCTTCATCTGGAGGTGTGCGTGACTTTTTGGATCTATCTCTTTACCTGCGCTTGGTTAGAAAGAAGCCTGTTTAGTGAGGCTGTTTCTGTTTTCTCGTAACCTTGCGTTACCAAGTTGGCAGTGTTTTACCATGCTCAGTGTTGGAAGACAATTTGGGAGCGCTAACGTTTGTTTCGTGTGAGCCATTTCAGCGTGTCCAGACCGTGCAAGTTGTGTTGTTTTGAATCCGCTGCAACGTTTGCTTCTCGTGTCGTCCATTCTTCACATCGAGTTTTACGCGCGCATGTGCACGAGTGTTTACTCGAGCTGTTCACACGCGCACCATGTTGTGGCTTTCACTGGAGCATGCGCTTGAATTACCTACGTCATAGAGCACCTTGGAAACATCGTGGTTGTGGTGTTTCCCAGACAACCGTATCCAGGACAACGAACGTCACAAAGCACGTCTCTTAGTATCGAAGTTTCAAAGTACCCTGGAAACATTGTTGTGGCTGCAAAGGATAATGATTCACATGATTCAATTGTCAGACAAGTTCTTGAAATCTTCAAGAAGAGCGGAGTAGTACTCAAAACTGAGAAATGTAAATTTTCTTGCAGCGAGGTTGAATACCTTGGGCATCTGTTGACTCAAGAGGGTATCAAGCCTAGGCAGGGATTAATTGATGCAATTTTGGAGGCCCCTGTGCCAGAAGATAAAAAAGGTGTAAAGTCTCTTTTGGGACTCTTAGAGTACTATTCTAAGTTTATTCAAAACTACGCATCAATAGTTAGGCCCATTAGTGACTTGTTGAAGTTTTCAAGGAAGTTTGAGTGGTGTGTCGAGTGTGACCAGGCATTCAGCAAAGTCAAAGAAATATTAAGGGATAGCGATGCTCTCACCCCATTTGATCCAGATCTATTGTGTTGTGTAACTGTTGATGCCAGTCAGAAGGGTCTGGGTGCAATACTTACACAACAGAAGGGAAATGTTGAGAATACCATTGCTTTTGCTTCAAGGGTGCTTAGGAACGCCGAAATGCAGTATTCTGTGATCGAGAGGGAGCTGCTTGCTTGTCTATGGGCTATAGAAAAATATAGACCTTACATTTGGGGTAGACGTTTTAGGTTGTTAACTGACCACAAACCGTTAGTTGCCATTTTGTCTGCGGGACCCAGTAAATGTTGTACTCCAAGAATCACAAGAATGGTTAGCAAACTTCTTCAATATCAGTTTGATATTCGTCATGTTTCTGGAGGAAAGAATGTCAGGGCGGACTTTTTGTCTCGTTTTCCTCAGAGCAGTGGACACAGTGAGGGGACAAGTTTTCAAGATCTAAATGATGAGGATAATGAGGATTGTTTGGTAGCTTCAATAGATATTCCGGTCCTTGCTGTTGGCTCTGAGTCTGATTGGAGGACAGCATTGTTGGATGATTGTCTTCTTCAAGAAGTGTGCCAGTTCGTCAAGGATGGGTGGCCGAGTGAGAAATCGTTGTCTGCAGTGTTACAACCGTACTGGAAAGTTGAGTCTGAGATTTCAGTAGAAGACGGATTATTGATGAGATGTGACAAGCTCATTCCACCTCATTCCTTGAGGGTCAACATTATTAAAGAGGCCCACGAGGGACACCTGGGCATCACTCTTACTAAACGCAGAGTTCGTCAGGATTTTTGGTGGCCCAGGATGGATGTTGAGGTTTCCACTATAGTTGAAAACTGCTTGGTTTGTCAGACTTCTGAGAAGAGTTTGAAGGTTTCAACTCCACCTTTACACCCCATTGAATGTCCTTCGGGACCTTGGGTCAAAGTGGGTATTGATATCATGGGGCCGTATGATATTCTTCCTTTGGGCATGAAATACATTTTTGTTGTAATGGACTATGCGTCCAAGTGGCCTGAGATTAAGGTTGTCAGGGAAGCTAATTCTTCATCTCTGGTCAAATTTCTCAAGGACATATTTTTGAGGGAAGGTTTCCCTCAATTCCTGGTTTCTGACAATGGGACACAGTTTTTGAGTGAAGAGTTTGAATCTTTTCTTATGCTCAGTGGGATTAAACATCTCAAAAGCTCACTGTACCATCCACAAACTAATGGTCTCGTTGAGAGAATGAACAGGGTTGTTGGTGATTGTGTCAAGTGGGCTGTTAATGGAAGGCATGATGTGTACAAAGCTCTCGAGAGCATGTTGTGGTTCTATAGAACTACACCACATTCGTCGACGAAGGTTTCTCCATTCGAGTTATTAAGAGGTAGGAAGGCCAATACGAGTTTCCGTCCAGGATGGATGGGAAAGTGGGTGGACTCATTGTGTGATGTTGAGGTACTCATGGGTAAGGTTAAAACAAATTCTGACAATACTCAAGAAAAAGAGAAAGCATGGTTTGACAAAAAAAAAAGTGTAAAGATGGTCTCTCTTTCTGTGGGAGATTTTGTACGTATTAAAAGTCCTGTACACATCAAGAAGGGATGTTCAAAGTTTGGACATCCGGTCAAGGTCATTCGTATTTATAACAATGCTGCCCAGGTTGAGGGTGGTCATTGGTGGAATTTGTCTAGACTTATTAAAACTAGGTCTGATTTGTCTTCTAAGAAGTTAGGTGCGTCGAGCAAAGTTTTTACCTGTTCTAAGGATACCAGTGGGTCAAGCAAAGTTTATGGTTCTTCCAAAATACTTTCAGGTCAACGTAGGAGGAGTACCAGAATTCGTGTTATTCCTCATAAACTTCGTGACTAGTGTTTTGTTTATTTCTTTTTGTTTTGTATAATATGTTTAGTGTTTAGTTTAGTTTGCTAGAAGGAAGGGAGGTATGTTATATTCTGTAGTCAATGTTAAGTGAGCCTGAGTTATTCCTTTGTTTCTTGTAATAGGTGTGTGATGTCAGCTTATGATGTCACAGTTAGAATGTTATAATTCAAGTGCGGAGTCTGACAGATGCTGGAGTTGGTTGGCAGTTCAAGAGCTGTGTAGTTCTGCTATCTCAATAAATTCACTTTATTTCAACTGGATCTTGAGTGAATTACTACAAGATCCCTATGCTATTGCATAAGTTACTTGTACCTCCTAATGTTTGAAAATGTCAACGCATGATATATATTCAATTTATTTTTTAACTACTCTGTATAAGAAGACTGATGAAAAACTAACAAATAAATTGAATTACAAAAAATGAGGGCCTGACCAGCAGTTCATTAGTTGCTTCTTTAGAAGAAAGGGCTGGTACCAGGCCGCTTAATTTTTTTGGCAATGTTTCTTAGGGGTGAGGCTGGTGTCCAGGGTGAATCCAACTTGCCATTCAGTGAAAGCTGCAGTTCGAATCAGTGCGAAATGGGCTTTTTGTTGCAGTACCCCCCACTTTTTGCCCGGTATTTGATGCAACTTTGACTGAAATGTACTGAGATCCTGCTGACCAGGTCCCCAGTACTTGTGTTCTTTCCCTAAAAATGTACAGTTGTTCCCCAATTGACAAAGCCTTTAGCACTCTCTGTAAGTCCCTAATAAACGGTACCCTGGTACCTAGGGACTAAGTAACTACAAAGGGTCCGTAAAGACTGCAGCACAAATTACGCCACCCTAAGGGACCCCTCACAGGCACACAGGCACGACTGCCATTGCAGGCTGCGTGTCTTGGTGCAGATAAAAGAGAAAACACAACATATCACACATCCCTGTGTGCCATGTCCCTAACACTGCATGTAATATTTATAAGTCATCCCTACCGCAGGCCTGACAGCCCTAAGGCAGGGTGCCGAATATTACATGTGAGGGCATACCTGCACGAGCCGATATGCACCTGTGCTGGTCAGTCCTATTACTACCAGTGTGGAAATCACAGATAATCTGTTGGCATAGGCTGAAACCATCTTGTTTGTGGCATCCATTTAGTCAGCTATGTAATTCTTCCATCCTCTGCTGCTCGTCTTTTTTCCCTGCCTGTGCTGTCTATTTTAGTTAACTTCCTGACTCAGCTAAAATCAATATGCATGCTAAAGAGTTTGTAGCTGCCAGAACACCTGGTCTCAGACTCAACTGTCAATCTCTTAGTGCTACCATAGCACTCCTGCTTCCCCCCCCACTTTGCTGACTAAGTGATTTCCCATTTGACCATGTTTGTCGATAGTTATTCTTGTGTAGGCCTGTACCTTCTATTTGTAACCACATGCTTACCAGTGCAGAAAACTCAGTTAAAAGGCCCATGGTCTGTGTATTCAAGTCACTACCTCCTGGAACACCTGAGGGTGTTGTATGGACGTGGTCTCACTCGTGAGTGAATAAACTTGTTATTTTGAATTCCAGCTTCAGTGCCAATCTCTCCTTTGTTGGTTTAAGGAACCGTGGACAGATAAGGGTGAACCCCTTCACCGGTGGGCCCCTAAAAAGGCTCATTTCCACACCAGTATAAGTGAATAGGGATGCCATCTTAAGATGTGCTGGACGCTGGTGAGAACGAGTTTCCCAGCTACATGACGGCTTCCCTGAAAATAGGGATATTTGGTCTCAAACATCTCGTATTGATAAACCCACACTGATGTCATTGTTGGATTTACTAATGCATGCACTTAGAGGACACCTTAGATGTGTCCTCTGAAAACCTACCAGCCTATAGGGTGCTTCTTTACTGGTTTCTGTCAGCCTGCCACCCGAGATGCTGTTCTGATCTTCTAGGGTGAGAGTCCTGTCTCCAGTCACAGGAGAGGAAGCCACCCCCACTGCCCAGAGCCCCCTTGGCACCTGGACAGACAGGAAAATTAGCTAGTAAGGTAGGCATGTGTCTTGCTTTACACTCCCAAATGAAAGAAATTCAGCACTCCCAAGAAGAAGCACTCGCTAAAACAGGAAAAAGTACCTGGAAAGGAGGCTCAGCACTTATAAGATGAGGCACATCAAAAGTCAGTTTCAAAATAAAGCGTGGGGTTTGATTAATGCAACACTCTCTAACAGAGAGACTTTCCCAGGTGTCAAATGATACAGGTAAGACAACATGCAAATGTGTGTATATATA